>NC_135614.1:59637187-60296250 GCF_053574225.1 Canis aureus | reverse complement strand
CACATATATATAATTAAAAAAAAAAATAGGGTGGAGTGCTTTACGAGTCCTGAGCAATCCCACTTCCAACGCCCAGTTGTGCCTGAGGACAGCACCATACCCTCTGGAGAAACGCCATGAGCTTCTTACACGACACACCTTATTCTAAGCACTTTTCGCTCAACTCGCCGCAGCCCAACCTCTTCCCTGCTGCAGGCCTTGGCCTGAGCCGGAAAACAGAGCCCGGAAGGCCCTTTCTGGCCAAAGTAAGGGCAGAACTTCCAGGATGGAAGAAGCGTGAATGAGACTGCCTGCGGGCTCCACCCTACAGACAGTCGTGGAAAGACGGTACGTCGCCCCTCAGGTGGGCCCCAGTCAACACCCCCACAGCTTCCTCCCCAACCCACCCAATTACCAGACCCCCACCCCACCCCCACCCCCCAGGAGACAGCCAGGGCCCCCAAAGTCAGGTTTGTCCAATCAGAGGGCGCCCTAGAACCAAAAGATCCGCTCAGCCCCACCCAAGGCCTCTCCTTCTTTCCAAATGACAAATTAGAAGGCAAGTTAAATCGCAAGCAAATCTGAGTGACGGAAGACACAGCCAATCGGCAAGCTAGGAAAATGACTACCCGCCAGTCGCGGTGACTAGGACGAACCCTGCCCCCCTCCCCCCAACACAGACACACTCGGCACGGGACGACCGCATTACCTCGTGAGACACACATTCCAGCGACCGCAGTTCGCTACAATAGCGGCAGAAGTACAGCTGCGACAGCGGGGCCCGGACCTTCTTCTCTCCCTGGACGAGGTAGAGCACCCTCTCTGATTGCAGCAAGGACGCCATCTTGGAGGGGGAGGAGCCGACGACGCGCTCGCCGCGTCACGTGACCCGAGAGCCTGCGTTTCTCTCGCCGCCTTTCCTACGTCTTTCGTCCGACGCTTTGCGTCAAGCTTCCGACCGCGGGGGCGCGGGGCGCGGGGCGGAAGCCGGTGCGCGTGCGCGGCCCGGCATCCGCGGTTTCTCCCCAGCGCTGCGGTGAACTTTTGCTCCCTGGACGGGAAGTCCGACCTTTCTGTGGTTAAGCACGCAGTCAACTGATCGAACACAGGCCGGTGCTCTCCTTTTTCCTTATTTCTCCCCCAAAAGAAAGGCTGCTCTTTTGTTCTATTTACAGCTGCCCCTCCTGCCCTCGCCTTCCAGGCCAACCTTCGGAAGGCGGAGGGAGGGTCTCGGGGGACAGAGCCCTCTGGGACTGGAAAGTTAGGAGTCGCGCCAGCAATTTCTCTGGACTGCCTTGTCACTGACCTGTAGGAGGTCTGCACAGGCGTTATCTCGTTTCAGATTTCTTAGACTGTGAGTTCCTGCACATCGAAGCCGTGTCTCATTCATTTCCCGGTTTCGAGTACTTAAAATTAGACTAAGTCTATATTATGAGCGTTGGGTAAGTTATTGATTAACGGAGGAATTAAGTCCATGAGTGAACGATGTTGCTAGGTGTCATTTACCTTTTTTTTTTTTTTTTTCTAAAGATTTACTTATTCACGAGAGACACAGAGACAGAGAGAGAGGCAGAGGGAGAAGCAGGCTCCACGCAGGGAGCCCGACGTGGGACTCGATCCCGGGTCTCCAGGATCACGCCCTGGGCGGAAGGCGGCGCTAAACCGCTGAGCCACCAGGGCTGCCCCCTTTTATTCGAATGCATACACTTTGGGACGCCTGGGTGGCTCAGCGGTTGAGCATCTTCCTTTGGCTCAGAGCGTGATCCCGCATCTGGCTCCCCGCTCAGTGGGGAGCCTGCTTTTCCCTCTGCCTCTCCCTCTGTGTCTCTCTCTCTCAATCTCTCATGAATAAATAAAATCTTTTTTAAAAAGTTTAAATATGTAAAATGACCACTTAGGACCCACCTCTCTCGTGAATAAATAAATAAATAAATAAATAATCTTTAGAAAAGGCTTAAATGTGTAAAATGACCCCTCAGGACCCGCCTAGCAGGGGCGGGAGCCTAGCAGGTGCCTGCCACCAGTTCTGTGCTCTTCTCATCCTACTAATGTATTATTTACCTGCCTGATATTGGAGTTGGTGACTGAGAAGAAATGGAACTGAATGTTAATATTAGCTAACATCTATTGAATACTCATCGAGGGCAATAAGCTGTGACAAAACCTTATGTACACTGTCTCATTTAATTTCAACAAAAAACTCCGAAAGGTAAGTACTGTCATTTCTGTTTTGCAGCCCTGGGAAACTGAGGCTCAGAGAGTTTCAATGACTCGTCTAAGATTTCATAAACAGCGGCAGAACACTGTTCTGACTCCAGAGCTTGCTTGCATTATTCCTATGCACGCTGCCTCTAGCATGTTTCCCCCCAGCTTTATTGAGATACAATTGACAACTTAAAATTATATGTATTTAAGGTGTACACCCAGATAATTTGATATACATTGTGAAGTAATGAACTCAAGCTAATTAACATATCCATCACCTCACATGACTCTTTCTTTTTAAGATCTTATTTATCCATGAGAGACTCACAGAGGCAGAGACCTAATGAGAGGAAGAAGCAGGATCCCTGCAGGAAGCCTGATGTAGGACTGGATCCCAGGACCCCAGGATCATGCCCTGTGCTAAAGGCAGAAGCTCAACCACCGAGCCACCCAGGTGCCCCTATTTCTTTCCTTCTTTCTGATGAGAACACTTAAGATCTACCCTCTTAGTAAATTTCAAGAATATACAATATTGTTAACTGTGGTCACATTGTTAAATGTTAAATCCCCAGAAGTTATTCATTTTGCATAACTGAAATTTTGTACCCCTTGATGAACCAGTCTTCATTTCCTCTTCCCGCAGCCCTTGGCAACAACCACTCTCTCCACTTCTATGAGTTTGTCTGCTTTAAAATCCATATATAAATGAAATAATGCAATATTTTATCTTTCTGGGTCTGACTTATTTCACTTAACATAATGTCCTCCAGGTTCATCCATGTTGCTACAAATGGCAGGAGATAATATATTTACGTTTATATTATATTTATATATCAGTTATTATGTATATTTATATATCACATTTTCTTTATTCATCTGTTGACATTTACATTGTTTCCATATCTTGGCTATTGTGAATAATGCTGAAATGATCATGGGAGTGCAGCTATCTCTAAGATTCTGATTTCGTTCTTTTGGCTATATACCTGGAAATGGGACTGCTGGATCATAAGAGTTCTATTTTTAATTTTTTGAGGAACGTCCATAATGCTTTCTGTAGTGGCTATACCAGTTTACATTCCCACAGAAGTGCACAATAGTTCTCTTTTCTCCATCCTCAACAACATTTGTTATCATTTGTCTGATAATGGCCATTCTAACAAGTGTGAGGTGTGAGGTCATTATGGTTTTGATTTGCATTTCTCTGATGATTAGTGATGTTGAGAACCTTTTCATATAGCTGATGGTCATTTGTATGTTTTCTTTAGAGACATACCTATTTAGGTCCTTTGCCCAGTTTTAAGTTGGGGTATTTATATTTATTTAGCCATATATTTTGGATATTAACCACTTATCAAATATGATTTGTAAATATTTTCTTCCATTCTATAGGTTGTCTTTATATTCTGTTGATTGTTTTCTTTGCTATGCAGAAGGTTTTTTAGTTTGATGGAATCCCACTTGTCTATTTTTGTTCTTTGTTGCCTGTGCTTTTAGGGTCATATCCAAGCAATCATTGCCCAGACCAATGTCAAGAAGTTTTTTCCCTGCGTTTACTTCTGATAGTTTTGATTTCAGTTCTTCTGTTTAAGTCTACATTTTGAGTTAACTTTCTATATGATATGAAATAAGGGTCCAGTTCCATTCTGTTGTATGTGGATATCCAATTTTCCAACACCATTTACTTCAGAGACTATCTTTTCTTGTCAAAGATCAGTTGACTGTTGATGTATGGATTTATTTTGTGACTCTATTCTGTTCCATTGGTCTATATGTCTCTTTTTATTCCTGTTTTGATTACTATAGCTTGTAACATATTTTAAAATCAGGATGTATGATGCCTCTAGCTTTGTTCTTTTTGCTTAAGATTGACTTGGTTACTCAGAAGTCTTTTGTGGTTCCATATAAATTTTAGAGTTGTTTTTTCTATTTCTGTAAAGAATGCATTTGTGATTTTGATGGGGATGGCACTGAATCAGTAGATCATAGATCACTTTGGATAGTGTGGACATTTTAGCAATATTAATTCTTCTAATTCATGAACACTTTCCATTTATTATCTTCTTTAATTTCATTCATCAGTGCTTTATAACTTTTAGTGTACAAATCTTTCACCTCTCTGGTTAAGTTTATTCTTAAGTATTTTATTTAATGAATTTATTTTCTATCATAAATGAGATTGTCTTCCTAATTTCCTTCTTAATTTTCCTTTTATGTTTTCAGATAGCTTGTTGTTAGTGTATAGAAACACTACTGGCAAAGGAAACAAGAGCAAAAATGAACTATTGGGGCTTCATCAAGATAATAAGATTTTACACAGCAAAAGAAACAGTCAGCAAAACTAAAAGGCAACCTATACAATGGGAGAAGATATTTGCAAATGGCATATCAGATAAAGGGCTAGTATCCAAGATCTATAAAGAACTTATCAAACTCACCACCCAAAAGTCAGATAATCCAGTCAAGAAATGAGCAGAAGATAGGAACTTGTATAAAGAAGACATACAGACAGCCAACAGACATGAAAAAATGTTCAACATTACTTGGCATCAGGGAAATACAAGTCAAAGCCACAATAAGATACCACCTCACACCAGTTAGAATGGCTAAGATAAATGTCAGGAAATGACAAATGTTGGCAAGGATGCAGAGAAAGGAGAACCCTCTTACACTGTTGGTGGGAATGCAAGATGGTGCAGCCACTCTGGAAAACAGTATGGAGGTTCCTCAAAAAGTTAAAAATAGAGCTATCCTATGACCCAGGAATTTCACTACTAAGTATTTTGCCCAAGGATACAAATGTAGTGATCCAAAGGGGCCTCCACACCCCAATGTTAATAGCAGTAATCCACAATAACCAAGCTATGGAAAGAGCCAAGATGTCTATTGATGGATGAATGGATAAAGAAGATATGGTATATATATAAAATGGAATATTACTCAGCCATCAGAAAGGTTGAAATCTTATCATTTACATCAACATGGTTGGAACTGGAAGGTATTATGCTAAGCAAAATAAGTTAATCAGAGAAATAATTATCATATGGTTTCACTCATAAGAGAAATATAAGAAACAGTACAGAGGATCATAGGGGAAGGGAGGGAAAAACGGAATGGGAGGAAATCAAAGAGGGAGACAAACCATGAGAGACTTTTAACTATGGGAAAGAAACTGAGGGTTGCTGAAGGGGAGATGGGGTAACTGGGTGATGGGCATTAAGGAGGGCATGTAATGTGAGGGCATGTGATGGGTGTTACATGCAACTCATGAATTACCTAACTCTACATCTGAAAATAATGATGTTCTATATGTTGGCTAATTGAATTTAAATTTAAAAAATTAAAAAAAAATTACGGATTTTTACATGCTGATTTTGTACGTAGCAACTTGGCTGATTATTAGTTTCAACAGTTTTTTTGTTGAGTCTTCAGAGTTTTCTATATATATAATAACATCATCTATGAACATAGATAATGTTACTTTTTCCCTTCTGATTTGGATACCTTTTATTTATTTTTCTTGTCTACTTACTCTGGCTAGGACTTCAAGTACTATGTGGAATAGAAGTTATGAAATTGTGCATCCTTGCCTTGCACCAGATCTGAGAAGAAAAGCTTTTTAGTTTTTCCCAACTGATTATATTAGTTGTGCGCTTTTCATGTATGGCCTTTATCATGTTGAGGTAAGTTCCTTCTATGCTCATTTTGGTGAGATTTTAATCAAGAATGAATTTGAATTTTGTCAAATACCTTTTCTGTGTCTGCTGAGATGATCATGTGGTTTCTTTCATTTTTAAAATATATTATGTCACATTGATTGATTTGTATATTTTGAATCATCCCTTGCATCCCAGGGATAAATCCCAATTGGTCATGATATATGATCCTTTTTAATGTGCTATTGAATTTTGTTTGTTTGAAGATTTTTATATCTATATTAATTAGGGATATTGGCCTGTAGTTTTCTTTTTTTGTGGTTTTTGTCTGGTTTTGGAATCCGGGTGAAGCTGGCCTCCTAAAACGAATTTGGAAGTGGTTCCTCTTCTTCTGTTTTTAAAAGAACGTATAAAGGATTGGTATTAATTTTTTCTGAATGTTTGGTAGAATTCACCAGTGAAGCCATCTGGTCCTGGGCTTTTCTTACTGGAAAGTTGATTACCGATAGTTGCCTCATTTGTTATGGGTCTGTTCAGGCTTTCTATTTCTTCTTGATTCAAATTTTAGTAGGTTGTATATTTCTAGGAATTTGTCCATTTATCTGGGGTATGTGGTTTGTTGGCATAAAATTGTTCACAATAACCTTATATGATCCTTTTGTTTCTCAGGCATCCATTGTAATGTGTTCTCTTTCATTTGTGATTTCACATGAGTCTTTTCAATGATTTTCTTAGTCTATCTAGGGATTTGTCAGTTCTATCTATCTATTTATTTATTAGATTTTTATTTATTTATTTTTAAAGATTTTATTTATTTATTTGATAGAGCACGCACAAGCAGGGGGAGAGGCAGGCAGAAGGGGAGGGAGAAGCAGACTCCCCACTGAGCAGGGAGCCTGATGCTGGGCTGATCCCAGGACCTTGGGATCATGAACAGAACCAAAGGCAGATGCTTAACCAACTGAGCCACCCAGGCGCCCACTATTTGTCTTTTTAAAAAGCCAACTCTTAACTTGTGTTGATTTTTTTCTATTATTATATTCTCCATTTTTTTTTTTTTTTAGTTCAATTCTAATCTTTATTATTTCCTTCATTTTGCTAACTTTGGGCTTAGTTTGTACTTCCTTTTTTTAGTTCTTTGAAGTATAAAGTTAGGTTTCTAAATTTGAGATCTTTTTTAATATAGGCATTTATTGTTATAAACCTAACTTTTGGTACTGCTTTTTCTACGTCCCATAACTTTTGGTACACAGTGTTTTCATTTTCATTTGTCTTGAGATATTTTAAAAATTCCCCTTTTTAAAAAGATTTATTTATTTATTTGAGAGAGAAAGAGTGGTGGGGGGGAGAAACTCAGGCAGACTCCCTGCAGCTCGATCCCACCCCCCATGAGATCATGACCTGAGCCAAAATCACAAAATCAGGTACTTAACCAACTGAGCTACCCAGGCGTCCCTCAGATTCTCTTTCGATTTCCTCTCTGACCCAATGGTTGTTCAAGTATGTTGTTTAGTTTCCGTGTATTTCTGAATTTTGCCATTTTCTTGCTGTTACTGATTTCTAGTTTCATTCCATTGTGTTCAGAGAAGATATTTAGAATGATTTTGATCTTCTTAATTTTGAAGTCTGATTTTGTGGCCTAACATGTGATCTATTCTGGAGGAAGATCCGTGTGTGGTTGAGAAGGTGTTTTCTGCTGCTGTTAGGTGGGATATTCTGCTAATGTCTATTAGTCTGTGTGATCTACGGTGTTGTTCAAGTCAACTGTTCCTTTATCGTTTTCTGTCTGGATATTCTATTCATTAATGCAGGTGGCGTACTGAAGTCCCCTTGTTCTACTGTCTTCGGTCTTCAGATCTGTTAATATTTGCTTTATATATCTACATGTTCTGTTGTTGGCATAAAATTTTTGTTATGATGATGTTAGTAATATCTTACATATAATATAGCACTTTTTGATTTATAAGTGCTTTCATATATATTATCTCACAGTTTGTGTCACATTCTAACAATTTAAGCCTAAAAATCAGTAAATTCCATTTACTCTGATCTCTTATTCACCAAGCAATAGTTTCATAGTTGGACTCTGCTCTTAGAAGAAAATGTATTAACAGCCAACTGCTTTGCAGTTGTACCTTATGTTAATGAATTCTTTGGCCTCATGGCTTATAACCTGGTCTCTGCTAAGTGTTAATCACTTTTTACTGGACTGATCTCCTCTGGTAAAATCAAGTCCCAGAGCCTGCAGGTAAAGAGAGAGTACAGACTGGAGCTGACTCCACATGAAATATAGTTTTTGGAACACTGGATTTGAACAGTTTGATTCAATGGACAATTATCTGGTTTCTTTTTTTCTTTTTCTTTTTCTTTTTTTTTTTTAGATTTTATTTATTTATTCATGACAGAGAGAGACAGAGACAGAGACACAGGCAGAGGGAGAAGCAGGCTACATGCAGGAAGCCTGACGTGGGACTTGATCCAGGGTCTCCAGGATCACACTCCAGGCCAAAGGCGGCGCTACACTGCTGGGCCACCGGGGCTGCCCCAATTATCTGGTTTCTATGTGGCAGGAGGAGGGAGGGAACCAGGGATAAATGAGGTAGTTCCTGCCCTCAAAGGTCTCAGAGTCTAGGCCCTAGAGCAGTGTTTCTCAAAAGTGGCCCTGGATCAAGAATTACCATTATAAATGTAGTTTCCAGGCCCTTATCAAGACCCAAATTAGAATTTGGGGGGTTCCCAGAAATCTAAATCTCTATTAAGCTTGCAGGTGAATCTCATGTCCACAATATTGGAGAACCACTGTTTTTTGGTAATCATTGGTTTAATTTTCTGCCTTTGGCCCCAGGACTGAGCATGGCTGGCCTTGTCTCTGCTACTTTCTGATCATTGGTAGCACTGCCTTGCAGGATGTCAAATGTTCTCTGTGCACTATGCTATGGAATATGGATAGTCTCCAGTGGCAGAAAATGAAAGCATCCTGCCTATCTCTTGCCAGGCCTCTCTCCCCACTTCAGGGGCTGGCTTCTATTCTCCTTGATTCTGGTTCCACAGAGCCCTACCTGTCAAACTCTGAAAATTAGACCTCACTTTGGAGATCTGTGTTCCAGTGCCAACTTCAGCCCCCAGGCCCAGGTCCCCCCCAAACCTTTTTACTTTTATTTTATTTTTACTTTTATTTTTTTAAAGATTTATTTACTTATGATAGACATAGAGAGAGAGAGAGAGAGGCAGAGACACAGGAGGAGGGAGAAGCAGGCTCCATGCCGGGAGGCTGACGTGGGACTCGATCCCCGGACTCCAGGATCGCGCCCTGGGCCAAAGGCAGGCGCTAAACCGCTGAGCCATCCAGGGATCCCCCTTTTTACTTTTTTTTTTTAATAAGATCTTTTTTTTAAAGATTTATTTAGTTTTTATTCATGATAGACATAGAGAGGCAGGCAGAGACACAGGCAGAGGGAGAAGCAGGCTCCATGCCCCGGGAGCCCGACGCAGGACTCGATCCCAGGACTCCAGGATTGCGCCCTGGGCCAAAGGCAGGCACTAAACCGCTGAGCCACCCAGGGATCCCCCGCCTTTTTACTTTTAACTCTATGATTACTACATGAATACTTTCTTGGGATCCCTCTGGGAATCCATGTGGCAAACGTGGAGGTGTAAAAGAGTGAACATTCTATGGGACAATCATTGACGAATGTAGGGTGGGAACCTGTGAATAAATGCCCCCCTCTTCTTTCTCCTAGATGTCCTCTGCGTGTTTTTAGAGGGTACCAGCAGGATTGAGCCCTAGTTGCATTCAGTGGTGACGAGCTTGATAATGTGCCCCTGTACTGACCTTCCTTCCAACTGGTTGACTTTGCTCTCTGCCTGCAAGTTCCTTTCTCTTGTTTAAGGGGGGGGGGGTGGTTTGAGGCTAAGATAGAGACCCAAAAGTGGAGCTGCCAAATAACTGGTAACCACAGTTAATACTTAATGGAAATGAGCTATTGTGAAAAGACCGGACCAGTTTATACTCTCACCATAAGTATCTGAGACTTCCATTTCCACTTGTTTTGCCAACATGGAATGTTATCAAATATGAGTGAATAATTTTACACTTTCTAGCTGTGTGGTCTTGAAAAAGCTGTTTTCACCTCTGAGTCTTGTTTCATAACCCATAGAATGGAAAGAATAATCCCTGTTTTGGTGTAAATAGAAAATCACCATGTCTGTGAAAGCACTCTGTAAGCTATGTAGTAGTAGGCACTTGTAACAAAGGGTCCCTAATTATACCAAGTATGAAAAACCCAAAGGGTTTTCCTTTCCCTAAGGAACTCTTCAGAGTAAATTCACAATAACGACTAAAAAAAACTGGACTCAGTCACACTGTGGCCAAATGAGATCTTGAGAAGGCCTGAAATTGAGCCCCCATATCAAAGTCTCTGGGTCTTCTGTAGCTTAAGAACCCTAGAGGCTTGGTCTAACCTGTGCTGGCCATCTACCTGCGCCACCCTTCTCATTTTGGTTTCCTGCTAGAAAACTGCATTAATCACAGGTTTCCTGGCATTGAATTTGCACACTCATCTAAAAGTCATGGTAAGTGAACA
Source organism: Canis aureus (assembly GCF_053574225.1). Taxonomy (NCBI): domain Eukaryota; kingdom Metazoa; phylum Chordata; class Mammalia; order Carnivora; family Canidae; genus Canis; species Canis aureus. The sequence goes on along the minus strand of NC_135614.1, from coordinate 60,285,827 downwards.
GAGGGGAAAGAAAAAAAGCCCCCATTTCTTCAAACCCCTCCTGTAGCTTATTTCCCAAGGGTAAATATGGCAGAGGGCTACAACCATGCCTTCATTCTGGGAGAGTGTCCACAGACTCAACTTGGAATTGATTTTTCTAGAGCTTCTTACCTTGCCCCATATCCCTGCTTCTCCTGTTATAGCTATACCCTTACTCTCACCTAGCTGCCCCAGCCAAAAACCTAGAGACTTCCTAGGTGGCTCTTACCTTTTGATCCTACCTCCTGAATAGCTCATCCACCTGCCTCTCTTCATTCTCATAGCTATTGCCTTAATTCAGTTTTACTGTTTTTTCTCTTGGGTCTGTTGCAGCATCCTGGCTGCTACTTGGTTTGCTCTCCACTTTGAGCTAGAGCAATGTTTCTGAAAGCCGTATTTTGATCTTGATCCTTTTTTGTTGTTCAGCTTTCTCCAGTGGCTCTCCAATACCTACAGGAGACATCCCCAAACTCTTGGGATAGCATATAAGGTTTCTCCAGGCCCTGGGGCCTTCCTACCTCTTCAGCCTCATCTTTCAAACGCCTCCTACTTGCACTCAAGGCTGATGTCTCTTGCTGAGCCAACAAGAAGAATGGGCTGTGTCCTTGTATGCCTTCATGCCTCTGTACATGCAGTTCCCTCCTCCAGCTCAAGGTTAATTTCCTCAGTGAAACCTTGTCTGAATCTACAAAAAGGGATTGGACATGCTTGCCTTTGTCCCACAGCTGTGTCCTGTTAGAGCAACTGACATACTTCTTTGTCTTTGTTTTTTTTTTTTTTTTTTTAGCAAATCTATCTTCCCTTCCAGATCATGGCCTGGCAAAGGGCCTGGCCCAGAATAGGGACTCAATAAATTCGGTTTGATGACATACATCTGGGATTATTTATTATGTGCACAAATTGCTAAGTCTGCTCACATTGCCTAATAGGTATTGTTCACAAGTCACCTAACATACATACAACAAGCCTATACGACAGGTGCTATCACTATGAACTCAGTCTTACAGATGAAGAAACAGGTTCAGGGAAACTTAAGGACCTTGCCCAAGGTCACACTAATAGAAAGTGGATGAACCCAGGTTACCTAACTCCACATTCTACCATCTTACAGACTACATAGACCACGGTTTGGCAAACTTGTTCTGTAAAGGGCCAGATCTGTAAAGGGCCAGATTGCAAATATTTTGGGCTTTGAAGGCCAAGGGACAAAATCAAGGATATTATGTAGCTATATAACAAGAGAGAAAACTTCTGTTCCATCTTTCTGGATTGCCATTGCAGGCACATTGCCCCAAGTTGGAGACCTTCCCCCAGCAGAGAGAGAGAGAAAAGGCCAGTGGTAGGGGATGGGGTAAGGGGGACAAGAGAGAGGCTGCCACCATGCTCAGTTTAACTTTCTTCCCCAGTGACCTATATCTGGGTGCTCTTCTCTCCTCCCAAGGGAGTCTGGCCATCTCAACTGGGACAGATTGAGATTCCACTGCTCAGTGACCGGCAGTCACCAGTAGCAGAATCCCCAGTGTAGGCAGCTACCAGCATGGGCCCTAGGCAGCAGCAAAACACAAGTACTGGGGCTGGGAGGCAGGCCCTGGGAGCAGTGAGAGAAAGAGGGACATAGGAGGATGCCTGGCTCGGTTTCCAAGACTTACAGTGCCAGTCTGCTTCGGCAGCCTGCAACTGCAGGCTTCAGAGAAACAGGCAGTAGCCATGGGCTGGAGTTTGCTATCTCTTGCCTATGATAGCATCCTGGTATAGTAGACTGGATGACTTAGAAACATCACAGACTAGAAAGATCCTGCTTTAATCCTTCATCTTTCAATGAAAATGAGGTTGAGAAAGTTAAAGAAATATGCTGCATTTTCTGATTTCTGGTACAGTATTCCATTTTCTCATTTCATAAATGAACTTTCCTGCTTCATGGTACATCAGTTAATTCGTATCCATGACTGAGTAAGAAACCAGTTGCTCCTCTAACAACACTTAAAAAAAAAAAAAAAAAAAAGAAGGGGAGCCTGGGTGGCTCAGTCAGTTAGGCATCTGCCTTCAGCTTGGGTCATGATCTCAGGGTCCTGGGATCCAGCCCTGCATCAGGATCCCTGCCCAGTGGGAAGTCTGCTTCTTTCTTTTTCTTTCTTTCTTTCTTTCTTTCTCTTTCTTTCTTTCTTTCTTTCTTTCTTTCTTTCTTTCTTTCTTTCTCTTTCTTTCTTTCTTTCTCTCTCCCTCTCTCTCTCTCTCTCTCTCTCTCTCAAATAAATAGCATCTTTTTTAAAAAATAAGGAAGGAAGAAAGCAAATATAAGAGGAAGTGGGGATCCCTGGGTGACGCAGCGGTTTGGCGCCTGCCTTTGGCCCAGGGCGCGATCCTGGAGACCCGGGATCGAATCCCACGTCGGGCTCCCGGTGCATGGAGCCTGCTTCTCTCTCTGCCTCTCTCTCTCTCTCTCTCTCTCTCTCTCTCTCTCTGTGACCATCATAAATAAATAAAAATTAAAAAAAGAGGAAGTGGTATGCTAATGGATAGTTTGTTCAATTTTACCTTGGAAGTTTGCTGGGATGGCATCCTTCCCATTTGAGGCATGTGAGTTTTACATCTCTAGAATGCTGTCCCCTTGGCTTCCACGGGACTTTTCCAAGCACACGTCAAGCCAAAGCAAAGCCTGTCCCCTACCCTCTCCCTTCTCTGGGTTTAGTAGACCAATGGAAAGCTGATTTCAGTTCTGTGGCCCATAGAACACTTCCTTTGTGCTCTCCTGAGAATGCAGAGACACGAGCTGGGTGTCATCTTTCAGCTGGAGAGTGCACAGGGTGACCTCGGGCTAACCACTGCAGCAGTACAGCTGTTACCCAACTGTTGCTAGTGCTTGAGGCAGACCTCCGGCCCCCGAAGTGCTGGCTCACAAGGGCCAGACAGCTCATGACCATGCACACCACTCATTTCCTCCTCCCACTTGTTTGCCAACTCACCCCTGGAAACTCACAATTAGTTCTAGAGACTAGCTCTCATGCAATGAGGGTAAAAGCATGGAAGAGTAGAGCTAGAAGTGACCTTAAAGATGAATTAGTCCACACTCCTTACTGTAAAGATGAGCAAAAGCCAGCCCAGCAAAGGGAAGGGACTTGGTAAGATGCCAGAGGAAGTTGGAGGTGAAGCTAGAGTTTGAACACATGTCTTCATGCCAAGTTCATTGCTTTCTTGACACTCGGTTGGACCTCCATCTCTACACAGTTCACCGCCTAACTCCAAACCTGACTTCTAGAAGACCACCAGTGTATTGATGGTTGATCTGACTGAAATAGAATCAAAGATTGAATTCCTGCCTCAGTGCCTGACACACAGCAGGCAATCAATAAGCATTTGTTGAATGGATGGATACTACCTTCAGCTATCTGGAACTTGCTGGCAAATGGAAGTCAGTGAATTAAAAAATATATTTTCCTTTTGATCTTTGAGCAATTCCTTCTTTTAGAAGGTAAGAAAGAAATGGGGGGAGGGAGGCAAATTGCAATTTTAGATGGTCAGGGTAGCCCTTTGAGAAAATTGGATTTGAGCAGATATTTGAAGGAAATGGGAAGTAGGCTGATGGTTATTTGGGGAAAGGGCCTTCCTTGCAGAGGATAGCAAAGTCTCTAAGGCCTAGCTAAGGAGCATCAAGGAAGTAGAGGGGCTGTTATGGAGTGAGCAAGGGGGAAATAGTTTAGGAAATGAAATCCCAGAAGTAAGGGGGAGGGGGTACAGCTCATGTAGGGTCTTGGAGGGCATTTTAAAGATATTGTATTTTTGCTCTGAAGGCAGTAGGGAGCTATTGCAGGATTTCAAGCAGAGCAGTGACATAATCTAACTTACATTTTACAAGGGTCACTCTGGATGCTATTTTGAGAATGGACTATAGAAAGACAAAGAAGCAAAGAGTCATTTTGGAGATTACTGCAGTAATCCAGGTGGGATATAACAGTGCCATGGACCAGAAATTCTGACTATTTTGAAGGTAGAGTCTACTTGATTGCCTGATGCCCAGCTTGAGCACATCATGCACGCAGCACAGACTGCCATATGAAGGGTGGTTCGGAGTCATGCATCATAGAGGCTCATGTTGGGTTGGGGAATAATCCATTTCATGGTTTGGCTAAACTCAGCCACTGGGAGTTTATATCCTTATCAAGATTATTTGCTTCTTTCTCAGGTCAAAATAAAAACATCATAGAAAGGATCAGATGCTTTTATGTTTAAAAGAAGGGGATGAAACTAACTTGTCCAGTCTCTAATTTACTTTGTTCCAAATCACAAAGCATGATGATTACCACACAGGAAAGCGTATTTCACAAGAGACCCAGAGAAAGAGCCAGTCCATTGCTAAACAGATCTTCAGAGCTCCAGTGCGGGCTGGGAAGGGGATGCTGGTGTGGGAGAGCCCAGCCCATTTGGAATGGTGTCAAGGGCTCTTCCAAATAAGTTTTAACCTTTGCTGTGAAGGTAAAACAAGTGAATAAAAGTTAAAGTGAGTAGAGCATAGAACATATTAAGTTGGTAGTATATGTTATTAGGCTACCAAGTTTAGTCTAATTCCTTCATTTACAAGTGGGAAAACAGGTTCAGACAGAAGAAGTGGTTTGGAGTGAAACTGATCTCTAACTTGCCAGATTGATTTATTTTATTATGTTTAGATGATTTCCAGTCTTGCCCACACTCCCGTCTGTGCATTTTGATTGCCTCTTACAATTCATTTCCGGGGAGCCCTTTTAGATTTTGAGATGTCCATGTTTTATTTGAGAATCTTTCTGCTCTCACAGGGAAGCTCTTTTGTTTTCATTTTTGTTTTTAGGTTCCACCTGTAGGACATCCCAGGACATATCTGTAAGTAAAGAGATCATATGGTAATTGTCTTCCTCTGTCTGACTTATTTCACTTCACAAATGCCCTTGAGGTCCACCCATGTTGTCACAAATGACAAGATTTCATTCATTTTGTGGCTGAATAATATCCATTGTTTACATACCACAATTTACCCATTCATCCATCGATGGACCTTTGGGTTGTTTCCATATTTGGCTATTGTATATAATGCTGTAATGAACATGGTGGTGCATGTATCTTTTTGAGTGTTTTGCTTAAAAGTGTGAGTGGAGTAGAGCATAATCACAAGGAATACTGTAGCACCCCAAGGCTAGTAAAAGCAGGGTGCTGTGTATGACCTGAGGTCTGAAGGGGTAGGGGTGGGGAATACTTACCAGAGCTTGGAGTCAGAGAGGGCAGTGTGAAGAGGGCCCCCTGTCAGGAGCCAGGCATTGGCATCCCCAGGGTGGAAGGTAGAATGCAAAATGCCTCAGCTCCTGCTGCCTCTTCCTCTTTAGCTGAACCCAACAGGAAGTCAGATGTCAAAGAAACCTCTCGTAGTTTGGCTTCCCTCCAAAGCTCACTATGAGATGAGAGTTTAAGTGAAATCATCTTAGGTTCAGGGAACACCAGTGGAGGAGTGAGGAACTGATACAAGGAAGAGAAGGTGCCCAGTAAGACTGGGCTGTTAAACCAGCAGTCTGGGTGGGTGCCTGGAGCTTAGTCCCCCAGAGAAACTCTGGGGAACAACATAAACACACCACTCAAAACATCACTGCAGGGTGAAGGAGTCAGGTGTTTATGCCTCTACTAACATCTTTGGCCAAGGGCTGCTCCTGGGGATGTGTGTGAATTCCTGGGTATTTTGAGACTGCCAGGCTGGCAGATGGGGCTTGTGTGGGCAAAGCCCTCATCCACAAAGGAGCAGGTGCTGGCAGCTGAGAGCCTGAGGAGAACTGAAGTGGAGAGGTCCAAGAGATTCAGCCAGGGGATTGACAGTGTCCCACTGAGAGGGGCTACAGCCTGTACAGATGCACCTCCCATGCACATCGCAGGATGGAGGAGGTTGTGGAGGGTGAATCCAGAGCTACAAATAAAACATACACGCATATTTAAAGTAAACGAGTAAGGGCACCTGGCTGGCTCAGTCCAAAGAGCATATGACTCTTGATCTTAGGGGCATGAGTTTAAGCCCCATGTAGGATGTAGAGATTGCTTAAATGAAAAAATAAATAAAAACTTAAAAAAGAATTAAGGAATAAAGACCAAAAAATAAAGTAAATGAGTAGTATTTACTAATACTCTCTAAAATTTAATAGCACTATTTAGGTTTCAAAATCAGGAGGGTTTCCTTCTGATTCTCCCAATTACTGTCCTCCACCCTCTGTCATAGTATGCATCTGATGGTCTGACTGTGCTTGTACATCGCGCATGGCTCATTAGCTAGGGCAGGACTGACTCCTCACGGAGCAGAGAGCAGAGGCACGGCACAGGGAGGGCTGAACTCAGTAGGAGTCAGTTAGCTGAAAGACAAGTAGAGACAGTCCTGCCACTTCCTGTCTGAGGAATCTTAGGCAAGTCAGCATGTCCGCTTTGGGGCTCTGTTTTCCCACATGTAAGATGGAGGTTAATAACATTTGCACCGCAGAATTGCTGCAAGGACTAAGCGGTATGATGCATCTAAAACCCTTGCCACGTGGCAAATGTTCTAAAGAAGTGTGCTTGAAATAATCTTTCTTGGAAAGAAAATAAAGGCAAAGCCTTCTATTTTACATATTTTTTTTTCTTAGGATTTTATTTATTTGAGAAAGAGACAGAGTGAGTGCACAGAAGTAGGTGGGGAGAGGGAGAAGCAGGAGCCCCACTGAGCTGGGAGCCTGACGTGTGACTCGACCCCAGGACTCCAGGATCACTACCTGAGCTGAAGGCAGACTCTTAACCAGCTGAGCCACCCAGGCATCCCGATTTTTTTTTTTCTTATGACCACAAAAATTATACTGGCTGGAAGCACCTGGGTGGCACAGTCAGTTAAGTATCCGACTCTTGGTTTCAGCTCAGGTCGTGATCTTAGGGTGGTGAGATGGAGCCCCACATGGAGCTCTGTGCTCAGCAGGGAGTCTCCTTGAGAGTCTCTCTCCCTCTCCCTCTGCCCCTTCTGCTCATTCTCTCTCTCCCTCTCTAAAATAAATAAATAAATCTTTAAAAATTATATTGGCTGGACTGTGATATCTGCCAGTAATAGGCATTCTCTTCTCTCTCATCTCATCTCATCTCAGTCTATCACATGACTGTGATAATTGAACACTTTGGAATTAAGCCATGAAAGTGAATGCAGATAATTACAACCATGAGACCATGGGACCATTGCTCCACCTGAAAGCTATAATGTGGAAGCTTTCCATCTCCATTTCTTCCTGTCTGCTCAGCAACTTGTTTTCAGCTCAAATGCCATTGGTTTGAAAAATTCCATAATTTTACTTTCTTGCCTAATCATTAGTTCAATGAAGTCTTTCAGCTACAATAAAAAAAAGTTGTAATTAAAAGATCCTGCATCTAGTTTTTAGGTTGAGGGCGCATTTTTTGAAAGTTAGCAAACCAGTGGGGCTTCCCCAAAGAGTAAGATGGGATTTTGCCCAAGGATCTGTACAGTGGAAATGTTCTTGGGAATTGTTCCAAGGAGAGAGGGGAAGGGAGAGAACAAGTCATCTCAGGAGTCCTGCTTCCCAGTGCCTGACTTTTTGGGAAGAACTGAGCTGTTGAGGGACCTGCAAGCAGGGAGCTGGTGTCTGAGCTGGACATTTCCATAAATGGAACAAGATGGATCATCCTGCATAGATATGCTAGTAACTCAAAACTGTAGCCATCTTAAGAGGCTGAGTCTACCTTGAAAAGATATTGGAAGTGCAAGAGACTTCAAAGAATATCTAATTCAACTCCCTTCTTTTTACTTTTGGGGTCAAAAGACCTCAAGAGGGATAGGGACTCATCGAAGGTCACATGACAAACTAGTGATAGAGCCAGCACCAGGAGCCACGGTTTAGAGCTGTTTGGTGCCAGTTTAGTGCCCTTTCCATCATGCCCATGGTACACTCACTCCCCCCATCTCACCAGCGATCCACCATTCCAGTGGAGTCCTCTGCAATATCTCTCTGCTTGCATATCTCCACCATTAGGGAGCTCATCTCTCTCTCTCTCTCTCTCTCTCTCACACACACACACACACACACACACACACACACACATAAATGCACCACCCAATTGGTTCTGTTTCTTTGGAGAACCATGACTAACACAATAAGTTTTCAAGCATCCAACTGCCTTTAGGCACAACCTCAGAACTAGAAAGAGAAGTCTTTGTTGACCTCTCTTCTCTGCATCCTGTCATTTATTCACCCCACAGAAAGCAATATTCTGCGTCAGATGCTGGTATTAGGAAAATATCACAACCAATATTGCGATCTGATCTAAGGGCCTTGATAAAATCAGACCCTACTCCAAATCATTAATGCAATGACATAGAATTTCGGCTTTATAGTCAGACAGTCCTGGGCTCATAATCTGGCTTTGACAATGACCAGCTGGTGACCTTGGGAAGCTGTTCAATCTTCCTGAGGCTCAGTTGAGTTTCCCCATATGTAAAAGAGGGGTTTGCTTAAACAATCTTTAATTTTGGATGTGCAGTGTTTTAATTTATTGAAAATGCAGGAAGGGAAGAATTGTAAATACCATCAGTCAACCAATAAGATGGTAAAGAATGCTTAAACAAGACTGATGAAAAAGATGCAAAACTAGTTAATGCTCAATAGGGCAATAAAACATCTACCTCTAGGCCCAGAGAAAACCATAGATTGAATACATGCTCCACACCTATCATGTATACAGATAGGTAATGCTTACCAGTGACAGGCTTTTCCACATTCATGATTTTACTTAAATCCTACTTCATCCTCACTAAAATCCCTTGAGGAAGGCATTGCCATTAACATCTTGTACAAGGGAAAAGTGAGGCTCCATAGACATTAAATACTTGGCCCAAGGTCACACAGTCACTGCCAGAATGAGGATTCAAACTCAATTTTTAAAATTTTAGTTGATTAAGCATCTGCCTTCGGCTCAGGTCATGATCTTGGGGTCCTGGGATCAATCCCCACATCAGGCTCCCTGCTCATTTGAAAATGCTTAAAATAGGGCAGCCCCAATGGCTCAGTGGTTTGGTGTCACCTTCGGCCTAGGGCGTGATCCTGAAGACCTGGGATCGAGTCCCACGTCGGACTCCCTGCATGGTGCCTGTTTCTCCCTCTGCCTGTGTCTCTGCCTCTCTCTCTCTCTCTCTCTCTCTCTCTCTGTGTGTGTGTGTCTCTCATGAATAAATAAATAAAATCTTTTAAAAAATAAAATGCTTAAAATATAATTTTTATACATACACATAGTGAGCATGCATCAAACTTTTACTTAGGTGGTTAGTGAAGGAAACAGCAGGATGAGAAAGAATGCTGGGATAAGATTGATGAGTTAGATGCAAAATTGGTTAATGTCCTAGAGGGCAATAAAAACACAACTTTGAGGACTATCTTTGCTAATAAATAGAAATCACTTCCACCCCTACTGGGCAAACCAAGCCAAACAAATAAATTTGTACCTTATCAAAACTTTCTGCAGGTTAGCATCTAACTTTACAAAGTTGTTACAATGTCTGGACTGTTCATTAACAATAAACAGTAAGTGAAACAAAGGTACACATGCCTAGAGAGTCAGATGACCTTTATGCAGGCTTGTGAAGCTATGCTCTGGTTTGATGTTAACAAGACATCAGTCATCCTTTTGGTTTGTTTCCACATTGTGGATAATTTTTCTTGTCACTCCACCTCTATGATAATAAACTTCAAAAATTATCTATGATCAAAAAAAATTATCTATGATCATAAAAACGGCTGATTTCATTATATTTGGGTGGTTATTTGATCTGTCTTGCTTGCATAGAAGCCTCATTGTCATGTGGTCAACACATGGTGCTAAACAACTACTATAGCAAGAGAATTAACTTCTGTTTGGAGACTTCACAAAGAACTAGGACTGCATTTTCAATACCCACTATCCTTCCAAAGATAAATTCTCACCTCGATTGAGATATAAATCACACAGCATACAATTCATTTAAGTATACCATCACTGGCTTTTAGTATGTTCACAGAGTTGTGCAGTGATCATCACAATCAATTTCAGAAGGTTTTCACTACCCCAGAGGGAAATCCCACACTTTTTAAATATTGCCCTCCATCCCTCCTCACAAGCCCAGCCCTAAGATACCACTAATCTTTCCATCTCTACTGATTTGCTTGTTTTTGATATTTCATATAAATGGAATATCTAATAGATAGGTCCTTTGTGCCTTGCTTCCCCTACTTAACACACTGTTTTCTTTCCTTTTTTTTTTTTTCAATTTTATTTTTTTAGAGGAGGGGAGTGAGAGGGGGGAAGGGTAAAAGAAGAGGAAGAGAGAATCCTAAGCAAGCTCCATGCCCAGCCCAGAGCTAGACATGGAGCTCGATCTTACAACCCTGAGAAAATGACCTGAACCAAAACTGAACTTAACCAACTGAGCCACCCATGTACTCCTAGCATACTGTTTTCAAGGATCATGTTGAAGTGTGCATCAATACTTTTTTTTAAATTGCTGAGTAATATTCCACTGTTTAGTCATAAAGATATAGTCCAAACAGGAGAAAACATCTCCTAAGAGTTTTATAATTTTAACTTTCATTTTTTTGTCTTTGATTCATTTTGAATTTATTTTTGTATATGGTGTAATGTATTCTTCATTCTGTGGCAATTGAATATCCAGTTGTCCCAGCATCATTTGTTGGAGAGACTGTCCTTTCCCCACTTAATTGTTCTGGAAATAACACTGAAAATCAATTGGCCATAAATGTGAGGGTTTGTTTCTGGACTCTCAATTATTTTCCCATTGATCTATGTACCTATCATTATTCCAGTACTACACTGTTGATTATTGTAGCTCTGTAAGTTTTGAAATTGGAAAATAAGAATTCTCCAACTTTGTTTTTTTTGTTGTTGTTGTTGTTTAGGATTTGGGGGCAACTTGTGATCCTGATTAAAGAACATATTTGGTAAGATTTCAGTTGACTTATACTTATTGAAACTTATATTATGGCCTGAAACCTGGTCTAATATTCTTTGTACATGAAGGAGAATGCATATTCTTCTGTCATTAGGTAGATCTGCCTTTTAGATCTAGCATGTGTATAATACTGTTTGATTCTTCTATCTTCTCGTTAATCTGTCCAGTTGTTCTATCCAATATTGATAGTGAGGTATGAAAGTCCCTGAAAATTATTATCACATTGTCTATTTCTCCCCTCAATTCTATCAAGCTTTATGGTGTGTGTGTGTTGCTAGGTGCATATATGTTTATAATTGCCTCATGGATTGACTCTTTTATCATTATAATATGTGCTTCCTTGTTTCTAGTAACATTTTGTTTAAAAGTCTATTTTTTTCCTGTTATTAATTAATACATCCACTCCAGCCTCCTTATGGTGGCTGTTTGCTTTGAATCATATAACTTTTCTGTCCTTTTACTTTCAATCTATTCATGTGTTTATTTTTTTTTAATTTTTTTATTTCTTTATGATAGCCACGGGGGGGGGGGCAGAGACACACACAGAGAGAGAGAGAGAGAGAGAGAGAGGCAGAGGGAGAAGCAGGCTCCATGCACCGGGAGCCCGACATGGGATTCGATCCCGGGTCTCCAGGATCGCGCCTTGGGCCAAAGGCAGGCGCCAAACCGCTGCGCCACCCAGGGATCCCTCTATTCATGTCTTTAAATCTGAAGTGTGCCTCTTATACATAGGATATAGTTGGATTTTGTTTTTAGATTAGGAAAGATTAGCAAAGATTGATGTCTTTGCTCATCTATTCCAATATCAGAAAACCAAAGCTAAAAAATTAATCTCTAACAAGCTCTGCTTGCAGTCCCTAAGAGTAAGAGACTTCATCTTTTTTCAAGGTCCCCAGCATTTACTAAAGTTGGTGACCTACCAGCAGGTGAACTTCATTACTATCTTGCCAGCATAATGTTGAGACTCTGTGAGCCATGGAATAGGTTTGCCAGACCAGTCTCCTGGGAGGCCACTGTACACACAGGAAGTATAACTCTTGGTCCTTAATGGTTACATGATCGTAGCCAATTAAATGGATTTTTTTCTCAAATATAAAACCCTTTGATGGCTTTGTTTGGTGATAGATTTGTCCAGTTACATCCTTGTAAAGAGGAGGGCAGTTTCTTTCAATCTTTCAATCTTCTTACTTTGCTAGAGACTCAGTAAAAGTGCTCACTCTTGAATTCTGACTGGTCAGTGGAACAAGATATCATTTAAAAAATTTCCTTTTAGTTTGCATTAGCAGAGTTTGCTGAATTGAGCCTTATAGAGAAGAAAGTAGAAAAGAAAAAAAAAAGGGAAAAAGGGCTTCCTTATAAGCACATCAAATACAAAGCATTGAAAACAATCCAACAATATTCTAAAAACATGTAGCCACAATTATATTTCTCTCATGAACGTATTTGACTCATGTAATTAATTCTTGGCTTGTAAACTTTGGACCAACAGTATACTTCCATGAAGTTGGTTGTTTCTGGACTAAGAGTCCTAGCAATCCTGAGTTGATCTTATGGTTCAGTCTATAGACATCTACCTGCGGTCACAATGGTAGCTTATGGTAAGAAGCCTGGCCCTATAAATCTATTCCAGTTAAGAATACCTGGTACAATATTTCTCAACAATTTGTTGGGACTGTCCTTTGTTGAAGATGCTTTAGCATGCAGGAGAAGACTTCAGGTAAACATGTAAGGAAAGCAAAAAGCACTTGTTTGATTAGACTGAAGCCTCTGTTAACTTATTAGACTAAACAACCGTATCAGAAGAGGGGGGAATAAATCCTATTGGGTTATGGTTCTTGTCAGTGTTTCGTCAAGTGTAAGAATGTACTGTGGATATGGGTACACAGACAAATCTACTTTTATTTTTTTTATTATTTATTTTTTAAAGGGAGGGGAGGGGCAGAGAGAGAAGGAAAGAGAATCCTAAGCAGGCTCTGTGCCTAGCGCAGAGCCCGACATGGGGCTCAATCTTACAACCCTGAGATCACAACCTGAGCTGAAATCAAGGGTTGAGTGTTCAGTCAACTGAGCCCCCCAGGCACCCCCAGAAAAATCTAAAAATCTAAAAATAAACATGGGAATGTTACAATGTACTTTTTTGATTGGATAGCTTATCCCATTTTGTGGGCTTAGTATATAATGCAAATCCTATAGCAGTTAGTGAGACAGTTAAGGCATATGGAGCATTTCAAACATACCTAACTAATTCTACCCACTATCCCTCCTAATTGTGAATGACATATAAGGTGAGAGGCCAGGCCTTTGGTATTTTAGCTATCTAGAAAGCACCAAAGATGGTTTGATATGTAAAAACGCATTATATTTTTATGAACTATCAAACTGATCTTGGGAAGGTAACGTGAAAAAGAATTTTCAAAGAAGAATCATCCCTAACTTAAGACAGAAGCATAGATGCTTGGGAACAGTGAATGGTTGTAGCTTGGCTGCCTATTAATCAGAGTGACAATATGCTAGTACTAAATAAACATAACCATAGGTACAATTATAAGGAACTTTAGCTATTTAATAAATGAGGAACTTCTCCTGTTTTGTTTTTAAGTAATGAAGGGCATGACAATGCACAGAACACAGAAAGTAACTCTGATCAGATACGTAATACTCCCTATTTGGGCAGATTATAAAGAAATTAAAAATAACTTTCCATATCTCTTAAGAAGAAACTGGGAATATAAGTGTAATCTGGCTGCACAATGTCACCCCATTGATCACCGGGGTTAATTTGGCTGATTGGGCTGGCTATGCAGGTGTCCCCTTCCTCCCACATCTCTTCTTGTGCATCCCTCCAGAAGCTAAACACAGTGGAGGAGGATGGATAACCTTCTCCCATAGAGAAGGACCATTCAAGGGTATATGAGAAACTGCACATCTCTGCTAGAACCTCCAAGCAAGTTCTCAAGGTCCATTTCTGGGGGAACATAGGATAATCATGCTTCCAAAACTCCAGGCACATCCAAAGGAGGTGTTACAGCTACGTGTGGCAGTTTGCCTTTCTTAAAAAACAAACAAACAAACAAAAAAACCAAACTGAATATTCCAAGATTAGTTTCTCACTTTAACATAGAGAATAACAAAACTAAATTCTACTCTTGCATTAATGTAACAATTGCTAGAAAGACCTTTTTAAAAAGTCTAATGAGTAAGCCCATTAAAACAGAGCCAATTTTGTTAAAATTTTAACATATTTCATTGCTTCCTTATAGACTTATTATTTGCAAGTATTATAAACTAAGGAAACAAAGTTTTCTTTTCATCAAACTTCTACAACTTACCCATTCAAAATGTGTCTTTTGCCAATCTTTCACATTCTAGCATAGTTTTCTTACTTCAAGACGAAATTGCTCATTTTCCCCTTGATAACAAAATTGCACTCATAATCTTATTCTATATTTATATTTCTATACTACTTCAATTCTTAAGATAGTCTCAATGGCCCTTTATATGAATCACATTTTTTAAGTTTTACATTTACCTCAGGAGAATTGGCATTGTTACAGACTAGATGTTTTCTTCTTGAAAAATGATATGTTCATACATTTGTTCATATCTTATTTTGTGTATTTTAAAAAGATTTTTTGTCTTTTATCAGATTGAATAAAATGGGATCCTACTCATTTCTCTTTTTTCCAGCTTTATTGAGATATAATTGACACTTAGCATTGTGTGAGTCTAAGGTGGACAACATGTTGATATGATACATTTATAAATCACAATATGATTACCACCATAGTATTAGCTACCACTGCCATCCCATTGCATAGTTTATCTTTTCTTTTTTGTGGTGAGAACTATTAAGATCTATTCTCTTAGCACATAAATTACATCTTTTAAGCAATGTAACTACCTTCTATTTCCTCAAGTATATAACTGTGGGCAAGTAACTAAGTATGGCTTGAAATATACAAACATTTAGCAGACCAGCAAAGCAAACCTTATAAAACCTCTCCTGGCCTCACACATCCTATTTGCATTTCTTAAAGTGGCAAAATTGAACCTACACATTAATATACCAAAGGTTTAGCCACTCTCAAACATAAAAATAAGAGGCAAAGGAGTGTGTGTATGTGTGTGTGTGTGTGTGTGATTATATGCATGCTTGGTGATGAATGTTTTTGTGTTCTATCTTCCTTACAAATTATCCAAGCAAAAAAATTTTCCTTACAAAAAAATCCTTACAGGTTTTACTGGCCTCTCACTATAAATTTAAAACAGTTTAAATTATTAAAGTATAGTGAAAGACCCTGGAACTTACATTTAAGTTGATATATTATAAAGTAACATAATCCTTGATAATACAAACAATTCAGGAAATCCAGATTAACTACAATCTTCATGATAAAACATAAAATGTACTCCATCACTCTATTACATCATCTTGTTTTTTATTCACGTTTTCACGACTTGATATCATTTTGCTTATTTACTTATTTACAGTGAACATTTTCTCACTAGGTGTCAAACAATAAAGAGAGAATTTATCTTCCTTGGTACCTAGAACATGTATGAGACTTTCAATTAATAGTTTTGAATAAATACATGAATGAAATCTTTATATACAATAATTGCATCAGATGGAAAGAATAGGTCTCATTTTACTATTTTACAAGTGAGAAAACTGAGGCATTAATGATCTTTCAGCTACTCAGTCAGAATTTTGGTTTCCTGATTTCCAATTCAATATACCACATTATTTCCCAAAACTGACTAAATAAATGTACTTGTGCAAGTGAAAAATATATGAATAAGAAAATTCTTGCATAGGTGTTGTTCACAGAAAGGGTTTCTTTTTTTTTTTTTTTTAAGGTTTTATTTATTTATTCATGAGAGACAGAGAGGCAGAGACATAGGCAGAGGGAGAAGCAGGCTCCCTGTGGGGAGCCTGATGTGGGACTCCATCCCAGGACCCTGGGATCAGAACCTGAGCCAAAGGCGGACACTCAACCACTGAGCCACTCAGGTACCCTTTACAGAAAGGGTTTCTGAGATGAATTGTATCCAGTAGGGGCCTCCTTTGGGCAGTATTTTGGTAGAATGTTGTTAGGTTACAACTTCTTTTATTCAAAATCCCCCCCCACTATCAGGGGGATCTCCCCATAAGTATTACTTTTTTTTTTTTTTTTTTTTAATTCTTGATGGCTTTTCCTTTGGAGTACTTGTAATTGAGGACCAAGGAAGTGAAATATAAGTTGTTCCCTGGGTTTCACTGTAACAAAGCTTGGTACTGAAACTGTGTTTTTTCCCCCTCCTCCTACTTCAACACAGCATCCATTATTCTTCTCTTCCAAAGCTCTCTTGGCAGCTGAGACAGAGCTAATGGGGTACATTTCCCATAGGGTATTCAATTTTCTCTTTTGGCTCACTTTTTTGGGGCCAGGGCAAATCATTATTAAAGAGATACTGAACAGTACAAACTGGGAAAGGCAGACAGTCTTGCTGGTGCTGGCTCCAGCCCTGGGGTTCTGCATTCTCCCAGATGGGAGTCAGCCTTCACATCCAGCACATGGAGTTATCAGGTGTCCACCCAGAGTAATCCCCCTTCCACTAACCAGGAAACATGTTGTATTAAATTGAGATTGTCCTTCTTTAGCTTTTTGGGGTCCCCCCCACTGAGAGTTTTGTATTAAACTGTTAAGAATTATGTGGTACTTGGTTTGTTTGCTTTTCTAAGATTCCACATGTCTCTTTTGATTAAAACATGTTGTTGTGTGATAATTCCTAGAATTTTTGTCACATCATTTCTCCTGTCAATTCCCTCCATCCTCCTCATTGTTTCCCCTCTTTAAAAACTGGCATCTGGTAGTGATGATTTAGATGTCATTTCTGCTGACCTCATCCCCGACTCAGAAAAGCTCGGAGGGGGTAAGTTCAGCCCCCAAACCATATCTGATTTAGGCCTGGGGAGACAGCCTAGTTCTCACTAAATCTACGGGGCACAGGAAGAAACTGACACACGAACTGGGTTTCAAGAGTCCTCAAGGTCACGCTGACGGTCAAGGCCTGAGCTCCTGCTTTTTTAGAGCAGGACTGAAGAGCGCTGGCTGGACTGCTGGATTAAAAACCGAGGGGACTGAGACAGGACCGGAATCGCTGTCCCTGGTGCATCACAGAAACGGCAGGAGATCGCACAGCTGCACCGCCCTGGGTGGCAGCTGGGCGGGGAACGCGGGGCGTAGGATCAAGCTCTCCCCGGCCCATCGGCATCTCGGCATCTCGGGTCGGGCCGGGTCACTGTTGTCACAGAAGTGAACAGGATGCTCCGAGGCGTGTCACAGCAGACGACCAACCGGCTCCACGCTGGCGTCTAAGTCCGTCCTCGCGGCAGGGCTGGGACGCAGGTTTTACCGGCCCCACTGTGCGAAGCCGCGGGTCAAGCATCCTGCGCTCGGTACGCCGCAGAGCCGGAGCCGGGGTCCGCGCCCCTCCGCGCCCCTCCGCGCCCACCCATCGGCCAGCCCTCGCCCGCGGAGGATTTCGGAGCACGGAGGACGCGCTTTCCGCCAGCCCGAGCCTTTCGGCCCGCGGTAAGGAGAGCGGGGCCCCGACGGCCGGAGCGCTGGCGCGGGCCTCCCGGCGGACGCGGGGCCGGGCGGGGCCGGAGGGGGAGGGGGAGGGGGAGCGGGGCCCCGGGGTTCCCCCCCCGGGCCGCGGGGGCGGGGCGGCGGCGGCGGCCGGGGGCGCGGGCTTTCCGGGGGCGGTCCCTGGCGGCCGGGCATTCCGGAGCCGCCGAGCGCCGCGGCCCCGAGCCGAGCCGCGCCGAGACCCCGGGAGCGGGGTGCCCCGAGCCCCCCGCGGGCCGCTGCGGTGGCGGCCGCGGGCTCTTGCCGAGCAGCTCTGCGGATCCCGGGGTGAGTGGGGCCATCGGGCGTCGCGCGTGGGGCTCGGTGCTCGTGGGGTCCCCACCCCGCGCCCTCCCGACTGCCCTCTGCTTCCACCTCTTCTCCCCCATTCCTCCCCCGTCACCACTTCTGCGCCCCCCTTTCCCGCGTCTGTCCGCCGCGAAGTTGCGGCCACCTTCTCCGCGGACCTGGGGCCCCCTGGGGGCCGCAGCCCGGGTGGGGGAGCCCGGCCCCGGAGGCGCGGGGACCCTGGGGGGTGGGGGGTTCCCTTGGTCCGTCACCGGCAGTGTCACCGTCCTGTCTCCCAGCCCTGTTTCTCCATCTGCGAACTGGAGAAATTATCCCTGGCGTCCAGAAATCAATGGGAGAGGGGGTGTGCAGAGTATCGTGGGGAGAAGTCTGCCTTTCAAACTCCCTCCTCCTCCTCCCTCCTAACTCCGGACTTGATGGTTCCAGGCGCGGGTTGTCTTGCCCCCTGCTCCCCCCACCCCTCCACGAATTCCTTGAGGGTAGAGACTGCCTCTCCATGCCTCATCTCCGAGGCCTCCTCGGCACTTGGCCCAAGGCCTGGCACATAGGCGCTCAGCACTGTTTACTGAGTGCAGGAACTGAGAGGTGTAAACCATAAAAACCTGCGCAGCTGTGGGAGGTTGTTATTTTGAGAGGCCAGGCAGTCCTCCTATTCCCGCAGCTTCACCCTTTTCTTCCTGACTGGCACGGGTGGGGGGCGGCGGGGGCCCCCTCGGGAGTCTCCCATTTCTCTATAGATTCCTCAAAGCTCTAGACTATCGTAGTGAAAGCTGCTCAGACATTCAAGAATTAAAGATTTCTGAAACATCTGGACGACCTTGGCACCACTGCAGTGGGTAAAGAGGAAGGCTTGCGAATGCCTGAAAGGGGTTTGGGGGTGTGGGGGTAGCGGGGAGGACTGCTCTCTAGAAGTCAGGAGACCCTCTGAGTTACCTTGATGAAGCATTTTCCCCATCTTGACCTCACCTTCCGTGTCTGTAAAACGAAGTGGGGACGGAACAGATGGGCCTCTACCGTTGAGCATGATACAGCTCTTCGGGTTATGTAGGCGGGCGGACCAGCCATCCGGTGAGCACATGCAAGACAGCCCAGCTGAGCTTCAAGACATCATGTACTTGACCCAGTAATGACCCAAAAAGCCAAAGAGAAGCACTTCTCTAACGCAGCAGGGACCTCCTGTTCCCAGCTGTCCTGGGGTTATGAGTCATGCCATGGAGGTTACAAGTCATGCTCCATCAGTGTTCCGAATAGTGACTTCTCAGGGTGTCAGAACCTTTCACTGCACGAAAGGTCTGGGGGTTCCTTGTCTCTGGCATGGCCACCTAAGAATCACTGAGCAGTGGTGAGGTGTTTGAGACATAAAACAAATTAGAGACTTTGGAGGCCTGATGTGGTTAGGTCACATACTGGGCCCAGAAGTGACAGGCCAAGGAGGTAAAGAGACAGACTTGGTCTCAGGTGTTCTGATCCTTCTTTTAAAAAATATGCTTCTGTTTCTTCTTGGGGGTTTTAAATCTACAAATAAAGGAAATGTCTCCAAGGAAAGAGAACCTTTTTTTTTTTTTTTTTAAAGATTTATTTATTCATGAGAGAGAGAGAGAGAGAGAGAGGGGCAGACACAGGCAGAGGGAGAAGCAGGCTCCATGGAGGGAGCCTGATGTGGGACTCCATCCTGAGACTTCAGGATCACATCCTGGGCTGAAGGCGGCGCTAAACCCCTGAGCCACCCAGGCTGCCAGGAAAGAGAATCTTTATCTTGATTGGTCTTACACTGCCACTGTTGGCAGTGGAATCAAAGATAGACACGTGTATTCACACTCACAGTATTAGGAATAGGTGTGACATGCCCTGCAGACACCTGCCCCCATGGGCTGGGCAAGCCAAATGATGTAATAATGATTGGACTTGAGGGGCATCTGGGTAGCTCACTTCGCTAAGCATCAGACTCTTGGTCTCAGTTCAGGTCTTGATCTCAGGGTCTTGAGTTTAAGCCCCACGTTGAGCCTGCTTAAAAAAAAAATCATATTTGACATTTACTGAGCGCTATGAGCCAGGCGTTATTCTAAGCATTTTGCATGCATTAATTCATTTAGTCTTTACCACAATCCTATGAGGTAGGGACCACCATTATATCCATTTTATAGTTGAGGAGACTGAGATCCAAAGAGAGTAGGGAACTTCCCCATGATCACGGGAAGTAGGTGGCACTGCTGCAGTTTGCACCCAGGCAGTATGGTTCCAGGGCCCACACTCTGAACCTCACTGGAACTACAGGGATCTGGGTTCAGATCTTGCTTCTGTCACTTACTTGTAGGGTGACCTGGGGGACAGTAAGAATTTGACAGCCACTGGGCTAGTGAATCACTAGAGACCCTGGTATCCTGGTATCCTAACTCACCAAGGAAACAGAATGGTGTCCATCCAGTAGAAAAGCTCAGAGGTAGCCAGGCAAGGGGACAGGCCAGAACTACACCTGGCTAGCATAGTGGACAAGAGCAAACCAGCTTTGACAACCACACTGTGTACTTTACATTGCTTAGTGGTGCATAGCTCTAGTTTCCTTATTTTTTTTTTTTTTAAGATTTTATTTATTTATTCATGAGAGACACAGAGAGAGGCAGAGACATAGGCAGAGGGAGAAGCAGGCTCCCTGTGTGGAGCCCAATGAGGGTTCAATCCTAGGACTCCTGGAACATGACTTGAGCCAAAGGCAGATGCTCAACCACTAAGCCATCCAAGTGCCCCAATTTTTCTTATTTTGTTGGTTTGGACTCGGACCAGCTGATTGGGCTTGTGTGAATTGCTGGTAACTGAGTACAGGGGATCAGAGAGAATGAAGTGGAGGAATGAGAAGGAAAGACAGAGGAAAGTAAACTCCAATCAGTTTCAAGTAATGGCAACATGTGTCCCTGGCATACCTGTCACCACTCCTAATCCCTGCCCCAGGCTATAGTTAGTTGATCATCAGGACTTTGCACCTAATCTCTGCAAAGCTAGGGAATCCTTAACTCAGTGCTCTGGACTGCTTCTACCGATTAATCAATCAGGAAGATTTTTTTTTTTTTTGCTCTCCCAGATTTTCCACTTCATTCCTCCGGGGGATGGTTAAGGAAGTAACAAATGGCAAAATGGGAGGCTTTTTTTGACCATCTCAAGTGGCATTTTAGGAAATACCTTGGGGCTTTTCACGAATCATCTTTTCCACCCTTTCCTCCCTCCTATTTTTTCTTTAATGGCCTTTGACCCAAGACCACCCTGGACCTGGCGCAGGGCTCTCAGGGAGGTAGGATGTCAGGGGAGCAGAGTGAGACTTTGAGAGCTGGCTGGATTCTTGGAGATCACCTTGACCACTCTTTCCAATTGACTGACAGGTAAAGGAGGCCCAGTTCAAAGGAGGGACTACTCAGGATCACACTGTGTGGTCCGATTCTAATGCTGGACCAAAGTACCACAAATTTAGTGGCTTAATAAAAATCAGATTTATTGTCAATTCTACAGTCAGAAGTCTGTTATGGGTCTTTCTAGAAGAAAATCAAGGGGTCAGTAGGCTGAGTCTCTTTCTGGAGTCTTCAGGGGAGGATTGGTTCTCTGCTAATTTGAGTTGTTGGCAGAATTCAGTTTCTGTGACTGTAGGACCAAGGTCACCGTTTCCTTGCTGGCTGTCAGCTCGGGCCATTCCCTGCTTCTCCAGGCCACTCCTTGGCTCACAGCTGGCTTCCTCAGCCTTCAGAGTAAGCAACGGTGAGTCAGGGGCTTCTCCTGCCGCATTTCTCTGACCCTTCTGCCTTCTTCACTTTTAAGGACCCATGTGATTAGACTGGGCCCATTTGGTGGTCCAAGATAATCTCCTCATCTCAGAGTCTTTAAATCACATCTGTAAAGTCCCTTTGCCTCTGTTTTCATGACTCTGTCCTCTGAGTCATGCTTCCTTTTTCATATTCATGGTTCCAGAGACCAGGACATGGACATTTTGAGGGGCCCCTTTCCTGCCTGCCGTACACCATGAGGCCTGTCTTAGGAGACTGACTCGTTCCCAGTCACATAGCCTGGCAGGGACTCACAGCCTTCTGGTGCCCTTGCAGCTCTATCACTACCCCCACCCCCCGGCAGCCCACCAGCCCACCACCATGGACAGCCTCCTTTGTCGGCCCAGCACACAACAGGCACTTAGTCATGGGCAGATAACCATGATGGATGGTGGAGGCTTAAGCAGGATGCTGTGGATTTGGCCTGGGCTTCTCTGCTGGCTCCCTGTTGGTTTCTAAGACTCTGTGATTGGCTGGGTCAGATGGGTACGTGCAGTCTTGGATAGCTCTGGCTGTTTTCATGTCTCTTTGAAATATCCTGGTGTTTTTCCATTTTTCCAGCCACAGAAGAGCCGATAGAAACTCAGGCAGGGAACAAGTCTTTAGACTGTTAAGATTTTTGAAAGAAACCGGAGCCAAGTGGGGTAAGATGAGAACAGAGCACTCCTCGGGGACCTTGGGTGATTGGAGAAAGCCCTCTGATTTGATTCTTTTCACATTTTTGATAGTTGTGTGTCCTGCCTGTTCCGTCCTCTGGCCCCTGTCTTTGGAACAGAGGTCCCTAGTGAGATAGTTTGGCTTGGTAAATGCTGGAGGCTATTACAGAAGGGGAGGAGGGTGAGGATGGCCTCACCCTCAAGTAGGCCTGAGAAATCCCCTCCCCTCTCACCAGCGCTCCATCCTCTTCTGAGATCATCACAGAGTTCTTTCCTCTTCTGAATCAGAGCAGGAAAGGCTCATACTGTGTCCAGCAGCTCCACCACCCCTGCACTCACCTCTGTGCGCGGCTCTAGAGCACAGGGGATCCAAACTTGAATTTGAGCTCCCCAGCCCAAGAAAGCAAGAGGGATTCTTAGAGAATATCGGTCCTCCTCTCTCCTCTGCCTGGTGTGTACAGGCTGGTCTGGGGAAAGGAGGAGGCCCTCATACTCCTTCCTGAATGTACAGAGAACCCAGAAAATGATCAAATTCGAGGATGCATTTTATTTTAGAGATCGGATTCTGATTTTTAAGATCATGGGGGTGAGAATCCTTTCTGGAAAACTAATTTCCAACTAAGCTAACTAACTTTCAAATCAAAAGTTCTCCAGTCTGTCCACATTCATGCCTTCACTGATCTTCGATTTATTGGGCACTTACTGTGTACCGCAGGGCCTGTGAGCAGTGCTGGGGGTACAGCAGTGAATAGGAGATGGGGCTTCTGCTGCCCCCGTGCATGCATTTGAGTGGGCAAGGATGGCCAATAAAAACACATACACAAAGAAACAAACAAGCTAATTTCAGGTTGTGAAAAGTGTCTGAAGACCATAAAACACAAGATCTGGTTGCTGGACAAAGGTAGTGATTTAGCAAGGTAGATCTGGAAAGGCTTTTCCAAGGCGACATTTAAGAGGAGATCCTGGACATTGAGACACTGGTTGTTGAAAAGGAAGATCTGCAGGGAAGAGCATCCTAAGAAGACAGAACTGCGAGCACAAAAGTCTTGAAGTGGGATAAAGTCATTAGTGACCCCAGGCTAGTAAGTGGCCAGTGGGGCCTCTTGGCACTTGACTTGCTTTCTCTGCCTGGCCTAGATGCTCCATTCTTCTCAGCTGGTTGTATCAGCTCCTTCTGAGGGTAGAGCCTTAGAAACAGGTCCTATAAGCCGAGTGATGCTGGTAAGCCCCCTGAGTCTACTCCCTGGTGGGGAGGGTCAGCCTCATTCTTCACATTTGGCAGGACCCCTGAAGAGATGGGCCCGGCATCAGTGACTCAGAGCTGGTGCTCTCACCTCCTCTCTGGCCTCTGTGCCCAGAGCTGCTTCTCAGAGCTCTGGCAGTGCTGGCTTAAGGCCACACCTGCAGGAAGCCACCTGCCTCTGTCTGCTTTTTCTCCCACTTTGGGATAATTAAGCTCTCCTGCCAGCAGGAAGTCATTTCTTTTATTGCCTTCTTCCTCAGTGAGCTGCTTGGTGGTGAAACCGGTTGGATAACCACTGGCAATCCCTCAAAAGTTAACTGCTAGCTGCAGCTCAGATGTGACAGGTGTGCTTTTCCTGTGGAGGATCAGAGCTGGGACAGACTATCAAAGGCCCTTTGCGAATGATCGCCGTGGTTTCCTTGATCAGCCTCAGAGCAGTCACGGTGTCCAAACTAATGGTGGGGCCTCCGAATGCTTTGGATTTAGGAGCTACGCTGTGCCCCCCAGCTCAGTTGAACACGCATGAAGCCCTTACTATGCACCAGGCATTGTCCGAAGTAAGTGCTTTGCGTGCATTATCTCATTCCAATCCCGCAGCATCCCAGTGACCCCAGCTACTACCGCTAGTTATTACTATTTCCATTTTACGAATGAAACAGCAGCTTTGGGGTTTTGTTGATGTATGTACTCTACTCATCCTGCCTTTCTCTTTATTTCTTCCCTTGGAACACATACTTCTCTTCAAAGCCCGTATCAAAGTCCCCTTTCTTTGTAAGGTGTTCTGATTTACTTAGACCAAAACAAAGGAATGAAGATGAACATTTTTTGAGCATATATTATGTTTCAATATGTATACATATTGTCTCGCTTTATCCTCACAAAAGAAGGGGGCAACATAATGCTCTTAGCATTTTAAAGATGAGGAGATCGAGGTTTAAAGATGTTAAGTGACTTCCCCTGAGTCCCATCTCTAATAAAATGCCAAGCAGGATGCAGATCAAGATAGTCTCAACTACAGTCTGTTTCTCTTTCAATGTCCTTCCTCTTCTCCAAGAGCAGGTGGTTTACACCTTCAAGGTAGGAGCGGTCTGCCTTATATTGCAATTAGCAATTATGAGTGATGCCTTTTTCCTGCAGAAGAGAGTGAGCTTCTTATGAGCAAATATCTCCATCTCCACCCCCGCTCCTCGATGCTCGGTGTGATTCACAGCACAATCCATATTTAATGAATTGATAAGCCACCCGTTTCATGCTTGGACTGAAGAAATGTGTCGCGTTAATCAACCATGGTTGATTTTTTTAAAATTGGTTTTTTAGTGGAACCATGGTTTGTTGGTTGATTAAAAAAGTTCACTCATATGGACTAAGCCTCTGTCATCTTTGTTGATAAAGTGAAGACATGCACCAAGTCAGGGATGCTAGCAAATTCTAACTGAAAGGGGCAAGGGGAGGCTGTTTGCTTAGGTGAGTCCCTTCAGCCAGGAATCATTAATCGTGGGAATGAACATCTGTCGAGTGTCAGACTACTGCCAGGTGCTGTGTGTGATTCTCTCCTGGAATCCTACGAACACTTCAAGGGAGATACTATTATTTGCCCATTTTTGTTTTTGTTTTCAGCTGAGTAAATGGAAGCATTAGGAAGATTAATAACTTAACCTAAGATAGGTCAGCTAGAGAGTGGTGAAGCCACATTGAAACCCAAGCCAGCTGGCCTCGGAGCCTGGGCTCTTAACACTGTCACATGAGCATAGAGGAGCAAATTCCCTGCGGTTTCCTGGTATTCCCCCCATGGAAGCACTCCCATTGCCCCACCAGCATCCTAGAGCTTGGGCATCTGTTGATTTAAGAAACATGTATTCAGTACCCCTGCCACTGAGTAGAGGGGGGAGGCGTTCTGGAAGGAGAATGAGCTGTGCTGGGTAAAATCAGTGCTGCAGCAGAGCTGGAACCCAGGCAAGTTGTCCAGTCCTTCATCCTGGGTGCACGGGCCTTTTTCCCCCTCGGTGGAATCTTCCATGGCTAGTGAGATTCCAGTATCTCTTCCTCTTTCCTGACAGTCTCATAGCGAGGAATAAAGTTACAGGCTTAGCCATTACCTTTTTCACCAAATTCATCTGCATTCCAACCTTGAATCAAAGGGATGGAATGCAAAGGGTAGAACTACATTCACCAGCAATTCTGACAGGACTTGTTTTTGATTGAGGGATGTGTGTGTGTGTGTGTGTGTGTGGCCTTGGGAAACCATCTCACCTGTCCCACCTACCATGATGTGCCCTAGGGCTCTGGGCCTCAAGGCTCTGGATGGCTTTTACAAGGTAAAAAGATAGAACCAAGAAGTCTGCCTGGCTGTCATTCTTCCTATCGGTTTGCTCCCTACCACTGCTTTCTCCAGCCTGACTCCTTACTTTCTCCCATCTTCCATCTCAGACAGGATAGAGACAGCTTGAGAAGAGCATGCAGAGCAGGAAGCCTGAGTTCTCCCCTCAGTCCTGCCCTGAACTTGCTATGTGACCTTGGGTAAGTCACTTCCTTCACTTTTAACATGGAAGGTAGGCTATGTGGTTTTAGTTAGATAGTGTCTAAATTCCTTATAGATTTCTAGAATGCCATGTCTTTGTAGAGATTTCTTCTCCCTGGAACAAACTCAATACAACAGAGTATTGCTGGATTAGTTTTCTATTGCTGCCATAACAAGTTAGCACAGATTTGGTGGCTTAAGAATACAATCACAATCTTAGTTTCCATGGGTCAGGAGCCCAAACACAGCCTTGCTGGGTCCTTACAAACTTCAATCAAGGTATCAGCTACGTTGTATTCATGTCTGGAGGATCAATTAGGAAAGACTGCCTGCAACCTCATCCAGGTTGTTGGCAGATTTATTTCTTGCAACTCAAGGCCAGCAGAGGAGTCTCTGACTTCAGGGAAGGCTTCAGCCCTCTATTAAAGGTCTTTCATCTGATTAAGTGAGGCCCACCCAGGATGCCTTTTTTTTTTTTTTTTTTTTTACTTTAAAGTCAGGGGATCTGTAACCTTAACTACATCAGCAAAATCCCTTCATCCTTGTTAGGTGACTGAACCTAATCCCAGGGGTAGCACCAGGGAACAGAAGTTATGGGGGCAATATTAGAATTCTACTTACCACAATTGCTTCATAGAAATATCCTCTTTACAGTTTTGACTGGAGCATATTAGAGCCAGCTTTCTGTTTTGTGAATTAGGTCAAATGATTTAACATATGAAATCAGTTCTAAAAATGACTTGTTCTTACATTAAAACTATTCTGCTCTGGGGACATCTGAGTGGCTCAGTGATTGAGCGCCTGCCTTCAGTCCAGGGCGTGATCCTGGAGACCCGAGATCGAGACCCACATCAGGCTTCCTGCATGGAGTCTGCTTCTCCCTCTGCCTATGTCTCTGCCTCTCTCTGCGTCTCTCATGAATAAATAAATAAAGTCTTTAAAAAAAAACTATTCTGCTTTGAACTTGTTTTTTACATGTGGTATATTATGATTCCCTTTATTCTCACATAATTATCCTCAAAGTTATTTTCTCCCAATATCATTAAATGAATATATATATTACTACATAATTGGGAATTTTATATATATATGAAATATATTATATTATATAATTATATAATATATTGAATATTAAATTTAATATATTAAATACGTTAATATATAAAAATTATTCCCAGAGGAAATAATTTAAATGTTAACTTTTTATATTTAATTAGTTTTGATACTTTCTATTTGAAATCATATATAATAGAAACCTATTAATTTAAGAAGTCTTCTGTATCCTTAGCTGGTTTTAAAAAACTTTTTGGGGCAGCCCGGTTGGCTCAGCGGTTTAGCGCCGCCTTCAGGCCAGGGCCTGATCCTGGAGACCCAGGATTGAGTCCCACGTCAGGCTCCCTGCATGGAGCCTGCTTCTCCCTCTGCCTGTGTCTCTGCCTCTCTCTCTCTCTCTGTGTCTCTCATGAGCAAATAAATAAAATCTTTAAAAATAATAATAATAAAAACCTTTTTGTTCTATCAGTATTCAAGAGAATTGCATTTAACTCCCACACTGTAACTGTGACTTCATCTATTTCTCCTTATAATTCTGAAGTTAAGTACAGAAAAAGTAAAAATCTACTACCTTTCTATGTGCTATTTGTCCCACACATTCTATTTTTCCCTTTTATCTGGAAGTTATGTACTCTTTTATTTATTTTTAGAGATTTTATTTATGTATTCATGAGAGACAGAGAGAGAGAGAGAAAGGCAGAGACATAGGCAGAGGGAGAAGCAGGCTCCACACTGAGCAGAGAGCCTGATGTGGGACTTGATCCCAGACCTTGGGATCATCCCTTGAGCCTAAGGCAGACACTCAACTGCTGAGCCACCCAGGCGTCCCTCTTTTACTACTTTTAAATGGCTACCCTAGAGATTACAATATATATCCTTGATTTAAGAAAGTCTAATATTATTTGGTTCCTCTGCCCTTTCCCAGACAATGCAAAAAAAACCAGAATACTTTAATTCTATTTATTCTACTATTTATTTACTATTGTTATTGCACATTTTAATTCAGTTTTTGTCTGAAAATGTCATATTTCATCTTTATTCTTGGCAATTATTTTTGTTCAGAGCTTGAAGGATATCATTCTGCTGTTTTCCAGACTCTACTGTTTCTACTGAGAAGTTAGATGTTAGTCTAATTGTTTTTCATTTGAAAATAATCTGCCTTTTTTCCTCCTTATGGTTTTCAGCAGATTTACTATAATGTGTTTTTCTTTCCCTCAGCTTCATTCTAAGTGTTTTTTTTCTTTTTGATCTATCTTCTAGTTCACTAATTCTTCTTTCTTCTATGTCTCACCTGCTGTTAAGCCCATTTATTCAAATTTTATTTCTAGTATTTATTTTTCAGTTCTAGAATTTCTGTTCGGTTTTTTAAAAAAAACAAATCTGCCATGTTCTTTTTTATAGTTTTCAGTTATCTGTCAAAATTCTCAATCTCCTTGAACATAGTAAGCAAGGTTATTTAAAAGGTGTGTCTAAGGGACAACTACAGTATCTGGAACCCCTGTAGATCTTTTCCTATTGTCTGTTGTTTCTGATGGTTCTGTTCTTGTCATCTTACATTTTTTTCAGCTCTGCTTATTTTTGGTTCTGCATTAGACATTATATGTCAAAAAAAAAAATCTGAAGCCTCTTGTGATTGTTATCTCCTCCAGAGAGGATATAGGTTTGCTTCTGCCAGGCACCTGGAGGTACTAGCAATGTGAAACAACCTTAATTCAATTTCAGGGACTGTGATGATTCAAACCTGGGTTGCAGTGTTTGGGATTGATGTATTTCTTGTTCACTCTTAGCACTAAGAGTGCTCTTTTGGGGGTGCCTGGGTGGCTCAATTGGTTAAGTGTCTGCCTTTGGCTCAAGTCATGATTCCAGGGTCCTGGGCTTGAGCCCCATGTCAGGCTCCCTGCTCGGTGGGGAGTCAGCTTCTCTGTCTCCCTTCCTCATTCTCTCTCTCTCAAATAAACAAAATGTTTAAAAAAAAACAACTGTGCTCTTTGAAGTCCAACCCCAGAATGCAGAGGTTTTATTCTCCTTGTCTTGGGAGATCCCTGAGTCTGTCAGAAACTCTGCTTGGTCTCCATTATCCACTAAGGGAAATGCTGCTTCAAATGCCAGGATCACCTCCCTGGATTTCCTCCGTTCCCAGATCTTACCCTAGTAATTCCTCATTATTTTGTTACTTCTTAGTGCCTTCGGGCAGTTTTATTTTTTTGGCCTGGGGGACAATTTTTCTAGTTGTCATCAGTAGGAGAATTGATCAAAATGATCTAGTTTGCCATCACCAGAAGTGAAAGTCCTGATCTTTGTAGATTGCATATCTTTTCTTAACTCTCTAAATCTAGAATGCCTTTGGCCAAAAGCAGTGAGTCTGACCTGGACTTAGGAAAGAGCTATGGATCCGGCATATTCCATCTTCCTTACCCCTGGTTCTGTGTGGAGGCTTTGGAGATGAACATAGGGTCAGAAGACCTGAGTTTGAATGTCTGTTACTTAGCTTTATGACCACTAGCCAGTTAACCTTTCTTGGCTTTCATATCCACATCTGTAAAATAATATATCCAGCACAAGATTATTATGAAGGTTAAGTAAGTTAATGTGTGGGATGAGGCCTAGCACACTACTTAGCACTTGGTATTTGTTAAATGTTGGCTTGTGTATTGCTGTATTTGAGGAAATAAGAGGAGGGACACTTCTCTTTGCTTCTTGGAAATGAGCTATATCTTCAGAATAAATAACAGTAATTCCTAAGAGAGTATCTTGTATATAGCAAGTACTTGATGAATGAATGAATGAATGAATGAATGAACGAATGAACATCCTGGACAGAGTTACTTATTCTAGTGGTGCTCAACCAAAACCAGTATTACTTTGTCAGAGGGTGAGAGCTGCTTGCTAGGGAGTAAGTCTCATGATTGAAAGGTGGATAGATAGAACAGATTAGTCACCTTGAGTCCAGTTATTCTAAAACAATTGACTTGCAGGAAATTTTAATTCCTGAAATTTATATTTTTTTGTTGGAACTAGAAAATTCACCATATGATAGAATTAGCTGGAATAATTATTCTTTTTTTCCCCTAAAAGATTTTCAGTGGCTTATGAAAACTGGCCTCTCGGGCAGCCCAGGTAGCTCAGCGGTTTAGCGCCGCCTTCAGCCCGGGGCATGATCCTGGGGACCCTGGATCAAGTCCCGCATCGGGCTCCCTGCGTGGAGCCTGCTTCTCCCTCTGCCTGTGTCTCTGCCTCTCTCTCTCTCTCTATGTATTCTCATGAATGACTAAATAAAATCTTTAAAAAAAAAAAAGAAAGAAAACTGGGCTCTCACAGAGCTGGTGGTGTAGGGGCCCACGTGGCATCAGTGGCTGGTGATACCAGTGGCTTCTTTGCTTGTCAGCTCAGAGTGGTGTTAACACAGTGCTTAGACAAACTTATATTGAACATATGTCAAAGTTTATTTATTCATTTAATGAGGTAATTAGGAGATAAAGTATGCCGGTTTAAACTGACAGGAGTTTAGGCCTGACTGCTGTTGTACCTCCCATGATCATAAAAACCACAGTTTTATCTGGGATAAAGTTGAGTTTGTGATATGAATGTTCTGGGCCCTAGTCTGACATAACCCATTAATCAGAAATAACAAATAATGTATCTGCAAAGCAAATGATAAGCAGCTTGATCTATGGTTATTAATTAGATGTGCCAAGAAACAGGGTTTTATGCACTCACAAGGAACCATGCACCCGGATGCCAGATAGGGGTCAAACAGAAGTCAGCTAGCAGAAGCTTTGAGTCCTGTTTTTTCTCAAGGAAAACTGTCCAGCGTGCCATTAAAGATGCTGAACATATGGTTTATGTAGTTCTTATTTTGGGGACAAAATTTATCTTTCACAGTGGGGAGAGGTGTTCCATGGGAAGGAACAGCCTATCAGAGGACACATGTTTGAAGACTGGGAAGGTTGAAACAAGGAGAGCTCCCTGTGCACTTGGATGTCTGGCCATGTTCATGGCCATCCTTAGAGCCCTGGAACAGTGGTAACTCTGAAACAGCCCTTGGAGAACATCACAACCTGTGGTTTTCTGACTGTGTTTTGAGGAACCCAAGGGGCCAAGGGAAAGCTGAACAGCTGTGCTGTACCAAGCAAATGGGTTGTGCTAAGCAAGGACACTAGAATAATACCTGGGAAAGCTACTTTAGTTTTCTATGTTATAGTTTAGTATTGTGTTTAGTTTGAATTATATGTGTGAAGGGGGTGGACACCCAAATCTCTAGTGCTTAGGGCCTCTAAGGATATTTATCCAGCCTCACTGGCTGGGACCCCAAAGTTCCTCCTTTGGTTCCTCCCTGGCATGCTAGAGCAGCTCTGCTTTTATGTTCCAGGTTTTAAATAATGCCGTGTGCGAAAGAGTACAATCTAGAGTATGGGTTACAGAAAAAGTTTCATTTATTCCTCTACTTGTTCTGTTTTGTGTTGCTTGGGCAAGTGGCTTGATCGGATTTATGTCTTTGAATGATTATTCTGGAAGAAGGTGGGGTTGAAGGTGGGGAAAGACCTCAGTGTCTCAGTTTTGCCATCTGTGAAATAAGGCTGGCTGTGGCTTCTGTGATTCGTGATTATGAATGAGCCTCGGAGCCCGAGTTCCTGTAAATGACAGGTTTTCCATATGAAAGTCGGCCAGGGAAATTATTTCTGGCATTTGGAGTCACGGAAACTGTTTGATGTTAATGGGTTTACCAGAAAGGGCTTTCGTGGGGTTCTTTTGGCGCAGGGCAGGCTAGCTGTTGATGTAATCAGGAGACCACAAAGAATGATTTCTGCTGCCTCTGTCCCTTCCCTAACAGTGTACGTCTCCTGTGACTCATGCTTCTGTGTCTTGGAGTTGGAAGTAAGTGACCACATTTTTAAGGCTGAGGCAGGGCCAGCCTGTGCTTCCCCCTCCTCGGCAGGCCCCAGCCTGATAATCCCGGGTCTCCTAGAGAGCCTAGCCAGAGGCTTCTCCTTCATCCTGGACCTTGCCCGGGTCTGACCAGACTGGCTACAGAGCACGTAGGAGTCAGTTCCTAAATCACAGTGCTGGAGAGAGTCATAGCAGTCTTAGAGATCCATCGGTCCAGGGGCCTCCAAGCCTGGCTGCATATTGGGTCCGTATTGGCCTCCTCCTGTCCCCTATTGAGTCTAATTCAATAAGTCTGTAATAGGACCCAGAAATTAATGGTTTTTTAATATTGTCCTAAGGTGGCCCTCCCCCTTGGCACAGTATAGAACATTTGGTGACCACTGATCTAGGGTCATACTTGAATTTTATTCAACTGTTTCCCCCTCAATCCAGTTGACTTAAGAAAATTAAATGTAGAAACACCTGGGTGTCTCAGTGGTTGAGCGTCTGCCTTCTACTCAGGTGGTGATCCCAGAATCCTGGAATTGAGTTCTGCATCAGGCTCCCTGCAGGGAGACTGCTTCTCCTTCTGCCTGTGTCTCTGCCTCTCTCTGTGTGTCTCTCATGAATAAATAAAATCTTAAAATAAAAAAGGAAAATTAAATGTAAGACATGCTCATGTTTAGAAAATTCAAGCAGCATAAAGACATGAAGAATGAAAACCAAAAGCTTCTCCCAGTCTGGCCCCCAGGTAATCACTCTTTGACACTTTCTTTGAAAAGATTCTGCTCATAAATGATTTTACATTTATGTATCGCCACCTATCTGTCTACTTAATTCTACAAAATCTGAGCCAGAGGAATAATCCTATACACATTATTCTGTACTGTACTTTTTTTTTCCCACTTAAGATATTCAGAACACCACCATAGATCATTATTCTTTTTAATACTTACTATTAAAGAAGTTAATATTTGTAACACGCTTGCAACAATGCATGGTGAGTAGCACGCACTGTATGTTTGTTAAATGAGCAAATGCAGGCTGCTGCATGTTACACCAATATACAGATATACTCTATCTTACTATTATGGACATTTGTTGTGTTGGTTGCTATAACAAATGATGCAGAAATGAATATCTCTGTGTGTACATCCCAAAGGGGACTTTGCCTTGGAAATGGCAATCAGCACCTTCCTTAGCAGGGCAACAGTGGGCACGGAGTCAAAGGCATTGGGAAGAAAAAGTTACTAATTAGGAAAAAGTAAGAAATTGAATTGGGATTGGAAATTTTGTCTGGGACCTAGATCTAGAAATCTAGATCTCAGATCTAGAAGGAACCACAGGAGAGTGTTTGTCCTAGTCTTGTGACCTCTGGGGAGGGAATATATTGTCTATGGGTCCCAAGTTGTACACTGAGCCCTGGGGAGCCTCAGTGAACTCTTTGGGAAAGTGTGTGAATGGGGGCTGCAGGATCTTTAAAATGTTTGACAGGGATGATATTTGACATCCCCCAGACACTGTGCAAACTCCGAGCTCAAGAAAGTTGACAGTTTAATGTTCGCCTTACTACATTCCCTTTGGCGATGTTCTGTTTCACGAAGCCCAGTTTTTGGTGGTTGCCATGATACAGCAAGCAGTGAGCACAAACGGGAGCGTGGGACGGGCGGTGGGTGGTGGTATTGTTGACTCTGACTCCAGAGTCTGAGAAGTCGTACAGTGCCGAACCATTGCCCACACCCCATTGGTAAGTGACTGGTGAGGAGTGAAGGAAAGTGTTTTCTTCTTTCAATTTGTGTGTATGATGTCTCCCCCACCCCCCCCCAACAGCTACTAGTCTGTTAGGACATAAATGCTAATTGAGTTGTTTGAAGCTAACTATGTAATCATTGAAACTGCTAGATATTTCTTTGGGCCCGCAGAGCTGTGAAAAAATTACTGAGACACGAAGGGTGCCGTGAATTGAAAAAGTTAGGGAATAACTGATTTCCATCTTATTCATCAGAACTCTTTTAGCTGTTGAGTGAGAGAAGCCAAACTGACTCAGGCTTAAAAGCAGGAAATTATTCACTTCTGTGTCTGGGGTGGCTGGGATTGCAGATGGCGTCAGACTGCATGGGGTTCGGGTCCTGAAAGCTCCATTTCTCTTTTCATCTCTAAGATGGGCTATCTAAGCGTGGGTGAGACAGCTCCCCTGCCTATCCTTTCCAGACTCACATCCTCTTGGTTTAGCAGAGCCCAGCAGAAGGAATCCTCTTTCCCAATAGCTTGTGCATAAGAGCCCTGGGAGGACTTTGGCTGACCTGGCCTAGGTCACTTGCCCAGCCCTGAATGGAGGCTATGGAGATTTGTGATGGCCAAGCCTAGGTGCCATATCTACCTCTGTGCTCAGGTGAGCACCCTCACTAAACCACATGGTAGGTTCTCCACAGAAAAAGCAGGTTTTGTTACCAGGAGAATGGGAGAAGGGACACAGGACCAAAACCAGTTGATTTTCCATTTTAACAGATGAGGGGCCAGACTGGTAATGTGATAATTTACAAATTAAACATGGTGGCTCTGGAGTCCCACCCACCTGGCTTCACTTCCTTGGGCACATTTACTACATCTACATCTGTGAAGGCTTTAGAGTCTCCATCTATAAAATGGAAATAATTGAAGATAAAATCCAATATATAAAAGAAGGCTGGGGCACCTGAGTGGGTCAGTCAGTACAGCGTCTGCCTTCAGCTCAGGTCATGATCCTGTGGTCCTGGGATCGAGTCCCTCCTAGGCTCTCTGCTCAGCAGAGTCTGCTTCTGCTTCTCCTTCTCCCTCTGCCCTTCCCCCCTGCTTGTGGTCTCTCTCAAATAAATAAATAAAATCTTAAAAAAAAAAGTAATAAAAAAGCTGACAGTCATAGTCTCCACCTCATGGAGCTGGTGGTGGGGCTTAGCACACTACCCCCCTGGGTAAGTGAGCCCATTATTGGTCAGGTAACCTTAAGAGCACCCAGCTGGTAAATGACCCAAGCCTCTGAGTCTGGGAGAGGGTACAGAATAGTGACTTCCTCTCTCCTGTCTGTCACAGAGTGAAGCAGCATGGATGCCGTCAGCCAGGTCCCCATGGAAGCCGCACTCCCCAAGCACATCCTGGATATCTGGGTCATTGTCCTCATCATCCTGGCCACCATTGTCATCATGACCTCCTTGTTGCTGTGCCCAGCCACCGCGGTCATTATCTATCGCATGCGGACTCATCCTGTCCTCAACGGGGCTGTCTGAAATCAGTGTCCCAAGAGGGGCCGGGGAGAAACATGGATAGTATCTCCTCCCCCAGCCTCTTCCTTCTCAGAAAAGCAGCAGGAGGGGCTTTGGAGTGTGGACTCTGGAGCTTGATGTGTGAGAGGAGACCGGAGTTCTTGTTTGGATTTTGCCACCGGCCAGCTGTGTGAGCTGGGTCAAGGGACCTAACTCTGTGGGTTCCAGGTTCCTTATCTTCTAAATGGGGATCATGGTCCTGCCCTTCCTACCTCAGAGGGTTGTAAGAACCAATGCCTTGGGTGGAGGTTAAAGCTGTTTGTGGCTATGAATGGTAAAGCCACCACAGGGTTATAATTGCTGACAATGGCCTTCAGGGTGGTGATGAAGACACTGGGGGCAGAGCAGCCTTTGCCAGTGCCCCTCAGGTCGAACCAAGCAAAGACACCCTGTCTGCATTCCAAGGGGCCAGTAGTGCTTTGGCTCAAAGTCATTTTCTTTGTGGTGCCACTCCCTCAAGTTACCTAATTTGGAGGGAACTGAGTGTGGCAGGAGGAGGGAGATGGGTGGAACTTCCTAGGACCTTCCTGTGCCAGAATGTCTACCCCTGTAACAGTCTAGAGGACGGCACTGCCATTTCTTGGCAAGGCCGAAGGACCTGGGGTGATGGGCTTCTTTCTGCATTGGAGTCTCCTCACTTTGACACTCAAGCTATGTGTCACAACACAGGGTGGCTGAGTTCCCCGGATGGCTTTCAGGATCTCCAGCCCCCACCAACTTGTGTGTCTCACACTCAAGAAGCTGTGTCCCCTCACCCCAGCACCTGCTCTAACCAGCTACGTGGTGTCAAGTGTACGCCCTTCATCCCCTCCCACCAGCACTGCAGCCAGTCTAAGCTACAGATTTTAAGAGATGTTCCCAGGACTTTTGGAACTCACTCAAGACAGCGATGGTTATTTTAGATGCTATGATCTATATTTATAGAGAGATTCCTGGACCACTCAAGCTCTTTGACCAAAATCAGGAACATCTTGGGATTTATTAAATTATGTAAGAAGATATAGCACAGATATCAGAATATTGTGTGGAAGTGATGCTGTTACTTTGGTCTGATTTCATTGATGTATGCGACCAGTTTCCAATAAAGTGCTAGAATGACCATGTCTGAGGTTTTTCTTTAGCGAGCACTTATAATAAGCTCAGGAACTTGGGTAAAAGGATTCCACTGAATTTATGGGCCTTAGAGACAGTTTGAATGTAAGAACTGAAAGGGAAAGAGAGGAATCCAGTTGACTTCCAAGGTTCCAGCTTTGGCAAGTGGGTATTTGTGGTTTACTTAGACATAGGATGCAAGGAGAAAAACAAATTTGGTGGGTAAGTGATGAATTTGGTGGCAGACACATCGTGTTTGAGGTGCTCATGATCTTCAGGCGGACACTTTCACGATGCAACTGGAAACCTAGGTCTGTTCTTTGGGATAGATTTTATGGCTGGAGTTACGCTTTGGGGGATTATCTGCATATGGTAGCTACGCCACGCAAGGGGACAGGACCACCCAGGCAGAGTACACGGACCGGGGGCAGAGCTAAATGCAGAACTTGGCAGACACTACATAGGAGCGGAAGGGGGGCGGGGGAAAGATAAAGCAAGGAGATTGAAAAGATCATGTGCTTAGAGGTGCTATGAGGGGGATGACATCTTATCGTGTGGGTTGAGGAATGAGTCAGAGGTAAGGAGGTGGAGACAGAATGGACAACTCTCCAGGAATAGGGCTGTACAGAGGTAAGGGAGGAGGGTTTGGGAAGAATGGTCAAGGGGAATAACTTTATGTGATAAGATTTGGATTGGTTTGCTCAGCATCTATCCCAATCTTTGCTTTGCTTTTCCCTTTTCCCTATGCCTTCCTAGGTGACAGAGGCTAGCAAGTGAAAACCTACATTAAACATGAACACTACATTTCCCTAACTAAACTGTAGCCAGAGATTCAGACGTGATTTAGGTTTGTTAACCAGATGCACACATGTGAGGCTTCTGTTTGGGACCTAGTTAGATTAGGACAGACACTGCAGGGTGTGAAGCATCCACGGTCTAGTGGTCGGTCCATAGCTATGGGCATAAGACAGAGCCAAGATTTCTGCATTTTTAAAGCAATGCCCTGTCCTTTGAGAAGTGTAGTACTGAAGTATCTGGGAACTTTGTTTCACTGGGACAGCTGTCTAGAACTTAAACCTCCTGATTACTTGCTGGAGGAAAACTTGAGATATTTGTAATTGATAAGCATGACATCAGTCTTGTGCAATTCGAGCCTATGAAAAGCAGTACCCTGAGAATTGCTGGATGTGGGGCGTAGGCTCTGTGTGTGCCACCTAGCCTTTCTGAATCTGATTCCAGGTCTGTAAAGCGGAAGGTATCAGAATTGAGAAAGAGAATGAGAAAATCATTCTAGGATTTTAGGGTGGAGTGTAAAGACTTTTAGGCAGTCCACCAGATGGCGATACAGCTCTTTTTTTTTTTCTTTCTCAAGTGAAGTAGCTCACAGTTCCCATCCAATCCTATCATTCCTAGCACTCAACATTTTATTTTTCCAGTTCTGGTTTCAGCAACTCTGAAGGTAACTTAGGACCATCCAATCCAAGTTCCCCTATAATAAAGGAATCCCCCTCTCTAATGGTAGGGTTGCCATGTGTTGCCTCCTCAGTATTTCCCAGTGTTCTTGACAACCTGCAACAGATTCACCCAGGAGCATTTATTTACAAATGCAGCTCCCAGAGTCCTGGTTCACATTTATGAGAATCCCGTGGAAAAGGTCTTGCATATCTGTTTTGTAAAAAAAAGCTACCTGGGTGATCAGTGAACAAGTTAAACGTGGAGAACCACATGGTTGGTGGAAAGGAATTCACTTCTTGCTGAAACCACTCCTTGACAGCCCTTGTATTAAAATTCTTCCTTGAGAAGGGAGAAGAAATGGGTAGGAAATATCAGAAAGGGAGACAGAACATAAAGACTCCTAACTCTGGGAAACCAACTAGGGGTGGTGGAAGGGGAGGAGGGTGGGAGGTGGGGGTGAATGGGTAATGGGCACTGAGGGGGGCACTTGACGGGATGAGCACTGGGTGTTAATCTGTATGTTGGCAAATTGAACACCAATAAAAAATGAATTTATTATTAAAAAAATAAAAAATAATAATAAAATAAAATTCTTCATTGAGTAAGAGAGAAATCAGGCCTTAAGATGCCCCCTTGGGGGCTACCCTGAAGAGATCAACTTCCTTTTCCTTGGGACTTCTGAGCATTTTTTAAAAAAAGATACATTATTTTAGAGACAGTGGGGCAGGGAAGGGCAGAGGGAGAGAGAGAGAATCTCAAGCAGACTCCTGCTGTGCGTGCAGAGCCTGCCATGGGGCTCAGTCTTACAACTCTGAGATCATGACCTGAGCCAAAATCAAGAGTCAGTCGACCTAGCCACCCAGGCACCCCACTTCTGAGCGTGAAGATCACTATCATGAGTTACCTCATCCCACCATCTTGCCCGAGTGGGAAATTCACACTTTGCATTACATGGTGGCTGTCATCCTCATTCCTTCCTTTGGCAGCAGAGCAAGGGCCCGAACAATCTTGGCTTCACTGTATGTTGGCTTTCTGATTGTGGGCAAGGTAACAAACTCTTTGAGTCTTAATTTCCTCATCTGTAAAATAGACACAAGAGTAACTAGCTACCTCACAGGATTGTTACGAGTATTATATGTGGTCACAGCGGCAAGGTAGGTGGTAAAATACAGCAAATGCTCAATACCTATGATCTATTGCTAGTGAGTCCTAGTTTCTTCATCTGTAAAATGGTGATGACAGTTACTTCTGAGTGTGGAGGGGATTAAATGAGATAGAAAAGAATTTGCCCAGTGCTTGGCACATGGAAGTCTCTCAGTAATGGTTAACTATAAGATGGCCAATAATACAAAAATACCAAAGGCCTAATGGGGTTGGATTCTTAAATCATCAAAGTATTGAGATTGGCAGAAGACTTCCCCATTGACATCCAGTAAGATTGGCACTAAATTCACAGAGGGCCTTAAACAAGTGTGAAAATCATACCTCTTCTATATTAATCTCCCTTCAGGAATTATTTAATAATTTATTCACCATTATTTAATAAAACACCAAGTTTTCCACTTCTAAGTTTTAATCCTTCACAGAAGTTGCTTTCTAAATGTCAAAAAAAATTTTAAGCCTTTTGGTAAGATAAAACTATCATCAGGTCTTTATATGATTCTTGCTAAAGAGAGAATGGAAAGAAGATTGTGATGTGAAGTGGTGATAATAATAAAATGTTAATTAAAAATAGATCTGCCTATGACCCAGCAATTGCACTGCTGGGGATTTACTCCAAAGATACAGATGCAGTGAAACGCCGGGACACCTGCCCTCCCATGTCTATAGTAGCAATGTCCACAATAGCCAAACTGTGGAAGGAGCCTCGGTGTCCATCGAAAGATGAATGGATAAAGCAGATGTGGTCTATGTATACAATGGAATATTGCTCAGCCATTAGAAACGACAAATACCCACCATTTGCTTCGACATGGATGGAACTAGAGGGTATTATGCTGAGTGAAATAAGTCAATCGGAGAAGGACAAACATTATGTGGTCTCATTCATTTGGGGAATATAAATAATAGTGAAAGGAAATAGAGGGGAAGGGAGAAGAAATGGGTAGGAAATATCAGAAAGGGTGACCAGACATGAGAGACTCCTAACTCTGGGAATCGAACTAGGGGTGGTGGAAGGGGAGGAGGGCGGGGGGTGGGGGTGAATGGGTGACGGGCACTGAGGGGGCACTTGAGGGGATGAGCACTGGGTGTGATTCTGTATGTTGGCAAATTGAACACCAATAAAAAATAAATTTATTATTAAAAAAGGAAAGATAAAAAAATAAATAAAATTTTGGAATCCTTAATTGTCAAAGTTGAAGCAACTTCTAAATTGTTCAAATCACACAAAGAATTTAACTGAAGTGTATGAAAGGCTCTTCAATTCCCATGGAGATTTACATGCTAGGAAAAGGTTTCTCGGGCACCTGGGTGGCTCAGTTAAGCGGCTGCCTTTGGCTCAGGTCATGTTCCCAGGGTCCTGGGATACAGCCCTGTGTGTCAGGCTCCCTGCTCAGTGGGGAGTCTGTTTCTCCCTCTCCCTCTTCCTACCCCCTACTCATGCTTTCTCTCTTGCTCACTCTATCTGAAATAAAATCTTTGAAAAAGAAAAGTTTCTGTGTTAGGTTTCTAATAACATTATTTGTCCAAATCCAAAAAGTTATTATATATATTTAAATTTTGACAGCTAGCATTATACAGTGAACTGTTTATATGTACAAATTTCCGGTCAGGCAGACTGAATTCCATCTGGCTCCACCAGCATGTTCTGTTGAAAACAGCTATCTGAGTCTTGCTGCCCTCATTTGTAAAAGTGGAGATCATGCTTATCTCTGCGGTGCCGCTGAGATTAAGGAAGACACCATATCTAAAATATTTACAGAGACCCTGGTTTGCAGTAAGTACTCAGTGTTTATATGTTACCTAAAAATGGAGGAGGATCATTAGCTCTGTCTTTTTTTTTTAATTATTTTTTTTAAATTTATTTATGATAGTCACACAGAGAGAGAGAGAGGCAGAGACATAGGCAGAGGGAGAAGCAGGCTCCATGCACCAGGAGCCCGACGTGGGATTCGATCCCGGGTCTCCAGGATTGCGCCCTGGGCCAAAGGCAGGCGCTAAACCACTGCACCACCCAGGGATCCCTAGCTCTGTCTTAATACAGATACGGGTAGGCAAGTCTGCTGGATCTGTCTTGCTGGATTGGTTTCACCCAAATACCTGAGGAAACATTCCCAGGGCCCCTGCAGGAAAGCAGTGAGAGTGAAAGACACCAGCAGGGGGTTTGCGAATTCAGTTCTGACACTATCCACCCAGAGAAAGAGCATCAGATCCCACAGGTAAAGGGTTCAGTTCCATAGCACTGCTCTCCACGTCTCAGGCCTGTCCCAAGCCCAGGTTGTTACCTGTGCTTCTGACCTATAGCTACATATTGGAGGCTCCAAAAACCCCTCTCCACCTCAGGGCACAAAGGTCAAGTCCAGGTTGTTGCCTGTGCTTCTGACTGGTCATAAATCAGAGGTTCCCACAACCTCCTCCTTGGCTTCCATTATTTTGCTAGAGCAGCTCACGGAACTCAGAAAAACCTGTTTACCCACTAGATTACTAAATCACTGATTTATTACAAAGGATATTGAAGGATACGAATCAACAGTCAGACAAAGAGACACATAGGGTGAGGTCCTGAACAAAGGAGCTCCTACTCTTGTGAAGTTTGGGGCCTGGCACTGTGGCACATGGAAATTCTCTAAACCCCCTCCTTTTAGGTTTTTACGAAGGCTTCATTACAGAGACATGATTGATTAAGTCCTTGGCCACTGGTGATTGATTCAACCTCCCTGGAAATCAGGGGCGGGGACTGAATGTTCCACCCCTATAGTCACGGTTGGTTTCCCTGGCAACGAGCTCCATTCTTACATGCCTTCCACCAAGTCACTTCACTAACATAAATCCAGTTGTGGTGGAAAGGGGCTGATTATGAATAACAAGACCCTCATTTCACCTTTATGGCTCTGAAGTAATTTCAGGAACTGAAGCCAAGAGACTAATAGGATGACAAAAGGAGCTCCCATTGCTCTTATCACTCAGGAAATTCTGAGGAACTGTGGGCCAGGAACTGTGGGCAAGGGACAAATATACATGAGAAATACACTTTAGTTGTCTGAATGACTAAATATATATATTTCTTATAAATCACAATATCACAACAGCTAAACAGTCTAAGGAGAAATTAAGAAATAACATAAAAAGCTAAGTCAAATAACTATTATCCTCATTTTCTATTTATATATTTTCCTTAAAATTATTTTACTTTAATGATCAAGTTTTTTCCCTCAGATTTGTATCTTAGTGACATTAACAAAAAACCCCAGGGGATCCCTGGGTGGCGCAGCGGTTTAGCGCCTGCCTTTGGCCCAGGGCGCGATCCTGGAGACCCGGGATCGAATCCCACGTCGGGCTCTCGGTGCGTGGAGCCTGCTTCTCTCCCTGCCTCTCTCTCGCTCTCTCTCTCTCTCTCGCTCTCTCTCTGTGACTACCATAAATAATTAAAAAAAAAAACAAACCCCAAATTAATATGACTGTACAATAAAAGTTTAGCAGTGGTTGGAACTCAGTGTTAATGAAATGAAGACACACACACAAAAAAAAAAAAAAAAGAAAAAAAGAAATGAAGACACAGACAAATACAGATAGGAAAGAAAAAAAACAGTTTTCACCAAAAAATAGTTTTCATAATTTTTCATTTTGACAATAAATTTCATAACAGTATGAAGAATATACTTTTTTTTTTTGAAGAATATAGTCTTTATGAACTTCAGAATTGCTATTAGTGACTAGAATTTCCCCTACTGGAACCCTCTTGCACTGTTGGTGGGAATGTGAACTGGCACAGCCACTCTGGAAAACTGTGTGAAGGTTCCTTAAAGAGTTAAAAATAAATCTGCCCTACTACCCAGCAATTGCACTGCTGGGGACTTACCCCAAAGATATAGATGCAAGGAAAGACTGAGACACCTGCACCCCAATGTTTACAGCAGCAGTGTCCACAATAGCCAAACTATGGAAGTAGCCTCGGTGTTCATCGAAAGATAAATGGCTAAAGATGTGGTCTATGTATACAATGGCATATTACTCAGCCATTAGAAACGACAAATCTCCACCATTTGCTTCAACGTGGATGGAACTGGAGGGTATTATGCTGTGAAGTAAGTCAATCGGAGAAGGACAAACATTATATGGTTTCATTCATTCGGGGAATATAAAAAATAGTCAAAGGGATTTTAAGGGAAAGGAGGGAAAATGAGTGGGAAATATCAGAGAGGGGGACAGAACATGAGAGACTCCTGACTCTGGGAAACGAACAAGGGGTGGTGGAAGGGGAGGAGGGCGGGGGATGGGGTGACTGGCACTGAGTGGGGCACTTGCCAGGAAGAGCACCGGATGTTATACTATATGTTGGCAAATCGAACTCCAATAAAAAAATATACCAAAAAATAAATAAATAAAAGACTTTTCCCTACTGGAGTTCTATATACTTTGCCTTTACTCAAGATTTGGACCTCAAAAAAATGTCTTTAAAATTTTTTGTTGTTGTTAGAAAAAAATCCAATATGAATGTTTCTGTTTCATGATACATAGCAAATGTTTATATTGTGTGTAATAAAGAATTGATATTTACTCTAAAAATGAAGATATTTTGTGTTTTAGGAATTGAATGGCAATTGGCTGAAGAATGATTTGTGGACGTTCTGGACACCAGGATGGTAGATCACTTTTTTTTTTTTCTTTTTTTACACTTAGTGCTAAATTATTTTAAATTTATGGGAAGCTAAGCTAAGTGAACCATAACTTCTCATTTTGTTGCAAGGGGCCTGACACTTAAATCAGTGTAATGATTTGAATGCCCCACCCCCCAAAGAAATGCCAAAGATATGCCCACTTCCTAATTCCCAGAACCTGTGAATGTGCATTTATTTGAGGAAAAGGCCTTTAGTAATATCATTAAACTAGGGATTTTGAGATGAGAAAAGATCATCTTGGATTATCTGGATGGACTTTAAATCCAGTGATAAGTGTCTTTTTAAGAGACACACAGGAAGAAAAAGAAGAGGCAGTTTACCCATG
Source organism: Canis aureus (assembly GCF_053574225.1). Lineage (NCBI taxonomy): Eukaryota > Metazoa > Chordata > Mammalia > Carnivora > Canidae > Canis > Canis aureus. The sequence goes on along the minus strand of NC_135614.1, from coordinate 60,241,764 downwards.
GAGGCAGAGACTGAAGTGGCCTCAAGCAAAGAATGCTCAAAGCCACCAGAAGATGAATCTTACAATGGATTGTCCTCCAGAGCCTTTTAGGGAACAGGGCCCTGCTGACACCTGAATTTGAGACTTCTGACATCCAAACTGTGAAGGAATAAATTTTTCTTGGTTTAAACCACTGAATTTGTGGTAATTTGTTCTAGCAGCCCCAGGAAACCAAAACACTTGGTAAGCTGATGTGTGGTGACAAAATTTTTCAACAACTGCATGAATAGACTAAGAATTCTAAAGAGTAAACATTATTAAATGAGGGGAGATAGCCTGAGCCACATTAGAAAAGGAAAGAAAAAGGAGGACAAAGAGAAAGTGGAGTCTGGTAAGCAGAATGTGAGCTAAGCAGGGAGACCTAGGCTTTGTCAGGCAGCCAAGAAGAGTATGAACTAGAAAGAAAAATAATCCATGTACTTTTTTTTCCCAATTTGAGGGAGTTACTTTCTTCTCATATTCTACTTGTGTATCTTTGTACTTGTGTAATTAAATAAATATTTTATCTCAGAAACATTTTCTCAGAGAAAGTTCTTGGGTAAGGTACAGTCTTTTGATCATATTCCCATCAGAAATAGTAAGTAAGAAGGATGTGAAGGGGAGCAGAATACATGACCCCAAAATATGTCACTTTGGCATGTGGATTATTTTGAGCCGAAGGCAATCAAAAGCCAGCAGACTGAAGAGAAACTTTTACTTCTCCCTTAACCACCTAAAGGAATTTAGATAGGGAGCTTGGCCCAGAAAGAGAGGTATTACCAGGGACAATGTTTATCTGACCTTTCTCTGTGGCTGGGCAAACATCTAGTTACCAAATATCTATTCTTATTGCCCTGTGAATTACCCTTCCTCCCTTTGAAGGAAAGCCCTAGGCCCCTATCCCAATCCTTAGGTCAAGATGGCATAAAAACCTCAACTGTCTGACTTCCTCTTGGATCCATATTTTTATGGGGCTCTGTAAATATGAAATTAAATTTTTCTCCTGTTAATCTGTCTTATGCCAATTTAATTATTAGACCATTCTAAGAACCTAGAAGTGTGGAGGGAAAATTTTCCTCCCATATAGATGGAAGAACCTAAATGAAAACAAGTTATCTTAAGCATGGAGACATGCAGAATTCAGCCAGCATATTGGGAAGATAATGAGATAATGGGAAAGAACAAAGAGTCACTTAGAAAAGAGCCATCGAGGCACCTGGGTGGCTCAGTCAGTTAAGTGGTTAAGCATCTGTCTTTGGCTCAGTCATGATCGGGGTCCTGGGATAGAGCCCCACCTGTGTTGAGCTCCCAGATCAACAGGGAGTCTGCTTCTCCCTCTCCCTTTGTCCCTCCTCACTGCTCAGTGCTCTCTTTCTCTCTCTCAAATAAATAAATTCTGTTTTTTCTTTTAAAGCCCTAGAAAAGTCCTGTGAGTTGGGGTTGTGGAATTGTATAAAACTTCTGGACAAAAGAGACTCCATTTTGAAAAAAAGCTCCATTTTCCTTTCTAAAACAAATGGCTAATGAACTCTTAAACTGGGCAAAAGACCCTTGGACTGAGCCAGAAGCATCAACTGTATTACAAGCAAATTGTTCTTCAAGTCAGGGGCGCATCCTGATGATCAGACTACTGGTTGTGGATCTCCTGAAGACAGAATAGTTAACTAATGCATACCAGGAATAGTTTCATTTGTTAATACCAATAGAATAATCTAACCAAAGCAGCTTAGCCTGCTGGTACCAATTGACATTTTTTCTTTTCTTTTATCCAAGTCATGTAATTGCCCCCTTCCTATTTTTCAGAAAAAAACCTTACTTTCACCCCCAGAATAGGTCATTGTGGTTACTGTTGGAATCTCTCCTCCGAAATTTCAATTCTAAGATTACAAATAAGGGCCTTTGTTCTTCTCCAGTATCGCTTCCTTTTCTTGGTTGGCAGGGTTTTTCCCTGATCCTTAAGAAACGTTAGCCATACACAATAATGGAGGGCTGCAATCTCTTAGCCAAGATTTTTTTTGGTCAAGAGTTTTAAATTCTGAAAATGGAACACTTTCATATATGGTTCTGCAGTGCAGATACCAAACAATAGAGAAAATAGGTATGCATTGTGAAAAACAGTGGAGTTTTTTTGGCAAAGGCTATGTAATTCCTGTCAATCCAAAGGACTCTCTAAACTTTGGGAGAGGGTAGGAAGTAGCTCTGCTCTTTGAGATGTTCTGTTTCATTCTGTTGCAGGATGAATGCGGCAAAAACAGATGTTAATGATCCGAGAGACCGGAGGTATGCAAAGCTATATGTAAAATAGAAGCTTAGGACACCTATGAAAAGAGACAGGATTCAAGTTAAGTGTTCTTACTACAATAATAATATTCAAAAAGTAAAACAGTGCTTGAAATGTTATATTTATTTGAAAGTTGTTGCTTTGATACTTTGCTGAATACTTGTAAAAAATTTTTGCAAGTATTTTTTAATATTTAGCTATAATTGGAATAATACAGTTATTATACATTAGAATACAACTAATATACTAAAAAGAGAGGAGGAAGAGAGACAAGAATTAACAAAGTGGCAAATATTATATAATATCCCTGATCCTCATGAAATTATCAGAATTTTAAACTTGCTTGATTTGAATTTTTTTTTAAAGATTTATTTATTTATTCATGAGAGACACACGCAGAGAGAGAGGCAGAGACACAGGCAGAGGGAGAAGCAGGCTCCTTGCAGGAGCCCGATGTGGGACTCGATCCCGAGACTCCAGGATCACGCCCTGGGCCGAAGGCAGATGCTCAACCATGGAGCCACCCAGGCGTCCCTTGATTTAAATATTTTATTTAAAAATTCTTCCAAAAAATCTCCAAGGAAATCTTCATTATTGTTCATAATTAGTTGGAAGGCTCAGTTTAAGGTATTGATCCCCACGGAAATACTTTTTTTTTTAATTTATTTTTTATTGGTGTTCAATTTACTAACATACAGAATAACCCCCAGTGCCCGTCACCCATTCACTCCCACCCCCCGCCCTCCTCCCCTTCTACCACCCCTAGTTCGTTTCCCAGAGTTAGGAGTCTTTACGTTCTGTCTCCCTTTCTGATATTTCCCACACATTTCTTCTCCCTTCCCTTATATTCCCTTTCACTATTATTTATATTCCCCAAATGAATGAGAACATATAATGTTTGTCCTTCTCCGACTGACTTACTTCACTCAGCATAATACCCTCCAGTTCCATCCACGTTGAAGCAAATGGTGGGTATTTGTCATTTCTAATAGCTGAGTAATATTCCATTGTATACATAAACCACATCTTCTTTATCCATTCATCTTTCGATGGACACCGAGGCTCCTTCCACAGTTTGGCTATCGTGGCCATTGCTGCTAGAAACATCGGGGTGCAGGTGTCCCGGCGTTTCATTGCATCTGTATATTTGGGGTAAATCCCCAACAGTGCAATTGCTGGGTCGTAGGGCAGGTATATTTTTAACTGTTTGAGGAACCTCCACACAGTTTTCCAGAGTGGCTGCACCAGTTCACATTCCCACCAACAGTGCATGAGGGTTCCCTTTTCTCCGCATCCTCTCCAACATTTGTGGTTTCCTGCCTTGTTAATTTTCCCCATTCTCACTGGTGTGAGGTGGTATCTCATTGTGGTTTTGATTTGTATTTCCCTGATGGCAAGTGATGCAGAGCATTTTCTCATATGCATGTTGGCCATGTCTATGTCTTCCTCTGTGAGATTTCTGTTCATGTCTTTTGCCCATTTCATGATTGGATTGTTTGTTTCTTTGGTGTTGAGTTTAACAAGTTTTTTTTTTTTTTAATTTTTATTTATTTTTGATAGTCACAGAGAGAGAGAGAGAGGCAGAGACACAGGCAGAGGGAGAAGCAGGCTCCATGCACCGGGAGCCCGACGTGGGATTCGATCCCGGGTCTCCAGGATCGCGCCCTGGGCCAAAGGCAGGCGCTAAACTGCTGCGCCACCCAGAGATCCCGAGTTTAACAAGTTCTTTATAGATCTTGGAAACTAGCCCTTTATCTGATACGTCATTTGCAAATATCTTCTCCCATTCTGTAGGTTGTCTTTGAGTTTTGTTGACTGTATCCTTTGCTGTGCAAAAGCTTCTTATCTTGATGAAGTCCCAATAGTTCATTTTTGCTTTTGTTTCTTTTGCCTTCGTGGATGTATCTTGCAAGAAGTTACTATGGCCGAGTTCAAAAAGGGTGTTGCCTGTGTTCTTCTCTAGGACCACGGAAATACTTCTAATATAGTTGTAGAAAGTCTATGCTCACAAAGTTTCAGTAAACTTAAAAATAAGTTTTGTAAAAAAGTTATTGTACATCTAAAATCAAAAATGAATTAATTCCTTATTTAAAGGAGAGTCCTGGGCAGCCCCATGGCTCAGCAGTTTAGCGTTGCCTTCAGCCCAGGGTGTGATCCTGGAGACCCGGGATCCAGTCAGGCGTCAGGCTCCCTGCATGGAGCCTGCTTCTCCCTCTGCCTGTGGCTCTGCCTCTCTCTCTCTCTCTCTCTGTCTTTCATGAATAAATAAAAATAAATAATCTTTAAAAAAAACTTTTATTTAAAAACTAATACGAAACATAGTGAAATACTATTTTGAAACAGGTTGGGAAGAGAATAAAATGATAGGTAGAAGTAACTTTCTTGAAATCTGTTGTCATCTTTGAGTATTCTTGATACAAGAACTTCAACACAAGAAAACTGGAGAACATAGGAAAAATAGAATCTCTAATTTAAAATTCTTTCTGTCCCGAGGCGCCTGGGTGGCTCAGTGGTTGAGCGTCTGCCTTTGACTCAGGTTGTGATCCCAGGGTCCTGGGATCAAGTTCCACATCAAGGAGCCTGCTTCTCCCTCTGCCTATGTCTCTGCCTCTTTGTCTCTCATGAATAAATAAAATCTAAAAAAATAAAATAAGATAAAATAAAATTCTTCCTGTCCCAATTAATCACATATACTCTAATTTCAAACATCAATTGTAAGAGTAGGTCGTATTGTCTGCCATAACTTTTTTTTCTTTAAGAAAAGTGGAATACTGATTTTTTTAAAGATTATTTATTGGGATCCCTGGGTGGCGCAGCGGTTTGGTGCCTGCCTTTGGCCCAGGGCACGATCCTGGAGACCCGGGATCGAATCACACGTCAGGCTCCCTGCATGGAGCCTGCTTCTCCCTCTGCCCCTCTCTCTCTCAGTCTGTGACTATGATGAATAAATAAAATTAAAAAAAAAAGATTATTCATTTATTTATTCAGGGGGGTGGGGCAGAGACACAGGCCGAGGGAGAAGCAGGCTCCATGCAGGGAGCCCGACGTGGGGCTCGATCCGGGTCTCTAGGATCACGCCCCAGGCTGCAGGCAGCGCTAAACCACTGCGCCACCGGGGCTGCCTGGAATACTGATTTAATGACCGTGTTTAAATTCTATCAAATCCCTCTATTTGGGGAAGAAGTGATGATTTTTTCCAGTGTTATGTCAAGAAAAAAATGGACGGGAGTCGCTAGCCTGGTCAGGATAGGGGCAGGAGGGTGGGGCTGAGCCTCACCGCCCCTTTGGTCTCATGGAATCAGCTCAGAAAGCATTGTGTGGAAGATGGCCCCACTTCTAGGAAACACTAGACCAGATTTAAGAGAGTAACAGTAACCTTACTAAAGTAACATTACTTTATCCATTCACCTGTCCAAGGACATCGAGGCTCTTTCCATAGTTTGGCTATTGTGGACGTTCTGGAGGGTATTATGCTAAGTGAAATAAGTCAATCAGAGAAAGACAAATATCACAAGGTTTCACGCATATGTGGAATTTAGGAAACAAAACAGAAGATCATAGAGGAAGGGAGGGAAAAATAAAATAAGACGAAATCAGAAAGAGAGACAAACCATAGGAGACTCTTAACAACAGGAAACAAACAGAGTTGCAGGAAGGGAGGGTGAGGAGTTGGGGTAATGGGTGATGATCATTAAGGAGAGCACGTGGCATAATGGACACTGGATGTTTTCTGCAACGGATGAATAGCTGAACTCTACATTAGAAACTAATGATATACTAAATGTTAACTAATTGAAAAATAAAAAAAGTCAAAAGAATAAAGTAACATTACTTCTAAAGAAATCATTTACATGGATCCTGATATAAAATATTAGTGAGGGGCATAGATTTCTGTCCAATAAGAGATTTCCTAAATTATAGCCATTAGAGTGAGATAATTATCTCTGCCTTCAACTTAGGCTAATTCTGAAAAGGCTCAGAGTGTAGGAAATAGCTGATTTAATGATCAGAGGTCTCCAGCTACCCAGCTACAGGTGACAGATTAAAACTCTCCCCCTGAAACTTGAGGAAAAATAGATATTAAATTCTATATTTGAATGAATGAATGAAATACTCCCTTGCCCTTATTCAATGTTTAGATGTTCAAGAGGTTTCACATAAATATTTTCTTAAAAAAACTTTTCCTGTTCAGTAAAAATTGATTTTCCCTCATAAAAATATTCCCTAAACACCTACTACTGGTTTCTTCTTAAAACTTCTTTTTTTTAAAAAAAGATTTTCTTTATTTATTCATGAGAGACACACAGAGAGAGAGGCAGAGATACAGGCAGAGGAAGAAGCAGGCTCCATGCAGGGAGCCCAAGGTGATCTCGGGACCCCAGGATCATGCCCTGGGCTGAAGGCGGTGCTAAACTGCTGAGCCACCGGGGCTGCCCATACTGGTTTCTTCTTAAGTATTTCTAGTAATTCAAAGTTTAGTTAGTCACCAAAGCAATTTTCTACCTAAAATTGGGGAGTAAAAATTGGAACAGAAAAGTCAACTTTTAAAAAGATTAAAATAAGAAGAAAAAAAAGAAAATATATTTTAAAACTTTGACTTCAAACTTACTCAAGAACACACAATTTCTTAGTTATCAAATCATGGAAGAAAGGCTCATTCTTGAAATATGTGAATGCTTCTCAGAGTCCTAAATACCTGCAAAACCCAGTCATTTTGTTTATGCAGTTGTACCAAAACAGTTTCTAACAGAGTTATGTGAAAGAATTGTTTTTTCTCCTGATAGAAAACCAGAAAGGTCAGTAATTTCTGCCAGGAGAAAGGGCAGGGACCATGTTCCTCCCCACATGAATCCTTGGAAACCCAACTGAAAGCATTCCAGAAGTGCATCAGTTCCAGGAGGGTGGGCCATGATAGCTGGAAGCACAAGCTTCAGAGCCAGATCCTCAAAGCTCTGTGCAAAGGCCTGGAAAAGCACTTAAGAAAAATCACAGGAATGCAGCCTTTAACAAGTCTTCCTTGTAAAAACAATTTTGTCCATCTTCTACTTCAGAAAACAGCATTTCTGGATGTTGGAGTGGAAGGAGTCTGGAGAGGGGATATTTTCTTTCCTGTGTTGAATAAAGAAGTCTCCCTGCCTTCTCTCTCCCTCAGAAGCGACATGGTGTCTCCTGACAAAGTTAATTGCTTGCTTCATCAGTCGAGATAAGGAGGAGGAAAGCAATAAAAACAATTTCTTAAAGTTCCTTACCAAAAGTCTTTCAAGAAAAATGATTGTGATCAAGAAACCGTCTCAAATATGTATCTCTACAGTTTTCCTGGTCCAGCGGGATTGGCAGTAGCAGGAGGGCTGTAGAAAACTAAATACTGCCTCATTTTCTGATTTTCTTCTTCACCTGCAGAAGCTCCCTCTGTTCTACTCTTTCCACAGCAGTGAAAAATGTAGAAGAATCTTCAGAGCCTCTAATTGTTAGCAACAATTCAAATTTATTAGTGGAGACAGTGACTTTGATGTAAATTTCCTTTTCTTTGGTTCATCCCCAAAATCACTGCATGTCTAGGTATTTGCAGGAATGATTAAGACACTTCTCAGGCAAATGGGTCAGGTCAGTATAAAATAAACATAGGAGGCCTTTAATATATTCTGTTGCTTCAGACCAGATCATTTTTAATTTTCTGATTATCCTAAAATGTTTCTCCTTTCACTCCTTTACACCTTACTTGGTTCTTCGGGTTCTTTCTTCCTTTTGTCTCCCTCTGTTTCTTCCCTTTTTTTTCAACTCGATGATCATGATGTCTCTCCTCCTCAAGGGAAGATGCTTATTTTAAACTTTTGGAAAGTTTTTATGTAATTCTTTTTTTTTTTTAAGATTTTATTTATTTTAAACAAAAAAAAATATTTTATTTATTTTAGAGAGAGAGAGAATGCAGGGGGAAGAGGGAGAGGGAGAGAGAGTCTCAGTCTGTGCTAAGCGAGGAGCCCCGTGCAGGGCTTGATCTCATGACCCCAAGATCACTACCCCATCAGAAACCAAAAGTCGAATGCTCAGACTGTGCCACTCAAGCTCCCCTTATGTAATTCTTTTAAAACATTTTATCAAAGGCTGGTGCCACTAAAATAACAAGCAGAACTGGATTTTTTTTTAAAGTGTCAGGCATATTTTTGAGGCTTGACTGCCTAGGAGCTCAGGACTATTCACCCAAGCATTAAAAGTAAATCATTGTGCTGGCTCCTGCTCCAATGATAAGAGCCTTTCTGTTAACAAACTGCCCCTATGTTTCATGGCACAAACGACTTTTTATTCCCCTAATAAAGAGCAGTTTTCAATTCCTTAGTCATCATGAGCAAAACAGGGTGGCCAGAGACACACTAGACTATTTTTCTAAAAGAACCTCCCAGGGGCACCTGGGTGGTTCAGTGGTTGGGCATCTGCCTTTAGCTAAGGTCATGATCCCAGAGTCCTGGAATCCAGTCCTGGATGTAGTCCCGCAGCAGGCTCCCTAGAGGGACTGGAAGCACAGTGCTTCCAGAGGGGAGCCTGCTTTTCTTCTGCCTCTCTCTGTGTGTCTCTCTTGAATAAATAAACAAAATCCTAAAAAAAAAAAAAAAAAGAAAGAAAAAAGAAAAAGAGAACCTCCCATGTTCTTTATTGAGGGGAGAGAAATTTTGATGGTGATGGGAAGAAATTTAAAGTACTCTTGCAGTGTGTGAAGTTATGATTCATCATAATAGTAAACATGGTTATTTGAACTCTACGAGGCATACATTTTAAAAGTGTCTGTATGATCTGCTTAAAAGAATTTTGACTTTTTAAAATTTATTCTTTGTTTCATTTTATATCATTCCTTTAATATGTGACCGATCTCACATATCTTTTCCTTCCTTCAAAGTGGATTTACTCTTCTTCCTTTCATTTGTTAACTTTCCGTTTACTTATTTAGAGAAAAGCTCAAACATGCAGAAAGTTACAGGAACAGTAAAAGAACATATATTGTTTTCCTGAAATTTTTTGAGAGTTTAGCTGCCCATGTGATCACCTAATTTACCTGTGTATTTCCTATAGACAAGGACGTTCTCCTATGTAACCATAACATCACCATGGAAGTCAGTAAATTAACACTGATGCATTACTCTCACCTAACTCTCAAACTCTTTCGAGTTTCACCAATTTTCCTAATATTGTCTTTCATAGCAAAATCCTCCAGCTCAGTGTCACATTGTCTTACCTCTTTAGTTTTCTCAATGTGAAGCAATTCCTTCGTCTTCCTTGATTTCCATGACTTTAACGTTTTGAAGATTACAGGCCAATTATGTGATAGCATAGCCCTCAATTTGAGTTGCTCTGATGTTTTCTCATGGTTAGATTTAGATATGCATCTTTGACAGGATTATCACAGAACTGATGCTGTGTTCTTATTGCAGTCTATCAGATGGGTCACAATTTCCAGGTGTCCCATTACTGGCAGTGTTCATTTCAGTCTCTTATTGGTGTCTGCCAGGCTTCTCCCCGGTAAAGTTATTTTTTTCCCCATTGTAATTAATAAGTATTTTGTAAGGAGCTACTTTGAGACTCTCTAAATATCCTGTTCCTCATCGAACTTTCAATTTCTCCATTCATTTATTTATTTCAGTCTGTTACTCATGGATTCCTACTTTATTCAGTGGCTACAACCTATTACTATCATCATTTATTTTGATGCTCAAATTGTTCCAGATTTGGCTGGTCAGAACTCTTTCACGAGTCCTTTTGACTTGTCTCCATAATTCTTTGTGCATTTCTTTACTTCCTGGCATAACATGATGTTCCAGGTTCATCTTATACTTGCCTAGCCCTAGACTTGGTATCAGCCATTTCTCCAAGGAGCCTTGGCTCTTTTTAGGGGAGTGTGATCTTTAGAAAAGATCTGGGAGCTAGGTATTTTCATTGTTATTGGGGTTTTGCTGCTTCCTGTCTTCAATGGACAGAACTAGTTAATAGTTAATATAATTCTATATTATAATATGCATAATATATTATATAATTAATATACATGAGGTTAATATAATTATATATCATATATACATATATAATTATAATATATGCATTACATTAAAACTCATATTTATATCTTTATTTCTATATCTATCTATATTGCAAACTATGGCTTTATACTAATATCCCCAATTCCAATCTAATACCACAGGGTTCGTTCATTCAACTTTTCTCCTTTTCCATATTTGAAACTCTCAGGAATGAGAAACCTTAATATATTTATTTGATCAATTCTTCCAGGAACTCATCTATCTCTTGTTACCACTGGATCCCACATTCCCTATGCCATGCCTTCCTCACTGACTTGGGCTCCAACACTCCTAACTAGTCCATCGTCCTTAGCTTGGTTGGGCTTTAATACCCTGCCCAGGGCCACCACAGGAGTCTCCTTAACCTCACTGCAGTCATCTACCTTGCTTCAGCTTCACCTAATGCTTTTGTATTGATCCAATCAAGGAAAGGATGAAAGAAGAGTTACCACTTTATTTTCAAGCTAGTATTTGTAAGTACTATTTACCAAGCTCCATATTATCTCATTTTAGTGACATTATGACCTCGAGAAGTAGACATGATTACTTTCTACAAATTGTAGCTGTCAAGATGAAAGAAGTCCTGTCACTTGCCAGCATGCATAGCCAACAAGTGGCAGATACTGGCCTGAGCCTATCTCTCTGACTATACCCAATATTCAACTTGGAAGGTGTGTATATATTTCATATCTTTTCAAATGCATAGAAAAAGTGGTTCATTTTTAAAGTCGATAATCACTATAGAATTTCTAGTGTATAAATCTTTTGGGGATACGAATTCTCAAAAATCTCAACTATAAGCCCAGAATAGATCACTCCATGCAGTCTTAATTTGCTAATTAGGTGCTTTGAAAATTGTACATAAAGACAATGTTCTCTCTTTAATGATTGCATTAAGGATCTCAAAAGGTATTTTATAATTTATACCATTTCATCTCACAATCTTATATCTCTGTTTTTTTATGGCATTATTTTAGTGGTTAAACTTTTATGTACTGAATCATTCAAAATGCCTTCCCACAATTTAGAAAGAAAAATATGAGAGAATATTTCTCAGCCTGTTTGTCTCTTGTTAAATAATGGTGAACTAGTGTCAGAACTAGTTTCTGAAAGAAAAACATGAAAGATTACTTAGAAGAGGCTGGATTTTTAAACTCAGTTAAAAATCCAATATGATTTCATGGTCAGTTTTACAGAGATTTGTCAAGTTTCCTGTCTAATCTAACTATAATAAATTGTAAGGAAAAAACCTACTCTTTCCTTTTCCCCTGAGTTTTCACACATTTTCACAAATGTGCATGGAGGCCTTTGACATTCCTGTGCTATTGTCTAGTTTATGTAGCACCGACTGTATGCCAGGCACTGTTAGATAATCTACTCACAGTATTTCATTTAATCCTCTTAATCTGTTAGATAAATATCTTCTATGGATGAGAAAGTTGAAGTGTAATAATAAGTATGTATCAAGCATTTCTCGTATGTGAAGTGTTGTGCTATTTGCTTTGTGCGAACAGTCTCAATTGAAGTCTCACAACTACTTTCATATATTGTAGCTCTATAATTATTCCAATCCATGCTTCTGGATGTCACCAATCACTCCACTGCTGCACCCCACACTCTCTGTGTGAATGCCCTCCTCATTGGTTTGGGCTCCAGTAGAACTAGACAAGTTACAAGATAAGGCTAACCAGAGTGGAGAGGAGGAAAAGTCCTATCATTCTTCAGAATGAGGACACAAAGAGTGATTCCTAACACTGGCAAACCCTTATCAATACTTTGTTATTTCTCTGTCATTGCCCTCGTCCTAGCATAGGGCCAGACCCATGTCATTTGTGTTTCTCCAGTTGTGGTTAACAGTCAGTGTCTAGGCAGTGGGGCAGACCAGTGCAGGGAGACATTCTCTTCCAAAGAATTGTCCCTAAGAAGGTGATAAGCTACTTACCTCCCTGCTCCTCTCCCTCCTGCCTGGCTGCAAAGGAGAGGATGGAACTGGAAGCTTCCTCTCTCTGCTCTTCTTCCTGGTTCTTCTAGTGAAGTATGGGATGGGCGAGCCCCTCTGCTTCCAGCAACTGAACGCTGGATTTCACAGAGATGACCTGGTGATTGGGAGCTTTTCCCTTATGTGTCAGTTGAGAGCAGTTTCACTGAACAAAAATTATTTAAGGCAATATCCCTACCAGGCCTGTAATCTTTATTTTTTTAAAAGATTTATTTATTTATTCAGAGAGAGAGAGAGAGAGAGAGAGAGGCAGAGACACAGACAGAGGGAGAAGCAGGCTCCATGTAGGAAGCCCGACGTGGGACTCCATCCCAGGTCTCCAGGATCAGGCCTTAGGCTGCAGGCGGCGCTAAACCGCTGCACCACCGGGGCTGCCCTGTAATCTTTATAAGTAAGTAAATGTCACTGGCATTTGGTCTGAATGGATGGATTTTTTTTCATTATGCTCATAGGGAACCCAGAATAAAAATGTTGCTCCCTACCTTGTTATCTCGTAGAGTCCTCAAACTCCAAACTGAAGATACAAACCATCTCATTCCCCTTGGTCCTTTGCCAAAGCTCTCCCATTGCAGCTTGGTGCTCCCTGCCACCCCCACTTCCAAGGAGGCCCAGGGCAGGGAGATATCTTGAGAGCATCTATAAGTACCTGAGTCCAGCACTGGGAGGTGTTTGAGGGTAGCCCCTGCCCTGAAGTGTCTCTGGGCCTGAGCACAGTGCGTTTGGAGCGGCAGCTTCTGGAGGTTCTCTGTTCTATACACTAAAGTCCAAGCCACTACTTGTTCTTCCTGGGATGTGGAAGTGGGAGGATTCACTTCTCTTTAAGTTCTTGCTGGATGTGTCCAGTCACTTAGGTCCAGACAAGTAGCCAGGAAGGTGGCTGGTTGTTCAGTATTCTCTGATTCTGTGAGCCAAGCTCAGCAACCTGCATGCCTTCACTTTCCAGAGCCCAGGAACAGCTCTCAGCAGAGGGTCAATGACTCCTGTATGATGACCTAGGAAAAGTAATCTTTAATGTACTGAGCTTTCGGATACTGTATTTTCTGGGGGAGGGTATACTATACTCAGGATCCTTGATCAGCCCCTGAATCAAACAAAAATGGTGGCCGTCAAAGACCTGAAGAAATTATTTCAGCCAGGCCTGTCATTTCTTATAAGCACAAAAGTAATTTTTCTAATTCTGTGAAGTTGAAGTTTCATTACTGTGGATAATAGAATACAAAGATCTTGACTGTAGTGTATTTACTAGGTTTGATCAGATGGTGACTGTCCAGGCACGGATGGGAAGGTGGGAGGGAGGTGGGGGCTCTCAGTCATGCTGACATAGAATTGGTTCTTAAAATACAAGCCGGTTCAACTACAACTGAATTCCCAGAAAGTAGTGGCTGAGAGGAATTGCTATAGTGTTCTGTTCAGCTCAGAGAGAGACTGGGATAAAGCCACATGTCAGTCTTGCTCTGAGTAGTTAAGGGTGTAATAAGTAAACTTGATGGAGCCAAATACGAGTGTTTGGTAAATTCAGCATCCATTCTAAACAAGAAACCAAAAAATAAATTTGAGTCATTGGAAATAGAAGAGAACCTCCTTAACCTGAAAATGATATCTACAGAAAATACGATGAATCAACATTATTCAAAATAGGGGAATGATGAAAGTTTTTATTATGAGACATATATAAGGGAAAGTATTTGTACCATTATTTTTCTATTTGACATCTATACCAGAAGTCAAAGCCTGTTCTACTGGAGAAGTAAAGGCAAAGATCAGGAAAATCAAAAATGTAATTGTCTTTATATAGGGATAATATAATGGTCTACAAATGAAACACAAGATAATTTTCATAAAAATTGTTAGAAATATGAAATAAGTATTTTAAAAAGATTTTTTTTTATTTTAGAGAGAGAGCACACACAAGAGGAGGAGGGGCAAAGAAGGAGGGAGAGGGAGAAGCAGACCCCAAGCTGAGCCAGGAGCCCTATGCTATATGCCAGTTCCATCTTGCCACACCCTGAGCCAAAACCAAGAGTTGTACACTCAACCAATTGAGCCAGCCAGGTGCCCCTTATCTAGCTACTTTTAAAAATCTTTTTCTGTTAACCATGCAGAAAAGGCATATAATAAATGTGCAGTATAATTAACTAAAATAAGAATACTCAGTTGGATACAAATCAAGTCAAAACACAGATCAATGTCAGCATCCCAGGATTCCCCTCTCAGCCCCATACTTTTCTGAGGAACACTTGATTTAACAAGAATATGGGTGATCATATAGATGAAGAAAAAAACCCTGAAGCAAAATATGAAATTCTGGACTATGTTTCCGATACTGAAGCACTGAGAAAGGTGGGGCAGTTCATCCTGAAAGAATCATTAGGTCAAAAATTTATCATTTGTGATGAGGTGATAGAGTGGCTACTGATTCATAAGAAAAAGGTCAGAATTCATATACATTGCCATAGCAAGAAGAGTGAGAGACAACACCAGTAATACTCAGCTTCATTAGCTAAATCTGCACACCATCTGCATGAGTAAAATTACTTTATTTCAAAGGACACCATTTGCATGAAAAGAAAAAAAGTGTTGAAGTTGTTTAAAATTTTGGGATATGTGGCACTTTATATTATAAAACATAAGACCAATATAAACAGGCATCAGAAACTATGTCTATGCATGCCAAGAAGTTAACTCTTTACCTTTTTTTTTTTTTTTTTTTTAAAGATTCTATTTATTTATTCATGAAAGACACAGAGAGGCAGATGGAGAAGCAGGCTGCCCGCAGGGAGCCCGATTAGGAACTCTGATCCCAAGACTCCCGGATCACAACCTGAGCCAAAGGCATACGCTCAAACACTGAGCCACCCAGGTGCCCTTTTACTGTTTGTTATAAAAATCACAATATATGTATTAACTTTTTTTAAGGTTTTTAATTTTTTTAAGTAATCTCTATACCCAACATTCAGCTTGAATTTACAACCCTGAGATTTGGATCAAGAGTTGGATGCTCCACTGACTGAGCCAGCAAGATGTTCCCATACTAACTTTTATATTACTAAATCTAATTCACTGTGATGTAATTGAGCATTTACTTTTGGCACAATATTTAGATTTTTAGACCCTTCCATATATGTACTCAACATTTGGTCACTCTGTCTTTTTTTTTTTTTAAGATTTTATTTTTTTTTAATTTTTATTTATTTATAATAGTCACAGAGAGAGAGAGAGAGAGAGGGGCAGAGACACAGGCAGAGGGAGAAGCAGGCTCCATGCACCGGGAGCCCGACGTGGGATTCGATTCCGGGTCTTCAGGATCACGCCCTGGGCCAAAGGCAGGCGCCAAACCGCTGCGCCACCCAGGGATCCCGGTCACTCTGTCTTAGGTTCCCTTTTTACCAACAATATTCACTGTCTGTAATTTATTCTTAATTTCTGTGAACATGTTAATTTTTTTTCCATCAGCTTTATTGAGATATGATTGACATATAACAATGTGTAAGTTTAGGGGCACAATGTGATGATTTGATGCATGTATATAAGGATAAATGATTACCACAATAAGGTTTAGTTAACACTTCCCTTACCTTACATACTTACCATTTTTGCTGTTATTGTTATAGTGAGAACATTGAGGATCTACTCTCAGCAACTTTCAAGTATACAACACAGTATTGTGAACTATAATCACCATGCTGTACATTAGATCTCCAGAGCTTATTTCTCTTATGACTGGAAGTTTGTACCCTTTGATCAAAGTATCCTAGTTTCCCATAGTCCCAAGCCCTTGGCAATCACCAATCTACTTTTTGTTTCTATGAGTTCGGCTTTTTTAGACTCCACGTATAAGTGAGAGCATATTTTCCTTTTTCTGTCCAACTTATTTCACTTGGCATAATGCCCTTAGGGTCCATCCATGTTGTTGAATATAGCAGGATTTTCTTTTTGTTTTAATGACTGAATAATATTCCATTGTATCTGTATCTGTGTGTGTGTGTGTGTGTGTGTGTGTACACATGTGTGTATATAATCCCATTTTCTTTATCCGTTCATATATTGAAACACTTAGGTTGTTTCCAGGTCTTGGTTGTTGTGAATAATATTGCATGAATACGAAAGTTGCAGATATAAGACAGTGATTTCATTTCCTTCATATAAATGCTCAGAAGTGGAATTACTGGTAGTTCTGTTTTTCATTTTTAAAATAGTTTTTAAATTTCTTGAGGAACCTTTACACTGTTTTCCACAGTGGCTGCACTAATTTGCATTCTCACCAACAGTGAACAAGGATTTCCTTTGTCCCCATGCCAGCACTTGTTATTTTTTTGTCCTTTTGATGACAACCATTCTGACAGGTGTGAGGTAGTATTTCATTGTGGTTTTGATTTGCATTTCCCTGATGATGAATGATGCAGAGCAACTTTTCATGTATCTGTTGGCTGTTTGTATATTTTCTTTGGAAAGATGTCTTTTCAGTTCCTTTGCCATTTTTAAATCAAATTGTCTAACTTTCTGCCTTTGAGTTCTAGGAGTTCCTTAAATATTTTGTGTGGGGTTTTTTTGTAATTTATTTATTGGCGTTCGATTTGCCAACATAGAGTATACCACTCAGTGCTCATTCTTATATATTTTGAAAATTAACTCCTTATCAGATACATGATTTGCAAATATTGCCCCATTCCATAGGTTGCCTTTTCACTTTGTTGAATGTGGTAACTTTTTTCAAACTGTATTGTATACAGTTTCACATTTTTTCTATTCCATTCTTTCCCCCTCACCTGAAATTAATATTCAGATCCTTCCTAAACCTAATTCTCCAATTTCTGTTCAGACTCCTATCTCTGAATGTTCTCAGAGCTGTGGTCCTGGGTTCAGAAAAACTGCTCCAGAGGGGGAGCCCTTCTACTGTTTTGATTGTGTCCCATATCCACTGGGGAGTTCTCCAATGAGACAAGTAAGGTTCTAGAGGAATCTGATCCTTTGGCCACCAATAAAATAGAACTAGAGTGGATGAAGAGCTATCTTTATTGGTTCAGCTTCAGCTTTCTGTGGCATATAGAACATTTCTGGAGAGAGTGACAACCTGGGATATTGGACTTGAGAAATATAATGTAAGATCTGTGAGATGAGTAGGTAGGACTTAAGTCTTGTGTTTTGGCATTATTTATACCAGGACAATCTTAAAATGTGGGGAAGTTGTTGGGACACCTGGGTGGCTCAGTCAGTTGAGCATCCGACTCTATTTCGGCTCAGGTCATGATCTCACGGTTGTGAGATATAGCCCCATAGGGCTGCGTGCTGAGCATGTAGCCTGCCTAAGATTCTCTCTCACCCTCTCCTTCTGCCTCTCCCCCCACTTGTGGTCTCTCACTTTCTCTCTCTCTCCCCCCCCCCCAAAAATCTTTAAAAATGTGGGAAAGTTGTTTTATTTTACCAAGTCAGTTAAATAAATCTTGTGTTGAAGGGATAACGTTATAAAAGATTAGGAATCTCTCTCGTGACAATTACCCTAAAAATTATTACATATGAAAGGACTGTAAATGAATTGATTGGAAGATCTAAGTGTGGGCTTAGATAGGGAACTGGGGAGAGAATATAAGGTAACAACTCCCTGAAAATGGAAGGCAGTCTCCGATGGCTATGAAGTAGAAAAAGTGCATAACACCAAAAACTGTAGCCTGGGGATACCAAAGACCAATTTCTTTTGGCTCAACTTTTTTGGTGGGATGAACTCTCCTGGTGGCTTTGGGTTATACCCAAAGTATATCTAGTTGAGGGTGGGAGTGGGGTAGAAGAGGTAATCATTCGATGTCAGCTCATTAGGTGAAACAAATGTATCCCACTGGCAGGGAATGTTGAAAATGGGGGAGGCTATGCATATGTGGGAGCAGGGAGGAACCTTCCCCTAGATTTTGCTTTGAATATAGAACTACTCTAAAAAAATAGTCTCACAAAAGACAAACAAACAAAACACCAAACTACCACTCTTTCCCTACTTTATGTGTTCAGAAGTCTGGAGACACTGAGGCCTTAGGCACCCCTGCACAGTGGCTCACCTATGTAATGTATAGTAAGCATGAGGCACCATGGGAGCCAGTTTACTGACATTCTTTTTTTTTTTTTAGATTTTATTTATTTATTCATGATAGTCACAGAGAGAGAGAGAGAGAGGCAGAGACACAGGCAGAGGGAGAAGCAGGCTCCATGCACTGGGAGCCCGATGTGGGATTCGATCCCGGGTCTCCAGGATCGCGCCCTGGGCCAAAGGCAGGCGCCAAACCGCTGCACCACCCAGGGATCCCCCAGTTTACTGACATTCTGATTAGATTCCCACAATGACTTACAAGCAGAATATTATTTTACAGAAAACAGAAGTTTAGATCTAGCCTACACAAGTGGAATACCTCTTATGTGCCAGGCGTGGTGCCATTTACTTTTCATACTTATTCAATCCTCATTACCACTTATGAGGTCATAGAGTCTACTATTTCCCCCATTTGCTGTTGAAAAATTTGAAACTCAGAGTGTTTAAGTAACGTGCCCAAGTACATGTAACTATGAAGTGGTGGTATCTGGATTGCAAAGCCCCAGGCTCCAAGTACTAGCTACATAGTAGCTTGGAAAATGTGGGAATGGCAGCAAAATATAGAGAGAACCAAAACAAAGCACAAGAAGAGAAAACTGGGGAATTTTTCCACCTGGAGAAGATTGTAAGATTAAATATGGAAAAGAGTGCTAGTTATCTTTACCTATTTTTGAGTTCTGTGGAGAGAGGAGACATGCTCTATGTGGCACCAGAGAGCAGTGAGCTAGGGTACTGGGAGTAAATTTTTGTTTAAAGAACTTTTTTTTAAATAAAGATTTTGTTTTTAAGTAATTTCTATACCCAATGTGGGGGTCACAAGCTCAAAAGCTCAAGATCAAGAGGCATATGCTCCACTGACCAGGCCAACCAGGCACCCGTACAGAGTTCCCTAACATCTCCAAGGGCAGCTTTGGTAGGAGGTGTTTTAATATGCCCAGGTGCATAATACTCTAGTCAGGCATGGAAAGGATATGAGGAGTCCTTAAGACTCTCAGTTTTGACTCCAGGACTCTGATAATAGAAACCTGAATGAATTTGCTAAGAAAGTTGTGAACTTCTACAGTGCAAACCTGGAGCAAATGCGAAAATATTTGAAAAAAAAGAACCACATTGCCATCTGGTGATCACAACAATTATTTCCTTTTACTGACTGGGTTTTGAAATAAAACCACTAATACCTATCAGTAATTAAGATATAGCTTCCTTAACCTGTTGACAACATTTTTTCTCCAATGCATTTATATTTATTTATATAAATAACAACTTTTTGTTATCTACATCCCCATAAATTTATCTGGTAATTTCTTTGCAATAATTTCCTAAGAAAGGAGATGTCATGTCAGGACCATTGTTTAATTTTAAAGCTTTTGATATGCATTTCCCAGTTGTCCTTCCCAGAAACGTGGTACCAAAGTGCCATTCTACCAGTATTTAATAATGGCATCTTATTCTCTGTACCCTCACCAGTTCTGCATAAAATCCTTAAGCCATTTCTTTTTTTTTTTTTAAAGATTTTATTTATTCATGAGAGACAGAGAGAGAGAGAGAGAGAGAGAAAGGCAGAGACACAGGCAGAGGGAGAAGCAGGCTCCATGCAAGGAGCCCTATATGGGACTCCATCCTGGGACTCCAGGATCACGCCGTGGGCTGAAGGCAGGCGCTAAACCACTGAGCCACCCAGGGATCCCCCAAGCTATTTCTTTTCCTATTTGAGTTTATTTGTATGTGCGTTAGAATATCCTCTTCTGTAATTTTGTAGTTTTTGAATAGTAATGTTGAATATTCAAATATGCATTTTGTAAATTTGATTTTTCTTTTCTGCCTGTCTTTTAGCCTGCTCATCTTTACTTATTGATGTGTATGTGCTCTTTATAAAATAAAAAGTAATACCTTATTTTACAAACATTGAACATCCTTATAGGCCAGGCATAGTGTTAGCATAACATCTTTGTGAAAATAGTTCAGATCCCATAGGGGAGTTTTGTTCTCTTCTACATGCAATCACTAAAAAATATTAGCTACCTATGTGTCAGGTGCTGTACTTAGAACTGGTAATACATTTGTGCCTCGTCAGGAAGTAACTATTACCTTTATCAAACCGTAAAAATTTGTAGTGTTTCCAGGAATCTAAGGGACAAGATTTGTATTGGAAGATCAGGACTTCAACTGAGACTCGCAAACAAAAAAATACCTATTTTGGATCTATTATGTGCCAGTTATTGACCACAGTGAGAGATTTACATAGGTGAATAAAAAGTTGCCCATCTCATTATGGGCTGCTATCCTACTGTGCACATTGGTGGGTCAAGCATAGAAAGCAATGTTGGTAGCTACCACGTATGGTACAACTGTGAATCAAGTACTGTGCTTATTACTTCTGATGCATTATGTCTAACCTCTACTACAACTCTGAGTTGTGATTTTTGTCCCCATTGAAGTAATGTAAGGCTGGAGTAGTTCCCGGTAAACTAGGACGGTTTTTGCTGGTAGTGGAGGGGTTCAACCTGGACATATCAGGGAGGTTTGGTGAATGTAATAGGAGGAAAATTAAGCCAGATATAAGCCTGGATCTAAAAAAGAGTCTGCATGTGACTCTCTCCCATGCAAGATGGAGGGGAGGGGGAAGTATGGAATGAGAGCTTCAGAAAACTTCACTTCAAAAACCATCCCAGGTCATTTTATATCCTTCATGAAAGACAATATCTTTAAGAAAATTCTCAATTTTTTTCTGCCCAGAGTATTTTTTATTTTTTTTTAAAGTTTTTTTTTTTAATTTATTCGAGAGAGAGAGAGAGGCAGAGACACAGGCAGAGGGAGAAGCAGGCTCCATGCCAGGAGTCCGAGGCGGGACTCGATCCCAGGACTCCAGGATCACATCCTGAGCCAAAGGCAGGCGCCAAACCGCTGAGCCACCCAGGGATCCCCAGAGTATTTTTTAAATTGAATTTATGATTAAACAGGGCACAATCAGCTAATATTAATCTCTTTTCATGTTCAAAATACTACTGATATGAAATAAGAAATTTAAAAATGGGAATAAATCTTTAGAAAGGTAAGAAAACAGAAAAAGTATTTCATAGATACTATAAAGTTCATATATAGAAATTAAGAACTACTTTATTTTCTTTAAGATTTTATTTATTTATTCATGAGAGACACAGAGAGAGAGAGAGGCAGAGACACAGGCAGAGGGAGAAGCAGGCTCCATGTAGGGAGCCCGACGTGGGACTCAATCCTGGGTCTCCAGGACCACGCCCTGGGCCAAAGGCAGGAGCTAAACCGCTGAGCCACACAGGGATCCCCAAGAACTACTTTATGACACTATATTTGACAACTTAGATGAAATCTATTAATACATAGAAAACACAACTTGCCAAAAATGATCCATAAAGAACAGAAAAATCTGAGCACATCTATTTATTAATTTAATAAAAATTAAAAGCTATCTCATAAGGAAAGTTACAGGTCCAGAATGACTTTCATGAAGAATTCTTCTACACATTGAAGAAAGAACTAAAAATTCTCACAAATTTTTCCAGAGAATAGAAAAAGATGGTATACTTCCCACCCCATTGTGTAAGGGCTGCATAACTTTGATGCCCAAACCTCATAGGAAATAGGAAATGAAATGTATAGTATACATGTTCTATCTATCTATCTATCTATCTATCTATCTATCTATCTATCTATCCATCCATCTTTCTATCCAATGGTATACCACAACTGGGTTAACTTTATTTTCAGGATGCAACGTTGATTAACATTTGAAAACAAATTATTGAAAACCACCACACTGTAACACAAAGGAGAAAAAGCATATGATAATCTCAGTATGTATAGAAAGGGCACTTGAGAAGAACTTTGGGTGCACTTATTTATTCGGAAAAAGAGTCCAGGAAACACACATGAGAAAAGTGGGCCAGTGAGACGACGGCAGAAGAAGTGCACTAGTGAGTGGGTTGCTGTGCAAAACTGGACAAACTCATTAGGGAGAAAAATGCCTCAGATTGGGAGAAAAATGCTTCAGAATCAAACTAGCAGAGGACAGGGGTGTTAGGCCATTTATCCACTGACTGTCATTCCCTGCACTTATGGGATGCTCCTCTGAGTAGCTGAGCAAGCTCCCTGAGAAAGCTCTCAGGCAGAAGAGAGAGATCCAGGCTCTTGATGTGGAAAACTTCCAGGGAAAATATATATTGTGGTTACTGTTAAACTCACGAGGGCCAAGAGGGAACAGGGAATCAATCACCCATGCTACAGAATCCAAGAAAATAATGTAAGAGACAAGAATTTGGTTAAAAATTTAAGTTTAAAAAAATGTTAAGAGTTAACTAATTTTGTCTTGTCAAAAACACATACAAATGTGAATTTAAATTATCAGAAAAAATTTATTTCAAAGGTGGCAAGGAGTAGCAGATACAGCTCCTACCTTTTTGGTCAGACATGGAAATAAATTTGCTTTAGAAATCATGTTTATTGTTTTTTTGTTAAAGATTTTATTTATTCATGAGACACACACACACACACACACACACACACACACACACACACACACAGAGATGCAGAGACACAGGCAGGGGGAGAAGCAGGCTCCATGCAGGGGGCCCAATGTGGTACTCAATCCCGGGATTCTGGGATCACACCCTGAGCTAAAGTCAGATGCTCAACCACTGAGCCACCTAGGCATTCCATGTTTATTGTTAATAAAATAGTGGTTAAGATGGATACAAAGCATACTGTATAAAATAGTACTACTGTGTTTTACCTACAATTTTTAAAAACTATTTCTCACAACAGCCCAATTAAATTGTTATGATTGCTATTATCTTCCCATTTTACAGTTAAGGAAATGAAACTTATGAGGTTCAGAAACATGCCTAGGTCACTCCTAGTAAGTGGTGGAACTGGGGAATGCTCCCACACAGCCTGACTCCAGAACCAGTGCTTTTATCCACAATACTATATTATGGTTTGGTGTTAAAAATTAAAACTACACAACAGCTAAGTGAAATAGAAAACAAGTATTAAAAAATAGAGCTAAACCAAAATACACCATTGATTCCACTGAGTGCGAACAGATATTCTAATTAGAAGTCAAGAATATTAGGGGTACCTGGGTGGCTCGGTTGATTAAGTGTCTGACTTTTGATTTTGGCTCAGATCATGATCTTATAGGTCTGATCTTAGGGTCATGAAATTGAGTCCCAAGTTGGGCTCCACGCTGGGTATGGAGCCTGCTTAAGATGTCTGCTCTCTGCCTCTCCCTCTGCCCTGCCCTCTTGTTTAGGCTTTCTCTCTTTCTCTCTCTCTCTTAAAAAAAAAAAAAAAAGAAGTCGAGAGTGTTAGACTGGATAAAATACTGAACTACATGCATTTTCTTTATATGAGACACAACTTAATTACAAAGCCAACTAAAGGTTGAAATTAAAAGGTTGGGGGTAGATGGAGCACCATATAATACCTAACAAAAGGAAAATTTGGATAGCTATGATGAAATTAGTCGAAGTAGACTTTATAGAATAAAAAATTACTAGACATAGAATCTTTAGAATTATAAGAAGCTTAATTCACCAGGAATATATAATACTATTTCAGTATTATATACTGAAATCAGTATATATATTATATATAATATATATTATATATAATCATATATATATATATGCTGATATTCAGTATTATATACTGAATATCAGCAACCAATACACAGTGGCATGCTTCTCTGTTGTGTAACAATACCCTTTTTTCATTTCTAAATGAATATTGTAGATAAAATATATCTGGATATATTGGATATATCTGGATATATTGGAGATAAAATATATCCCCTGATCAGGAAGAGATTCTTTATGTCTTGAAGTAAAGGCAAGGCATTCTAATACATGAACTCTGTTCCCCAGCTTAAGTTCTATGGCTCTGTGGTTCTGAGTTTCAGCGGTAGACAGGCTCTAATGTGGCTCCCCATGATCACTACCTCCTGCTATTCACAGATTACATAATCCCATCCTTTTGAGTAACTTGCTTCTAAACATTAGAAGCAATGATGAGAGGCTATCACTTCCATGACTTTTATCTTGCTGGAAAACTCCCTCTCTCTCTGGCTTTGATGAAGAGAGTTGACATGTTGGAGAGGCTCATGTGGCCAGTAAATGAGGGTGGCAACCAGCCAACAGCCAGTAAGGGACAGAGGCCCATAGTCCAACAGCCCTTAGGGAACTGAATCCAACAACCACATGGTCTCTTGTCCCAATTTCCTTAGTACATTTGTAAGGGTCTATAAGCACCAGAGCTGGTAGGCACAGTCAATCCATATATAGAGCCCTTATAGACTAAGGGACCCTCTGGGCAGACACATCTGGCTAGTTGACAGGTATCCATTCTTGCAGGCAGAGGCAAGCCAACACCAGGATGATTGCATGGCTTGGTGAAAGGAATGAAGGCTGGATTGTAGAATCTTACTTACCTCACCTCCCAGCCAGGTGCCCTTGTGCAGTGAACAGCCTGCATAACATTATGGGACAGACTTGGTGACTCCAGACTGTCTCATAGACCTCAGACTTAAATTTCCCCCACCCTTCCCTGCCCCAGGCCTATTGCAGTTCACTTTTTCATCCCTCTGAGCAGCTTTTATCTGTAGACCCTTATAGACCTTATGAAAGTACTAAGGAAAATGGGACAAGAAATCATGTCTTTCCAGCTATCTTGATAAAAGACAGTCTTAAGCAGCAAATCTATGTTAACACGTGACCGTCTTCAAACATCACAAGCCTATAAAGACCTTAGAGCTGGCTAGGGGAGTCCAGGAGTTTTCATCCCTTCCTCTAAGACACATACAGCAGTAACAAGACAATGGTACAAATAATGCACTCCAACATGACACCTGAGCTGATAGGGGCCTCCTAGGCAGGGCTTCCAAAGACAGCACAGATTCAAAGGAAGGAGAGAGCTGACAGGACTGGAGGTTCCCAAACGCTTGGTGGAGGTGGCCTTTGATTAAGTATGTAAAGGATTAAGGGAGTTAAGACCAGACTGGGGGTGTGAGGGGAGAGGGTGGGTGGGTGGGTGGAGGGCACCGGGGGATGGGGGAAGCCTTGTGTGCCCCAGTGAGGAGGGAGGGATCTGTCCATCCTTTTATGGGGGAGGGTAGCAGGGGGCCATTAAGGGTGTTTGCACCGAGGTGTGATGAGGTCAGTGATGGACTTTATTAATGTGAATTCGTGCTGGGGCTGTCAAGAAAGGAGGTGGATATGAGTTAAGGTAGAATGGGCAGGACTCGGTAACTTTCCTAACAGAAGGAGTGGAATCTGGCTGGGCCAAGGGGCTAACAGCCTGCTCCCTTCCTTTTTGTCTCTGTTAATCTATTAATAGAAGCCCTATCTATATGTGTCTGTTAATTCTCTGAACCTAATAAAGATATCAATCCACCATCATGGAAAAACAACATCTCTATCTGAAGCTGGCCACTAGCTGCTCTTAGCTTCAGCTCTATTACCCTTTACCTAAAGCCAGAGATCTTTTTTGGTAATTGGGAAAATGTCATTCACCCCCTAAGTCCCATCAGGGGAGAGTTCTAGCAGGACTAAGGCCATCTCAGTTGGGACACTAGACATAGCTGTCTTTGGGGCAAAGGACAAGAAGACCCCAGGCCAAGGTGTCTTGGTTCTCGCAAAAGTAGTTGGTGCTTTGAGGCTCACTTGAAAAATGAACTGCATTTGGAAGGGCTCAGTGCCAAACAAACCACCATCTGGAGGCCTTGTCACAAGATTCCTAGTGCTTATCTGAAGTGTTTCGTAAAGGTGAATTTCCAAGATCCCTTAGGTATTACCTCTTATTCTTACATCCAATGTTGCAACACCTTCTAAAGCATACTGACCATCCAATCTATTGTCGAACACTTACAATCCCAATCCGGGCAGTCTGATCTATTGTGGGATATTCTTTTTTTAAAGATTTCATTTACGAGAAAGAGAGAGAGAAAGAGAGAGAGAGAGAGAGAGAGAATGAGCACAAGCAGGGGGAACAGCAGAAGGAGCGGAGAAGCAGACCTCCTGCTGAGGGACCCTAGCCTTTGACCTGAGTCAAAGGCAGACGCTTAACTGACTAAGCCACTCAGACTCTCTATTGTGGGACATTCTTAACTAACAGAGTCAAAAGTCTGCCTGATAGTCATGCACTGATTTTTGTAGACATCAAAGAGTGCAAACAGGCTATGTACACGTGCGCAAGTTGTCAGTAACTATCAAAATCTCAAATGTACATAATCCTTGGTGAGCAGTCTCACTTCTAGGAATCTATTCTGCAGATATATGAATAAAAATGTTTAAAATGAAGGTGTATGTGGATGTTCACTGGTGAATCGGGGTAGTGCTCTCTCAGACACTGGAACTGTTCAAGCAAAACTGGTACTAGCCAGGGGATTCCTGCATTAAACCATGAGACTGGACTTGATGACTTCAGAGGTTCTTCTAATCATAAGCCCTTAATTTATTCATCTACAGGAAGAGGGGGAGCAGGCGTTACTGGAATCATTCATTTTCTTCTCTGTTTGTTCCTCCTCTCCCTCAGCACAGGTCATGAAGATCCATGGGGAAGAGTATCAAGACCAGGTCAGAGTCAGACTTCACATCATTCCTGAGATATTTAAGGTCTCCACTTCCAGTAATGCTTAGAGTGCCTGGCAAAGGGGCAGCAGCAGAGCAGGGATAGCAGTGACAACAAGAGCCATGGCAGGTGCTGTGGACATGGAATCCACCATGTCCTGATTTAAGACAGATCGATTTTGTGCTGGCAGGAGCAGGCTTCATGGATCCAGGAGGCAGCAGAGCCTACGTGGCCAGAGCAGGTGCTTCCAACACGTCCCCACCTAGGAAGTAAGGTCTTAATATTGTAACAGTGTTCTAAGAGGGCAATTCTAGCTTGTCAACAGGAGCTGCCAGTCTCTCCCCAGAGGACAGCATGAGTGTGGTGATTGTAGAGCACAGGCGACCAGCAAACCTTTGTCAGAAACAACTAGAGTCCCACTAGTGGGATCCCTCATCTCAAGCTTGCAGAAGGAAGGCTACATGATTAAATAGGATGGAAGCTAAAAGGTCTCCCAAACCAAGCCTAGAGGGAGAGAAAGGAAAATGACAGAACTCTCACTAGAAAGCATTCCCACACCATAGGCTGGAGAGGACAAATCAACCCCAATTATCATCTTTCTGCTGGTCCTTAGCCTGCCATGAAACTTCTAGGGGTGAAGAAGAAAGAAAAAGGCCACAGCAGCTCAGGGGTAGAGGACACAGCTCCCCCTTCCATGAAAAACAAACAAACAAACAAACAAACCATAAACCTCAGCCTCCCCACAAAGGATTCTGGGTGGATGGTCAGGTTTCTCTCCCCTTTTTACTATCTATTGACTTTGATACAATCGCAAAAGGTCCTGTGCTCAGGTCTGGGTGGTGAATCAAGAGAAGTAAGAAACACAGACCCTCAAAGAGCTTGGAGTGTGGTTGAGTGGATTGCAAACTTTTCTCTTTTTCTCTTCCCCTGCTCATGGAAATCACATATGCTAAATCATAGATAATGCATATAGATTTGCAAGTGCCATAGGAAAAGAATTGAGTAAAATAGAAATGATCTAAATGTTTTCCTCTCTGGACTATGGTCTCCATAAGGATAAGGACATGACATAGGTCAACTCAATCATGCCATGAATTGAATGGTTTGTTTGGGAAGAAAAACTTAGTCTTCCAGCTTACCTACTCCATGCCAGGCATTATACTTGGCACTTTACCTACATACCTAATTCTCCCAGCGATTTTATAATTAAGGCTTCATCTCAGTTTTACAGATTAAGAAAATAGAGGTTCAGAGGACTTAAATAACTTATACAAGGTCACACAAGGCAGTAAATGGTAAAGCTAGGTTTGCAACCTATGTCATTTTGGCTATATAACCTATATTTTTGCCAACAACTGGCAAAAGCTATTTAATAGGCAAAAATTGGTATACATTTCTTTAAAACCTTATTTCAGACCTATAGTAAAGTTGCAAAACTAGTAGAGAGGTTCCATATATTCCTCGCCCAGCCTCCCCTACTGTTAATAACTTATACACCATAGTGCAATGATTAGAACCAGGAAATTCACAATGATAACAACATTACTACCTAAATTAAGTATGTCACTGGAATTTCATCAGCTTTCCCACAAATGTCCTTTTTCTATTCCAGGATTACATCTAGGATCCCACACTCATGATTTTTTTTCACAATAGGTAATGCTAATAAGGACTCAAGTAAGGTACATTCCTTGTATTTTGCTGAAATGTAATTTTATGACACAGGATGTGGTCTATCTGTGTAAATGGTCTGTGTGACCTTGAGAAAAATTTGCATTTTGTTGTTTTGTGTATTTTGTTATTTTTGTGTCCTGTGGCAGTGAGGTGAAGTTGGTTGAGAGTCATCTTTAAGTCTACTGTATCCTCACTGATTTTCCTTCTACATGTTCTACCAATTACTGAGATATTGTTATTGAAATTTCTGAATATATTGTAAATTTGTCAATTTCTTCTTGTAGATCCATCAGTTTTGTGGCTTCAAGTATTTTAAAAATTTTATTTATTTATTCATGAGAGACACAGAGGGAGAGAGAGAGAGAAGCAGAGACATAGGTAGAGGGAGAAGCAGGCTTCATGCAGAGAGCCCAATGTGGGACTCAATCCCAGGACTCCAGGATCATAACCTGAGCTCAACTACTGAGTCACGCAGGCGTCCCAGGGTTCAAGTATTTTTAAACTCGGTTATTTGGTGCACAAATAACTAGGATTTCTTTATCTTCCTGATAAAATTGACCCTTAATCATTACTAAATGGCCTTTTACTTTGGTAATATTCTATACTCTGATTTCTAATTGGTTGATATTAACATAACCACTTCCACTTACTTTGGATTGCTGTTAGCATAAGTATATTATTTGTCATCTTTTTACTTTTCAGCAATGTTTATGTTTTATTGAATGTCTTATTGGCAGCATATAGTTGTGTCTTTTTTTTTTTAAATCCAATCTGACAATCTCTGACATTTAATTGGGTGTTTTGGGCCATTTATATTTAATGCTGCTATTGATATGTTTGTGTTTAACACCTTTCTCTTTCTTTTCTATTTGCTTATCTGTTTGTATTCTTTTCCCTCTGATTATACTTTCTTTCATTATGTTTATGATTTTATTTTAGATCCTGATGGGTTCTTGGCTAAACATTTATAATACATATCTTTAACATACCACAGTTATTATTATATTATACTAATGCCAATTTAAGAGCCATACAAAAATATAATACACTTCCATTTACCCCATCCTTGCTTTGGTACCTGTCTTGTCACCCATTTTACCTCTACATAGGTTATAAAACCCACAAATATATTCTTATATTTGCTTTAAGCAATCATCTGAAGATATTTAAATATTAAGGGATAAAAATCTTACATTTGTCCCTATTTTTATCATTTTCCAGATTACCATCTGTTATAGCTTTCTGTGATTACAGGACTTCCTTGAACATTTGTGGTGCAGCTCTATTAGTAGTGAATTCCTTCACCTTTGGTAGGTGATAGTAATAGGTGAATAAGGTGAATAAGTATTTTACTTTTGCTTCTAAAATTTACTTCTGATGAGTAAATTGTAGATTGACAGTTTAAAAAATTTAATGCTTTAAAAAAGTTACTCTCAGGGATCCCTGGGTGGCGCAGCGGTTTGGCGCCTGCCTTTGGCCCACGGCGCGATCCTGGAGACCCGGGATCGAATCCCACGTCGGGCTCCCGGTGCATGGAGCCTGCTTCTCCCTCTGCCTATGTCTCTGCCTCTCTCTCTCTCTCACTGTGTGCCTATCATAAATAAATAAAAATTAAAAAAAGTTACTCTCTTCTATTGTGTTTCCTTCTGACAAGTCTGCTGTAATTCTTATTACAGAAGAATATGTCTTTTTTTCTTTTGCTTTTTGTATTTTCCCTTTATCACTGGATTTAAGCAATTTGATTATGGTGATACTTGTATAGTTTTATTCATGATTATTATACTGTGGGTTTCAGCCAGAATTTTTTCACAAATAAATTTACCACTATCTTGATGCAGTGCATCATAGTTAATCTACAAGAAAGTCAAAGGTATATGGGCAATGGTCATGAGTACATGTGCAATTAATTTGCACACTTAAGACTGATGCAGCAATGGGTGATTTATTACTATGAACTATAAATTGTGATTACTAATATCAGGGCTCAGAGGTAAAACAGTGGCAGTAACTAAAGAAGGTAGATAATCTATGCTGAGTTCATTTGATATTAAAATAAGTTCTTTCAGACCTATTTTTGAGGGCTGCTATGCTGGTTTTAGAATTTTCCTCCAACATTCTGCACCCATTACAGAAAACTGAGAGTTTTTGTATCACGAAAAGGGGTTCCCTGAGACACATAAATTTCATTACTAAAATGGTCTAGTCCCAGACAAACCTGGATGATTTATGACCCTAGGGTCAACATGGTTGGAACTCATTGTACCAAAAGGTCTGTAATTTTCCTTTATTTATTTATTTATTTATTTATTTATTTATTTATTTATTTAAACATTTTTTTAAATTTATTTATGATAGTCATACAGAGAGACAGAGAGAGAGGCAGAGACACAACAGGCAGAGGGAGAAGCAGGCTCCATGCACCGGGAGCCTGATGTGGGATTCGATCCCGGGTCTCCAGGATCGCGCCCTGGGCCAAAGGCAGGCGCCAAACCGCTGCGCCACCCAGGGATCCCCTGTAATTTTCCTTTAGTTAAAATTTTAAAAAGCACATTACACAGATTGATGAAGAATAAGAAGACAAAGTGCCTGATCTTCAAACCAAGGTCAACTGTGATGAAAATAGTTTTAGTAAAGACTATGGACTTCAGAAGACAGAGAGAAGGAAGCGATAGAAAAATATTTGGTACAAAAGTATGAATAGTTACTATATGTCTGCCACTAGGATTACCAAAGAAAATGGAGCATACTCTGTGAATTCTAGGAAGTGGTCCCAGCAAATTCCATGGAGAAATTTATTTTGACCATGTCTTAAGTTATGAGATTGTTAATGCAAGTCAAAATGGTGACACTGTTCATGAGGAACGGATGGTTAGGTCATAAATTGTATGTGATGTGTATCCAACTGGATATGAAGTTAGCTTTTTTATACAGACCCAGGCTGTGATACTGGAGATGGCTATAGATCAGAGTAGATGAGAGGAGGAAAGACAGAGGGTGGGAGGGAAGGATGGATGTTGAATTTAAGCTGGCCTTGTGACTTGTTTTAATAGTAAAATACTGCAGAAATAAGTTTGTGCTAATTCCTATCCTAAGCCTTAAAAAAGGCTTGAGAGCTTCCAATTCTGTACTCTGAGAATCCAGCCACCCTAGAAAAGAGAGTGATTATCCTGAAACTACAATACTTTTAAGGAAGCCTAAAGTGAGCCACCTGGAGAGGCCAGATGGAGGAAAATCAAAGTGCTCCAGATGATAGCCCCACATGAGATCCCCACCTTCCACAAAGGCCCAACTGCCACCATCTTGGACATTCCAAGCTAGTTGAACCTCCAGTGAATGAACCATCTTGGACATTCCAAACCAGTTGAACCTCCAGCAAGCCATCTTGGACATTCCAAATCAGCTGAATGACTGCAGCCACAGTTCATACCATTTAGAGAAGAACTACCCAGGTAAGCCTACCTATCCCACAGACTATAAGCAGTGATAATTGTTGCTGATTGAAACCAGTAAGCAAGGCAGGTGACACAGGCCCTGAGCAGTTGGCCTCATAGCTGTGTCTGTATGTGCAAATGGATCACTAACATGGGAGAGCAAGAGCAATAGTGGTGATAACAGTGGGTACAGCCCCAAGAGAGAAGAGGGGCTCCACATGGGACAGCACAGGGACCTGGGTGGGAGGCTGCCTTGCTAACCAGTCCTGGATCCCACCCCTCTAGTGACTGTAATTATTAACTCTCTTGCCTAAGTACCAGAACAGGTACTGTAGATGCCCAGGCAGTAATCTTTGTCAGCAAATTCTTATAAAATAACAGCATATCCATGGACATTGCAATAAAGCATATCAAGAAGCTATTAGAATTCTTCAAAGAGTTCAGAGTCTCCAAAAATTTGAAAATTGCTGGGTCAATGTAAATACCCACAGGCTTAGAAATACAAATTACATTTCAAGGTCACCTAATTCAACAGAAAAAAACTCCATTTTTGTACATAAAGCTTTGCATAAACCAATTATTAACAAGACAATTTGAAAATTATTTTTTCCTTTTAATTGAACATATAGACAATGCATAAACAGGTGGTGTGTGTTATTTCATGAAGGCACTTTTGGTTCCTTGCATGACCTCCACAAGTTACAGGAAATGTTATAGGAAACATTAAATTGCCATTGCATAACCTTTAAAGTTAAATTCAGACAGGAAACTCAGCTGTATGAAAATCTAAATCATTTCAGAAAAAGTGTTGTGAAACTCATCAATTGTAAATGTACTGTAATTTATACTTCAAGATAATTTATCAGAAATATTTCCCAGTGTTGTTACAGTCTATAAAAATACTCTTAACAGTTCCAGGAATGGTTGCATTAGTGGAAATAGTCTTCTCAAAATTGAAAATTATGAAAAATTAGTTGCAATCTTGCTTTTGCCAAGAGCAACTCACTTTACTTTCAATTATATCAATTTGAAAATAAAGTTACTAAAGGCATAAATTTTGAAGACATAATAAATTAGCATAAAGGCAAGCCAAAAATATCTAAATCAAGATACTACAATAATATAGTACTTTGTTCATTATTTTATATAAATTTTGACACCAAAATAATATTTTTTCACAATTAAAAAATTTATATTCTTATATATCACTATTACCTCTATTATATTTTATAAGTAACAAAATATTTTTAGAGGTAAAATCTTAATATTTTAGTATTCTTAGTAGTCCTTTCTTTTGAATTTTTGAACAAGTGTCCCCATATATTCATTTTGCAGTGGGCCCTAACATAATACAATAGGTCACACACACTCCTATTTACTCAATTATTTTTGCTTTATGATTAGGATTTTTCATTTGCAGGCCATATACAATTTGCTTTAATATTCTTTCAGTTAGTTTATATGTTGATACATTTAAAAAATTATAATACCTTTAAGAATATTTTAATATTTAGCATGATGCTCAGAGTGCACTGCAGTTGTATTTCATCTGTATTTGAAAGAACACAAATAGTGGTTTGTATTATTTGAAGGAAAAGTAACAGGAGTACCAACTACACCCTAGTTTTGATTTCACAGCTCCAGGTACTCTGGCCTCATTGCTCTTCCTGGAAATGTCCCTAAAGTTTAGAACAATGCCTGTTACAGAGTAGGTATCCAGTAAATATCTGCCAAATGAATAAAAAATTTCTTGATTCTGTGCATGGGAAAATAGAGGTTTAAGTAACTGCAGCTCTTCAACTTTAAGTGTTATTTAATATATATTTTTTAGGGATAGAGAATGTATGACCTAGGATTGCCGTCAGTTGAAAACACGATTGTTGGAAGAAGGGCAGGCCTGGGAGTTTAGAGATGATAATGTAAGAGTCAGTGAACATCAGTTGAGATCGGGAGAAAGGAGGTAGAGTCTATGATAAGCTAGCAGCAATTGGATAAGGACTAAGTCACCCAGTAGTTATGACAGGTTACTTCGTATGTAGTATGACTTCTTTGTGTTCATGGTACCTACACCCCTTACTGACCAGAAAGGTCCATGAATTAGGCCTACTGTTTCTGGCCTGAGTGTGGTAGCTCTTACGACATTGGCAGCAATATTTTTTTGGCATCTGATTCAAGTGACAGAGTCTGTAGAAAAAAATCCAGATAAGTTCTTAAGTTGACATTGCCATAATTAAGACATTGGGCTGAATGTTTTGAAAAACAAAGAAACGTCGAAGCTCTCAAAATCTTCCCTTAAACCATGTGGCTAAAGGTTAAAGACTGGCAGGAAAAATTTAAATAATAGTATAGGTGACCTACTTGACAACCCTTCTACATTTGAGTTAATTTTTTGGATATTAGTTGCTTCATGTTATTTTTAAACAATTTACATAGGATAGAAATTTAAAATGCATTTATCTAAAATGCTGACAAACTCACTATAATTATGTATACTATATATATAGATATAGATGATTCATTCTAATTGAATTATTCTCTTTATCCCAAATATTTTTCTTTCTAATGCTGAATCCCCTTAGACTCTAAATTCAAAATCGGAACAATATCACAGGATATCTGATACGTAAGTTAGATCCCCATGTAAAATTAAGCCAAGTATCATGGGCTCCATGATAAAATATCTAGTTCATAAAAAAGAACCAAATTAATCATAATATGGAGTAATTTTTGTTTTCTATTTATTGTGAAGTTGAGGTTATTCATCAGACATATAGTTTAGTGTTCAAGGTTTAGTGTTCATTATAATTACTAGGTTTTACTCCAGTCCAGCTGAATGTTTAGAGCTGTGTAAACATGGATTCAAAACCCCAAAATGGGGGCACCTGAATGGCGCAGTCAGTTGAGTCTCCGACTCTTGGTTTTGGCTCAGGTCATGGTCTCGTGGTCCTGAGATGAGGCCAGGCCTGGGGCTCTGCACCCCGCCTTAGCGTGGAGTCTGCTTAGGACTGTCTTTCCCTCTCCCTCTACTCCTCTGCCATGCTCATGTGTGTGCATGTGCTCCCTCTAAAAAATAAATCTTAAAAAATAACGTTTTCTAACTCTAGCTACTGGAAAAGAAGCTTGACATATGGTAATATGGAAATGTTTTCTGGAAATATCAAGTTGATACTCTTTCCAGTTATACTGGATTCAGCAAGTACCAAGAGTTTTGACTCCATCTTTCCCAGGCTCTGTTAGAACACCACACAGACACTGAGAATAGTATGTACATATGCTGTTCAGATTTTGAGTGTTGGGTAAATAGAATTCCCTGAAATAAACAGAAGAGAAAAAGAAGGCTCATAATTACTTTTTGGTTTTTGGCCCAATCTAACTGGAGTGATGGCATTGCCATTCATAGAGTCTGGGTAACTGCTGGTGAAACAGAGGGAAAGTAATAGTTCCATATATGCTTATCTTTTTATCAATATGTAAGAGCTCCTTAATGGTAGGGAAATACAGCTTTCACTTGACCTAAGTTGCCATTTTTATTGTTTTATGGGTTATTTCTTAACATTACTAATTGTAAATTTTTGATACTTACTTATATTTTATTGTGGGTACATTTTTCATCAGACTTTTTTTTTTAATTTATTTATTTACGATAGTCACATAGAGAGAGAGAGAGAAGAGGCAGAGACACAGGCAGAGGGAGAAGCAGGCTCCACGCACCGGGAGCCTGACGCAGAACTCAATCCCGGGTCTCCAGGATCACGTCCTGAGCCAAAGGCAGGCGCTAAACCACTGCACCACCCAGGGATCCCCTTCATCAGACTTTTAAGTGCCTTTCTCACACAAAAAATTTTAAATAACCCTTAATCTTCTTAAATACATTTTAATTTAATCTTAACACTTAGAGCTTTGATCCATTTGAAGTTATTCTACAGTAAAGTATGCAATATAAGTGGAAATTTATTTTTCCTCCTAGGGCTGTCCAGTAGCCTCAAGTATTAAGTCTAATTATTGAATATTTCATCTTTTCTAGGCTGATATTAATCACCAACTTCATAATATAAAATTTAGTATGAGCTTATTGTTTTGTTCTTTTGAGAAGATAATATACAAAATCCAAGTTTCGAAATTTGAATCTCAAGAGCCATTGGAACATCTGTGTATCTCTGGATCCTTCCTCTAACTCACGTCTATTGTTCATGCTTTTCTGCCTCTCTGAAGTCTATTGTGCTGCATATATTGAAACATTCTTGAACTTCATCAGAAACAAACTGATCAATGTACCATTTCTATTTCTAATTTACTCTAAATATATTCATTCCATCTATCATGCCTGCTGCATTTAGTCTTGCTCCCTGCTTTGCATTCCATGCCCCATCTATCCTCACTGTAGACAGAGATGGAAAGCTGGAAAGTATATAAAAAGAAGTTCTAGACTATGAAGAATTATGGGCCCAGAGGATGGCTAAGAGAGGTGAGGGTCAGAAATATTCCCATGGAAGCCAATGTCCCTTTCATGCATGCTCAGAAATGTGTCATTGTCTTCCACCAGGTACCTTAAGAGAAGCCATATTTGGGATGCCTGGGTGGCTCAGAGGTTGAGCATCTGCCTTCAGCTCAGGTCGGATCCCAGGATTCTGGGATCAAGTTCCTCATAGAGCTTCCCGCAGGGAGCCTGCTTCTCCCTGTCTCTGCCTCTCTCTCTGTATCTCTCATGAATAAATAAATAAAATCTTAAAAGAGACAGAGAGAGAGAGAGAGAGAGAGAGAGAGAAGCCATGTTTCACAATGCACAGTATGGTGTCTGGGGAGCACAGGATGATCTGGCATATGCTAATTCACTCTCAATACTCCCTGCCGCTCTCTATACTGTAATTCATGCAGGTCCCTGCAAAAAAAAAAAAAAAAAAAAGGAATTAACAACAGCTCTAACTCTCTCCTCCATGTAAACACTGATGGAATTTACAAGTAGGAAGATAACCAAAGAAGTTCTCATCAGTAGAATTTTTGTATTGCTTATGGATGAGGGAGCATAATTTAGAGAACAGAAGTTAGTCATGTAGGTTCTCTGTGTAACTGATAGAATGTCAAAACTAAGAAGCTCTGAACTTAAGTAGTTTCTTCGGGCAACCTATGCAACACATGTACAACACACACAGTGAACACTCATCTCTTCGCATGAAAACCAAATACATCCCAGTGCAAAAATCTTTTTTTTTTGGAGGTACAGAAGATAGTTAGGACCCTTCCAGAGATAGATGTTGCTTTCTTTATGCTTGCATTTTGCTTGTATCCTTCACTAATCGTTAGTAAAATTTGCTATTAAGTAAAGTACAATGTTCACTTTGGCAGCACATATACTAAAATTGGAACAATACAGAGAAGATTAGCATGGCCTCTGCACAAGGATGACACACTATTAAGTAAAGTGCATAATTTCTAGGGCCCTGCTTTGACAATTTGAGCTCTGTGGATAGACTGTAAAGGACTTTTAATCAGAGCTATGCCATTCAACCAGATTTTAGTGTTTCTGAAATTGCTATGCTTATGCTCAGCTTCTCATTATTATCTTATTTCTTAAAATTTTCAATTATTTCAAGTTTTTAAATTTTCTTGTTCTTGTTTTTTCAGCTAATTTGATTGCTTGGAGTAATCATTAATTTTGATAAAATTATTCATAAAATCATTGTTTTCTTTCCAAGTTGTAGAGGAGATTACAGTCCTCCTGTTTGGTTCATCATATTCAAAATGCTCAAACTAGAACCAAAACACTTGATTTCTTAGTTGAGCTGCTTGTTCCCTTCTCATTTCACAGGAATAGAAAGTTCCTCACATGTTCTCATCAAGACCAGTAATGCCAAAGCGGTCCATCTGGTATGTAAAGCTGCAAGGTGTTATCTGGAGCCTAAGGCAATCTGGAAACCTCTAAGCACATAATTAAAAGCCACATTCTGAAAATGACAGAACACATGAGAAAAGTCTATTCTCCAATAAATCTTCAGTCCTGGAAACTGAACTCAAAAAGACTGTGCTCTGTTCCATCCTCAACTCCAGGCTCAACCAGAAAAAGGGGACAACTATTTCTGTTTCAGGTTAGTTTGTCTATAATTATGTCTCATTGCCTGAAGAAGTGTTTTAAAACTGAATGCATATTGTTGAATTTCTAACAGAAAGGAAAATGATTCTGAATTCCTGTACTATACATTTTAGGCAACCTAACCAAATATTATCATTCTCTTCTCTGATCTTTATTATTTTCTTCTTTCTGCTAGCTTTGAGTTTACATTGTTCTTTTTCTAATTCTTTAAGGTATATAAGATGTTGAACTGAAATCTTTTTAACATAAGCATTTACAGCTATAAATTGTCTCTTTAATACTGCTTTTATCATATTCTATAAGTTTTAGCATGTGTCTTGTTTTCATTTGTCTCAAAATATTTTCTAATATCTCTTGCAATTTCTTTGACCTGTTAGTTGCTTAAAAGTGTGGTGTTTAATTTCCACATACGTGTGAATATTTTGGTTTTCTTTTTGCTATTAATTTTTTATTTACATTCCATTGCGATTGGAAAGGTACTTTGTGTGATTTTAGTCTCTTAAAATTTATTAATGATTGTTTTGTGGTCTAATAACATATTGTCTATCCTGAAGAATGCTCATGTGCACTTAAGAAAAATATTTTCTGTTGTTGGGAAGAATGGTTTGTATGTGACTGTAAGGTGTATTTGGTACTTTGGTGGTGTTCAAGTCCTCTGTTTCCTTATTGATATCTTGTCTGGTTGTTTCGTACATTATTGAAAATGAGGTATTGAAGTTTCCCACTGTTGTTATAGATCTGTCTATTTCTGTCTCCAATTCTAAAAATATTTACTTCATACAGTTTAGAGCTATGTTTATATATGTATAGTTGTTTTATCTTCTTGGTGAATTGATCCTTTTATCATTATATAATGTCCTTCTTGTCTCTTATAACAGTTTTTAACTTAAAGTCTATTTTATCTGATATTAGTATAGACACCCTGTTCTCTTTTAGCTACTATTTGCATGGATATCTTTTTCCCATCCTTTCATTTACACATTATGGTATCCTTAGATCTAAAGTGAGTCTCTGTAGATAGTATATAGTTGGATCATTTATTTTAATTTTTATTTATCTTTATTTTTTAAAGATTTTATTTATTTGTGATAGAAAGCAAGTGAGAGAGAGAGCATGAGAAGAGGGGAGGGGAGGAGGAGAGGGAGAAGCAGGCTCTCCACCAAGCAGAGAGCCCAATTCAGGGCTAGATCCCTAAACCCTGGGATCATGACCTGAGCTGAAGTCAGCCACCTAACCAATTGAACCACCCAGGTGCCCCTAGTTGGATCATTTTTAATCCATTTTGTCAATTTCTACCTTTTGATTGTGGATTTTAATCCATTGACATTTAAAGTCTTTGCTGATAAGATAGGACTTACTTCTGCCATCTTGTCATTGGTTTTTTTGTCTTATAGTTTTTGTCCCTCACTTCCTTCATGACTACTTTTCTTTGTATTTAGTTAATTTTTTCTACTCACATATTTTTATTCCCTTCTTATTTCCTTTTGGTGTATATTTTATAAATACTTTTTGTGGGATCCCTGGGTGGCTCAGCGGTTTGGTGCCTGCCTTTGGCCCAGGGCGCGATCCTGGAGTCCCGGGATCGTGTCCCGCGTCAGGCTCCTGGCATGGAGCCTGCTTCTCCCTCTGCCTATGTCTCTGTCTCTCTCTCGCTCTATGTCTATTGTGAATAAATAAGTAAAATCTTTTAAAAAATACTTTTTGTGATTACCATGGGGATTACATATAACATCCTAAAGTTATAACAGTCTATTTTTAATTGATACCAATTTACTTTCAGTCATATCCAAAAATTCTACTTCTTTACAACTCTACCTCTCCTTTTTAATTGATGCTATAAATGAAACTTCATATATTATGAACCTATTAATGTAGATTTATTATTTTCTATGCATTTGTCTTTTAAATCCTATAGAAAATAAAAAGTGGAGTTACAGGCCAAAAGCAGTACAAGCATACCTCAGAGATACTGCAGGTTTAGTTCCAGACCACTGCAATAAAACAAATATTGCAATAAAGCAAGTCAAATGAAGTTTTTGGTATCCTAGTACATAAAAAAGTTAGTTTTTAAACAATTAAATCAAGACGAGGGGACTAAGTAAGAGGAACACCAGGAGGAATTGTCCATTAGTAACCATCAATGTAAGACATTACCACAGTCTCCCATCTTTCCCTTTCCAAATGGTAATGTTCATTGTGATTATCCTGTCTCTGTTCGTTCAT
The DNA here is from genome assembly GCF_053574225.1 of Canis aureus. Lineage (NCBI taxonomy): Eukaryota > Metazoa > Chordata > Mammalia > Carnivora > Canidae > Canis > Canis aureus. The sequence continues at coordinate 60,201,316 of NC_135614.1, read as the reverse complement.
TGACTCTTAGGTATGGAGACAGATAAATTGTGATTTTTTAGTTCACAAGACTCTGAAGTAAGAGAAGAGTACATCTGAAACCTACATAGAAACTAACATGAGATCCTGGACTTTGAACCCCGGCATGAAATGATAGAAATTTTTGTCTCCTTTTGGGAGGGGGTGAGGATATTTTGCATGCTAAGTATAAGGGGGTGGATATATATGACCAGAAAAGTGGACTACTGTAGCATATTGAATTATCTTTCTATCCTTTCCTATCAAGCCCCTCAAATATGGGCATATTAGTTAACTATTGCTGCATAGCAAATTACCACAAACTAGTAACTTAATATTTGTGTATTATTTTATAGACTTGGTAAATCAGGGTTCCAGGCACAATTTATTTTTTTTAATTTATTTTTTTAATTTTTTTATTGGAGTTCAATTTGCCAACATATAGCATAACACCCAGTGCTCATCCCATCAAGTGCCCCCCTCAGTGCCTGTCGCCCAGTTCCAGGAACAATTTAATTGTGTCTTTTGCTTCAGTGTCTCTCACAGCCTATAAAGGAGTTGTCAGTCAGGGCTGGGCTCTCATTTGAATGTTCACCTGGAAAAGGATATGCTTCCAAGCTCATGTAGCTAATTGACAGAATTCCTTATTCCATGGATTTTTTTTTTCTTGTTGGTTGTCAGTTTAAGCCACCCTGTCATGTGGCGCTCTCTCCATATCACTGCTCTCAACATGGACAGAACGCTTCATCAAAATTAGCAAGGAAGGACATTCACTAGTAAGACATTTTCATCTTTCATCACATAATAACAGAAGTGGCACTCCCTCACCTTTGCCATAGTGTGTAGGTTAGAGATAAGTCACAGGTCTTGTCCACATACAAAGGAATTATGCCAGGGGTGAATATCCAGATGTGGGTATAATTAGAGTCTATCTTAGAGTCTGCCTGCCACACCAGGCCCCTCACTGAGGGGATGTTTGCACCATATATTTCAGACCTGAACATATGACTTGATTTAAGCCAATGGAATGTGAGTAAAAGTGATATGGGCTTTAAGAATCATTGTGTGGTCTGCCACCTTCACTGCCCTGCCCCCCAAGACAAACAATATTCCCGATATTCATCAGCCTGAATCCCATTTGCCTCCCAACTTGTCCTTCCATGTGGATTTCCTTCTCTCCAGCTCTTGTAACTCTTTCCCCAAAGCCTTATATTTATTATTTTTCCTTTCACAAATACCAGCCTCCTTCCTAACTTCTGAATCTTCCTCATTACTAGTTAACCCTTTCAAATATTTTCACACTTCAGTCTCCTCATCTGAAGGTCCTGTCTTTTTACACCACCACGTATACCCTGGGGGCTAAGCTGAGGCCTCTGGTCCTCAGAATGAGCAAATGGCAGACAACAACTTACAATATCTGCCAGTCTGCTTTTTCTCGAATCACAAAGTTGGCCCTGCTCATAGATCTGTCCTTTTCCATCCAAATTCTGATTCTATACACTGGCTATATCCAATAATGGCCTATCTATTCAAGATTGGAAACCACTGGGGTCCCTGGATGGCTCAGTTGGTTGAGAATCCAACTCTTGATTTTGGCTCAGGTCATGATCTGAGGGTTATGAGATTGAGCCCTGCATCCAGCTCTGTGCTGGGCATGGAGCCCTCTTAAGATTCTCTCTCTTGGGGCACCTGGGTGGCTCAGTGGTTGTGCGTCTGTCTGCCTTTGGCTCAGGTCGTGATCCCAGGGTTCTGGGGTCGAGTCCCACATCAGGCTCCTTGTAGGGAGCCTGCTTCTCCCTCTGGCTCTGGCTCTGCCTCTCTATCTGTGTTTGTCATGAATAAATAAAATCTTATAAAAAAAATCCTCTTTCTCCCTCTCCCTCTGCCCCAAGCCCCCTCTAAAAAAAAAAAAAAGAGTGGAGACCATTATTATAAATACAATTTCAATGGTTGTTTGCTAGAGGAGGCAGGTGAGTATGGTGGAACACCTGATGATAAACAAGGAACAGAGGAAACAGAGGGCCTGGGAGGTGAGGAAAATGTAGATGAGAGACCAATGATTGATTCTGGGTATGGAGTATCCTGTGCTTCACAAAAATCCCAGGACCAGAACTATAAGGAATAGGAGGAATACAGCTGCACACTGTCTCTCTGTCTCTGTGTCTGCAGTGCATATAAACACATAAAATAATACACATGTAAATATACAGAAACATGAGAACATAAATTGAAAAGGGAGTAAATTGTTCTAAGTACCTGCATTTGACTAGTAGGTGTTTTGGAATATATTAGAGCTGAATAAATATAAATTACATATTCTTTTGTCTAGGGTAACCAGGAAAGGATTAGCAGAGGATTGCATAACTAACAAGCTAAGAGAAAGGAAAAAATAAAATATTTAAAAAATTCAACCTATTCAAATATATATAAAAATTACAATGTATAAAAATGCATATAAAAAACAGGAGAAATGGACAACATATTGTAAAAGATGTTACATGTACGCCCAAATATATATCAAAATGTAATTGTTAATAGACTACATATTATGCAAAAAGGCAAAGATTGATAGAGTGAATTTTTTTAAATTTTTTTTTTTTAATTTTCATTTATGTATGATAGTCACACAGAGAGAGAGAGAGAGGCAGAGACACAGGCAGAGGGAGAAGCAGGCTCCATGCACCGGGAGCGGGACGTGGGATTCGATCCTGCGTCTCCAGGATCGCGCCCTAGGCCAAAGGCAGGCGCCAAACCGCTGCGCCACCCAGGGATCCCGATAGAGTGAATTTTTAAAGAAACTGCATGCTTCTATTAGGCATACATTTTAAGATACAGAAATATTGAAAGTATAGGAATGAAGAAATGTATATCATTCAAACACTAATCAAGAGAAAACTGTTATATCACTCTATTTACACTGGACAAAATAGACTTCATTGACAAGGAGGGAAGGTTACTAGTAGTAAAGAGGAAAAATTCACCAGAATATATAACAATTATTTCAATTTAAATATAAGCAACCAAGATATATTAGCATGTTTATCATCTATGTGAAATGGTAAAAATGTACACTACTCTACATTTTTAAACTAAGGGTGCATATATAAGGCAAAATATTCTCCATTATCAGAAAAGGGTATCTTTTTAACTTCAAGATAAGAAATTACATTATGTGAGCTCCCTTGTGTGCTCAGTACCATGATTCTCTGGTTATGATTCTGCGTTTCCATGATTTTATCTTATGGAGAAGACAAAGCCATTTTCATTTTTCTGACTGAAAAATCCTGCGGCAGGTATTTGCCTCATACTGGTATGTGGCATGGCAAAGAAAAGAATATGACTTAAAAATAGCAAGCCACACACCTAAAAGGTATGAGAGTGACCAAATTTAGGAAGAATAGAAAGAAAAACCAGCACAGTTGTTTAGTCCAGGCATCAGCATATCCTAATTTAAAAATGAATTAAGACACCCCTTAGGGGGCACCTGGGTGCCTCAATGGTTGAGCATCTGCCTTTGGTTCAGATCATGATCCCAGGGTCCTGGAATCAAGTTCTGCATCGGGCCCCCCACAGAGAGCCTTCTTCTCCCTCTGCCTATGTCTCTGCTTCTCTTTCTCTGGGTCTCTCATGAATAAATAAAATAAAATAAAAAAACTGCTGCTTGATTTTTTTTTTTTTAGTATGGTTGACACCCAATGTTACATCGGTCTCAGGTATACAACAGAGCTATTCAACATCTCTATACATTATGCTATCCTCACCACAAGTATAGCGCCCCTCTGTCCCCATACATCACTGTTACTGTACCACTGATTACATTCTCAGTGCTGTACCTTTTATTCCCATGACTGTAGTGATCTTATCTTGAATGAGGATATCATTAATAAAGAATGTCTTTAAAGTTGGATCAGAAGCTGAAATTATGAAGACAGGGGAAAAGCCACTGTCTTTTTTGGCAATGATAATATAATTCAAAGAACCTCTAATAATGAAGAGGGGACTATACATTTGGAAACATAAGTCAAAATTGTACACAGGAAAAAATAGAAATATCTGCATAAAGATATTAAAGCAAGATATTATAACCCCATAAGCTATTATCTCCAAATAATTCTGTTGCTTTTAAGTGTAATTGTTAATATGAATAATCATCAATCACATTCTTATATCATTTTCTAAGAGGTAAGCATCTTTGGGGAAACACTTTGAATTGTCTTTTAGAAATTTGAAATAAATAGTTGAGCCTATTATCCTTTGTCACTGGAATAATTTCCATTACTGGTATTACACTTAATTTTTTGCTTTGGTCTATTTATGATTTTTGTTTCTTATTTCTTCCACTGACATATAATTAACACACAGTGAAGCGCAAAAATCTTAAGTGTACTCATTTGAGTCACTTTGGAGAAATACATTTTTATAAAACGTAATAATGACCAGAATATAAAATTGTTCTTCTTCAGTGTAATATCCTCTCTCTAAACAATCATAAACTGAAGAATAATATTCCTCACTAATAGTTTTCTTCATTCATTTCCAGAGGATTATTTCTTCTGGGAACTGGTCTTTTGTGTGAAATTCACAGGTGACAGATATGTGGAAAGCTGCAGGTACTCTTAGCCACCGTTCCCTGCCTGGCCTATGGCCCAGCTATGTATTCTCTGCTGAGTTGAGGCCCTGTCTACCTTCCTACAGGAGTCCATACGCTGCACTCAAACAGGGCTGAGCCACATGTGACATGCAAATTCATCAACAATTGGAACTTCCAATTCCCATCTCAAGGGAGATTTGAATCAGGAATCAGAAAATTCAGAGGGCTCTTCTCCCATAGGCTCCTAGGAGTATTTCTTGATAAATTGGCCTCATGATCATTATGAAATGAGCCTTTTTACCTGTGGTTGTATTCTATGCTCTGAAATCTAATATGCCTGATAGTAACATAGCTTTTCATTCTTTTAGTTTGTTTTTGCAATGTATATTTTTTCATTGTGTTATTTTTAGTCATTTTGTTCTTTTTAATCTTTATAATGACTTTATTATGGGCAACATATCGTTGAGTATTGCTTTTACTTTCAATTTGAAAATCTCTGGCTCTTAATTCAGTCATTTGGACTGTTAATAATGTTTTGTCTGTATTTAAATCTACCAACCTGCTGTATATTTTTTGGCCTTTTGGGGGGAGGGTGTCTTATTTTGGAATAATTTAGTAGGTTTTATAATTCTGTTTTATTTCTTGATGTATGCTTAGCCAAATATTTATAGCATACATCTTTAACTTGTTTCAAACTATGTTCAGGTAATACCATTTTAGATACAGATTAAGAGTCATGCAATAATATAATTCCATTTACCTCTTCCTTGCCTTTGTACTATTCTTGTTATGCATATTACTTACACATATACTAAAATACCCTCATTATATGTTATTATTTTTGCCTTAGGCAATTATCTTTTGAGATTTTAAATAAAGGGGGAAAAGTGTTATATTTATATGCTTTTCATTCTTCAAATAGATCCAGATTTCAATCTGCTGTATTTTCCTTGTGATTGTAGGACTTTCTTCAACTTTCTTATGGTGCACATCTGTTGGTGAATAAATTTTTTCAGCCTTTGTAGGTCTGAAGACATCTTCATCTCACTTTGTTTCTTAAATATATTTTTTGCTGAACCAAGAATTCTAGATGAACACTGTCTTTCTTTCCTTTCTTCCCTTTCTTCCTTCTTTTCTTCCTTTCTCTCCCTTCCTTCCTTTGTTCCTCCCTTTTCTTCCTTCTTTCTTTCCTTCCTTTCTTCCTTCCTTTTCTTTTCAAATTTCTGTGAAGAAGTTACTCCAGTGTCTCTTGGCTGGCATTATTTCCATTGACAAGTTTCCTATCATTCTTTTCCTTGTTCAGCAGTACATTACACATCTTTTTTTTCTCTTCCACAATGTTCTCTTGTGTATCCAATGTTCTTTTCTCTCCACTCAATATATCTACATTTGGCCTTGTTGCCAGTCATATAAGATTAATGAAACCACTCGATACTAAGAAGACATTAATGATGGGGTCCCTAGGTGGCTCAGTGGGTTGAGTGTCCCATTCTTGGTTTGACTCAGGTGATGAACTCTTGGGCTGTGAGATTGAGCCCCACATTGGGCTTCACACTCAGTGGTGGGTGGGGGAGGAGGTCTGCTTGAAGATTCTCTCCCTCTGTGTCTCCCCTCCCCCACTCACACACACTCTTCCTCTAATAAGTAATCTTTAAAAAAAAAAAAGATCATTAAAGAAAGCCTTATTATCTCCAAACTTACTAAGTTGTATACATTAAATGTATACAGTTTTTGTATGTCAATCATATCTCAATAAAGCGGTCTTTTAAAAAATTATTTTTCACTTCATTTCTCTTTTGCAAGTGAGTAAGATCTCAATGATACTTACCCTAAATCAGTATCAAGGGAAGAGAGTTCAACAAAGACAGGATATATCCAATCATGAAATGGGCAAAAGACATGAACAGAAATCTCACAGAGGAAGACATAGACATGGCCAACATGCATATGAGAAAATGCTCTGCATCACTTGCCATCAGGGAAATACAAATCAAAACCACAATGAGATACCACCTCACACCAGTGAGAATGGGGCAAATTAACAGGGCAGGAAACAACAAATGTTGGAGAGGATGCGGAGAAAAGGGAACCCTCTTACACTGTTGGTGGGAATGTGAACTGGTGCAGCCACTCTGGAAAACTGTGTGGAGGTTCCTCAAAGAGTTAAAAATAGACCTGCCCTACGACCCAGCAATTGCACTGTTGGGGATTTACCCCAAATATACAGATGCAATGAAACGCCGGGACACCTGCACCCCGATGTTTATAGCAGCAATGGCCACAATAGCCAAACTGTGGAAGGAGCCTCGGTGTCCATCGAAAGATGAGTGGATAAAGAAGATGTGGTTTACATAAATACAATGGAATATTACTCAGCTATTAGAAATGACAAATACCCACCATTTGCTTCAACGTGGATGGAACTGGAGGGTATTATGCTGAGTGAAGTAAGTCAGTCGGAGAAGGACAAACATTATATGTTCTCATTCATGTGGGGAATATAAATAATAGTGAAAGGGAATATAAGGGAAGGGAGAAGAAATGTGTGGGAAATATCAGAAAGGGAGACATAACGTAAAGACTGCTAACTCTGGGAAACGAACTAGGGGTGGTAGAAGGGGAGGAGGGCGGGGGGTGGGAGTGATTGGGTGACGGGCACTGGGGGTTATTCTGTATGTGGGTAAATTGAACACCAAAAAAAAAAATCCTTAAAAAAAAAAACAAAGACAGGATATAGGGAAGAGAAACAAAATGTATTGATGGCATCTTTTATAATAGATTACCTTATTTAACCAACTGTCATTTTGGTGAACAGTCATACTACCAACACTATTTTACAAATGAAGAAAGTAGAACCCTGAGTGATGGAATGATCCATTCCAGGGTGTACAACTAGTGACTTGCAGAGCAATGATACCAACCCAGGTGTACTGATGGAAACCCTTGTGCCCGCAGCCTTAAGTAGGTGCTGTTCATTCCTTTCCAAAGGTTTTGTGGCTGTAAAGACAGGTCAAGTGTCCACAAGTCACCCCTACTGGATCCCCAATTCACAGAGATGCTCTGCTCTGCTCATCCTCTGCCTTCTTTATATCCCTCAATTTCCTTTCATCTTTCTACAGCACTGCCTGGACTATGAGAAAAATCCCCTATTGCCTGCATAAATGCTGTCAAGAACCCATATTACCCCAAAGTGTCTGAATATCTAAATATTCAGTACAGATACAAGGACTAACTAGGACTTATACAAGTTTAGCAACAACCACATGCAGAGTCCTGAGCTGGACAAGTTGGAGATGGGGCATTGTCACTCATTTAACCTCTCCTGGCCTCACTTTCCTCCTGTCCTCTGAGAAATGGAGAAGAAAATAATGTATCTTAATCTACTGAGGGCTAAAATCTGTCTGCTTTTTAACAGTTGTGACCCTTGGGCAAGTCCCTTTCTCAGAGTCTCATGCTTCCCACAGTGTTCTGAGCTACAAGTGAAACTATGTCAATTAAAAGAGTATGGCAGCCCAGGTGGCTCAGTGGTTTTTGCTGCCTTCAGCCGAGGGCCTGATCCTGGAGATCTGGGATCAAGTCCCATTTCAGGCTCCCTGCAGGGAACATGCTTCTTCCTCTGCCTGTGTCTCTGCCTCTCTCTCTCTCTCTCTCTCTCTCTCTCTCTGTCTTTCATGAATAAATAAATAAAATCTTTTTAAAAAAGAGTATGTTTGAGGGGCACCTGGGTGGCTCAGTCAATTAAACACTCTACTCACTCTTCATTTCAGGTCAGGTCATGATCTCAGGGTCATGAAGCCCTGCACTGAGGAGTCTGCTGGAGATTTTCTCTCTCTCCCTCTGCCTCTCCCTGCTGCTCCTTTCTCTCTCTCAAATAAATTTTCTTTTTAAAAAAAGAATATGCTTGAGGGATGCCTGGGTGGCTTAGTGGTTGAGCATCTGCCTTTAGCTCAGGGCGTGATCCCGGGGTCCGGGATTGAGTCCTGCATCAGGCTCCTTGCAGGGAGCCTGCTTCTCCCTCTGCCTATGTCTCTGCCTCTCTGTGTCTCTCATGAATAAATAAATAAAAATCTTTTAAAAAGTATGCTTAAAATCATGTGCTAAGTTCTAAATGGAGGTAAGCGGTAATTCTTCAATACACTCAACTGCATTGATTTGGACTGTTTATCCAGCCTGCCACAACAGGTTACACAACAACTTGGTGGTAAAAAGAAATGCGACTTTGTAGCCAGAGTTCCAAGATTGGATCCTGGCTCTGCTATTTACTATCTGTGTAATCTTGGCAAATAACTTAAATCCGATGTTCCCTAATTTCTTCATATATATTATGAGAACAATAGCATTGAAATCATAGGATTATTCTAAGGATTAGATGAGTAAAGATACATGAAAGGCATGAAAGTGTGCCTGGCAAAAGTAAGTGGTTCTGCTAGAATGCATGAGGAGAGTTACCCTCGGTGCACAACAGAAGTGATCATAAGTAGTGGCTGGAAGGGAGCACCAGGGAAGGTTTTCAGTCCTAAAAAAAATCTGCCTTTTAACACAGGTGCTAGTTTCACAATACATTTAGTATGTGAAAATTCATCATACTGCCTGCTGAGGATATTTGCAGTTTCTGTCTGTGCATTTTACTTCTTAAAAATAGAGCCTGGAAATTAGTAAAAAAAAAAAAAAAAAAAAAAAAAGTCTGTAGAATTGGTAGAGTCTAAGCCTGCATGTCCAAGGAGGAAACAGAAACAGCTAATATCTGAGTTACAGAGGAGAGTAAAGAGAAACTTGCACTAAGGTGTATATATACATATACATGATATGCCAAAATCTCGGTAGAAAATAAAATTATACATTGTAGGTAGAAAATGGAAAGAATCGGGAGGGATCTAGTGGCCATGAAGGGTGATAGGATCTGCTGGATTGGATCTTGGGGCATAGGGATCAGGTTCACCTTCCCCATTTATGGCCCCCTCACATTCCAGAACACTTTGTCACTGTTCCATAGTTCTGTGATCCAGGCCTAAAACTCTAGGCTGGAGTTCTACTGTCTGTTTTCAGCAGCCTGAGGGAGTAGTACGCTTTAAGTGAGGGAGAGCTTTGGTTGCTTCTGCATTTCAGTGAGCCCTTAAGCATTGGTTCCATCTTTCATTTTTTGTACACAGTTGGCAGCACCTTTCTGTCTCATTATTGAATTTAGTGGTATGTATATTTATGTCTGAAGGAAACATTTGAAAAAACAAAACAAAACAGGGACATTAGTCCAGTAAGGAAACTCTAGGCTGAGCCCACAAGTGAGATCACCTTGATTCCTTTTTTTTTTTTCTTTTCCTACTCCCACTATTCTGAATCAATTATTGGAATGGAAAGATAACAGGATGGGGAATTGTCAGGAGAGATTAGCCCATCATCTGTCTAGGAGAAGAGACTGGGTGGGCAAGTAGTATAGTGGAGACTAGGGTTTCTTTTCTTTCTATATATATTTTTTAAAGATTTTATTTATTTATTCATGAGAGACACACACACACACACAGAGGCAGAGACACAGGCAGAGGGAGAAGCAGGCTCCATGCAGGGAGCACAACGTGGGACTCGATCCCAGGTCTCCAGAATCAGGCCCTGGGCTGAAGGTGGCGCTAAACCGCTAAGGGAGTCTGCTGGAGATTTTCTCTCTCTCCCTCTGCCTCTCCCTGCTGCTCCTTTCTCTCTCTCAAATAAATATATTTTCTTTAAAAAAAAAGAATATGCTTGAGGGATGCCTCAAGCATCCCGGGCTGCCCTCTTTCTACTTTTAAAGAAAGATTTTATTTATTTATTCATGAGAAACACACAGAGAGGCTGAGACACAGGCAGAGGGAGAAGCAAGCTCCCCACAGGGAGGCTGATGCGAGACTTGATCCCAGGACCCCAGGATCACGACTTAAGCCAAAGGCAGATGCTCAACCGCTGAGCCATCCAGATGCCCGGAGACTAGGGTTTCTATCCAAAGTTATAGACTCTACCTAGATATGATAAAGAGTTTGGGATTCACTGAGTTGTCACTCACTCTGGCCTCCTGTTTCTCACTGGATTGGACCACCCTTTCTCTTCCCTTGTTTTCATCATCAACACTGGGGGCCCTTCATCAGAGCTCCATTTAACATTGAATGCAACATTGTTCATACCACCTTCTTCCACACCACCTCTTCTTTTTCCTTTCTTCCTCTAGAGAACACTCAGATACTAGACCCTATTTCCCAGCTAGACCCTCTTTGTCTTTAAACCTTACTCCTGACCTTGATTCCACACTTATGAATACACCTTTCCCCTCTTCAGCCATTCATATTTCAAAAACTAATTCCTTTGAGGCTACAAAAAGCCCCTTGGAGGAAACCCTCAAGCACATCAAAGAGAAGAAAGATTCAATCCCTGGCCTGAATAGCTCCTTTCCTACATGCTTACCTGTGGATAAAGAGGCCAGATGGCCATGAGGTCATCTCCCTAAAATTTTGTTAATAGGCTGATGGGCTCAGGCTGAGTAAGAGAGGAAACAAGACAAGAATCTTTCACCAACTTAAAAGACCCTGAGAATGCTAGGAGATCTTTGGCTTGAGAAGATCAAATAGGGAAGTAGGATGGGAGACCATCCATTCCAGGGAGTCCTTCCTCTGCTCAGGACAGCCAGTTAGACTCCTAGGAACAACTCATCCTACTACCCACCATAGGATCCACCAAAGAGTACTCAGAAAATAGGAATAAGTGTGTGTTCCAGTGGCTTCATCCACTGGACAGAAGAGACAAAAAGATCCATGGAACAAAACCAAAACACTGCAGCTTCTATGCAGAGTCCATATCTACTAGAAATCAGAGCTGCAGGCAGCCCCGGTGGCTCAGTGGTTTAGCACCGCCTTCAGTCCAGGGCGTGATCCTGGAGACCCGATCAGTCCCACATCGGGCTTCCTGCATGGAACCTGCTTCTCCCCCTGCCTGTGTCTCTGCCTCTCTCTGTGTGTGTCTCTCATGAATAAATAAATAAAATCTTAAAAAAAAAAAAAAAAAGAAGAAGAAATCAGAGCTGCTTCTCTGGGTAAGAGAGATATTGAGACTCAGAACAAGTCAATCATTGGCCAGATCTTAAGGGGGGAAAAAAAACCCAGAATTATATGCAGAATTAATGCAAGGAAAGGAAGTCCATCTAAGGTGGAACTGAAGGCCCAAGTTTAGTTCAAAAGTATATTTCCAGTGATTACAATGCTCCCTACATCCCTGAGAAAATGAAAGGGCTGAGGACCACTTCTTGACACCAAGTGGATTTTTTTTAGATTTATTTATTTATTAGAGAGAGAGAGAGTGCAAGTGGAGGGAGCAGCAAAGGGAGAGAGTAAGAATCTTCAAGCAGATCCCCTGCTGAGCGTGGATCCTGACATGGGGCTTGATCCCATTATTTGGAACCTTATACCACTGTGGGTTAGAATGGTTGAGCTTACACAGGCATCATAGGGCCAGAATTTCCTACTGAGCCTCCATGATTATAGCAAGAGACAAGAAACTTCACATATCATAAATATGGAATTGGAGTTTGGTAACCTTGGGGTTCTGAGTTTTGAAGAGCAAGAATTCTCTATGACCCTGACTACTTTGATAGACAATCACTTCTACCTATCCCCAAGTCCCTCTTACATTCCTGATGGGGGCTGGGACAATGAGCACTGCTCCCCGCATAGCAGGCCCTTAAAGAAAATATACAGCAGGCCACCACTTCCCTTTCTTCTCCCCATACAAGCTCTAAAGCAATAGAAACACAGAACCACCAACTGTGCTTTAATGAGTGGGAGATAGGAGGAAGCCAGAGCAGGGTTAAAGCCTTAGCAAACCTGAGAGCATCTATTTTTATCAGGCTTGGGAAAGAAACCTCCATATCATCTTTAAGTAGCACCAGTTCACTCTCCAGCCAGTGGATGATAGCTGGATTCAAAGTGAGAGATAAAAACTGATGCATGTTCTGGGTCACCTTCTCCCATCATGTCCCAACCAGCAGAAGACAGCCCCACTCGGAAAGTGTGTGAGAATGACTTTTTTAAGATTTTTTTTTTTTTTTGGCAGAGAGAGAGAAGGCACAAGTAGAGTGTCAGGCAGAGGGAGAGGGAGAACCAGGCTCCCCGCTGAGCAGGGAGCCCAACATGCGGCTGGATCCCAGGACCCCGGGATCATGACCTGATCTGAAGGCAGACGCCTAACTGACCACGAGGTGCCCCAAGAATCACTTTTCCAGAAAACAGTGGCATTTTGAATGTTAGAGAAACTGACCCCCTTGTCCAGTGTATACAGAACTGGGTGAGCTTGAACGTGACAGATGTTTGGGGGTTATGCCGAGGTGGACCATAGGATGGATATGACAGCCCCAAGGAACAAAGTAAGTGCTGTTTATGGATCTGCTGAGTCTGGGGGACTCACTGGTCTCAAAACAGGCTTTGAACTCAAAAATGAATTCTCCCTGCTGGGTGGATATCTAGGGAAAGGAGGCCCTACTTTTTCATGCTTGACTTGATATCATTCCAAGGCAAAGGGATCCCACAGCCTTCAGTGATGGGGTGGCTCATAGGTCAGTCACACAGCACCTACAGAAAAATAAGGGCAAGAATGGGGAAAGGCTGGGGAATGAGTAGGAAAGGAAAAAAATCAGCAGAGAGAGGGAAAAATAACCCAGCTGGTAGGAAGGAATAGGAATGTTTTCGTCATCACTAATTATCATAACACACCTAACCTCACCAAACAACACACACACACCCTGATCTATTTGTGAGTGTCTCACATACCAGTAAGTGTGCCTGAGAGCATGTCGTTAAGGTGTCACAGGAAGGTCAGGAATGTAGAAATTTCACAAGGAAACAAACATTTTCTCTCTCCAGGTTAAGTGCAGAACATCATATTTCCAATTGCTCCATTTCATTAGGTTCCAAATATACATTTAAACTTGATCCTTAATGTGATCAGCACATTAAAATCATAAATGTGACCAATTATGCAATAGACTTTGACCTGGTAAGAATGTCTAGCAGCATGCACAATGACTGTGTTGTCATATCGACAGTAATAACTTCACAATGCCCACTTCAAAACTGTTAAACAAAAAGGGAAGAGTGAAATGAGCTGTTCTTCCCCTCTCTGACTACCAACTGAACCAGTGGTCAGGCTTGACCACAGTCGAATGACATGGCTGCAGCCCCTTTGTTGGTGGGAAGAGATGGCCTTTGTACACAGACATGGCTGAAGCATGTTATTTTTCAAGATCTTGTTCTTCATTCATTGTCAGTGGAAGCAGAAGGAGAAAAACTTTATGCCATCCACTCCAAGGGCCTGCCTCCACTTTCTGTGGGGGGCTGATGTACATTTTCCTGGGTATTTCTCGTGTACTTTCACACTGGAAAATGACAAGCCATTCTCTGGGATCAGTAATGTATTTGGTGCTCCCAAAAAGCTGGGGGCCAAGAGAAAGGCTCATGAGTTTGAGGTTCTCCCTAAGTTGAGTTGCAGGGCTGCACAAAGGCCCATGGTCTACATACTGGTGGCAGTGTTCTTTTTTGACTGGCCTTGCCCCTCTGCTGCTGCTATTGGGTCTGTTCTGGCCCCACTGCCCCTCTTGCCCCCAGGGAGCCCCTTGCTGCCTCCTGAGTGATGCCGGGAATAGGCAAACCTGCCCACCTTTATCAAGTGGCATCATCTCTGGCCTCCAGACTACTGCATCTGGAGCCCTGCCCCTGAATTCTCCAGTTATAACATTTGTGAATTGCACCCAGAGAAGCCACATTCATTTTCAACCTGCTCAGCTTGCAAGGTAGATACTCCTCTGTGTCAAACCCATCATTAGATTCCCCTTCCTCGAAGGCCTGGTTGAAGATAGAAGCACTCTTCCTAGATGTCAGTTGGTGGTCACAGATGGTTGGTCACAGATGGTTTCCAGCATAAAATTACTTGTGTTGAGAATAATAAGAGTTTCTTGTCCTCCTCATCATTTTCCTCTTCTTCCACCCAGAACAGACACTTAGACCCACTGGTCATGGGTTTCAATCTTGTGGGTTTCACTGTGGAGAGTGCTGGTCCAGTCTAGCCAACTCAGGTAGGTCTGAAATTCTGGAGAGAACACAACCATAGCCTTTTTTGTTTGTTTGTTTTGTAATCTTATATAATCCAAGAAACCTCTGATAGAAACCAATGGAAAGGAGATTGTAAGTTTACCTATGTAAGTGGAAATGCTAAAAAGGAGGAATATGGGAATATCCAACAAAAACAGATATTAAAGCAGGTTTTTAAAATACTGTCATTGATTCGTAACTGTAATTAATAATATGAAGATCCTTTTGCAAGAGACCAGAACCTCAGTACACTATTAACTACTACTAAAAAATACAAAGTAGGTTGCACCTTCATATTCTGTTCTCTTACTGACTGAAATACTTTTCATTTCTAATGCTACATTTAAAATAAAATTACAATGTGATATTTTGTTGTCTTGTTTGTTTCATTGTGGTATAAGCAACATAGTGAAGTGCAAAAAAATTAAGCGTGTTGTTTGATGAGTTTTAAGAAATGCATATACACATTAGCATATAGAACATTTTCATCAGATGAAAAATTTCCTCCATGTTTCTTTCCCAGTTAATCCACTCACTGAGGCAACCACTATTGTGTCTTTTTTTTTTTTTTTAATTCTGGTATAGTTAACATACAGTACTATGTAAGTTTCAGGTGTACAATTCTGATTTCTTATACTATAGATAAATTTAGGCTATTTCAGGACTCGTATAAATGGGGTCATATATATCTTACTAACTTTAAACTAGTACCATGGTTAACTTTACAGGAAGTATTGAAATTGTGTAGTAAGCTCTCCAAATTTATATTTCCTTTTAAATATTTTTTTGGCTATTTTGGTTTTCTCATATTTCCATGAATTTTGGAATCAGCCTGTCAAATTCAATAAAAACAAACAAAAAATGCCTACTAAGAAGTTGACAGAGATTATGTCAAATGTATAGACCAATTTGGGGAGAACCGGTATCTTGAATCTTCTGCCCAACCAACCAGATACATTTTTCCATGTATTTTGGTTCTTTTTCTTTCTCTCAGCAATGTTCTACAGTGTTTGGTGTATAGGTTTTCCATGTATTTTATTAGACATTATCTATATTTCATATTTTAATATTAGTGCTGTTCTTTTAATTTCAGTTTCTGATTGTTGTTAGCATGTAGATGTGCAGTTGATTTTTGTATTTTGATCTTTCATGGCAATTGTCCATTTCATAGAAGTTATCAAGTTTCCTGGCATTGAGATGTTCATAATATTTAATTATTATTTAGATGTCTGCAAAATCTGTAGTTATGTCATTTCTCTCATTTCTGATTCTGACTTGTCTTCTTTCTTTTATCCTGATGAGACTGTGACTCACATCAATCTTCTGAAAAAGCCAGCTTTTGCTTTCCTTTATGGGTGATCTTTTTTCTTTTAAAGATTTTATTTATTTGACACAGAGAGAGTACGCACAAACAGGGGGAGTGGGAGAGGGAAAGGAAAAAGCAGGCTCCTCACTGAGCAGTGAGCCTGATGCAGGACTTGATCCCAGGACCCTTAGATCATGACCTGTAACAAAGGTAGACTTAACTGACTGAGCCACGCAGGTGCCCCTATGGGTGATTCTTTAACAATATGGATTTGAACTGCATGGGTCTCCTTATACATGCTTTTTTTTTTTTCAATAAATGCAGATGGCACTATAATGATATTTTCTGTTCCTTATGATTTTCTTAATATTTTTCCCATAATCTACTTATTAGAAAAATACAGTATATAATACATATACAAAATATGTGTTAAAATATGTATTAATTGACTATTTGTGTTATCGGTAAGTCAACAGTAGGCTATCAGTAGTTAAGTTTTTAGGGAGTCAAGTTATATGCAGATTCTCAATTGTATGGGGGGTTGGCACCCCTAACCCCCATGATGTTCAAGGGTCAATGGTATTTTCTCTATTTTTTTTTCATTTGATTTCTTCTCTGAACAATTATTTCCTTTCTTCTGTTTACCATTGGTTTCATTTTTTCCTTTTTCTAGTTTCTGAAGATGGAAAGTAAGTCATTGATTTATGACCTTTCATCTTTACTAATAAACATATTTAGTGCTTTATATTTCCCTCTAAGTACTGCGTTAGGGGCATCCCACAAATTTAGATACATTTTCATTTTCATTAAGTTCATAATACTTTATTTACCTTTTGATTTTTTTTCAACCAGTGGATTATTTAGAAGAATGTATTTATTGGGGGATTGTCCAGATACTTTTTTATTGATATCTAAATTAATGTTGTTGTGGTCAGAAACATACTTCAACTTTTAAATTAAGAGTTGTTTTATGACAACTCTGAATATGACCTTCCTTGGTAAATGTTTTGCATACACTTAAAAAGAATGTATTCTGTTGTCTATTGGGTGGAATGTTCTACAATGCTAAACAGGTCAAGTTGATTGGTAGTGATGATGTTCAAGTCTATCTACTGTATCCTTTTGATTGCTTATGTGCTGTACTCAGTACAGTACAGTCCTTGTTCAATTAATTATTGAAAGAGGGCAGAAATTTCCAACTACAATTGTGAATTTGTCTAGTTTTCCTTGTAATTCTATCAGTTTTTGCTTCATGCATTTTGAAGTTCAGCTATTGGGTGTATAAACTTTTAGGATTACATCCTCTTAATAAACTGACCTTTTACTATTATAAAATGTTTTTCTTTATTCCTTGTAATTATTCTTAGTTCTGAAGTATATTTTATCTAATATTAACATAGTTCCTTCAGTTTAATTTTTAATTTGTGTTAGCCTGGTATACCTTTTTTGGTTCTTTTTACCTATTTGTATCTTTATATTTAAAGTGTTTTTCCTGTAGACAGCATAAAGTTGGGCTGTGCCTTTTTGTCCAATAAGACAACCTATTCTTTTAATTAGTATTTAGATCATTTATATTTAATGTGATCATTTATATTGTTAGATTAAACCTATCACCTTAATTTTGTTTTCTATTTGCCCTTCCTATTCTTTTGTTTTATCTTTTTCTTTTTTTGCTTCTGTTGCATTAACTGTATATTTGTTATGATTTCTTTTTATCCTTTTTTTGAATTATTAGCTATAATTTTTTAGTGATTTATTTAACACTTCTATGATATACTTTTAGTTTGTTCTAATCTACCTGCAAATAATATACCACTTCGTGTATAGTATGAGAGCTTTACAATATATTCATTATCATATTTTGCCATCATATGGCCATATGGTCCCTCCAATGACTGGGTTGGCTTACCTTTCCCAGGTATAATTATGGATGGTGTGACCTTCTTCAGAGAGCCATATCCAGGAGCTCACCAAGGATATCCTTAGATAATGAACCCCAAAGCAATATGAGACATTAGATCAGGCTTCCTTTTGGTCATCTCAACAAAATCCATAGCCAGAGTCTGCTGGTAATTTTTTGGCACTACCTGCAACAAAAAGAGTATCATTAATAAAGACATACCTCCCAAGGAACTATACCTCTAGATGGTCTAGTCTTAGAAGCCCAAGCTGAGGGGGTTCACTGAATATGTAGCATCAATGGCCTCCTTAATGTTCTTTATGCACTGATTCTCTTAGCTTATTTAAAAATCCAGCCTGGGGATCCCTGGGTGGCTCAGCAGTTTGGCATTTGCCTTTGGCCCAGGGCCTAATCCTGGAGTCCCAGAATCGAGTCCTACATCAGGCTCCCTGCATGGATCCTGCTTCCCCTCTGCCTGTGTCTCTGCCTCTCTCTCTGTGTCTCTCATGAATAAATAAATAAAATCTTTAAAAAAAATCCAGCCTGATTTCCATGTTTATGTGTTTCCAACCAGCTCTCATTGCCAGGATGTAGGATAGGTCCTTTTGAACATCCAAACTTAAGGATTAAGATAAAATTTGAATTGTTTAAAATAGTGATTTAAAAACATTTTTTTTAGTGCAGTTTTTTTTTTTTCAAAAATGAAGTTTGGTTAAATAGAAGACTAAATGTTGCCTTTGTGCAATCATCACAAATCATGAGCTAGCTCAAAGAATAGTTTAGAAGGGAGAGCAAAGCAGGAGGAGGCAGCACAATACAGTGGTTGTAAGTGTAGACTCTGAAATCAGAATACCTGGGTTTGAGTTATAATTTCTGATGAATGAAAGCCAAGTAGCTCTTTTGTTTAGTTATTTGATTTTTGGATATTTTGTTGGATATTTTGATTTTCTTTTAGGTATATAGGAGAGCAGTTTAAAACAGTTCTTTTGTTTTGATGATAGAAAAATGTGTGCTTCAAAACAGCTTTCCAGCTTTAAAATATTGGCATCAGTCTTTGTATAAAGATGCTGTCTTATTTAGTCTGGTGAAAAGATTCCAAAAGCGTGTGGTGACATGGCACGCATCAATGCAGTGAAGAGGTAAGTCATGACAGGCGTGCAGTCTATTACCAACAAAATTATGAAATTGCTGGTGGTGTGAGAGAAGTACAGGAAATTGGAGAAGATTCCAGGTAATCATCTTGAAGATTACCTGAGATCTCTCACAAATCCAGATTTGCACGAGTAAGTGCTGGACAGTAACTGAATAAATTCCTGGAGAATTCTGTGATCTTTCAGTCTCAACTCAGAAATACATTATTTCCCTGTGGCAGGAATGTATCAAAACCTCCCTAAACCATTTAAAGCATGAGCCATTAGAATGTAGAATCCCCAATCACAATATAAATGGACCTCAATCATCTTAATGAACTTCATTAAGGTTCATTAAGATGATTGTATGGGTTCTTCTGGGGCTACTGCAGATAAGGACTTAAACATCAAGTCTTTCACTGGCACAAATGGAAGATGAAATTCTTAGTTATAACTACACAAATAGAAATTATGTTGATGTTGGCTGTGCCTTGTGGGTCAATATGATATAGAGCTGGTAATGAGAAAACAAAGATGACCTCTCAAATATGAACTTATGAATCAATGTGGGTAAGTATGCCAATGATTCATCTGCAAAGACATAAAAAGAGAATTTTATGAGTAATAAGAAGAGAATTTGAGTTTTCATAGACTATACATGACTACACTTCCTTATTGGATAACTATCCTGTTTGCATTTCCATATAAATTTTTGAATCAGCTTGTCAGTTTCTACAAAAAGCCTGCTGGAAATTTTTTGTGGGTGATTAGATAATATACATAACAATTTGAGGGGAATTAATATCTTAACACCTAATCTTTCCATCCATAAACACAGTGTATCTCTTCATTTATTTATATCTCTTGCAAGAGCCACTTTTTAAAAAGTTTTTATTAATTCCAGTTAGTTAACATACAATGTAATATTAGTTTTGGGTTTACAATATAGTGATTAAACACTTCCATACATTACTCAGTGCTCTCACAAGTGCCCTCCTTAATCTCCACCACCTATTTAACCCATTCTTCCTCCTCCCCTTTGGTAATCATCAGTTTGTTCCCTAACAGTTAAGAGTCTGTTTCTTTGTTTGCCTTTTTTTTTCCTCCTTTGCTTGTT
The DNA here is from genome assembly GCF_053574225.1 of Canis aureus. Lineage (NCBI taxonomy): Eukaryota > Metazoa > Chordata > Mammalia > Carnivora > Canidae > Canis > Canis aureus. The sequence goes on along the minus strand of NC_135614.1, from coordinate 60,181,178 downwards.
TCTTAAATTCCCAGGAAAGGCCATTTATTAAGTCTATTAGGTTTTTTATAGTTTTTGAGATCTTCTGTGTAGAAGACCATGTTGTCTGCAAATAGAGACAATTTTATTTCTTCTTTTCCCAAATGTATGCACTTCCCATCCCTGCCTCCCCCCACTCCACACACAACCTTCCCTTTTTGTATTCCCTACTGCAGTGGCTAAGGTCACCAGCACAATGGTCATTAGGAAGAACAAAGCAAAAAGAAAAAAAAAAAAAAAAAAGGAAGAACAAAGCATACATCTTAGACTTTTAGCCCAAAAAAAAAAAAAAATGCTTGGGGTCAAGCATTTAGTCTTTCATCATTAAATATGATGACCAGATTTTTTTTTACAGATGCCTTGTAACAATATGAGGAAGCTGGCCTTTATTTCTAGCTTGCTGAGTTTTTATTCTAAATAGATGTGGAATTTCTGTCAAATGATTTTCCTGCATCTATTGAAATGATCATATGGTTATTATTTTTTTTCAGGCTATGGATATGATGAAGTACACCAATTGATTTCATATATTGGACCAACCTTGCATTCTTAAACTCTACGTGGCCAGGATGGACTTTCCTTTTAAAATATTGCTAAATTTGATTTGCAAATATTCTGTTAAGGATGGCTATGGTCTATGTTCAGGAGAAATATTGATCACCAATTATTTTTTTCTTATGTCTCTGTCTCACTTTAGCATCATAGTCATGTTAGCCTCATAAAATATATCAGAGATCCTTGATCTTCTCTTTACTGGAATAGATATTGTGGAATTGGCATTATTTTTTACTTATTTAGTTGTACTGAAATATTTTTAAGATTCTTAAATTATCTGTAGATTCTGAAATGATGCTGTTTCCTTTCACTGCTTATTATAGATATTTATGCCTTCTTTTTCTTTGTATTGCCATGGGATTAATGATCTTTTTCATAAAAAATGTTGTTCTGTTGTTCCTATTTTGTTGTTTCTCCTCAATTTTCATCTTCTTTTTTATCACTTCTGTTTTTACTTTCTTGGTTTTTAGTTCACAATGTTTTTATTCTAATCTATTGAGTTGGATGCTTAGGTATTTCCAGGCTTTCTTCTTGCCTGATCTGTACTTATGCAACACATTTTCTTCTATTACAGATTTAGGTGGAACTGTGAACAGTACGCAGTAATTGAAGTTTTCATTTTTTGTTTTACCTGTGGACAACTGAGCCAGAGACATTTATTGAAGTATCACTTTTCTCCTACAACCTACATTGCCACCTTTGTCCTAACTCGAGAATCTACAGGTAATTGTTTCTGGATTCTCTTACCATTGGTCTATTTGACTACCAAATGCAATGCCACATTGTCTTTACTAGTTTATGGGAAGTCTTAGTCTGGTAAATGATCCAAATTTGCTCTTCAAAAGTATCTTGGCTATTTTTGCCTTTTAGCATCTCCATATGTAATTTTATAACTAAATTTTAAAATTTCCAAAAAAAGAACGCTTATGGGATTTTGACATGAAATGCATTGAATAATGTGGGAAATTGATCTTTATTGAGGAATGCTAAAGGATATGAATCATCGTATGTGCTATATCCAGTGCCATGGCAACCACAGGAAGAGGTACTGTGAAAATTATGAAGAATAGACTATCATAATAAGCCTGATACAGAATTAAGTGTAACAGAACATCAGAGCAAGCTCAGTTAACTACTGATAAAAATAGAGTTTCTGCCATTTACTAACAGTAGGATGATTCGTAACAACTGTAGCTCTAATTCCAATTCCATATAATAGAACTAAAAATCCTCACAGAAATTTATAGCCAGTTGCTGGTTACCTGCATGCTATGTGGTATTTTGTTGTTCCTTTTCTTTTTTAAATATTTTATTTATTTATTCATGAGAGACAGAGAGAGAGGCAGAGACACAGGCAGAGGGAGAAGTAGGCTCCATGCAAGGAGCCTGATGCGGGACTTGATCCCGGGACTCCAGGATCATGACCCGGGCGGAAGGCAGGAGCCAAACAGACGAGCCAGCCAGGGATCCCCTTGTTGTTTCTTAATAATAAAATAAACTAACTCTATATTTATGAGTGGGCTTATTCCTCTGGATTTCAATTTCTTTCCTCATCTCCCCAACTATATATAAATCACTTTAATGGAAAATAGGTATCCTTTTTTAAATTAAGATTTTATATAAAACATAGAGAGGCAGAGACATAGGCAGAGGGAGAAGCAGGTTCCCTGTGGGGAGCCGAATGTGGGACTTGATCCCAGGACATGGGATCGTGCCCTGAGCTAAAGGCAGATGCTCAATCACTGAGCCATGCAGGCATCCCCAAAATAGGCATCTTTAATATTGTCTTTCAGCCAAAAAATTTAATGAATCCATCTTTAAGCCTAATTCAGTAATGTTATATAGTGGTCCTACACTACATGATTTCAGGTGTTTCATACTTTTGATGCCAATTAAAAGTGATCCTTATGAGAAGTGGTCCTACACTACATGATTTCAGGTGTTTCATACTTTTGATGCCAATTAAATGGTATTTTTAAAATTTTCACTCTGCTGGTGGTATGTAGAATCAGCTTATTTTTCAATATTAAAACTATAAAACAACTAAACTTCTTTACTTCTAATACTTAATCAGTACATTTTTGCTTTTTTATACACAATTGCAACACCCACAATGTCCATGTTTTCCTTTCTAATCCTTATGCCTATTTCCTATTCTTGCTTCATTGCACTGATTAACTCCTCTAATAAAATGTTTAAAAAAAGTGGTGAAGCATTAAATCAGTAGGTAGTAAGTATAAATTGTGATTCTTATAGATGTTCATCAGATCAACAAGGTTGCCTGGAGGTTTGTGACAGAGGAACCCAAATGGGAGGCCTGTAAAGTAGGAATTATGAATCTTTGTTATATCTACATTACTTCCATAGCTGTCACTATATAGAACTCACTTTTCACTAAATTTGTGTTCACCAATAAAAGTAAAAATTTTAAAAAATAATTTTTTTTTTGGGGGGGGGTCCTTCTCATAAGGATCAGTTAGGACATCTTCCATGACCAAACCTTACAGTAGCTCAACCCAAAATATGTACTGCTAGACCTTCTTTCTCAGGTCTGAATGGTCAATTAATATCTGATGGTAGTGTTCTCAGTTCACTGTTCATAATGAAACCAAAAATTTGTCCACACAGACTAGAAATTTGCTACATTACTGTTAGGCATGCCCTCTCCTCTGCAGAGGTTCTCACCCTAAAGGTCCCCATCTTTTCAAAATAGTTCAGCCATTCAGGAAGAGAATCAGGTGGGCAAGAAATGTGAAGGATCCAGTGGGAACTACATGAAGAACTATGTGAACATAAATATATGTACAGACACCCTCATTCTTGCCAAGTATGCTCTTCTGTAGGCAACTCCAGCAAGGGTCCTCATCTAAAGCTGTTCATGGAGGAACAGGCAGAACCACAGGAAAGAGACCAGGAGATATTTTAGAGATATCAAGTTCTCAAATCTGTGGCAGGCATAATTTCTCATCCCAAGAGTTTTGCTCTACAAGTGTCATTTGTTCCCAGGGAAAACAGTTGGGGTTGCACAATGGAAGTCCTGAAGAGACATTAGTCAGGGTCTTTATGTGTAATCACTATGGTTTATATAAATGTACGTAAAAAATAATAAAACCATGATGTCACTTTAACACACCAAGAATCAAGGCCACCAGAGTCAAAGACAGTAAAGAGAACTGTCATGGGAATGGGATATCAAAAGCAGAGCGTCTGGAATGCAAAGCAAATTTAGATGTAGCTTTTTGCATATTAGTCTTAGCATCCAGTTGGAGGAGGATAGAGAGGAAAGATAAAAAGAATGAATAATAACTGAAAACATGCTCTACATTGTATTTTTTTAATGATAAAATATTCAAATGGATGAAGTAGGCTTGCTTGAAGTCACACAATCTGTGAGTAGCTGAGCCAGGATTAAAACACAAGACCATCTGCCTCAGTACCAAAGCATTTCCACAATACCAAACTCTTAGTGAGGAAGAATAAATGGGAGACCTGGTCAAGGTGCACCAATTTAAAGGTCCAGGATCCTTCCAGAGAGACAGGTCAACTTAAATGCAATGTATATGCTTGAGATGGGAAAATGCATAAACATCACCTGTATTGAATCTGATCCACCTATCTTTCTATCTTTGTACAAGAATTTTACATGTATCTTTAGGGGTTATGCTAAGCCCCTTCCTTATAATGTAGTTTCTTAATTTTTTTTTTTTTTTTTTTTTTTTTTTTTTTTTTTTACTCACGCTTTTTTCATGTCCTTTATTGGGAATTCCTGTATGGCCAAAATTATGCCAAGCTAACATTAGCAATTTCACAATATCTGGTTATTGTTATATGGTATAATAAAGAATATATAACTTGACAATATTCTATATACATAATTTGTTCCACTGACCATAAAAAGCTTTACACACCATGTTGAAAATGTTCTTCATTTACGATTACTTTCCATCATCTTTGCTGAGCTAGGTATCACCACACTATAGACATGAATTCTCTTGCATAATTTTATCTATTAAAGATGTCCCATAAATATCAAATCAGTCAGGTTCCTAGTATTCATTAAGGCTTGAACTCATACTGAGAAGGCTTTATTGTGTTCAGTTCATTATGATTTTACCACTGTTATGAATCCTCTGGTGTACAGTGAGCTGTGACTTCTGAATGAATGCTTTCCCACATACAGCACACCGATAGGGTCTTTCCCCAGTATGAATTCTCTGATGTAAAACAAGATCTGACTTCTGGGAAAAAGCCTTTCCACATTCAGCACATACATATGGTTTCTCTCCTGTATGAATGCGCTGATGCCCTGGGAGGTGGGACTTCTGAGAGAAGGCTTTTCCACATTCACTGCATATATAAGGTTTTTCTCCTGTGTGAATTCTCTGATGTCCAATGAGGTGTGATTTCTGACAGAAGGCCTTTCCACATTCACTGCATTTATAGGGTTTCTCTCCAGTATGCGTTCTCTGATGTATGATGAGCTGTGACTTCCGGGAGAAGGTCTTCCCACATTCAGTACATTCATAAGGTTTCTCCCCCGTATGAATTAACTGATGTGTAATGAGTTCTGTCTTCCTGCTGAAGGCTTCCTCACACTGAGCACATTTGTAAGGTTTCTCCCCAGTGTGAATTCTTTTATGTATAATGAGGTGGGACTTCTCACAGAAGGCTTTCCCACATTCAGTACATTCATATGGCTTCTCTCCAGTATGAGCTCTATGATGTATAATCAGCTGTGACTTCTGGGAGAAGGCCTTCCCACACTCTCTACATTCATAAGGTTTCTCTCCAGTGTGAATTCTCTGATGTATAATGAGGGGTGATTTCTGGGAGAAGGCTTTCCCACAGTCACTACATTCATATGGTTTTTCTCCAGTGTGAACTCTCTGATGTATAATGAGGGATGATTTCTGAGAGAAAGCTTTTCCACATTCAGAACATTCATAAGGTTTCTCCCCAGTATGAGTTCTCTGATGTACAATGAGATGAAACTTCTCACTGAAGGCTTTCCCACATGCACCACAATCATATGGTTTCTTTCCAGTATGAATTCGTTGATGTACAATGAGCTGTGATTTCTTAGCAAAGGCTTTTCCACATGTAATACATACACAGGTTTTCTCCTTAGTTTCAATATTCTGATATTGAATAAGGGATTGTTTACTACTAAAAATGTTTCCACACTGATTATTATTATTGGGCATTACTCCATTGTGAATTTTCTCAAGATGAGAATAGGAAACACCATGGCTAGATGATTTTCCACATCCAAAACTTTCATCAAGGTTTTTTCTTGAACTGCTCTTATTACAAATACGTAGGTCAATATTATATTTCAAGTTCTTTTTAAATATATCATAGTTATGGGATTTTTGCTTTAAAGTATCTTGATCTATGCATTCATGAAATATTTTTCCCAATGCATTATATTTATGGCCTGACTCCACAGTCACTGTTTTGTTGCTGATGACTGTTACTTGCCTGAGAAGCTTGTCTTGATTCTCCTGACATCTCTGCAGCTGACCATCATCTTGACAGACTTTTAAGATGGAGTACAATGAACTATCTTTTGTGACTCCTTTCAGGATATTATTACGGAAGGAAACAGACCCCAAAATACATGATTTGGGGTTGTCAAGGTTACTTTTCCTGTCTAAAAGAAAGAAAGATAAAATAAAACGATTGTAAAGAACAATTAACAGAATGCAAAAGAACAGAACAAATAATCCAATGTAGTTGATAAGCTCAGACCATAGGGATGGGGCTGGCCATCTCATAAGACAGTACAGCATACAGTATGATCAGATGAATGATGGGAAAGGATGTTAAAGAGAAAAGTTCATGGAAAAATTAGACCTGAAGAAGATAGAAAAGTATTTGATTATCACTCTAATTTTGGATTATTATTCTAGAATCTTTTCACTTCCTCTGCTTTCTGAAACCTTTATCAGCTTTTGAATTTATTTATCTTATAAACCATTTGCTATATATATATATATATTTTTTTTTTTTTCACTATTATTATCCTGCCACCACTATCCACAGAAACAAGGTTCCTCTGTAGTCAAAATACTTTTAACTCTCCTCAGTCTGCTTTCCTAATTAAAAACTAACACAAACAACAGAAAAATCCAAGATCCTGCTATGGATTCAGTATCAGATTCACACAAAGAACCCAAGCTTATATTCCACTGCTTGCCATAAATACCTTCTATATGTACCAAGTAAAACTAGCAAAATTCTCCCAGAAAAGCCTTAATTCTCTAACTTTAAAGTTTTGTTCATATACTCTAAATTCTCCCAGAAAAGCCTTAATCCTCTAACTTCAAAGTTTTGTTCATATAGTCTCTTTCCACCTGTTGGCCTTTACCCTCCTCCTTCAGCATCATCAACACTTTATATATCTCTCAAAGCAGCTACAGCTATATGCTCTGGAAAATGCCTTCTCAAATTGTTACATCTTTAGACTCTCATTTTTTCTGAACTTTTAAAAACAGTAGCTGTATTTGACATATAATTTATATAGCCATGTACCTGGAGGTCTTACCATCTAAAGTGCAACCTATGTTCTTGGGAGGACTTTGCCTTTCTATTGCCTTTCATAAAAGGTGTTAGAGATATACATATATGCAGAGAGAGAAAGAGGATAAATAAGAAATAGCTCTCCTTTATAAAGGTTCACAATTATTTGCTGAATGCCTACTAAATTCTCAGTACAGGAACAAAGAATAAGAGATTTCAATAAGGACAGAACATAAACTTCAGGCATCAATCAATCAAGAAAACAAAAACTGATATTTCACTTCCCTTGTCTTCCATCTGCCTGATTTTCATCTGGATACATCCAATTTGGTATGTCTCTTTTTATGATCCATGGATCTTCTCCTTGTTCCAACTTAGAGATGACATCTGGTTTGGAAACTGGATATCCTATTAAATGGAAATAGAAGAACTGGGATTGACTACACTGAAGGAAAAGTGAAGGTGTAGTTTCAAGAGAGCTACAATGAAGCAGTCCAGGTGGCCCTTAAAAAAAAAATGACCTCCATTTGGGAGGGTCTAAAGATCATAAAAGTCATTATATATGTCAGTAACTACAAACCACAGCACCTTATGAGAAAAGGCTCTTGGATGGACAAGTCTGAGTTATGTAGGAAAGCCATCCTTACCCATTGAGACTAGGTGGCTGAAGTTCTCCAGCATCACATCCTTGTACAGGGTCTTCTGAGCAGGGTCCAGTTGCTGCCACTCCTCTTGGGTAAAATCCACAGCCACATCCTTGAATGATACTAAGCCCTGTAACAGTATATTCCTGTTCAATCTGAAGTGATCATTTTCATTTTCATCATCTCTACTGCAGTATACAAAACTATGCCTATGCCTAGTTTTGTATCACAGTATTTGGGAAAAACAATACAAAATCTTGTCTTTACAAGAAGAGCCAGTCACAGATCAGGAGAACAGAAGAGAAGAGAAAAAAAAAAAAAAAAAAAAAAAAAAGGAGAACAGAAGAGATAGATCAAAATGCCAATTTGATACAAATGGTAATTTAATAAATGATAAGGGCAGCATTCAATAACTGAAAGGAAGACAGATTATCAAAGAGTAATACTGAAACAACTTGATAATCAACAGAAGAATAATGTTGAATCCCTATGTTAAAGGTAGAATTGTATCCCCTTAAAATCTGTATGTTAAAGTTCTAACTACCAGTTTCTCAGAATGTGACCTTATTTAGAAACAGAGTCATTTCAGATATAATTAATTCTCTGACATCATTAGGGTGGACCCTAATCCAATATGACCGATGTCTGTATCTAAAGGAGAAATTTGCAGAGAGACAGACATATCTAGAAGAAACATGATATGAAGTGATAGGGGAAAAGATGGTCATGTACATGCCAAGGAGAGAGGCCTGGAATAGACTGTTCCCTTATAGCCTTCAGAAAGAATATCAAAGCTGCTGACACCTTGAGTTTTGACTTCTAGCCTCCAGAACTATGAGACAATAAATTTCTGCTGTTTGATCTACTCAGTTTGTGGTACTTTGCTACAGTAAAGTAGCAAATGAATAGACTGTAACCTATGTCTTAGATAATAGAAAACATACCTTCTGGATGGAGCAAAAATTTAAACTCTAAAAATTTAAACTCTAAAACTCTAAAATTTAAACTCTAATGCCAAGAGCATTAAAGTAACAAAACAAAACATGGGAAAACTTTTAGTAATAATTATAGAGCAGAAAAAGCCTTTTAAAAAGAAAACATTAAAAAGAGAAAACACACATATGGAGAAACACAGAATGTCAGAGTTCTTAAAGATCATAATTTAATCCCCTCAATTTATAAGAAAATATTCATAGCTTCTCCTCAATGAACAGTCTCATATATATATGCTAGACCTAATAATATAACGAAGTACACCAATTACAATAGCAATACTGAAAACAGATGTAACGAGAAATATCAGGAAACACCCAAGAAAAAAAAAAAAAGATTATTGATGTGACATTAAAATAAGACTTGGGTAAGTGTAGAGGCATAAGGTATTTCTGGAGGGAAAAGTGACTATTTTAATTATGTTCACAATAGTTATCACCCAATAGAGGAATCTCGGTTATCTATTTTATTTTATTTTATTTATTTTATTTTATTTTTTAAGATTTTATTTACTTATTCATGAGAGACACAGAGAAAGAGGCAGAGACACAGGCAGAGGGAGAAGCACACTCCATGGGACTCGATCCCAGGATTCCAGGATCACACCCTGGACTGAAGGCAGGCGCTAAACTGCTGAGCCACCCAGGGATCCCTATCTGTATTATTTTAAAATGTTTTTCAGGTTTTCCCCCTAATCTTTCATTATTATCAAATATTTCTTTGAGATTAAAAAAAATAAACACTGTTTCAAATGACATTTTCCTGCTTAAAAGCATCCTTTGGTTCCATCCTTGCATACACAATCAGCCTCATCTCAGTCATCTCGATTTCAAGATGCCTCTCACCCCATGCCAAGTCCCATATTCACACCATCAAACTGCCAGACATTTAGTTTGTCCTTTAGACAGCCTTATTAATTTTCTCATTTTACATATGAGAAAAATGAGGATTACAGTGGTTAAGTAACTACTTGCCAGAGGTTATACACTGAATATATGATTAACTCGCAGATTTAAAAGCAGGAATTCTCAATCAATAGCTTGAGTTCTTGACCACTGCACTCCACACTACTTCCTGGATACTGTGAACAAGATCTTTTGTATCTTACTGTTTTATTTTTTTAAAGATTTTATTTATTTACTCATGAGAGACACAGAGAGACAGAGACAGAGACATAGGCAGAGGGAAAAGAAGGGTTCCCATAGGGAGCCTGATGCAGGACTTGATCCCAAAACCCCGAGATTATCACATGAGCCAAAGGCAGACGCTCAACCATTGAGCCATCCAGGTGCCCCTGTATCTTATTCTTTTAATAACATCTTTAGTCAAACTCCCCATGAAACACCCTAAATCTTAGTTTCCCTCAAATTCTCAGCCTTCCTAAAACTACTCTGCCCTTTCTACTTTTGTAACTGTTGCTTCCCATCCTTATCCTACTTCCCTCATGATTCAAAGTTCAATAATCTTTTGAGCCTATTTTTTACTTTCTTAAAAAGCTGGTTGTTCTCCTGTTTCTGCTTTAACAGTTCCTTGTTCCCATGTCTATTACAGAGCTTTTATCTGTCAATGCTGGTTTACAAATCCATTTACCTAATTTTTCTCTGCATTCCTCCCAGAAATAAAACCATACCTAAATCTTCTTGAGATACTCCACAGCCAGCCAGTGCATATGATACACATTAGGTACTCAACAAACATTTGGTAAAAACAAATGAATGACGATTATAAAGTTCACGTTTAGTTAAAAACAGTTTTGTGTATTACTCAGTTGTATTCTTCTGAATAACAGCGACATGAGAAAGAAAATAAATGTAGAATGTAGAGAAAATCCATTCTGACAGGAAGTTTAATAGGTGTAATTCTAACATTCTGATTTTGCTTTTTTAATTACACTCAAATGCTTCAATATACTATATACGTATAAATTTTGTTAACTTTGAGAAAAGTATAGTACATAAGCATTGGGAAATTTTACTTTTATCATCTACAAACACTCTTATGACTTGGGTGACTGGGAGAATGGAAGAGGTGGAGGAGAACAGATATGTGTACAAATGACTTCACTCCTGGACAATATGCAAAAGATATAAATCCCTCTTCCTAAAGGAAGAGGCATATAATCAGTTAATTAGTCCTGGTAGTTAGATTTATTAAGCTAATAAAAAGTCCATTTTCCTTCTCTAGAGCTGCTCTAACAGAAATTTAAGACTGACCTGATAAGTAATTTTAAACTTTCCAGTAGCCACATTCAAAAAATTATTTCAAATATATATATGTATCCCAATACATCCAAATATTGTTTCAAAGTGTAACCAATCCTTAAAAATTATTAGTGAGCTTTTTGGAACTATATCTTCTAAACTCAGTATGTATTTTACATATATGGCACATTTCAATTCACACTAGCCAATTTCAAATGTTTAGTTAACCACATGTGGCTGGTGGCCACAACTCTACAGCTACTGATATCCAGAAGAAAACAACTCCATCTTTTCTCTATAGAACTCACTTAATAAGCTGTACTGTAAAATATACACGAGAATTCTAGATTGGACAGTAACAGTGATGATGATATAATAGTAATACTAACAATAACAACTAACAATACAGAACAAACTATCCCCAGATACAGTTCCAGGCATGGTTTTTATTCACTTAATTCTCACAACAACCCTGTGAGGATTCTAACTTCCATTTTAAATTTAAGAAAACAGTCCCAATTTAAATAAAATATTAAAAAAAAAGAAAGGAAAAGAAAACAATCCCAGTGCATCTGCTAAGATAATAAAGAAATCTAAGTACTGGCATGGGAAAGACATTCAAAAATCTTAACATGGGACAGTAAAATTTTAAAAGTTGCAGCACGGAATGTTTACTATAACATTATTTTTCCAAAGAAAAACACAATAAAGAGACACTGTTGGGCAGCCCAGGTGGCTCAGCAGTTTAGCGCCGCCTTCAGCCCAGGGCCTGATCCTGGAGACCTGGGATTGAGTCCCACGTCGGGCTCCCTGCATGGAGCCTGCTTCTCCCTCTGCTTGTGTCTCTGCCTCTGTCTCTGTCTCTCTCATGAATAAATAAAATTTTTAAAAAAGAGAGGCACTCTTATACATTTGTATTTTCACACATACACACTTAATCACAGTTATATTCATATTGAAAAGGTTTGGAGTATTACAAACAAATGGTAAACACTGATAATCTCAGGAGGAGGAGAGCTGAAGTTAAAAGGTCTCTCAGTAAAAAAAAAAAAAAAGGTCTCTCAGTTTTAAATTTTTTATTATTTATACAGTTTAAAGTTATATACTGTGTATATAGCCAATGTTGACAGGGAGAAAAAGTATCACAGACTGCTAAAAATGGAAGTGCAGAGAAGGAACTGGCCTTGAGTTGTACAGTGATCCTACATAATCAGAAACCACAGCAAAGGGTAAGGAGCATCAGGGGCCCGTGCTCTACCAAGCTTTGCCAGATAATTATAATTTAAGAATTGCCCTTTTGGAGGAAAACATATTTTGGAAGAACATTTAAAATGTACCAATCCTGTGTTATCTGGATTTTACCAGTAGATAGAACTGGACAATAGGAAGCCTCTGTAATCAATTAGGTTCTCTAAACCAGAAATCTAACAAACATTTTCCATAAAGTTTGTATATTAAACATTGCAGGCCATTTGGTCTCTGTTGTACTTACCCAACCCTGCCATTGTTGCAGGAAAACAGCCATAGATGATACATGAACAAACAGTATGGCTGTGCTGCCAGTAAAACTATTCATAAAAACAGAGAACTGGATTTGACCAACAGGTAGTAGTCTGGTGAGCCCAGTTCTGAAGGATCAAGTTCAAGGCATTTGGCTATGACACTATGATACCTTCCCTCTAAAAGAGATCATTCTATGACATAGCTATATGCAATCTATTATTGCTTTTTCCACAGGGCTGCTGATGAAAACACTATATACTCCATTACATTTTGGTCTTTTGAAAGACCCAAAATGGAAATTTTAGTCTCACATGGCAAAAAATAATTTCTTCCCATGAGAAATTTATGTTTTCTCTTTAGAGGATTGCAAATCATGTAACTCATGAAGTCTACAAGAAGATCAAAGAAATTACTATGTCCATTTTTAAAAAGTTTTCAGGCCAGGTTATCCACATGTTACCTAGAAACTCTTTCTAGGTCTTGATTTTTAGTTTGGCTACATTTTTCCTAATCCAAATTTTAGCTATCTGTTCTTTCCCATTTGATTGAACAGAAAATAAAGGAGGAAATTTTAAAAATTAAAAATACAAGCAACTCACCTGGGACTTCATGATTTTCTGCTCTCTTCTAAAAGGGCAGATGTCTGAAAAAGCAAAACTGGTGATCAGAAGGACATTTTCATAGACCAGACTCTGTCTGCAGCTTCCATATTCATCACTTTAGAAACGTTCACCACTAGAAGTCAGGTGGATAATACGACGACCAATGGGATAAGGCTGTTTGGTCCTTGCAGAAGGGTCAGGAAGCATTAGGTGAAGGAAGTCCTCTTGTGACTACACTATAATGATACAGAACTTGGTCAAGGTCATTTAATTGTAAAGATGAGAAGATATGTTTCATATTGACTTACTAACAGCTTATAGTTCCCCTATGAACCAGTAATTCTATTCGTAGAAAATTTTCACAAGGCAATAAACATTAATAGATCTATATAATCATTAACGGCAGATGGACTTCCCTGGCAATAAGAATGCCCATGACCAAAACTGAGAAATGTATTCCCTTATCCCCCCAGAAAGAACCTGCAGTTGATTCCAATAATCTCCCAAGAGGTCTTTTATATTTCCCTTCACTCAGCAAATTCCCCTGCCAGCCAATATTCAGGGACCAAAATCTTAAAATTTAAGATATTTTCTGTTTAAACTATTATTTCTGGGTGGCTCAGCAGTTGAGTGCCTGCCTTCGGATTGGGGCATGATCCTGGAGTCCGGGGATCAAGTCTCACAACAGGCTCCCTGCATGGAGCCTGCTTCTCCCTCTGCCTGTGTCTCTGCCTCTCTCTCTCTGTCTCTCTCTCTGTGTCTCCCATGAATAAATAAATAAAATCTTAAAAAAAAAACAACAACTATTATGGCAGATTTTCAAAAGTGTAGTCATCTGCATATAAAAATGGTGATAGCAAAAAAAAAAAATGGTGATAGCTTGGAACCACTCATACAAGAGAATATGATACAATGCAGAAAGGTATATACCTGGTCAATTTTTCTCAGTCCCAGGAGGAATCATACAGACAAGACTGAAGTGATTCAGAGGAACTGAAAGCTCCCATGACAGGGAAACTGTTTTATGTGGAGTATTCCAGGCGTTGTCAAAACTGATCTGAAAGGAAACAATCAAAATAGTGATGCTTATGTCTGAGTACCCAGCAGGTGTTCAGTGTTTCCTGAATAAAATATAAAATGATTGCAATAAACTTAGAAAAAGGCCGAAAATCATACTTTTAGTAATAATCCATCCTTTTTTATTTGTTTGGTCCATCATTGTTGCGGGGGGAGGGAGGGCAGGCTAAGGGTGCAATGGTGGACTGAAAAGGGGTCTGACCTTTAAGAATTCGATAGTCGCATAAACCTGTGGAAATTTTAATGTATGTAAAAGTCTTTCCCAGTAAACTGAGGCTGATCATCATGACTCCCTCATCCCATTATTGCTCTCTCCAAATTTCTGAATCCTCAGGCCTTCCAATGACACATTCAACAGAACTGCCCCATGACCGTCACATCACTGAGCATCACATGGATGTCCCGGTCTAGTCCCCAATCACTGATTCTCCAGAGTCCCCTAAATCACTGGCCCCGGCTAGTTCCCCTACACGCCATTTCTGATCCCACAGACAACCCCATCACTGACACATCATTCCCCAATTACTAATCCCATACCTCACTCCAACCCTGACTCCCAAATAAACCCAACCCTAACCCCACATACCTCCCGCCCCGTGACTTCACACGCCTCCAAGCACTGACGCCCACAGACACCCCCCCCCCCCCCCCGTTACCAATCCCACGGACTGGAGGCACGTCCCCGCCTTCTGACCTGTGGCTCCGTTATCAGGTCCCCGAAACGCCCATCACCGCTTTCCCCGGGACGGCTGTCACAGCCATACTGGCGAACTCTCCCGCTTCCGGTGTGGAAGAGAACAGCGCGGGGCTCCCGAGCCTGCGCCGTGCGGTACGGGGCGGCTTTGCCCACTCCGCGTCGTCGGCGGCTTTGTTCAGGAGGCAAGATGGCGGCCCCCAGGCCCCGAGTTTCGCCGTGTGAGGCGCCATCTTGAGAGTCTGGTCAGTTCCGTACACGCGGAGGAATTCGGGTTGTTTCTGGCAGGGCCACCGCGGGGGCCCGAGATGATGGAAAGGGGGAATACACGAACCAATGAGGTGCGACCTTTTGCCGGAAGCTATTTTATAGGAGGATTGGGGAAGAAGTGTGAGTGACAACGACCTCTATTAAAAGAGTGTATTTGGCGAAAGGGAAAGAGTTTGGAATGTTAAGATACTGTCCTTGACGACACTACTTAAACATGTTCGTAAATGGAACAGCCCTGCACCTGGAGGTCCTACTTGCTGAGAGGGGTGAAAAGTGGAATAGTACCGTCCCCTTCGCGGAGATGCCGCTGTGGGAAAGAGGGGCCAAAGAGGTGGAAGGGGTCACGGGGGCGGGGCGTGCCGAGGCAGGGGATGCCCTGGAGAAGTGAGCTTCAAACTAAAAACTAGCATGAGGAATTCTCCAGGGGAAACTGCTTGCAGGAGTTAAGTTGCAGGGGCCGACTGAAGAAGAAAGGAAAACTGAGAGACAGGAGGGAGACTGAGGCACAGAGCGGTGCCGTGGAGAACCCGGAGGAAGCAGGGGCCGCGATAATGCGGCAAAGGAGAGGCCAGTGTGGACAGCGATGGGAGCCTGAAGGGCAGACGAGCGGGCGCTTAGGCACAGCGGAGGGGCTCAGAGGGAGACTGAGAAACAGGAAACCAAAAACAATAGAGAGGAAGCCAGCGACGCGGTTAGATTTCAGGAAAACATGAGTTGAAAAAATAATAAACCAGCGAAGTACTTACCGTAACCTTTAGGTCTTATGTCAGGCATATATATATATTTATATACATATAAAATACAGTATATATACAGTATATATCTATAATTATCTATAATTATCTATATGCATTATATATAAATTCACGTTAACATGTTTCATGTGCTTAAATACATCCTATTTTGAATCATGGTTTTCAAAGAAGTCATGGTTTTTGGCTCATGTAATTAAGTAGCGGTTTTACATCGAGCGTTTCCATTTCTCTTGTCAAGTAAAAACAAACCTGGACTTAGATGAAGAGAGGTTTTATTCAGAAAGATGATTACAATAGGGAGAACACTTCATTCTCAGAAATCTGAAGGCATCTCAAAAATCAAAGAGGCCCTGCTCCCCACTCCGGCCTTAAAAAAAAACAACACACACACACACATAGGGTTGAGAAGGGTTAGTAGGAACTTTGAAGAGATGGGAGTGTGCATGTGGCCAAAGCAGGGCATTTAAAAATGTTTCTGGGGTCCTCAGATTCTGAGAAAAAGCTGTTAGGGGAGGATGTTCTGCATATACATATTGCTTTAGTCTGTGTTTAAACTTAGGGACAAGCCAAAACTTAGGGGCCTGTGGGAAGAGAGAAGCCTAATTTTTGGTCAAGACAAGGAAGAGGGTAAGAAGGGTGCAATTGGATCATTCACTTCAATTTATTTTTTTTTTTTTCAATTTTTAAGACTTTATTTATTCATGAGAGACACACACAAAGAGAGAGAGAGAGGCAGAGACACAGGCAGAGGGAGAAGCAGGCTCCATGCAGGGAGCGCAACGTGGAACTCGATCCAGGTCTCCAGGATCAGGCCCTGGGCTGAAGGCGGCGCTAAACCACTGAGCTACTCGGGGTGCCCACATTCACTTCAATTTAAACTCCCAGTTTCATTAATATTTATTGCATGCCTTGGGCTTAAGACAATGTAGCCACTGTGTTAGGCACTAAAGGAACAGTAATGATTAATTCAGAATCCTCCAGGAGTAATGCCAGTAGAAGTTATAGATATGGGAAAAGGGGAAACCATGGAGAGCCTTGTAAGAATTGTAAAAACCACAGCTCTTGATCCAAAGAGTAAGGAGAAACTGTCCCTAATGTAGTGTCTCATTAAACAAGAAGCTGGAGGAGACCTCCTTCATAATGAAATAAAAATTAAAGCTGCTGTAAGATACTATTTTTATCAGCTTGTTAAAAAAATATTCTAATTTTGGAAACATATGGTATTGGTAAGGCCATGGGAATTAGGAATTTTTGTGTATTACTGGTAGCACAGAAAAATGATACAGCCCCTAAATGGGTGGTTTAACAATAGCTAGCAAAAATGCATGTATTAATTATCTATTGCTATGTAATTATCTGAAACTTAGCAGTTTGAAACTATAAATGTTTGTTGTCACATTTCTGTGAGTCAGTTTGGGAATGGCTTAGCTGGATGGTTCAGGCTTAGTCTCATGGGGTTGTAGTCAAGCTGGTGGTCAGGGCTGCAGTTATTTCAAAGCTCAAATGGAGGAGGACATGCTTTCAAATTCAGTCAAATGGCTGATAAGTCTCAGAATATCAATTTCCAAGTTCAGTTTCTTACCATGTGGGCCTTTCTATAGGCTACTTGATTATCCTGACATGGTAGTGGACTTCCCTCTCCTCATGTCTGCCTCAATGTGACAGCTGGCTCTACCAAGACCAAGTGAGTCAAGGGATAGAGAGAGAAAGCCAGCAAAGGCACACAAAACAGAAGCTACAGTCTTTTTATAACTTAAATTGGAAGTGATAGCTCATTACTTCTGTATTCTGTTTGCTAAAAGTGATTGACTAAGGCCTGCCCACCAACAATGGTATGGGAATTGAGCTCCACCTCTTAAGGAGAGGATGTCAAAGAGCATATGGATATATCTCTAAAACCACAACACTGGGGATACCTGGGTGGCTCAGCGGTTTGGTGCCACCTTCGGCCTGGGCCGTGATCCTAGAGACCCGGGATCAAGTCCCACATCAGGCTCCCTGCATGGAGCCTGCTTCTCCCTCTGCCTGTGTCTCTGCCTCTCTCTCTCTCTCGCTCTCTGTCTCTCATAAATAAATAGATAAAATCTTAAAAAATAAAACAAAACCACAACACTACATAACTTTTACCCTTTGATTCAGAAAGTCCACTTCCAAGAACATATTTCAAAGATGCCTTGGCAAAAAACAAAAACAAACACCTACTAACAAAGGCCTGGTTTTATAAATTATGGCATACACATAGTACAGTACTGTTTATCAGTAAGAGATCCAGAAAAATCTCTATGTACTTTTATGGAGTGAAATTCAGGATATAATGTTATAAGGAAAAATGAAAATGGTTTATTACCACTTAGTTTTATAAAATGTGAAAATGAATGAATACATATAGAGTTGAATCTCATTCTTCATGATAGTTATGTTCTATATAAGGTTGCCAGACAGAATTAGTGAATACTGAACCACTGCTCCTAGAGGAAATATACAAATATATATACTTATAAACACACATATACATAAGACATACACAATACAGATGTATTACAGGGATTATAATCTTAAATTGCAACTTTGTGAATTTTACAACTTGTATAATTAAGATTATAATCTTAAAATCAACTCATCCTGGCGATTTACCTTAGGTCACTCCACTAAGAGGTGCCAGAGTTGGATTCAGATTCCACCAGAGTGGCCCCAGAGCTGGAGTTTCTTACACTACATTACACTACCCCTTCTGTCTCCATCCTCTTGAAAGCTGGAACAACAGGAAGAACATCCCTTCAGTTCAACCTCACATGGAGATGTGTGCATAACTCAAATTTTTCACTATTCTGTGCATGTCTGCTAATGACTACAAAAGCACCACAGATGTGGAATCTGTGAATAATGAAGATCAATTGTATATAATTTGCCTAAAAATAAAAAGTAAATAATGGAAGAATAAATCATCAAAATATGATCTATAAAGAGTGCTGTTAGCTACCCACTGAAATGTAGCAACTTAACCCAAAACTTAGTGGCTTAAAACAACACACTTTACTGTCTCTGTGTGTCAGGAATCTGGACATGGATTATCTGGGTCCTCTGCTTCAGGGTCTCCCACAAACCTATAATCAAGGTATTGGCCTAGACTGGGGTCTTATCTGAAGGTTCAAATGAAAAAAGATCTACGTCCAAGCTCAATTACACGATTATTGGCAGAATTCACTGTTGGAAGGATTGTTGAATGAAGGGCATTCACATCCTTGCTGGTTGTTGGATGGGAGCTACCTTGCCATGCAGGACTCTCCAGCTTGTGAATTCTATATATTTAATGAGGCAAGAGAAAGTATGAGCAAGATGAAGTCACAGTTTTTATAACCTAATCACAGAAGTAATACTCAATGTTGCCATATTCCATTGGTTCAAAGCTATTTACTTATACTGAGGGTATTTGTACAAAGACCATGATACCAGGAGGTGGGAATCACTGCCCATTATAGACACTTCCTACCACAGGGAAGAAGGAAATAAGAGGAGACAGAGGTGGTACCTAATTTTCTTTAAATGCACGTGTTCCATTGCTTTGACTGTAGAACCTCAAAAAAATTACATTATGAAACAAAATTCAATTTTATAAAACAATCCCAAATGTATACTTCTGATCAAAATGAAGTTACAAGGATTGGATTACACGTTCACCTGAAATAATGGGAAAAAACAGAGAAATGTATGAAACAGTAGTTTTCAAGACATTGGACATCAGGCATTTAAGGACAGTGATCCTTAAAGATGGGAAACAAATGAGGTAACTCCTTTGATTGCTCAGCTTACTGCCTTGAGAAAATTTCCAGGACACAACACAGGGAAGGGAAGCACAGGCAAAGTCCAACAGACACCCAGAGTTGAGGAGACAGAACCGAGAGTACAGGCAGACCAAGGAAGCTAGAATCACAGAGAAGAGGACTAAAGAGGAGAAAGCTGCACCAAAAAGAGAACTCCAGAGATTCCAGAAGTTTCATACTGGAAATGAGATAGCAATGAAAATGAACAAAAGCAACAATCATAGAAAAGAGGGATCCAATAAGAAAAAAAACAAGATTCCATTGCTAGATAAGAAACCCATCCTTCATCAGCTAGGTGATCAGTATGATGCCTTACTAGGGTGCTTTGGATCATACAGTTTCTTAAAAGAAAGAAAACCTTAGAGTAGCAGGCTAAAAAAGGATGATTTCAAACTTTAAGAACCCTTATAATAAAATTCTAGCTGAAAATAAAAAGCTTAAAACATAGCTACATGAAACAAATATGGAACTGACAGATCTTAAATTGTAGGGGGAAAAGGCCACCCAGAGACAAAAAGGTTTGCTGTGAGGTCACTATTGGAAATAGAAAAAAAGAAAAGAAAAGAAAAGAAAAGAAAAGAAAAGAAAAGAAAAGAAAAGAAAAGAAAAGAAAAGAAAAGAAAAGAAAAGAAAAGAAAAGAAAAGAAAAGAAAAGAAAAGAAAAGAAAAAGAAAAGAAAAGAAAAGAAAAGAAAAGAAAAGAAAAGAAAAGGAAAGGAAAGGGGGAAGGAAGGAAGGAAGGAAAGAAAAGAAAGAAAGAAAGAAAGAAAGAAAGAAAGAAAGAAAGAAAGAAAGAAAGAAAGAGAGAAAGAAAGGCAAGCTTTAGAAAGAATGAATACCTGAAGTAGAAGTAGAGCTCAAATGCTACCAGTACTAAAAGAAGACAAATAAAAGCTAAAGGATGAAAATAGGGCACTGGTCAGTGATAAGCAAACTTTCCAAATTAAAAAGAGAAGCAGCAAGTAATGGAATTGCACATATTAGCAACCCAGTGGCTCATAATCAACAGTTACTTGAAACCTGGGAACAGTCTTTGGAGACTATAATTTTCAGGTATCCTGCCAAATGCCCACTTATCTAGGTTTTCAGTTTCATTTTTTCTTTTCTTATATTGAGACCATTGTTTCATATTAATTTAGCTGCTGAGAAGTTTGCTTTAAACAAGTTTTCTCAGTGATTAAAGCAAACTTCGTTACAAGTCTAGGATATAAAGAAAGTGCTCAAAAAAAAAAAAAAAGAAAGTGCTCAAGGACAGATATTCCTCAAATATTTAACCAGAAGCCTTAATTGTAAACATTTTCATGTCAATAAAAACTTTGAGGGCAGCCCAGGTGGCTCAGCGGTTTAACGCCGTCTTCAGCCTGAGGCGTGATCCTGGAGACCAAGAATTGAGTCCCATGTCAGGCTCCATGCATGGACCCTGCTTCTCCCTCTGCCTGTGTCTCTGCCTCTCTCTGTGTGTCTCTCATGAATAAATAAATAAATAAATAAATAATAAATAAATAAATAAATAAATAAATAAATAAAAATTTAAAACAAAACTTTGAGCTCTCGCAGAAGACAAATATTCAACATTTTTGATGAGCCAGTTTTGGGTTGTTCAATATTTACTTTTTTTTTTTTTTGCTTTATATCTATATGTCTGTTTTTCCTTTCTAACTCTCCATTTGCCAGACTCTTCCATGTTTTCACAGATTTTTCAATTATAGAAACACTTGTACTTCTGAGATCATTGTTATGTATTAGACTAATGCTGTGTTGTCTCTCACTTAAATTTCTTTAAAAAAAAAATATTCATGAGAGACACACAGAGAGGCAGAGACATAAGCAGAGGGAGAAGCAGGCTCTCTGCAAGGAGCCTGATGTGGGACTCAATCCCAAGACTCCGGGATCATGACCTTAGCCAAAGGCAGGTGCTCAACCACTGAGCCACCTGGGTGCCCCTCTCACCAAATTTCTTGGTGGAATATTTGCTTTCACTGTTTGTGCAATATGTGTTTATTTCTTGTGCAAATGTTTTTTTTTTAAAGATTTTATTTATTTATTCATGAGAGACACAGAGAGAGAGAGAGGCAGAGACCCACACAGAGAAAGAGGCAGAGACACAGGCAGAGGGAGAAGCAGGCTCCATGCAGGGAGCCTGATGTGGGACTTGATCCCAGGACTCCAGGACTACGCCCTGGGCCGAAGGCAGGCACTAAAACGCTGAGCCATCCAGGGATCCCCTCTTGTGCAAATGTTTTAAAGTCTACTGAGATTAGACTGTTTCAACCCCTATTTTTTCCTTCATTGGTCAGTTTGTTTTTATTATTGTACTATAAGATGTTGGATGCTGTAATCTTCACATTTTAGTAGATCCTGAATGATGCTATGTATGTATATATAGCATATATGCATATATATACATATATATATACACATATATATATATATAAAACCAAGTGTGTTTTGACTTTAAGACCACCAAATGTCATGCTTGACTATTTTCTTATTTCACATATCTGTTAATGCAAAGTAGGCTATTCCATAATTGTGTTAAAAACAAAATTTGCTAACAATGTGAATAAAGGCTTTAAAAGACCTATAAGTGGAGCTCTGTCTCTACATTTTTCTACTTTAAAGTGCGTTTACTTTTATTTTCAGTTTTCACTTCATAGTGTTCAACCTCAGTTAAAGTCACATAAGGTAACTCTTCACACTTCACTTACCTAAATCTGACTACTGTCTAAAATCCTGTGTGTAGCCAGGATTTTACACAGCCAAAGTAATGCTATGACATCATTTGCAGACTTAACCTGTGACTTAATGCCATGTAAAGGGACATTAATTTTGATATTGCCATCATGTTTGAACTACTTTATACATTTTAGTGGCATTTTCTTTAAAAAAAAAAGAGCAAAACTAGGGGTGCCTGCAATGTTCATTTGGTTAAGTGTCCAACTCTTGATTTTGGCTCAGGTCATGATCTCAGCATTGTGGGATGGAGCTCTGCATTGTGCTCCACACTCAGTGTGAGGATTCTGCTTGATATTCTGTCTCTCCCTCTGCCCCTCCCTCATAAATAATTTTTTAAAATCATTTTTTTAAAAAGAGGAAAACCAAGTATATAATGGAGATAGCTTTTATTTGGACAAGCAGCTTTTCTATTTCCATTAAACCATGGAAAAAATATACCTTTCAAACAAATAACTGTCTCCTTACCCACTAAACAGTTTAGCCATTTGAATAAACTATATATATATAGTTTATATAAAGCTTATAGCATCTACTTGTATTACTGATTTACATATTAAATGTGAGTATGCTCCTTCATTTTATTTTAAGGATTTTATTTATTCATTTAGAGAGATAGTATGTGTGTGTGTGGTGGGTGGTGAGAGGGAGAAAGAGAATCCCAAGCAGACTATATGCTGAGCATGAAGCTCAATGCAGGGCTTGATCCCACAACCCTGAGATCACAACCTAAGCCAAAATCAAGTTGGATGCTTAATTGATTGAGCCACCCAGGTAACCCCATTTTATTTTTTAAATAATTTTTTGGTTGAAATACAGTAGACATACAATGTTATATTAGTATCAGTTATACAACGTAGTGATTTGACAGTTCTACATATTACACTGTGCTCACCACAATAAGTGTAGTTACCATATCTCACTATGTTATTATATTATTGACTATATTCCTTATGCTGTACTTTTCATCCCTGTGACTAACTTTATAACTGGAAGTTTGTATCTCTTAATCTTCATCTATTTCACCCATCCTTCCAACCCACTCATATCTGGCAACCACCAGTTTGTTCTATTTATGATTCTGCTTCTATTTTGTCTATTCTGTCTTTTAGATTCCACATATAGGTAAAACCATATGGTATTTGTCTTTCTCTGACTTATTTCATTTAGCATAATATCCTCTAGGTCCATCCATACTGTCACAAATGGCAAGACCTCATTTTTTATGGTGGAATAATATTCCATTCCATATATGTAATATCTTTATCCATTTGCTTATCAATAGATCTTTCCATATCTTATTATAAATAATGCTGCAATAGAGATAAGGTGTATATATATTTTCTTAATTAGTGCTTCTGTTTTTGAGTAAATACCCAGTAACAGAATTACTAGACCACATGGTGTTGCTAATTTTATGAGGAACCTCCATACTGTTTTCCACAGTGGTTGAACCAGTTTACAATCCCACCAATAGTGCATGAGGCTTCCTTTTTCTCAACATCCTCACCATTGCTTGTGATTTTGTCTTTTTTTTTTTTTTTTTGTCTTTAACACTACCCATTCTGTCTGGTGTGAGGTGATCCCTCATTGTAGTTTTGATTTGCATTTTCCTCAAGATTAGTGATGGTGAACATCTTTCCATGTGTCTGTTGGCCATCTGGATGTCTTCTTTGGAAAAATGTCTATTCAAGTCCTCTTCCCATTTTAATCAGATTATGTTGTTATTATTTTTGGTGTTAAGTTGTGGAAATTCTTTATATGTTTTGGATAGTAACCCTTCTAGATATATTGTTTGAAATGTCTTCTATTCAGCGTGTTTCCTTTTTGCTTTGCTGATGGTTTCCTTTCCTGTGCAAATGCTTATTCTGCTATAGTCCTAACAGTTTATTTTTGTTTGTTTCCCTTGCCTGAGAATATATCTAGGAAAATACTGCTGAGGCTGATGATTAACAGACTATTGCCTATGTTTTCTTTTAGAAGTTATATGGCTTCAGATCTCATACTTAAGTCTTTAGTTCACTTAGAGTGTATTTCTGTGTATAGTTTAAGAGAGGGGTCCTGTTTCATTCTTCTACATGTTGCTGCCTAGGTTTCCCAAAACCATTCATAGAAGACTTTTCCCCCATTGTATATTCTTGACTCCTTTGTCAAATGTTAACTAACCACATAAGCCTGATTCGTTTCTGTGTGCCCCTTTATTTTAACAGGTCATTGTGTTCTACTGCCCATTTTATTTTTTAGTTTTCTATTAAATTTTATTTGGTAACACTTACCAGGAATTCTACCCTCATAACTGATCTCAATGTGCACAATGCAGGGCTGGTAACAGCAGATCTCTGGAATGCATTTATCTTGCATAACTATAATTTCATGCTCCTTGGAAGCTCCCCAAGTCCCCCTCCGCCAGCCCTATTCCACTTTGTAGTGGGTTTGCCTTTTCTAGATGCCTCATATAAGTGGGACCATGCAGCAATTTGTCCTTCTGTGACTGGCTTATTTCTCTACATGACGTCCCCCAAGTTCATTTGCACCATTTACCTACTGCAGAATCCCCTTCTCTGCTGCCCATTTTTTATTACTTTGAAACTGGGAATGTTACAGTCAGCAATTTAAGCCCTTCTTTCTCAACTGGCTTTAACATGACATAGAGTATTCTATTAAACCAGCTCAAAGTCTTGATTTTAGAAGATACAAAGATAGTTGTGGGAACTTTACTTTTTATTAAACTATATAAATAGTGCATCTAAATATAGAGAATTTCCAGGATCTTATGTGGATATAAAATATACAGATATTTTAATAATTTAAGTGACTGAACAACAGGCATGCTAAGAATTATATTTGTAATATTTGGATGCCCTGTGGTGAATAATTAAATACATGTTTCTAATAACTTACCATTTTTTAATTTAAACTATGTATTCTTTGTATACCTAAAACTGAATAGCTACAGTGCTATATTGATTTTACTGGTAGTACAGAGCTGTTTCTGCATGAAAATAATTGAAATAACTGAAAAAAACTATTTTAGAATAAGATGTATTTTAACACATATTAAAACTAAACAAATAAAATAAAACTAAAACAAATAAAATAACTTCTGACAAATAAAAGTCCAGGATCTGGTGGCTTCACTGATGAATTCTATCAAACATTTAAAGAAAAATAAATGCCATTTTCCAGAAAGTCTTCTAAAAAACTGAAGAGAAAGATACACTTCCAAACAAATTTTTGGAGCATTATGCTGTTACCAAAGCCAGACTAAGATACCACAAAGAAAAAACTACAGACCAACATCCCTGAGAAGTATGAATGTAAAATTTTTCAATAAAATAGTAGCAAACAGAAGTCAACACATATTAAAAGGATTTTTCACCACAAACAAGTGGAATTTATTTCTGGAATGCAAGAATTGTTCAACATATGAAAATCAATGTAATATGCCATATTAACAGAATGAATGAAAAAAACCACATGATCATCTCAACTGGTTCAGGAAAAGCACTTGACAAAATTCATCACACTTCAAAGAGTACAAATCGAAAGAAAATAAGGGCAATATGTAAAAAGCCCACAGTCAACATCATAGTCAATAGTAAAATTATGAAACTTTCTCTCTAAAATCAGAAAGACAAAAATACCTGTTTTTGCCACTTATATTCAATATAGCATTGAAAGTCATAGCCAAAGCTATTAGACAAGAAAAAGATACAAAAGTTATCTAAAATAAAAAAAGGAGAAAAATTATCTCTGTTCTCAGATGACATGATATATGCAGAAACTCTAAAGATTTCACAAAACAACAGATCTGATAAATGAATTCAGTAAAGTTGCAGGATACAAAATCAACACACTAAAATCTGCTGCATTCCGGTACACTAACATGGAAGAATCCAGTAATTAAATTATTAATTCTAATTAAAATAGCATCAAAAAATAAAATACACAGGAATAAACTTAACCAGGGAGACAAGACTTATACACTGAAAATTACAAACATGCCTGAAAGAAATAAAACACACAAATGTAAACAAACTGCATAATCATGGATTGGAAAACAGTATTTTTAAGATGTAAATATCACCCAATATGATCTACAGACACAAAATTTTTATCAAAATCCCAATGACAATTTTTTTTTGAGAAATAGAAAAATCCATCCTAAAATTCTTATGTAATCTCAAGGGACACTGAATAATCAAAACAATCTTGAAAAAAACAATGTTGAAACCCTGATTTCAAACTTACTACCAAGGTATTGTAGTCAAAATAGTGGGATCAGGTGTAAGAATAGAAATATAAACCAATGAAATAGAATAGACAGCACAGAAATAAACCCTTGCAAATAATTTGAACAATGATGCCAACACTATTCAGTGGAGAAAGGACAGTCTTTTCAACAAATTGTACTGGAAAAACTGTTTATATCTACGTGCAAAAAAATGAATCTAGATCCTTATCTAACACATAAGGAAAACTAGCTCAAAATGGATAAGGTACTAAACCAAAGAGCCATTGGGGAAAGCTGTCCTTCAGAAATGGGAAGATAAAGATTTTCCCAAACAAACAAAAAAAGAGGGAGTACATTGCCACAGTATTAACCTTATGAGAACTATGGAATGGAGTTCTTCAAGCTGAAATGAAAGGATACTTATAACATGAAAACACATGAAAATATGCAACACCCTGGTAAAGGTAAAAATATAGTCAAATTCAGAATACTCTAATACTGTGATATACAGCTGTATTAACCACTAAACTCCAGTAAAAAAAAATTAAAGATGAAAATATTAAAAATAACTATAGCCAAAATAATTTGTTAATGGATACACAATATAAAACACATAAACTGACATTAAAAATACAAAATGCGGTGAGGGAGTAAAAGGATAAAGTTTTTGTATGCAATCAGGGTTAAGTTATTGTCAGCTTAAAATAGAATGTTATAACAAAAAAAAAAAAAAAGATTTATTTAGGGACGCCTGGCTGGCTCAGTGGTTGAGCATCTGCCTTTGGCTCAGGGTGTGATCCCAGGTCTGGAGATTGAGTCCCATGTCGGGCTCCCTGTTAGGAGCCTGTTTCTCCCTCTGCCTATGTCTTTGCCTCTCTTTGTGTCTCTCACAAATTTTTAAAAAATATTTATTTATTTATTTATTTATTTATTTATTTATTTATTTATTATTTATTTAGAGTGCCTGTACAAGTGGGGGGAGGGGCAGAGGGGAAGGAGAGAGAGAGAATCCCAAGCGGACTACATACCAAGTGCCAAGACTGATGGGAGGCTTGATCTCATGACCCCAGGATCATGACCTGAGTCAAAATCAAGAGTCAGATGCTTAACTGGGGTGCCTGTGTGGCTCAGTAGGTTGAGTGTCTGACTCTTGGTTTTGGCTCTGGTTCTTGTGGTTGGAGGATCAAGCACTCAGTGCACAGTCTGTTTCAGATTCTCTCTCTCTCCCCCCCTACCCCACCAGCTCTCACTCTAATAAAATATATTTTTTTAAAAGTCAGATGCTTAACCAACTGAGCCACCCAGATGCCCCTATAACTATGTTTTATGTAAGCCTCATGATAAGCAGAGCAAAAACCTACAGTAGGTACACAAAAGATAAAGAAGAGAATAAAAAAGATACCATTATGAAAAAATAACTGACAAAGGAAGACAGCAAAAGAAAAAAAAAACACAAGAAATACAAAATAGCCAAAAAAAACCCAATTAATGATATCAGTAATTCTGTACCTATTCCATTAAATGTAAATATATTAAATTATCAAATCAAAAGGCATACAGAGGCTGAATAGATTTTTTTTTTTTGAAGACCCAATTATATGCTGCCTAGAAGAGACTCACTTCAGCTTTAGGAACATGGATAGGATCAAAGAGACATGATGAAAAAAGATATTCCAAGCAGATGGAAACCAAAAGTGATCAAAGGTAGCTTTACTTGTATCAGACGAAATACAGTTTTAAGTTAAAAACTATAACAGAAACAAAAAAGATCATTATGTATTGATAATGGGGTTAAGTCTTAAAGAGAATATAACAATTATAAATATTTATACACCTAACACCAGAGCACTTAAATATATTATGCAAATACTAACAAGTCCGAAGTATAATCATAACAGAAGACTTTGGTTTTCTGACCCCATTTTCAACAATGGATTGATAAAGCAAACAGAAAATCAATAAGGAAACATTAAACTATACTTTAGATCCACTGAATTTAGCAAATATATACAAAACATTGCATCCAACACCAGCAAAATACACACTCGGCTTACAGGCACACAGAACATTCTCCAGAATAGATCATATGACACAAACAAGTCTTAACAAATTTAAGAAGACTGAAATCGTACCAAGTATGTTTTCTGACCACAATAGTATGAAACTAGAAAATAATTAAGAAAACTGGAAACTCACAAATATGTGGAAATTAAATAACATACCTGAACAACCAATATATTTAAAAAGTATCTTGAAACAAATGAAAATAGAAACACAACTTACCAAAACCTATTGGATGTAGCAAAAGCAGTTCTAAGCAGGTAGTTTATAGCGATAAATGCTTACATTAAGAAATGATATCAAATAAACAACCAACTTTACACCTCAGAGATAGAAAAAGAAGAAAAAATTAAGCCAAAAGTTAGCAGAAGGAAGGAATAATGAAGATCAGAGCAGAAAGAAATGAAATAGAGACCACAGATACAACAGAAAAGATGAATGAAACTAAAAGCTGTTTTTTTTTTTTTAAAGATAAGCAAAATTAACACACCATCATTCAGACTAAAAAAGGAGAGAAGACTCAAGTAAAATTAGAAACAAAATAGGTGTGCAGCCTGGGTGGCTCAGCACTGCCTTCAGCCCAGGGCAAGATCCTGGAGACCCAGGATCGAGTCCCACGTTGGGCTCCCTGCATGGAGCCTGCTTCTCCCTCTGCCTGTGTCTATGCCTCTCTTTCTCTCTCTCTCTCTCTGTGTGTCCCATCAATAAAATCTTAAAAAAAAACCAAAATAGGAGACATTAAAATTGATACCACAGAAATACAACAGATCATAATATCACTTAGAACAATTATGCCAACAAACTGAATAACTGAGAAATAAATTCCTAGAAACATACAACATGAGACTGAATCATTCATAAAAAATCTTAACAGACCAATAACAAGAGACTGAATCAGTAATCAAAAACATCTCAAGAAAAGCTCAGGACCAGACAGTTTAACTGGTGAATTCTACCAAATATTTAAGGAATTAACAATAATCTTACTTAAACTCTTCCAAAAAAAAAAAAAAAAAAAAAAAAAAAAAAGGGAAGAAGGCAACACTCCCAAATTCTTTTTACAAGGCCAGCATTACTTTTTTTTTTTTTTTTTAAGATTTTCTTTATTTGAGAGAGAGCATAAGGGAGATCACAAGCAAGGGCAAGGGATAGAGGGAGAAGCAGGGATCCCTGCTGAGCAGGGAGCTCAATGCAGGACTTGATCCCAGGCCCCTGGGATCATGAACTGACCCAAAGGCAGACACTTAACTGAGCCACATAGGTGCCCCAAGGCAAGCATTATTTTGACACCAAAGCCAGATAAGGGCACTACAAAAAAAGAAAGTCCAATATTTCTGATGAATATATATGCAAAATTCTCAACAAAATATGGGCACACAGAATTCAACAGTACATTTACAGGGTTATACACCATGATCAACTGGGATTTATACCTGGGATGCAAAGATGTTACAACATATGCAAATTAATAGAAGTGATTCACCACATTAACAGAATAAAGGATAAAAAATCATCTCAACATATGCAGAAAAATTATTTGACAAAAATTCAACATCTTTTCATGATAAAAACTCAAGAAATTAGTCACAGAAAGAACATACCTCCACATAATGAAGGCAAGATATGACATGCTCACAGCTAATGTCATAATCAGTGATGAAGAGTTTACTCTAAGATCAGGAACAATACAAGGATGCCCATTCTTGCCACTTCTATTCAACATAGTACTGGAAATACGAGACGTGTATTTCTAGACATGATGTATTTTTCATGCCATTGTAACTGATATCTTTACATTTTCACTTTACATCCATTGCATAAACTTTATTTTTAAAAATGTTATGTACAGAAACATTGCTATTTATTTCTAATAATTAACCTATACATTTTCATCTTCTATGCATATCATTTGATCAACAAATAATGTTTTATTGCTTTCCAATCATACTAATTTTTTTCTTACCTGATTTCTCTGACTAGATCTTTCAATCCAATGTTGAATAAAACCGGTGAGAATGGACATTGTCTTTTTTTCTAGATTTTAGGTGGAAATTTTTCTATACACCAGTATTAAATTTTGCTATATTATATAGTACATATTATGTCATGATCAGAAGGGGAAAATGCAAAATGGGAGGCCCATAAGAATATAAGAACTCTCAAGTCTTTATTTTCTTTACATAATTTCCTGTTAGTATATTATCATTTACTTTTCACAACATTTCTGTATGTTCCTGAGACCCTGATTTTCCTATGCTTCCATAAGGGTCAGGTGGAGCCAACTTTCATCAAGACCTCTCAAAGCAGATCACTCAATGGTACATGCCTGAAGGTTTTATTTCCCAGGTCCAAATGGCCAATTATATCCAGTATCAATCACTGTTCACAACGACACAAAGAATTTTCTCATACACATTTGCACATCTTTTTGAGGTATGCCATGTCCTCTCCAGAGATTACCACACAGAGTCTTATTTCTCAGAGTAAACAAGGCCCTGCAGAGGAAGGGTCAGCTAACCAAGACATAAAAAGGATTCAAGCAGGAACTTTACTACAGAAATCATATTTAGCCACACAGGTCACTACATCCCTCCTACATATGATTTTTCCCCATTGAGATGTTTTCCTAAAGATTCTTATGGGAGAAGAGCTGGGCCCACAATGAAGAATACAGAAACATTTTAGAGACAGCAGGTAGGACTTTTATGTCCTGATTCATACCTGTCTGTGTAAGTTATCCCAGTCACGTCTTTGGCACCCCTATGGGTTATTCTCTGAGGGCTACTCAATTATAATAACTGGTGCTTTTGGGAAACGGTAACACACGATATGTGGTGGTATCACACAGGGTCTTTAGGTGTATAAATCATAACTTGTGTTTTCAAAATGTAATAAAAATTGAGGTCTCCATAACAGTATGAGTTAGGCCACCAGAAACAAGGGCAGTGTAATTGACAAGAAAAGACAGGAAAGGAAACTGGGAATCAGAAACACAGCGTCTGGAATGCAAATCAAGCTTAAAGGAATACAATTGGGTATTAGCAACCTCCTGCAAAAGAACAGGGAGGGAAAAAAGGGGATAAATATGAGCTAAATACATATTTTCTGCCAGAATTTTATATACAGATGAGGGAACAGATACTGTGGATGGAAAAGGGTTTCCCTGAAGTCACACAACCTGTGAGTAATGGAATAAGCATTAAAATCCTTGACCAGGGATCCCTGGGTGGCGCAGTGGTTTAGTGCCTGCCTTTGGCCCAGGGCGCGATCCTGGAACCCGGGATCGAATCCCACGTCAGGCTCCCGGTGTATGGAGCCTGCTTCTCCCTCTGCCTATGTCCCTGCCTCTCTCTCTCTCTCTCTCTCTCTCTCTGTGACTATCATAAATAAATAAAAATTAAAAAAAAAAATCCCTGACCAGCTATGTCCTTCCATCATACCAAGCTCCTAGAGGGGAACAGTAAAAGAGAGAAAAAGCAAGAAGTGTCAATTCCAAGATCCTGGGTCCATCCACTGACACAGACCAACTTACACTCTTGAAATGAAACACACAAGCAAACAAAAAGACTACATTTATTGAACCTTATCAATCCAGCTTTCCATCTATCTAAAAGAATAATTTCATAGGTACCTTTAGGAGAAACAAATCCTTCCCCCAAGCACAGTTACTAGGTTGTAGCATCTTTTGACTCAAGCTTTCTTCATGTCCTCTATGGGAAATTACTACACAGTCATAATTATGCTAAGCTAATGTTAATAATATTACTGCATGTCCAATTCCTATTATGTAACATAATCATAAATATCTAATTTCAAAATAAGCTATATTTGTAACTTGTTATATTTATCATTCAGTTCAAATCTCAAAAGTCTTACATCCATCCCATAATGAAAATGCCCATTCTTTATATAACTGAGATGTCTGTATTATCTCTGATAAAAAAATTAAACACATTAGGAACTTTATTTTGCTTGTGAAATTTTATCAGTAAAGATGCCATCAAACTAATGAAATCCATGAGCTTTGTATTATTTATTAAGGCTTGTGCAGATACCTTAGACTTTTCTGGGCTTAGCCCATTCTTATGATTTTACCACTGTATGAATTCTCTGATGTACAGTGAGTTGTGACTTCTGAATGAATGCTTTCCCACATACAGTACACCGATAGGGTTTCTCCCCAGTATGAATTCTCCGATGTACAACAAGGTCTGACTTCTGGGAAAAGGCCTTTCCACATTCAGCACATACATATGGTTTCTCTCCTGTATGAATGCGCTGATGCCCTGGGAGGTGGGACTTCTGAGAGAAGGCTTTTCCACATTCACTACATACATAAGGTTTTTCTCCTGTGTGAATTCTCTGATGTCCAATGAGGTGTGACTGCTGACAGAAGGCCTTTCCACATTCACTGCATTTATAAGGTTTCTCTCCAGTATGCGTTCTCTGATGTATGATGAGCTGTGACTTCCGGGAGAAGGTCTTCCCACATTCAGTACATTCATAAGGTTTCTCCCCAGTATGAATTATCTGATGTATAATGAGTTCGGACTTTCTGCTGAAGGCTTCCTCACACTGAGCACATTTGTAAGGTTTCTCCCCAGTGTGAATTCTTTTATGTATAATGAGGTGGGACTTCTCACAGAAGGCTTTCCCACATTCAGTACATTCATATGGCTTCTCTCCAGTATGAGCTCTGTGATGTATAACCAGCTGTGACTTCTGGGAGAAGGCCTTCCCACATTGATTACATTCATAAGGTTTCTCTCCAGTGTGAATTCTCTGATGTATAATGAGGGGTGACTTCTGGGAGAAGGCTTTCCCACAGTCACTACATTCATATGGTTTTTCTCCAGAGTGAACTCTCTGATGTATAATGAGGGATGATTTCTGAGAGAAAGCTTTTCCACATTCAGAACATTCATAAGGTTTCTCCCCAGTATGAGTTCTCTGATGTACAATGAGATGTGACTTCTCACTGAAGGCTTTCCCACATGCACCACAATCATATGGTTTCTCTCCAGTATGAATTCGTTGATGTATTAGGAGTTGTGACTTTTTTAGAAAAGATTTTCCACATTCAATGCATACACAGGTCTTCTCTCCAGTTTCATCATTCACATATTGAATAAGAGATTGTTTATTGCTGATAATTTTTCCACATTGACTACCTTCACAGTGTTTCACCCCATTCTGATTTTTTTCATGTTTAGAATAGGAAGAAATAAGTGTACTCCCACATCCAAAATTCTCATCAGTGTTTTTTCTTGCATAACCCCTAGTACAATGAAATAACTTTATATTAGGTTCCAAGCTCTTTTCAAATGAGTTACATTTACACTTACACAGTCTTTGTTTTGAAGCATCTAGGTCTGTGTAGTCATGAAATAGTTTTCCTAATGCCCTAAATGAATAGCCAGACTCTTCAACAACTGTTTTATTTTTGATGGCCATGACTTGCCTGAGAAGTCTGTTTTGATTTTCCTGATCTCTCTCCACCTGGTCATCATCCTGCCAGACCTTAAAAATGGAGTACAATGAACGATCTCTTGTTACACTTTCCAATATCTCCTTATGGAAGGAAACACCTCCAAGCATATCCAGTTGAGGATTTTCGAGTCTATTCTCCCTCTCTGAAAGAATAAAAAATAAATAAGATCACACAGATAAAAAGACCTAGTAGAGGGCAAAAGAGGTAAAACCAAATGGATGATACATGATGGTCCAACAGACAGAGAATTGGGAGGGCAAAAGGCCATTTGAAACATGTATACTTATCACATGAGTAATTAAAGACGGACATTACTTCTGATAGTGGTGGCATGAAGTAGTTGAATTTTCCTCCCCCAAAAAACAAAACAAAAAAAGATTAAAAACCAAAACAAAACAGGGACACCTGGGTGGCCCAGCGGTTGAGCATCCGCCTTTGGCTTAAGGTGTGATCCTGGGGTCCAGGATCAAGTCCCACATCGGGATCCTTTTGGGGAGCCTGCTTCTCCCTCTGCCTATCTCATGAATAAATAAATAAAATCTTTTTTTAAAAAAAATCACACAACTAATTTAGGGCACTGAAAAACTACCAATGAGAGGTAATAAGCTGAAAAGTGCTTACTCACCAAACATTTCTACTTGATTAGGTAAGAATGGGGAGCTTGTGGCATTCTTTCCTAGGGTTTTCTCATCTCCCATCCTGTAACCTAATCCACAGGTTACAGCTTAATGCTATTTAGTAGAGCAGCTAGAAACTTAACAGGAATTTGAAAACAAAGAAGTCATTGAAAGGTTGAAATAATAAACTCTTCCTATACCCCCACCTGACCACTAAAATATTTGTGCAAAGATATTCTATAGAGTCCAGCAGTGATTGGAAGTTTAGAAAGTCTTGCAAATTTTTTATACCTTTAAAGTGTTCTGACATATGTGCAACTCAGGCAGCAAAGAGTGAAAGCCACAACTGCCTTTTGATGTCTAATACCACCTCTGTCCAAATCATTAGCTCACCTCTACTTTATCCAGGTGAAGAGGAGTCTCTTAGAGAGCCAGACTTCAACACACAAATAAAAACTAAACAGAGGCATCATCAATGACACTCTGTGGGAGAGACAGATGTCACAGTTTAAGCCCAAGAAAGTTAGATGCCTCTAAGACAAAACAAAAACCCTCAGAAGGACCAGAAAAATCCAGACTACAGTAGATCATCATCTACAATGTAGAGTTTTCAACCAAAAATTACCAGACATATAGAGAAACAGAAAACTGTGGCCTAAACTAAGGAATAAAAT
Organism: Canis aureus; assembly: GCF_053574225.1. Taxonomy (NCBI): domain Eukaryota; kingdom Metazoa; phylum Chordata; class Mammalia; order Carnivora; family Canidae; genus Canis; species Canis aureus. Next base: position 60,145,714 of record NC_135614.1, on the reverse strand, counting down.
CAGTCAATATAAGGTGATTCTACATAGGTACAAATGCTGTATTTTGTAAACAAAGATCCCAAAGAAGGTATTATAAACATATTAAAGAACTTGAAGGAAAACACTGTTAGAGAATAAGTGAATGAATATGTAATTTTAAAAGAGAAAAAAGTATACAAAGGAACTAATTTGACTTTTTTTGTACCATGATTGTAGTGGAAGTTAATTTACTTACTCTATGCCTAATCTTTACTTTGGGTAAGTTAAAACATAAAAGAACCAAATGAAAATTCTAAGACTGAAATTAAAATTTCACCAGATGGGCTTACTAGATTTGAGAAAGCAGAAAGCAAAATCAGAATAAGTAAACTTAAATAAATCACTAAAAATTAAGTAACCCAAAGAACAAAAAGAGATTATAAAAAAATAAACCTTCAGATATATGTGGTGTAATATTAGGCATTCTATCCAGTATGTGTATAGTCGGGAGTGTTTCAAAGGCAGAGAAAAAAGTCAAGAAAAAAATTAGAGGGCCGCCGGGTGGCTCAGCGGTTTAGCACAGCCTTCAGCCCAGGGCCTGATACTGGAGATCCAGGATCGAGTCCCAAGTCGGGCTCCCTGCATGGAGCCTCCTTCTCCCTCTGCCTGTGTCTCTGCCCCTCTCTCTCTCTGTGTCTCTCATAAATAAATAAAATTTTAAAAAATTAGAAACATGCCTTTAAAATCACCCAGTTGGTGACAAACATTAATTTACATATCTAAGAAGCTCCATAAACTACAGGCAGGATACCTAGGTAACTAGTCACATCAAAATCAAATTGCTGGGGCAGCCCGGGTGGCTCAATGGTTTAGCGCCTGCCTTCAGCCCAGGGCCTGATCCTGGAGACCCAGGTTCGTGTCCCAGTCAGGCTCCCTGCATGGAGCCTGCTTCTCCCTCTGCCTATGTCTCTGCTTCTCTCTCTGTCTCTGTGTCGTTCATGAATAAATAATTAAAAGCTTTAAAAACAAAACAAAACAAAATCAAATTGCCAAAAAATGATGACAAAGAAAAATCTTGAAAGTAGTAAGAAAAAAAATGACACATCATGCTTAGGAGAGTAATAGTACTCAAGTTGAGTTTCAACACACTAAAAAAAACTGAAGCCAGGAAACACTGGAGTGACACATTCAAAATACTAAAAGAAAGCAACTTGTCAACCAAGAATTCTATATCAAGTGAAACTTTCCTTTAAACCTGGCAAAATAAAGGCATTTGCAGATGAACAAAAATATCTGCTAGCAGAACTGATTTACAAAATATACTAAAGAAAATCTCTCTGACAACATAATACCAGATGATAAGTTAAATCCATAGGACACTAGGATTTTTTTAAGTGTGTAGGTAAATATAAAGAATTTAGATGTCTGTTTTTTCCTTTTCTTTTGTTTAAAAAACTTTTTTAAAAAAAATAACAACATTGTCAAACCTATGACAAACTTAAGTGTAACATACATGATTAAAAGAACAAAGCAGGGACACCTGGGTGGCTCAGTAGCTGAATGTCTGCCTTTGGCTCTGGTCATGATCCCAGGGTACTGGGATCAAGTCTTGAATCAGGCTCCCTGCAGTGAGCTTGCTACTCCCTCTGCCTATGTCTCTACCTCTCTCTGTGTGTCTCTCATAAATAAACAAAATCTTAAAAAAACAAAAAACAAAAAGCAACACCAAAGCAGCACAGGATGGTCAGGGAGAGTAGAAAATGGAACTGTGCTACTGCAAAGTTTCCATGTTTTGCCAGAAAAATAAAGAGGTATTAACATGCAGTAGGTTATAAGTAGTTAAATATCACATTGTAATCCCCACAGCTATATCACACGCATAGAACTATGAAGAAAAATTCAACCAGGCAATTAAGATGGTATGCCAAAAAATGTTCTTTGAACATAAAAGACAGGAAAAGAAAAAGGACCTAAAGAGAGATTAAAGAAATAGAAAACAAATAGCAAAATGGCAAATATAAATCAAAACAAATCAACAATTACATTAACTGGGAATGGAATAATATTCTAATCAGAAACCATCAGACTGGATTAAACGGTAAGAATCAACTGTACATTATAAGAATTTTATTTTATTTTTTATTTTTTTGAGTTAAAGGACAGAGGTTTATTAAGATACAAAGAAAGCTCTCAGGAGTGAGAGGGGTCCCAACCAGGTTGCCCAAGAAATTCATTTTAAATACAAAGACAGGCTAAAAGTAAAAGAATGGGAGGGAAAACATCATGCAAACTATAAGCAGAAGAGAGGTAAAGTAACTATATTAATATTAGACAATATAGACTTCAAGACAACAAATATTATTAGAAACAAAGAAGTATATTTCAAAATTGTGAGATTTGCAAAAAGATAGAACAATTATAAATGTATCTCTACCTACCACAAATGCCCACAACACACAAACCACAACAAAAATAAAAGGAAAAACAAATTAGTAATTATGTCCAGAGATTTCAACATCCCTCTCACAAAGATTTCTAAAACAAGTAGACAAAAAAATCATTAAGTATCAATAAACCTGACCTAACATCTGTAGATATCCCATCCAATAACAGAACACACATTCATTTCAAGAATACATGAATCAGACATCAGAATAGACTATATATTGGGCTTCAAAACAAGCTGCAATTTTATGAGGATAGAAATTATACAGAGTATATTCTCCAACCATAATTAAATTAGAAATAAATAATGAAAGGGATCTTGAAAATTCCAGCAAACATTTGGAAAACAATATACATATAAATAACCTGTATGTTAAACAGTCTAGTAAGAAATAGAAAATAATTTGAAGTGACTGAAAATGAAAACAATCTATCACATTTTCTGAAACAAAGTTAAAAAAGGAGTACTTAAGAAGGCAAGTTGTATGCAGGTAGTCCTCATCTTGAATGATTCCAATATGCATGAATTTCAGTTAGCACAGTTTAGTTACATTACACCAGTCTGGCAATATTACAGTTAACATTTTAATTACCACAGTATACTATTTATGACTAATAGCATAAAGTACAAACTTCACTGCTAGCACTTCCATCCAAAATCCCTGTGTAAATAACAGATATGCTTCATGATCTGTACCTAATCATTTCACTTATTTCAAAGTCTATTGATTTTTAACTGCACATCTGTTATCCAATATATATACAGAATGCAAAATGTATAGGTGTGTTTCCTCCTTGTCTCCCACACACGTGGTATTTTACAAATATGAATAATTAAAAAGGGAAAGTGGCCTACAAAGCTGAAAATGCAGCAAAGAAACAACACTAACAACACTGGATGTGTTTAGAAAATAACTGATCATAGAAATGGTAGCACTGCCACTATTCATGAGATTTTAGGTATGTAGCCAGAACTTAGTGAAGGCAAAACTTGCCGACATAAATTCTTGGGTTATGATGAAAAGAATAAATATATTACACAGAAAATGAACCTGGCGAAAATCTTTACATTATCTTGGACATATATCACAACACTGAAAACACAAAGGGTAAAATGGTGGTAGTTAATCCAATCTAGAAAAGAGTTTGATAATTTGGTAAGGCATAGAAAACAAGCTCACTTCCTATCATAAGTTATATAATGATAAGAAGGTAGACACTGCTCAAACTACTCTATATAAGATTGTTGAAAAAACATTTTCAATGCTGTCAGTGTTTTAAATTGCAAGGTAGGAACTATTTATTTTACTGTATTTTCATTTCTCTATACAGTTATGACAAATAGACTGTTTTGAATGTTTTCACAAAAAGTTTAAATGTCACAAAACAATTGTAGTTTTTTTCCATTGATTATGAAGATTACTTTGCAAAGTTTTGACTTCTATGGTAATTTTTATGGTCCCTCACTACCATACAAGGTGAGAATTACCTGTATTTAAATGCTCATATTAGAAAACAATATGAGTCTCAATTAATAATCTAAGTTTCCACCTTAAAAAGCTGGAAAAAGAACAAATTAAACCCAAAATAAGTAGAGGACAGGAAAAATAAAGACCAGAGTGGAAGTCAATGAAACAGAAAATGGACAAATAGAAAAAATATCAATGAAATAAACTGATTTGAAAAAACTAATAAAATTAACATGTTTTAGCTAGCAATGAGGGAAAAAAAAGAAAGCAGGCATAAAGTAGCAACATCAGCAAAGAAAGACAGAACATCTCTAGACTAAATCCTACAGACATAAGAAAAAAATAAAGAATTATGAAAGATTTTATACCAATGAATTTGACAATTTGAATAAAATAAAAAAATTCTTTTAAAGAACATGAATTACCAGAACTGGCTCAAGAAAAAAAGGTAACTTGAATAGATTCACATCAAGGAAAGAAACTTAGTAAATTAAAATCTTCCCACAAAAAAATGTTCAGACCTAGACTGGTAATTTCCATTACTGTAATAAACCATAACCATGAGTGCGATACCTTCTCTAGGTCTGTGAGCTTCTCTACTAAATCATCAAACCTAAGAGTGGTCTTCCAGACCCCCAGTACATGTAGCAAACCAAATCCAGCAATATATGAAAAGAATTATACACCATCACCAAGTGGAACTTGTCCCAGAATGTAATGTTGGTTTACTATCCAATAACAGGTTAATTGAGCAGCATATAAACAGACCATCTCAGTAAATGCAGAAAATGCATTTGTCAAAATCTAACACATTTTCAGGATAAAAACATCAACAAAATTGGAATAAAAAAGAAATTCTTCAACCTGACAAAAGGCATGACAACTTACAGCTAATATACTTAACAGTGAAAGACTGGTTTTTCCCCCCTAAGATCAGGAATAAGACAAGGAGGTCCATTCACCATCCTATTCAATATTGCACTGGAGGTTCTAGCCAGGGTACTTAGGCAAGATGATGAAATAAAAGGAATCCAATGTGTGAATGAATGTCTCAATTTGTAGATGACAAGACCATTTATACAGAAAATCCTAGGAAATCAACTAAAGAACAATTAGAACTAATAAATGAATTTATTATTAAGTCTGCAGAGTAACAGACCAATATACAAAAATCAATTCTATTTCCATTTACCTACAATGGACAATCCAAAAATTAAATTAATGAAACAACTGTATATACAATAGCATCAGACAGAATAAAATACTAAGTAATAAATTCAACAATTATAGAATTTATACTTTGAGAACTATTGTCGAAAACATTAATCTAAATGAAAGAGGAAAATTACATGTTCTGCAGATTGGAAGATTTAATATTGTTAAGACAACAGTACTCCTCAAATTGATCTATAAATTCAACTAATCTTTGTCAGAATCTAAAGATAGTTATTTGTAGAAATGGATACACTTATTCCAAAATTCATATGAACCCTCAAGAGCCAAGGTTTCCAGTCTTGGAAAAGAAAAACAATGTTAGAAGAATGGCATTTCCCAATTTCAAAACTTACTACAAGCAACAATAGTCCAGAGATTGGCATAAAGACAGATCTATAGGCAGACAGAATAGTATAGTCAGAAATAAACCCTTTCATTTAAGGCTAATTGATCTTTGGCTAAGGCTCCAAGATCATTCAATAGGAAAAGAATAATCACTTCAATAAATAGTGCTGGAACAAATTCATTCTATGATGCTATCATTACCCTGATTCCAAAACCAGATAAAGATACCACACAGAAAAAGAGAACTACAGGCCAATATCTCTGATGAACATAGATGTGAAAATCCTCAACAAAATATCAGCAAACAAATCCAATAATACATTTTAAAAAATCATTCACCATGATCAAGTGGGATTTATTCCTGGCTTGCAAGGGTGGTTCAATATTCCCAAAAGAATCAACTGATATGTCACATCAATAAGAAAAAGGATAAAGCCAAGTGATCATTTCAATAGATACAGAAAAAGCATTTGACAAGGTATAACATATATTCGTGATAAATGTTTCCTCAACAAAGTAGATTTAGAGGGAACGTGCCTCAACATAAAGACCATATATGAAAAACCTACAGCTAACATCATACTCAATGTGGAAAAACTGAGAGCTTTTCCTCTAAGGTCAGGAATAAAGGATGTCCATTTTTATTCAACATGGTACTGGAAGTCCTAGCCACAGCAATAAAAGGCATCCAAATTAGTAAGGAAGAAGTAAAACCTTCAGTATTTGTAGATGACATGATGCTATATACAGAAAATCTTAAAGACTCCACCAAAAAGCTTCTGGAAATGATAAATGGATTCAGTAAACTCATAGGATACACTGTCAATGTACAGAAATTCATTGCATTCCTATATATTAAGTAATAAAGGCACTAATAGAAAAATTAAGAAAACAATCTCATTTACAGCTGTACCAAAAATCATAAAATACCTAGGAATAAACTTAACCAAAGAGATGAAAGATTTGTATTCTGAAAACTATAAAACATTGATAAAAGAAATTAAGATAACACAAACAGAAAGACATTCCATGCTCAATGATTGTAAGAACAAATATTGTTAAAATTTCTATACTACCCAAAGCAATCCACACATTTAAGGCAATCCCTATCAAAATACCAACGTATTATTCACAAAACTAGAAGAAAAAAATCCTAAAATTTGTATGGAACTTCAAAAGATCCAGAAAAGCCAAAGCAATCATGAAAAAGAAAAACAAAACTGGGGGCATCACAATTCCAGACTTCACATTATATTACAAAACTGCAGTAATCAAAACAGTATGGTACTGGTACAAAAATAGACACATGGATCAAAAGAACGGATAGATAACCCAGATAATAAACCCACAATTCTGTGATCAATTAATCTGCAACAAAGAAGACATGCATATGCAATGGAAAGACAGTCACTTCAACAAGTAGTGTTGAGAAAATTGGACAGCTACATGCAAAAGAATGAAAACGGACCACTTTCTTACACCTTACACAAAAATAAACCCAAATGCACTAAGGACCTAATTGTGAGATCTGAAACCATAAAAATCCTAGAAGAGTACAGACAATAATTTCTCTGACATCTGCCGTAACAACATCTTTTTAGATACGTCTCCTGAGGCAAAGGAAACAAAAAGGAAAAATAAATTATTAGGACTGCATCAAAATAAAAAGCTTCTGCACAGCAAAGAAAATAACCAGTAAAACTAAAAGACAACCTACAGAATGGGAGAAGATATTTTCAAATGATATATCTGATAAAGGGCTAGTATCCAAAATATATAAAGAACTTATACAACTCAATACCCAAAATCCAAATAATCCAATTAAAAATGGGCAGTAGATATGAACAGCCATATCTCCAAAGACAACATCCAGATGGCCAACAGACAGGAAAACATGCTCAACATCATTCATCATCAGGGAAATGCAAATCAAAACCACAATGAGTTATCATACCTGTCAGAATGTCTAAACTCAAAAGCTCAAGAAACAAGAGTTGGTGAGGATGTGGAGGCAAAGGAACACTTGTGCACTGCTGTTGTGAATGCAAACCAGTGCAGCCAGTATGCAAGACAGTATGGAGGTTCCTCAAAAAATTAAAAACAGAACTACCCTATGATTGGTAATCACATTACTGGGTATTTACCCAAATACAAAATTCCTAATTCAAAGGGATATATGCATCCCTATGTTTATTGCAGCACTATTTTACAATAGTTAATTTATGGAAAGAGGCTAAGTGTCCATCAACAGATGAATGGATAAAAAAGATGTGGTATATTGTGTATATCAATGGAATATTATTCAGCCATAAGAAAGAATGAAATCTTGCCATTTGCAACGTATATGGATCTCGAGAGTATAATACTAAATGAAATAAGCCAGAGAAATATCATTTGATTTTACTCCCATGTAGAATTTAAGAAACAAACAAATGAACAAAAAAACCTAAACAAAAAAAGAAACCAAAAAAGAGACTCAACTATAGAGAACAAACAGAGGTCGAGCAGAGGGAAGGTGGGTGAGGGGATGAGTGAAATAAGTGAAGGGGATTAAGAGTACATTTATCTTGATGAGCGCTAAATAATATATGGAATTGCTGAATTGCTAGGTTGTACACCCGAAACTAATACAACACTGTATTTAACTACACTAGTATTTAAAAAATATATAAATAGGGGGATCCCTGGGTGGCTCAACGGTTTGGTGCCTGCCTTTGGCCCAGGGCGCGATCCTGGAGTCCCGGGATCGAGTCCCACGTCAGGCTCCCAGCATGGAGCCTGCTTCTCCCTCTGCCTGTGTCTCTGCCTCTCTCTCTCTCTCTCTGTGTCTATCATAAATTAATAAATAAACAAACAAACAAATAAATAAATCTTTTAAAAAATAAAAATAAAAAATAAAAAAATACAAATAAATAAAAACACATCATAATAAAAATCAAAATAAATAAAATAAATAAATAAATGGTGCTGGAACACATGGATTGCCACATGCAAAAGAATGAAGTTGGACCCCTACTTCACACCACATGCAAAAATTAACTCAAAATGGATCAAAGACCTAGATGTAAGAGCACTAACAGTATAAAACTTTTAGAAAAAACTTGGGGTAAATCTTCACGACCTTGGATTCGGCAATAGATTCTTGGACATGACACCAACAGCACAAACAACAAAAGAAAAATAGAGAAACTGGACTTCATCAAAATTAAAAAATCTTGTGCTTGAAAGGATACTATCAAGAGGGTGGAGAGACAACCCACAAGATGGAAGTATTTGCAAATCATATGTCTGGTTAAGAGACTTAAGTCAAATGAGAACTTTAGAAGCTTCCAGGTTGGTGAACACATGGAGGTGCTGGGAGAGTGGTACACCAGGAGAGCGTATGTAGTAAGTTCTGCAGCCTTTCCCCATACCCTGCCCTATGTATCCCCCCATCTGGATGTTTCTGGGTTACATCCTTTCATGCTAAACTGGCAATCTACATAAAGCAAAGAAGAGCTCTAAGAGTCCTCCAGATTTCTCTTCCCCTGTATCAGTGACAAAGTGGACTGCAGATGGTGTTAACTTCACTCAATTTGGATTCCTGAGGCATATAGAGCATGCGCCCTGCTGAACTGTGTTGGAAACGTAGCATGTAAAGGAAACAAACACTGTTGTGTTAAAGCACTGGCACTTAGAGATTAATTTGTAATACAGTAATATCTAGCCTGTCCTAATTAATAATAAAATTAATACCAGAAGAAAATAACAAAAAAGAACTCTATAAAATACACTTTATCCATACAAAGAAACTTTACATAAAAGCTCCATATAAGTTCTATATAAGAATTTTATCTCTATAAGGAATTCTTACAACTCAGTAATAAAAAGACAATTCCAAATAGACAAAGGATCTCAACAGACTATTTTCCAAAGAAGATGCAGAATGGCCAATAAGCAGATGAAAATATATTCAATATAATTAGCCATTACAGACCATTTTACTTAAACACAAAGTTCCTATATGACCCAGCAATTCCATGCCTAGGTATATACCAAAGAAAAAGTTAAGCGTATGTCTACACAAAAACTCATACATGAATGCTTATAATAGCATTATTCATGTTACCAAAAGGTGGAAACAAGCCAAATATCCATTAATTAATAATTGTATAACCAAATGTAGTATATCCATACAACGGAGTATTATTCAGCCAAAAAGAAATGAAGTACTGATATATGCTATAATGTTGACAACCCTCAAAAATGGTGTGGTAACTGAAAGAAGCCAGTCACAAAACGCCACATGTTATATGATTTCATTTTTTTTAATATGATTTCATTTAAATAAAATACCAAGAGTAGGCAAATCAACAGAGAGTGAAAGCAGACAGTAGTAGTTGCTTAGGTCTGGGAGATGGGGAGCAGGAGTGTGATAGCTCAGGAATGTGACATAATTTCTTTTGCAAGTGATAAAAATACTTTAAAATTGACTGTGGCAATCGTTATACATATCTGTGAATACACTATAAACCACTGAGTAAAAAAAAAAAAGAGTTGTTAACTTTGAATGAGTGAATTGTAAGGCATGTAAGTTATATCTTAAAGTCATTTAAATAAAACAATAACAAAATTTCAGAGTATAGCTACAAGTATGGACTTTTAACTGTCTGTATTCACACTCTGTATCCATGTTTATATTCCATTACTCCCCAATAAATATTTTTTATTGAAGTTAAGCCTAGCAAATTCCTGCAGAAAAGCCATGATTCCTAACTCCAAGAATTTGTACACATCCATTGCTAGAGCTTACCTTCACCCTCCTCCTGCCTAACCCACCCTTCAAATATACTTGAGAGTAGCTGGTTCATGCTTGGAAAAAATGCCTTCTTAAGTTATGCCACATCTCTTTAGACTATAATTTTCAGTGAACTCCTAAAACATGAACTATACTAGTTACACAATTTTATACAGCCATGAACTTTGATGTCTTGTCTTTCCATGTATAATCTATGGTCCTGAAAAGCATCTGACTTCTATTGCCTTTGAATTTCTTCTAGAAAGGCACTAAAGATATGATTGTTGAGTGAATCGGTGAGAAATTTTTCTTCTCTTCATGATTCGCTATTAATTAACAAGTTGTTGAATACTTACATGTTCAGCAGAGGAGCAAGAAAGAATAGGAGCTGCCAATCTGAGTGGAAGCATAAGTCTCAGCCACCAGCCAATTAAAAACAAAACCAAGGGAACTGAGATTTCACTTCCATTGACTCCCACCTGCCAGATTTTTACCTGGATAGATCCAATTTGGTATGTCTCTCTTTATGATCCATGGCTCTTCTCCTTGTTCCAACTTTGAGATGACATCTGGTTTGGAAACTGGATGTCCTATTACAGGGAAATCAGAGAGGAATTGGGTTGACTATACTGAAGAAAACAGAAAGGGTGATAGGCACCCGGATTGTTCAGCTGGTCAAGTATCCAACTCTTAATCTCAGTTCAGGTCTTGATCTCAGAGTTGTGAGTCAAGATCTACCAAAAAAAAAAAAAAAAAAAAAAAAAGGCTGCTATTTAAAAAGCCCCACAGTGAAGCTGTCCAGCTGGCTCAGCAGAATATTGACCTTCTGCTGGAGAGAGAAAAGAATACAAATTTAGTCATTACCTATGTCAGGAACCCATCCACCTTGTCAACTTGATCCAGTGAGAAGAGAGAGGCATGGGATTAGAAGATGTTGAGATATCTGGGGAAGCCATCCTTACCCAATGAGACCAGGTGGCTGAAGTTCTCCAGCATCACATCTCTGTATAGGGTCCTCTGAGCAGGATCCAGTTGCTGCCACTCCTCCTTGGTGAAAGCTACAGCCACATCCTCAAATGACAGTGGACCCTATAACAGCATGCTCCGTTTCAATCTGAAGTGATCATTCTCATTTTTACCATAGCATGCCAAACCATATGCCCAGTTCTATATCATGCCTATTTAGAAAAATGATGTAAAATTCTGTATTTAGCAAAAAGAGTCAAACACATCAGAGGAACAGAAGAGCAAAAGAGACTTAATCACAAATGGGAATTCAATAAAGGTAGCATTTTGAATAAATGAGTTATTCGGCAAATGATATTGGGAAAACTGGATAGTCAATCAGTTAAATAATGAAGTTGAAACTTCACATTTTATAAACAATAGAATCAATAATTTTCAGATGGAGAAAAAAAATCTAAGCATCACAAATTATTAATACTGGTTATCCTAGGAGGAAGAAAATGCTAGGGTCCCTTTCACTTTATAATTTTCATTTTTTGTATTTTTTAAAATGTTTTTACCAAGTAGGGATAATTCAGTCCAGGACAAAAAATAGTAAAATGATTTTATAAATTAAAAAAAAAAAGGGACCAAAAACTGGCATTCAGTTGGGGAGCATCCTCACAAAACCTGAGACCATAGCAAGGCTATGGAGAATCAGAGACCCCTGTGCTCCAAGTGTTTGCCAGTGAATTTTAGGTAAAGAACTGCCTATTTGGAAGAAATAATTACTTCGGAGACAAATAGATACTCATCATTCCATTTTATCTAGGTTTTATCTCTGGATAAAATGTACCTTAGTTCCTCAAAGAATAATGTTTATGGAGTTCAGCTTTAACATTATGACAACTGTCCTCTAAAAAAAATATTTAAAGACACAATCACAAAAAAAATCTACTGACACATTTATGCAGAAGTATAGGTCAGGACATCATCTAAAGAAGACCCTCCCAAAATAAATTTCTTTTGTCCTAAAGGCAAGAAATACTTTCATTGAAAATTGAGCTGATTTCTATGTGGAGAATGCCAAATCATGTATATGATGTCCTCTATCTCTCCACTGTGGCTGCTAGAAAAGATGGAACAAATCTGCACTTTATTTTGTTCAAATTTGCACTTTATTACATACTTATATAAAAAAAACATAATGTAAATATAATGTATATTATATCTATATAAGACTTATATATACATACATGAACTAAATAGTTATTTTATGTGGCTTAAAAGCACATAATCTACATATTATACAGCAACTCGTTCCAAGTCTTAGTTCTACGTTTTCCCTAATTCTAATTTTTAGCTTTCTGCACTTTTCCATTTGATTATATGGAAACTAACTACAAAATAAGCAAGCAACTCACATGAGACTTGGTCATTTTCTGTTTTTCTTCCAAAAGAGCAGAGGTGCGAGGAATCAGGACTGAAAGACAGACTATATCTCCAGGAGCCATTTACCAGTCTAGAAACAACCACCAATAGAAGTCAGATGGGAAACAGGCCATGCTGTAGAAGGGTCTGTAAGCACCATGTGAAAAAAAAAAGTTCTCTTGTGATCATATGATCACAGAGAACTTGTAGAAGGTATATTTTTAATTGGTTGAATGCAGATATTTCTGTTGATATACAAACACCTTATTGTTCCCCTTTGAACTAGCAATTCTCTTTGTAATTCTATCTGTAAGACTCTAAATAAGACAATAGTTATGTATACATATATATGTAAGAGTTAACTGAAGACAGAGCAGTTCCCTGATAATAACCAAGTAGAAAACCAAGGAATGCACCCATATTCCCTAGTCACAAGCAGCTGGCAAAATCCTAAGAACTCTTTTATATTTTCCCCTAACCCAGCAAATTCTCTTGCCAAATCAAAATTCACAGATTAAAACTGTTGATTTTGGGACACCTGGGTGGCTCAGTGGTTGAGCCTTTGGCTCAGGTGGTGATCCCAGGGTTCTGGGATCCAGTCCTACATTCAGGCTCCTCAGAAGGAGCCTACTTCTCCCTCTATGTCTCTGCCCTTCTCTCTGTGTCTCTTATGAATAAATTTTTAAAATCTTAAATAAATAGATAGATAAATAATAAATAAATAAATAAATAAATAAATAAATAAATAAATAAATAAATAAACTTGATTTTAGCATGTTTTTTGTTTAAGTTTGTATTGCTGATATTCAGTAGTGCGGTTGCCTACGTAAGAAAATAGTGTCAGGTTAGAACCTTTGAAACAGGAATATACTACAATTCAGAAAGATACTTACCTGGTAAATTCTTCTCAGTCCCAGGATGGGTCACACAGAGAAGACTGAACTCATTCACAAGAAGTGAGTATTCCCATGAAAGGTAGATAGTTTCCTATAGGGTTATCCCAGGCTTGTTCAAAATCAACCTGGAAGGAAAACCATCAGTGCTCCTCTCTGGACATCAAACTGTGGAATGAGTAAAAAGCAAGTGTTTTAATAAATGTTTGCTGAACAGAATATAGAACAATTTCAATAGAAAGATGCAGGGCTGAAATCGCACCTCATATATGAAAAAGAAAAAAACTGGCACTCAAATTCTCCTATTTAACATAATTACCCAGAACATCAACATCAGACAAGGCCACTCTGTGACCATGACGTAACAAGACAGAAACAAGACCTCTCCAAAATCATGTCTGAACACAGACCCAAAGCACCAGCAGGGTCCAACCCCGTCTCCGAGTTAACAGGAGCTACTGCTACCTCCTTACCTATTACAGCTTCAGCTTCGGGGCAGTCTTTCCTCTCTCTAGATTCATGGACGTTCCCCAACACCGAATTCCTCCACTTCCTCACAACATCCAAGTCAGAGCAAGGCTCACCCCCTTAGGCACTCCCCAAAATCACCTAACACAAGGAGAAATCCTAGAAGAAGTTCTAAGACCCTCTTACGGAGAAGCCCCCACTTTCCTCACGGTGCGCGCGTTCCCAACTAGATGCTAGAGCCATAAACTCAACTAATTCAACCACAGGGTGTTCTGGGGGTCTTCGGCTAGAGAATTAACAACGGTAGACCTTTAGATATGTTTGCTCTCACGTTCGAAGGACGTTTTCTTCCTTGAGGACGCGAGGGATCCAGGGCGATGGGAGGTTTGAGAAAACATCTGAGGTGGGGCTTCACCTTGGGGGCGGCCTCGGACCTGCAGAAATTGTAAAGTGAGGCCTTTCCCACCAAACTAGAGCTGACCTTCATCAGCCCGGGGGCTGCTTTAGTGACCCCTACAAATCAACGTATTACCCAGGCGCAGAAATCCCAAATCCCAAAGAGCACCTGCACTGAATCCCGACCACAGGTCCACAGAACACGGGCCGCACGGAACCCCTGACACACAGATCATACAGCTCTCCCTATTACTGCCCCCTATACGTACCCAACACTCATCCCACAGACATCCCATCAGAACGCATAGGCCTCCCATTACTGACTCCCGCAGACCCCCGCCCCAGTATTAACCCCAGACTTCCTCATGACCCAACCCATAAATCCCCCTTCTGACCCCCAGGCTCGATTATCAGGCCCCGAAACGTCAGTCCCGGCCTAACCCTCGTCATCTGTCACAGATTAACGTGGATTGATGAACTCTCCCGCTTCCTGTCTGGAAGAGCCCAGCGCGGGGCTCCCGAGCATGCGCCGTGCCGTACAGAGCGGTTTCGCCCCCTCGGCATCCTCGGCGGCTTTGTTCAGGAGGCAAGATGGCGGCTCCCAGGCGCGGGGGCTCGTGGTGGGAGCCGCCATCTTGGGGGACCCGGCGGGTCCGTGCAGGTGGAGGAATTCGGTGTGAGGTCTGCGTTTGGACGGTGCCACCGCGGCAGCGAGGGGAGGGGGGCAAGAACTGAAAGGACGATGCTACAAACCAGTGAGGTGCGAAGTTTTGCAGAGAGCTCTTACAGGAGGACTGGGGGCGAAGTTGCAGTAGTACAGTCCTTTACTGGGGAAAAAGGAATGTGGAATAGTGCAATCCTTTTGTAGGGGATTCTACTTAAAAGTGCTGATGATGGAACAGCCCAGAATTCCACCGAGGGACCAAAGTGGAGGCCGAGTTCGGGGGCGGTGCAGGGGAACGGAGAGGTGTCGTGAACTTCTAATTATGCTAAAAACAAGGAGAAGGAATCCGCCAAAGGGAAGGGACGACCACAGTAATGTGTTGCAGGGACCGACTGATGAAAAAAGGAAAACGGAGACAGGGAAAAGAGACCGAGGCACAAAATAAAGGAGAACCTGGGCAACAGAGAATAGAGGCTAAGGGACAAAAGGGGGTGGGTGGGGGGAGACTGAGGAAGGCCCCCGGAAATCCTCGTCTGGACCGCGAAGGTCTGGGTGTGAGGAGATGGGTGGGAAAGGTTGAGGCAAAGTGCGAAACCTATAGGGTGACTCAGAAAGTAAGGCGGTGAGCAGCATCGCTTTGTAAACTCAGCTGGATGATGAGGCATAGATTTTGTGCCTTCCCCAGTCGCCGTTGCTGTTTTCTCCCCTGGCTCCGGAGGGTTTACCCATCCTTGCATCCCTCCGGAGAGATGCGTTTCAAGTGTGTAATTTAAATCACGGCAGTCATAATCATTAACAGTCTTTAGTTCTGTGGATTAACGGTTCTGCTCTGCGCGGACATAGTGCTAGTTTAACTTTTAATATTGTACATATGGTGACCCTGTGTTCTGAGAGTTCAGAAATGAAGATGAAAACTATAATACCAACGACAGCATGACCCATACATACATCAGCAAAATAAGGGCAGATGAAAAAGACACAGCGACACCTGGATTAGGGAGGTAAATACAACAGAGCAAATTGCACAATATGCAAAAAAGAATTCGGGGTCGGGAGTGGTGTTGAAGGGGATGTGTAAGTACATATGGAGGCGGAAACAAATCTAGGATGACAGGCAAGTACTTCAATAAATAAAAGGGGTTTTGTCTCCCCAAAACACGTAGATACTGAGTTGAAAATAGTGATCTCCCAAGTATATTAGAGGGACAGCATAAACATGCATTATTGTATATAGTTCTATTTACTGATATATAAAACTGATTAAAGTTGCAATTCCAAACTCAAATGTTGTAACTAAAATCTCCTGTGGACAAAAAGAAATTTTGATAACTGCTGACTTGGCCCCTTACAGTGTAAGGACAATCTTGCTTTCAGCAGTATGTAAGATGATACAGCAAACCTGACAAGAAAAAAAAAAAAAAAAAATTCCGGGATCCAGTCCCATCGGGCTCCCTGCGAAGAGCCTGCTTCTTCTCTCTCTTGCCTATGTCTCTGCCTCTCTCTCTCTCAACCTTTCATGAAAAAATAAATCTTTTTTTAAAAAAAGGAAATTACAATTAACATCCTAAATGTACAACAAACTACTTTGAATCATTACCAGAGTACTTTTAACAGCACACAAAACTCTGATCCTTTATAATTCTGTCCTCCTCTTACCTCACTTTTATGATGTTATTGCAGACAAATTGACATAAGGTAAAAAATTGTTACAAGAGAAAAAAGGTCTTTATAATTTATAAAAGGGTCAATTCATCAAAAAGATTGATAATTACAACCATTTATGTGCTAAACAACAAAGACCAAAAATATTGAGGCAAATATTGATGTTATTAAAGGGAGAATGCACAGTTCTATAATACTGGAAGACATCAACATCCCATTTTATAAAATGGTTGAACATAGAGACATAAAATCAATACGGAAATAAAGAACGTTACTAACACTTAAACTGGGCCTAAGAGACATATAGACTGCTACACTCAACAATGGCAAAATACTCATTTTTTCAAGTTCACATGGAACAGTCTTCAGGACATGCCATATTTTAGGCTACAAAAGAAGTATTAAATCTTTTTTTGTTTTGTTTTTTATTTATGATAGTCACACAGAGAGAGAGAGAGAGGCAGAGACACAGGTAGAGGGAGAGGCAGGCTCCATGCACCGGGAACCCGAAGTGGGAATTAATCCCGGGTCTCCAGGATCGCGCCCTGGGCCAAAGGCAGGCACCAAACCGCTGAGCCGCCCAGGGATCCCAAGAAGAATTAAATCTTAAAACACTGAAATCATGTATACTATTTTCTCCAACCACAAGGAAATGAAATCAGAATTTAATGAGAGAAAAAGCTGGAAGGCCCACAAATATGTAGAAATTAAATGGGGCACTATTAAACAACCAATGTGTAAAAGAAGAAATCACAAGGGAAATTTAAAAATACTTGGAGACACATGAAATAAACACACTATACTAAAACATATGGGATACAGCAGTGGCAGTGTATGGATAGAAATTTAGAGCTATAAATGTCTCCGTTTAAAAAAAAAAGGCAATATTGCAAGCAATTACATAACTTTATACCTTAAGTAACTAGAATGATATGAAAACTAAACCCAGAGCCAGCAAAGGAAGGAGGTAATAAAGATTTGAGTGGAAATAAACAAAATAGAGAAGAACAATGGGAATCATCAACAAAACCAAAAGTTGATTTTTTGAAAGATCAACTACATTCACATACCTTTAACTAGACAAACGAAGACCCAAATTACCAAAATCATACACAGTTGACCCTAGAACAAAATGGGTTTGAACTGCATGAGTCCACTTATGTGCAGATTCTTTTTTCAATAAATGCAGTATGCTACTGGAAATGTATTTTATTTTTTAAAGATTTTATTTATTTGAGAGAGAGAGACAGAGATAGTGATAGAAAGCATGAGCCTGGGAGGAGAGGAAGAAGCAGACTCCCACTGAGCAGGGACCTTGATGCAAGCCTTGATCCCAGGACCCTGGGATCATGAGGTCCTGGAATCATGACCTGAGCTGAAGTCAGATGCTTGAAGGACTGAGCCATCAGGTACCCCTGGAAATGTATTTTCATTATGATTTTCCTAGTAATACTTTATTTTCTCCAGCTTACTTTACGAATACAATATATAATACATGTGACATACAAAATATGTGTTAATTGTTATTGATAAGGCTTCCAGTCAACAGTAGGCTATTAGTTACATATTGGAAGAGTCCAAAGTAATATGCGGATTTCAAACTGCATGGGTGGGGGGTAGGTGTCTCTAAACCCCATGTGATTCAGAGGTTAACTGTGTGAGGTGGGGACATTAATACAGACCTGCAGATCTGTATCTGTATTTATATCTTAAGATCTAAAAATATCATAAGGATAGTAGGAACAATTATATACCAATAAATTAGATGACCTAGAAAATGGACAAATTCCTAGAAGCACACAAACTACTGAAACCGATTCAAGAAGAAATAAAACAGCCCGATATCAGACCTATAATGAATGGACTGAATCGGTAAGCAAAAACCCCTCCACAAAGAAAAGCGCAGAATCAGATGGCTTAACTGGAAAATTCTATAAACACTTAAAGAGCTAATGGAAATTATTCTCAAATCTCCCAACAGTGTCTGACTTTTTGATGCTATCTATCCTGGTGGGTATGAAGTATTACTAAACCCAGAGAAAGACATCACAAGAAAATTACAAACCCATATTTGTTTTTTATTTATTTATTTATTTATCTATGATAGTCACACAGAGAGAGAGGCAGAGACACAGGCAGAAACACAGGCAGAGGGAGAAGCAGGCTCCATGCACCTGGAGCCTGACGAGGGATTCGATCCCGGGTCTCCAGGATGGCGCCCTGGGCCAAAGGCAGGCGCCAAATCGCTGCGACACCCAGGGATCCCCAAACCCATATTTCTTAGGAGTATATATGAGAAAAATCTTCAGCAAAATCTTATCAAACCAAATCTAGCATATTAAATGGATTATTATTTTTATTATTCTTACTAGTATGAACAAGTGGGATTTATCCTAGAAATAAAAGAGTGGTTCATTATTTAAAAAAAAATTCATCAGCATACATTAATAGAATGAGGGAGGGGGAGCAATCCTGATCATCTCATCATCTCAATAAACGAAGAAAAAGTCTTTAAAAAAGATCAATACCCTTTTATGATGAAGACACAACAAACTAGAAGAAGGAAACTTTCTAAACATGATAAAGATAACTTATGAATAACTCACAGATAACATCATATTCAGTGGTAAAAGACTAAAAGATTTCCCTCTACGATCAAGCACAGAAAAAAGATGCCTTCTTTCAGCACTTTATTCAACATTGTGTTAAAAGACAGCCAGAGCGATTAGCCAAGAGACAATGAGGGCATCCAAATTAGAAAGAGAAATATAAAATTGTATCTATTCATAGGTAACATAATCTCAGTAAAATTAAAAAAAAAAAATCCCCCTCCTGCCTCAACACAAACTAGTATAGCTAGTAAAGAAATTCAGTACTGCTGCAGGACACAAGATCACCATACAAAGTAAGTGGTATTTCCATACAACATCAATGAACAATTCAAAAAAGACATTAAGCAAACAACTTGATAATACTTTCCAAAGGAATAAAATACCAAGGAATAACTTGAACCAAGCACGTACATTTCTACACTGAAAATTACGAAAACACTGCTGAGAAAAGTTAAAGGCCTAGCATGCGATCGTTGATTGGGAAACTTGATATTTTTAAGATGCGGTATTGCCCAAAGGCATCTACAGCTTCAATGAAATCCCTATCAAAACTCAGTAGCTCCTTTTGCAGAAATGGAAAAGATGATCCTTAAATGCATATGGAACTGCAAGAGACCTGGAAGCGCCGAAACAATCTTGAAAAGAACAAAGTTGGAGGGCTTACACTTCCTGATTTTGAAAATTACTACAAAATTATGGTATAATGATGTGGTGCTACCATATAGGTAGACATATAGATCGAGAGAATAAATGGAGACTCTAGAAATCAACCCATATACCTATGTTCAAGTGGTTTTTGACATGAGTGGCAAGAGCATTCAACAAGGAGAGGACTGTTCTTTCAACAAGTGGTCCTGGGAACATTTGCTAGGCACATGACAAAGAATGAACCTGGATCCTTACACCGTATGTAAATAGCTAACAAACACATGAAGAATGCTTGATGTTATTAGTCAGCAGGAAAAGGCAGATCAAAACCACAGTGAGATACCACTTCACAGGCACTACATGGCTAACATCAAAAAGTCAGATAACAACAAATGGTAGTGATGATGCCCTGAAACTAGAACCATTAAACACTGCTGGTGGGAATGTAAAATGCTGTAGCACTTTGGAAAAAACCTTGGCAGCTCCTCAAATGGTTACACCTAGGCCTACTTTGGACCCAGCAATTCCACGGCCAGGAATCTACCCAAAAGAATTGAAAGTGGTGTGTGCACCAACATGTATACACTGTTGACACAATCAGAGACATCAAAAGGTAGAAACAGGCGCCAGGGTGATGCAGTCAGTTGAGCATCCAACTCTCGCTTTCAGCTTAGGTACAGTGGTCTCCGGGTCATGAGATCAAGCCCAGCCTCGGGCTCAGCACAGGGTGTGGAGTCTGCTGGAATTTCTCTCTCCCTCTCTCTCTTCCCCTTCACCTTGTGCTCTCTCTCTCTCTCTCTAATAAATAATTCTTTTTTAAGTACAAACAAGCCAAATGTCCATCAAATGGTGAGTGAATCAAGAAAACATGGTATACAAAAACCATAAGATACCTAGGAATAAACCTAACCAAAGGGGCAAAGGATCTGTACTCTTGAAAACTATAGAACACTCATGAAAGAAACTGAAGAAAGCACGAAGAAATGGAAAAACAACACTCCGTGCTCGTGGATTGGAAGAACAAATGTTGTTAAAGTGCCTATGATATCTAGAGCAATCTAAAAATTCAATGCAATCCCTATGAAAATACTATCAACTTATTTCGGCGTTGAAACAAAGAATCCTAAAATTTGTATGGAACCAGAAAAAGACCCCAAATAGCCAACGGAATGGAATGTTGAAAAGAAAACCAAAAGGGTGGCATCACGATTCCAGACCTCAAGCTCTATTCCAAAGCTGGAATCATCAAGAGAGTATGGTGGCACAGAAACAGATATGTAGATCAATGGAACAGAATAGAGAACCCATAAATGGACCCTCAACTCTGTGGTGAACTAATCTTCAACCAAGCAGGAAAGAATATCCGATGGAAAAAAGTCTCTTCAACAAATGGTGTTGGGAAAATTGGACAGCCACATGCTGAAGAATGAAACTGGATCATTTTCTTACACCATGCACAGAAATAGACTCAGAATGGAAGAAAGACCTAAATGTGAGACAGGAGTCCATCAAAATCCTAGAGGAGAACACAGGCGGCAACCTTTGTGACCTTGGCTGCAGCAACTCCTCACTAGACACATCTCCAAAGGTAAGGAAAACAAAGGCAAAAATGAACTATTGGGACTTGATCAAGGTTAAAAGCTTTTGCACAGCAAAGGAAAGAGTCAACGAAATCGAAAGAAAACTGACGGCATGGGAGAAGATATTTGCAAATGACATATCAGGTAAAGGGCTAATATCCAAAATCCATAAAGAACTTATTAAATTCAACACCCAAAGAACAAAGAATCCAATCAGGAAATGGGCAGCAGACATGAACTGACATTTCTCCAGAGAGGACATACAAATGGCCAACGGACACATGAAAATATGCTCAATAGCATTGGCATCAGGGAAATACAAATAAAAACCACAATGAGATACCACCTCACACCAGTGAGAATGGCTAAAATTAACAAGTCGGGAAAGAACAGACATTGGCAAGGATGCAGAGAAAGGGGAACCCTTTTACACTGTTGCTGGGAAGGCAAGAAAAGAGTATGGAGGTTCCTCAAAAAGTAGAAAACAGAGCTACCCTATGACCCAGCAATTGCACAGCAGATATTCACCCCAAAGATACAAATGTAGTGATCTGAAGGGGCACCTGCATCCCAACTTATAGCAGCAATGTGCACAACAGCCAAACTATGGAAAGAGTCCCGATGTCCATTGACAGATGAATGGATAAAGAGGATGGATAGAGATATAGTTAGATAGATGGATAGATAGATAGATAGATAGATAGATAGATAGATAGATAGATAGATAACTAATCATTCACACATGATTAGTACTACTCAGCCATCAAAAAAAAAAGAAAAGAAATTTTGCCAATTGCAATGATGTGGATGGAACTAAAGGCTATTATACTAAGTGAATAAAGTCAATGAGAGGAAGACAATTATCATAGGATCTCACTCATAGGTGGAATTTTAAGAAACAAAACAGGATCATATGGGAAGGGAGGGAAAAAAGAAAACAAAAGGACACCAGAGAGGGAGACAAACCATAAGAGACTCTTAATCACAGGAAATAAACTGAGGTTTGCTGGAGGGGAGGGGAGTGGGGCTAGGTGGGGCTAGGTGACGGACATTAAGAAGGGCACGTGGTGTAATGAGCACTGGATAGTATACTAAAGGCCACTAAATTAGACACTTTAAACGACTGAAGTATATCTCAATAAAGATGTTCTTTATTGAAACAAAAAAAAAACCGGAAAGTCTTAGAGTAGTCAAAGAAAACATATTCCCTTTAAGAACTAAGATTGTCAACTGACGTTTTTGTTTAATGCAAAGAAGTGGAGCAAGGCTTTATTTTAAGCTCTGGAGGAAACTGGTAGAACATAGAAAGAACATGGGGAGGGCATTTTTTTTTTTCATTCACACACTTAGCATATGCAACTTTAATCAACCAAAAGAAAAAGTCCGAAATGTACAAGTGGAAAAAAAATGTTGACACAGGCTTAACTAGTATCAGCTACTTTTATGTACAGCTGTATAAGTTCAAAAAAGCTATCCTATATGTATATACAAAAGTTGTTTATACACAAGTCTGTACAGAGGGTCTATACATTTATTTCCTCAGAACCCTTAGGTGCCACCTTTTGGTGAAGACACCAACACTTCATTCACATATCTTACCAAAAAAAGCCTATTTCCAGGATTGATAGCAGCACTGCATCCTGGATTCAGACCATGTAGGCTCCATTCCTTCTGTCAGTGCAAACCACACCAGGTGCCTGGGCTTCCCTAAATAGTTTTGCACAGAGTGCTCCAAAGTGAAAGTCCGTAAACCAACCCGAGATGAAGAAGCAGAGTCCTAATCAGGGTGCCACC
The DNA here is from genome assembly GCF_053574225.1 of Canis aureus. Classification (NCBI taxonomy): domain Eukaryota; kingdom Metazoa; phylum Chordata; class Mammalia; order Carnivora; family Canidae; genus Canis; species Canis aureus. The sequence goes on along the minus strand of NC_135614.1, from coordinate 60,122,412 downwards.
ATAGGTCCAGGCATAGGTGAGCCTGCCTGCCCTGTTCATTGACGGTACTCCAATTCATCTACACTGTGGGTCGAGGAGGAGTCGTGTGGGCTGCAGGACTGGAGGCAGATGGGACACGGGCCTGCGCGCACCGTCCTGGGGCCTGTAGCCACTGGGATCTGACACAGCCTCGAGCCACCCACCTTTGGGCAAAAGTGCGGGGCAAGGCTTGGGAATATTCTGGATGGTGGCTTTCGGGATGCCCAGGGTCGCTCCGGGTGCACAGAGGTCAGGGCTAGACTAGGGTTTCCCATGGGCATGAGGTCCATACACGTGTAGCCTAGAGGGAAGGGGCACGCGGGCGACTTGCCAGGAAGGAAGCTGTGGCCTCAGGCCCGCATTTTCCTCCTAGACCCCAAAAGAGTGGATTGCGAGGTGGAGGCAAATGACTTGTGGCCCGGCGCAGCTCTTTTGCGACTCCCCGAGCCCTGGGCAGCTGACGAGGGGCTCGTCCTGGCAGGGCTGCTCCTGGCTGTGCTCAGCACAGAGGCAGCGCCGGGAGGAGTAGGGCCTGGGACCCACGCGACCCTGCAGGTGGCCTCGCTGGCAGTGCTGCTGGGCTCTGGGCTGGGCCTCGGGGGCCTCTGAGCCGCTAAGTGCCTCGGGCTGGGACTCACACGAGGGGCTTTCGGGGCTCCAGACACAGGGTTGTGTTGAGGGCTGGCTCGGGCGGTGGTGATGGGGGTGCTCCCGCAAGGGTGGCCCTGGGTGTTCGGGCCCAAGCTGTCCCCAGAGCGGTGTGTGCCGCTCGGGGCCCCGCTGGTTTGTGGCGTCACGCTGAGAGCTCCAAAGGTGCGCTTCCGACCTGGGGCAGCCTGTCTCCTCCCCAAGCCTGCGGGGGCTGCGCCAACCCCCAAGCTCAAGGGGGCTGGGCTTGCACCGCCAGCTATTGGGCAGGGCTGCTGGCTGTTGGGCCCAGCATTGGTCATGGAGCTAGGGGCGGTGGCCGTGCCGGGGGGCACGACAGCTGGGGTGGCAGCAACGCCTGGCTGGGTGCCAGCATGGGTCCCCGAGGTGCAGGAGGTGGGCGAGGAACCCCCGAAAGCCACCTGTGTGGTGCTGCCCAAGGAGAGCCGGCCTAGAGCCGAGGTCAGGGCCACGGCAGCGGTTGAGGCTGGAGCTGCCCGTTGTCCATAGGGGACAGCGCTGCGAAGGCTGGTGGCTCCCTGACACTGCCCGTCAGTGGCCCCGAATGTGGGCTGAGCTGGGGTTCCTGGGTTCCCACGGGGACGGTTCCCAGGTGGGCTGTGGCTCCAGAGCCCCAGCGTGTGCAGGCCAGTGGTGGCTGTGACTGAGCCCATGCTGTCTCTGGAGGGCATCGGAAGGGCCTGGGCAGATGGAAAGAAGCTCCCACTGGAGCCAGGGGGAGACCCCAAGAGCAGAGGCTGGCAAGGGGGAGTGCAGTCCATGGGGGTGACCTGGCCGTCAGAGGCTGGCTGGGGAGCCAAGCCTGCGGATGTGCCGCTTGAGGGGCTGGAAGGGACAGCACAAGTGACCGGCAGGCTCCTGGAAGGGGGGGCACGAGGCCCCACGGCGGGAGGGGAGCTCCGGGAGCTGAACACGGGACAGTCAACACACATGGGGCTAGGGCACTGCGTTCTGGAGGTGCTGGTAACAGCGGGGAAGGCACAGCTGGCATCCGTTAAACCGCTGACCCAGTTGGTTGGCAGAGAGCCCCCTCCCTCGCCTCCCATCCGAGGGCAGTGCCTGCCGCGCTTCACCCTGGAGGGGCGCAGGGACTCTGCAGCAGCTGCGGGAATGGAACAGCCAGGAGCTGGGCTGCTCCGTGCACACGCCAGGCCTGATGCAGAGCAGGGAGCAGGCCTGGAGGGGTCCGGGGCCTCGGCACACAGGTCAGCCCTGCCCGATCCCCATCCCGGGCAGGAAGCAGAGGCCAGCAAGGTGCATGGGGCTGGAGGTGAGGATCGTGCACAGGTGCCAGGGAGGGGCTGTGACAGGGAGGAGGTGGCGCCAGGGGAGCTGGGCTCCCCCCGAGACAGAGGCGGCACAGAGACAGCCCCTCCACCAGGCGACAGGACAGCCAGGGGACCCGGGGAGTCCTGCTCCGCCCGCTGTGCACTCAGGCCAGGGGCTGGAGCGACAGCTGGCAGTACAACGGCCCGAGCAGCAGGCCCGGGCAAGGCACTGGAAGGGCACCTGGAGCCGCACCTCGAGACGCCCTCCACCTCCCCTCGCAGAGCACGGTCGATGCGCTGGAGGGCGGCTTTCTTCTCCCCGTCTAGGTCCTCAGCGGTGACTCGAAAGCCGAGCTCAGGGGCTGGCGGCAGCCGCACAGGACCCCCTGGCCTGTGTGGCAGCAGAGGGATCTTGCGTCTTCGGGGCCTGGAGCAGTCAGACGTGGGTGAGCGGTCCTTGCAGGGTTCTTTCTGCCCCGTGGTGGCACCCGCCTCCTGCTGGCGCTGGTTCTTCATCTGGCAGGGCACAGGAGGCGCAGCGGGACACGAGGGGCTGTCTTGGCTGACTTTCTCTGGGGGCCTCGGGGGCAGCCGGCCCTGTCTTCTGGCTGGACCCCTCCTCCTCTGCACGGACGGGAACTCCCTGGTGGAGCTGTAGGAGCTGCTGATGGCATTTCGAGTGCTGCACGAGCTCCTGCTGGACGTGTGGGACTTGTCGTCTGCTGCGTCGGCTGCTCTCTCTGCGGGGAGGCTTCTGTGCAGAGGCCCAGGCCTGGGCACGAAGGAACACAGGCTTCTGTCCACACCGAAGGGCCTGAATGCCGGCTGTGCTGCCCCGGCACCTTTAGGGCACCTTCTCCGAGCATCTGGGGGCTCTGTGAGGGCAGGGTCCTCCTCCTCCCGGGCGCTCCACGCCCTCTTCACTGCGGAGACGTCTTGGCCACAGCTGGGTGCTGCCACTGGCCCCGGGGTGACCAGCCGCAGCTGCGGCACGTAGGCAGGGAGTCTGCCCAGGGTGGACGCGGAGGTGAGGGACGCCTGTGCTTGGGGGGCTGACAGCATCGTCCTGTGCAGGCCGCCGCGCCTGCAGATCTGGGTGATGAGCCCCAGAACAGAGCGCAGGGCCCACGGGATCACAGAGTACCTTGTGGCCGATGCTAGGAACCAGCGCCCATCCCGGGTCGCGGCACACTTGTAGGATGGCCTGGGAGTTGACCCCGGCGTTTGGACCGCTGGGCCACCCCTGCGGGCCAAGGCTGGTCGGGGGGCGCAGTGAGCGGGCTGCAGGCGGCCGAGGCCTGCTGCCGGGGGCCCACCCCGCGGGGCCCGGGCCGTGCCTGAGGGGCGCAGCCTGCCCAGGTAGGTGCCCTTCGAGCACTTGGCTCCGGGCGGAGGCCGTGCATACAGAGCTGGGCTCCCAGCGCTCTCCTTCGGTTGCCAACGTGGCGGCGAAGGCCCAGAGCAGTGTTTGGCCCGTTGCCAGGACACGGCTTTGGAACCCAGGGCGCCTCAGGGTGCGCGCGCGCGGGCACGAGGCCCGCGAGGCCCGGGGGCGCGCAGGGATTGTGCAGGCGGGCGCCTGAGCCCTGGCACCGCGATGGCAGGGATCCGGCCAAGGTGTGGCCACCCCGCGACCACCAGCCTCAGCTTTTCCCAGATCTCCTGCGGTGATGCTTGAGCTGAGGCACAGGAATCGCCTGGCACTCAGGGGTCCTTGTCCCTCGGCAGGGCCCCAGGGCCCTCAGGGAGGGTCCCTGGCATGATCCCCGCTCAATACAAACTGACTTTTCAATACAAACTGTGAAAGCCAGAAAACGATGCAGTCCCAGAAGATGTATCAGGATCCCGAGCTCTTTCTTAGCAGAAGGAACAGGGAACACTAGATCTCCTCCATCTTCCTACAGGTGGAAGTACCTTTATGATGGTTTTTTACCATAGAAAGTTTTCATATTTTCCATAACATAATCTAATTTTTCCCTTATGGTAAAAGTGAGAGTCTCTCCACCTAAAGATTTAGGACATATAGCCTTATATTTTTAAAATGTTCATCGTTTTACATCTTCGTTTCTATGCAGTATTTCATACAGTCGAACGGCATTTACTATAGAGCAGAGGTTGACAAAATTTAGTTTAGGAAAAGGGCTGAATAGTAAACAACTTAGGTTTTCTAGGCCATATGGCCTCTATCACAAGTCAACTCGCTGCTGTAGAGTGACAGCAGCCATAGACAATAATAAATAAGTCAATATTGCTATGTTTCAATGAAACTTTACTTATATACACTAGAATTGGAATGTCACAAAATGTTCATGTATTTTGAGATACTATATTAACCGTATTTTTTATCTTCTCCTCATTAGGATGTGTTGACCTCCTGGGAGGGTGGTGGTTAATTCCTATTGCGATAAACAACTTGCCTGACAGCACTCCTCTCACAGGTAAACCAGCCCCATCCCATACCCCCAACCACCTCCTTTATCTAATAATCACAAACCGAGCCAATATTCCCCTGCCCTAAATCAATCCCGGGCCAGGGAACAGACAAAGACAATCCCTATGTCCCAAAGCCCTCCACAATTATTCAAGCCAGCCAATTCTAAACTGTTTGACCTGCTCTGCCTTCCTTGCCCATGGAAATTCCAGGAAAGGCTACAGTCTGTAGTGCATTTGCCATGACCCACTTGGTGTTACATGGAATCGTTGCCTCGCTGTATTATATATGTACCCAAAACTAATATTACACCGTATGTTAACTATACTGGAATTAAAATAAAAACACTCTTATCTTTAAAAAACAAACACAAACACTATGATCTTTACTCCTGCCTCTTGACACTGGTGCTTCGTGTCCCCGTGACCCTAGGTGATTCTGTGATTTATAAGAAAAGCATATTTAGTCGACTTAATGACAATGAAAATATATGTCTCACATTTGGTCATTGTCGATGGTTCCTGGCTCACGGCTTCCAAAACCCTTGGGATTTCCTGAGTGAGAAGAGCAATGGGAGCATCTTTTGTCATCCTATTGGTCTCCTGCCCTCAGTTTCTGAAATTGCTTTGGAGTCATAAAAGTGAAACGGGTGTCTTATGATTCATAATAGACCCTTTCCACCACAACTGGGTTTACATTCCTGATGTGACTTGTGGAAAGCGCATAAAGATGGTGGCTGGTTGCCAGGGTAACCAACGATGCATACAGGGGTGAAACTTTTAGTCCCACTCCCTGATCTTCAGGGATGGGCTAGGGGCTGGCCGTTGATCAAGAACCAATGGCCAGTCCTTAATAGATAGAAAGCCTATATAATAAAGCCTCCCTAAAAACACAAAAGACAGAGTTTGAAGAGCTTCCAGGTTGGTGAACATGTGGAGATAATGGGGAGAGTGGCTTGTTTAGACAGCATGGAAGCTCCACACCTTTTTCCCACACCTGCCCTACATGTGTCTTCCGTTTAGCTGTTTCTGAATCCTACATTTTATAATAAATCAGTCATCGAATAAGTAAAATATTTGGGTTCTATGAGTTCTAATTAATTGAGCCCAAGGGAAGGGCTTGTGGCTTGTGGCTCTGATCTATAGCCGGACAGTCAGTAACGACCTAAACTTGTGACCGGAGTTTAAGGAGTTGGCCTGGGAACCTCCAAGCAATAGCTGCCGGGTCATAACCATATAATAACCTGGGCTTGTGGCTAGGGTCTGAAGTGGGGAGGGGTGTCAATCTCGTAGGACTGAAGTGTGAAGCTGTGGGATCTAATGCTATGTCCCAGGACGTGTGACACAGTTGAGTTAAATTGTGGGACAGCTGGCTGATGTCCAAGAATTGCTTATCCTTGGTATGGGGAACCCCCTCAGTGGAATAGGGACCCGGAGACTTCTACCCTCCTCCCATCTCTAGGGGAACTTCAAGCAACACTAACCTTTTCTTTCAAAGACACTGACCCGTCATCACGCAGTCACTTTTATACACTAAAACACAAACACAGCTCTCTGAATTTTTTCCAGCCGTTTCCAAATGTGAAAAACATCCTATGGTCACAGACGGTAGAAAACCAGGCAGTTGGCTGATGTGGCCTGTGAGTAGCAGTTTACCAATCCATGGTCTACAGCCCTTCTGCCTCGCTCTCCCACTACCTAGCTGTGTGTTCCCCAGCGAGTGGGTGAATCCGTGTGTCTCCATTCAACATGTGTAAAACGAGGTTAATAATAGAATCTACTTCCTACAGTTCCTATGGGAGGATTAAATTAGTTAATACATTTAAAGCACCTAGAATCATGCATAGTACATAGTGCATAGCCTCGGTGATTTCTGACACTAACCGGCTAGAGTTGGGCCAAACTTCCCAGATTAAGGGCACAGCCCTCCAGAAGATTGCCCTCACTTCAGTCACCAGCCGCATGCCCAGGAATCCGCAGGTCACCCTCACCTCTGGCTCGTGGGCTAAAGATTCAGCGCTTCCCAGTTCCCCCTCTGATACTTTGATAATTCACGACCGTGACTCACAGAACTCACGAAAGCACTGTGCTTGTGATTACAGTTTTATTACAGCATTAGGATATGATTGAGAACTAGCCAAAGGGTGAGACTCATAGTGTAAGATCTGAAAGGGCTACAAAAGTGAAACTTGTTTTCCTCTCTGTGTTGTCAGGATGTCATAGCCTCCAAGCACATCATTGGGGCCTACCGGGGACATTAAACACTAGGGAAATGCCAAGAATCTAGAGGCCACCTTTTAGAAACCAAGGACAAAAATCTGTATTTTGCCGGCCACGTTCTTTATTCCAAGCAAACGCTCTGTAGGTATTTCTGTTCATCGTAACTTTTAAGCCCTATGGAAACTGGCACAGCATGGAAGGTGATCATCCAAAGAGAACTTTTTCCCCAAGTAACCAGTTTCCCCAGAACTGTGGATACCTATCAGGGCACTGATTAATGTTGCACTAGATCAAAGTGAAGCAACAGCATTTTCAGAACATCCACCTGCCCTGCGGAGGAAAACTATCTCTGGGTTTTTCAAGTTGTTCTTTTTACTATTACTCAAAGGAGTTAGCTATTGGTCTTTATGTTTGTGTCATCAAAAATAATTGGCGTGTGTTCCTAGAAAATATGCCGCTGTTAGCTTTGACTTGCAGGCACTTTACGGAAAGCTCTGAGACGTGTTTCCCCTCTTGTCACAAGGGTATACTCTCAGGTCCATGCAGGGAGGCAGAAAAGCCGACTGCAAACATTGGAAAGGCTTGGGGCTCCAACTCCAATGCCTGAGTTAAGTCCTCCAAGCATTAGCGAAACGTGCTCGGGCCTGGGAGAGAGAATTGTCGCCGCGTCCTGGGTCTTGCGCCATCGCTAGGCTCGTGCGCCCGTTGGTCCTCCGACTGGGCCTTTTTGCAGGAAGGGTTTGGAGACGCAGGGGCTGGGGTCGGTGCGCGCCAGGCGCTGCAATGGGACGCGAGGCGCCCCGCCGCCCCCGGGCCCGGCCCCTCGGCCTCTCGGGCCCTCGCTGCGCATGTGCGGCGCCGCAGCGCAGGCTTTCCTTCTGGGAGACGGATTTCGCGGGCGAAGGGACCCGGCGCCCTCTTCTGCGCACGTGTGCCCTCCAAGGCCTGGCTGCAGCGCCCCGGGGGCGGGGGCGGGGGCCGAGTCCCGGGGCCCGAAGCCCTCCACGTGGTTGATGTCGGGCGGGCTTGAGAGGTGGGGGAAGAACAATAGGGGTCAGCAGGCCTTTGGGGGTAGGCGTGGATCGGGGCGTGTGGAAAGCTGCAGTGACCCTCCTGGACCTGGGTCCGTGAGCCCGGGGCGGTCGGGGTCCCCGCACTGCCTTCTGGCTGGTGCCCTGGCGCCGCGCTGCAGGTGTGGTGCCTGGAGCGCATCCAGCGGTGCCGGGCGCGCAAGGCCTGGACACCAAGGCGAGGAGCGCCCTCCGGGCTGTGGAAAGAGAACCAAGCTTTCCTGAAGGTCGGAAACGTTCCAGGGGGAGCGCTGCCTGCTTTTCCAATGGCATCTAACCTTTCACCCTTACAGCAGCGCTCCAAGTCCGCCTTTTAGGTCATGGGCTGCAACCCCGTAGTGAGTATGGGCGGTGAAATCTGTTTAGTGAGCTGCACTAATAGTTTTATTTGCCAGTATTTTTAGGTCGGACGTAATTTTCATAGAATGATTTGCACATAATTTACAGAGAACAAAAATGCAAAAATTGCCGATGGACCTGTGTAACAACCGCCCCCCCCCCCCCGTGAAAATACAGATCAGTGTAGTTCCCCAGAAAGTGCTGCCCCTTTTTAGTCAACCCCCACCCCCTGACCACGGCTTAAAGATCAATCAGTTTTACAATTTTATCTCTGCGGGTTAATTTCGCGTTTGTAGTACATCATGGAAGTGGCATCCTGCAGTATGTACTCTTGTATGGGGGCATTATTTAAAAATAGGTAAGATACTGTAGAATACCATATATATTCCCTTGTGACAAGGAGTGTTTTATGAAATTTGGTAAATTTCATAAATTATATGTAGTACATATAACTGTATTTTTTTTAAAGGACTGTTTACTGAGCATCCGTGAACCGCACACTCTTTCTAGTGCTGGGGACACAGTACTGAATCAAGCAGACAAAAAAACGCTGCCTTCATGAAATTTAGTTGAAGTAGAGGTAGTCAGCTAACAATAAGCATTATCATACTGCATATTAAATAGTAAATTATAATATAGAAAGTAGATCAGGTAAAGGGAGATGGGGGGATTAAGTTTAAATTAGGTAGACAGCAGAGGCCTCCTTGGTGATTTTGAAGCAAAGACTTGAAGAGATGAAGACTAAGGGTGCCTGGTCTCTAGCTTACTTTAAGAATACTATATATAATACCGCGACATACAAAATATGTGTTAATTGTTATTGATAAGGCTTCCAGTCAACAGTAGGCAATCAGTTACATATTGCAGGATCCAAAGTAATATGCGGATTTCAAACTGCATGGGTGGGGCGTAGGTGTCTCTATACCCCATGCGGTTCAGAGGTTAACTGTGTGATGGTGGGGGCATTAATACAGACCTGCAGATGAAAAAGATCATAAGGATAGTAGGAACAATTATATACCAATAAATTAGATGACCTAGAAAATGGACAAATTCTTAGAAGCACACAAACTACTGAAACCGATTCAAGAAGAAATAGAACAGCCCTATATCAGACCTATAATGAATGGACTGAATCGGTAAGCAAAAACCTCTCCACAAAGAAAAGCTCAGAACCAGATGGCTTAACTGGAAAATTCTATAAAACACTTAAAGAACTAATGGAAATTATTCTCAAATCTCCCAGCAGTGTCTGACTTTTTGATGCTATCTATCCTGGTGGGTATGAAGTGATACTAAAGCCAGACAGAGACATCGCAAGAAAATTACAAGCCCATATTTCTTAGGAGTATATATGAGAAAATCTTCAGCAAAATGTTATCAAACCAAAACTAGCATATTAAATGGATTATTATTTTTTATTATTATTACTAGTATGAACAAGTGGGATTTATCCTAGAAATAAAAGAGTGGTTCATTATTTAAAAAAATCCATCAGCATACATTAATAGAATGAAGGAGGGGAAGCAATCCTGATCATCTCATCATCTCAATTAATGCAGAAAAAGTCTTTAACAAAGTTCAATACCCTTTTATGATGAAAATACAACAAACTAGAAGAAGGAAAATTCCTAAACATGATCAAGAAAACTTATGAATAACTCACAGATAACATATTCAGTGGTAAGAGCTAAAAGTTTTCCCTCTGCGATCCAGCACAGAACAAAGATGCCTTCTTTGAGCACTTTATTCAACATTGTGTTAAATGACAGCCAGAGCAATTAGCCAAGAAAAAGAAATGAAGGGCATCCAAATTAGAAAGAGAGATATAAAACTGTATCTATTCATAGGTAACATAATCTCAGTAAAATTAAAAAAAAAAAAAAAATCCCCGTCCTGCCTCAAACACAAACCAGTATAGCTAATAAAGAAATTCAGTAAAGCTGCAGGACACAAGATCAGCATACAAAGTAAGTGGTATTTCCTTTTATTTTTTATTTTTTTAAAGATTTTATTTATTTATTCATTATATATATATATATATAGAGAGAGAGAGACAGAGAAAGAGAGAGAGAGAGAGAGAGGCAGAGACACAGGCAGAGGAGGAAGCAGGCTCCACGCAGGGTGCGCGACGTGGGACTCGAATCTGGGTCTCCAGGATCGCACCCTGGGCTAAAGCCCGGCACCAAACCGCTGAGCCACCCAGGGATCCCCGGAAGTGGTATTTCCATACAACATCAATGAACAATTCAAAAAAGACATTAAGCAAACAACTTGATAATAGTTTCCAAAGGAATAAAATACCAAGGAATAACTTAAACCAAGCACGTACACTTCTACACTGAAAATTACGAAAACACTGCTGAGAAAAGTTAAAGGCCTAAGCAAAAGGAAAGGTAGCATGTGATCGTTGATTGGGAAACTTGATATTTTTAAGATGCGGTATTGCCCAAAGGCATCTACAGCTTCAATGAAATCCCTATCAAAACTCAGTAGCTCCTTTTGCAGAAATGGAAAAGATGATCCTTAAATGCATATGGAACTGCAAGAGACCTGGAAGCGCCGAAACAATCTTGAAAAGAACAAAGTTGGAGGGCTTACACTTCCTGATTTCGAAAATTACTACAAAATTATGGTATAATGATGTGGTGCTACCATATGGGTAGACATATAGATCGAGAGAATAAATGGAGACTCTAGAAATCAACCCATATACCTATGTTCAAGTGGTTTTTGACATGAGTGGCAAGAGCATTCAACAAGGAAAGGACTGTTCTTTCAACAAGTGGTCCTGGGAACATTTGCTAGGCACATGACAAAGAATGAACCTGGATCCTTACACCGTATGTAAATAGCTAACAAACACATGAAGAATGCTTGATGTTATTAGTCAGCAGGAAAAGGCAGATCAAAACCACAGTGAGATACCACTTCACAGCCACTACATGGCTAACATCAAAAAGTCAGATAACAACAAATGGTAGTGATGATGCCCTGAAACTAGAACCATTAAACACTGCTGGTGGGAATGTAAAATGCTGTAGCACTTTGGAAAAAACCTTGGCAGCTCCTCAAATGGTTACACCTAGGCCTACTTTGGACCCAGCAATTCCACGGCCAGGAATCTACCCAAAAGAATTGAAAGTGGTGTGTGCACCAACATGTATACACTGTTGACACAATCAGAGACATCAAAAGGTAGAAACAGGCGCCAGGGTGATGCAGTCAGTTGAGCATCCAACTCTCGCTTTCAGCTTAGGTACAGTGGTCTCCGGGTCATGAGATCAAGCCCAGCCTTGGGCTCAGCACAGGGTGTGGAGTCTGCTGGAATTTCTCTCTCCCTCTCTCTCTTCCCCTTCACCTTGTGCTCTCTCTCTCTAATAAATAATTCTTTTTTAAGTACAAACAAGCCAAATGTCCATCAACTGGTGAGTGAATCAAGAAAACATGGTATACAAAAACCATAAGATACCTAGGAATAAACCTAACCAAAGGGGCAAAGGATCTGTACTCTTGAAAACTATAGAACACTCATGAAAGAAACTGAAGAAAGCACGAAGAAATGGAAAAACAACACTCCGTGCTCGTGGATTGGAAGAACAAATATTGTTAAAATGCCTATGATATCTAGAGCAATCTAAAAATTCAATGCAATCCCTATCAAAATACTATCAACTTATTTCGGCGTTGAAACAAAGAATCCTAAAATTTGTATGGAACCAGAAAAAGACCCCAAATAGCCAACGGAATGGAATGTTGAAAAGAAAACCAAAAGGGTGGCATCACGATTCCAGACCTCAAGCTCTATTCCAAAGCTGGAATCATCAAGAGAGTATGGTGGCACAGAAACAGATACGTAGATCAATGGAACAGAATAGAGAACCCATAAATGGACCCTCAACTCTGTGGTGAACTAATCTTCAACCAAGCAGGAAAGAATATCCGATGGAAAAAAGTCTCTTCAACAAATGGTGTTGGGAATATTGGACAGCCACATGCTGAAGAATGAAACTGGATCATTTTCTTACACCATGCACAGAAATAGACTCAGAATGGAAGAAAGACCTAAATGTGAGACAGGAGTCCATCAAAATCCTAGAGGAGAACACAGGCCACAACCTTTGTGACCTTGGCTGCAGCAAATCCTCACTAGACACATCTCCAAAGGTAAGGAAAACACAGGCAAAAATGAACTATTGGGACTTGATCAAGGTTAAAAGCTTTTGCACAGCAAAGGAAAGAGTCAACGAAATCGAAAGAAAACTGACGGCATGGGAGAAGATATTTGCAAATGACATATCAGGTAAAGGGCTAATATCCAAAATCCATAAAGAACTTATTAAATTCAACACCCAAAGAACAAAGAATCCAATCAGGAAATGGGCAGCAGACATGAACTGACATTTCTCCAGAGAGGACATACAAATGGCCAACGGACACATGAAAATATGCTCAATAGCATTGGCATCAGGGAAATACAAATAAAAACCACAATGAGATACCACCTCTCGCCAGTGAGAATGGCTAAAATTAACAAGTCGGAAAGAACAGACATTGGCAAGGATGCAGAGAAAGGGGAACCCTTTTACACTGTTGCTGGGAAGGCAAGAAAAGAGTATGGAGGTTCCTCAAAAAGTAGAAAACAGAGCTACCCTATGACCCAGCAATTGCACAGCAGATATTCACCCCAAAGATACAAATGTAGTGATCTGAAGGGGCACCTGCATCCCAACTTATAGCAGCAATGTCCACAACAGCCAAACTATGGAAAGAGTCACGATGTCCATTGACAGATGAATGGATAAAGAGGATGGATAGAGATATAGTTAGATAGATGGATAGATAGATAGATAGATAGATAGATAGATAGATAGATAACTAATCATTCACACATGATTAGTACTACTCAGCCATCAAAAAAAAAAGAAAGAAATTTTGCCAATTGCAATGATGTGGATGGAACTAAAGGCTATTATACTAAGTGAATAAAGTCAATGAGAGGAAGACAATTATCATAGGCTCTCACTCATAGGTGGAATTTTAAGAAACAAAACAGGATCATATGGGAAGGGAGGGAAAAAAGAAAACAAAAGGACACCAGAGAGGGAGACAAACCATAAGAGACTCTTAATCACAGGAAATAAACTGAGGTTTGCTGGAGGGGAGGGGAGTGGGGCTAGGTGGGGCTAGGTGACGGACATTAAGAAGGGCACGTGGTGTAATGAGCACTGGATAGTATACTAAAGGCCACTAAATTAGACACTTTAAACGACTGAATTATATCTCAATAAAGATGTTCTTTATTGAAACAAAAAAAAAACCGGAAAGTCTTAGAGTAGTCAAAGAAAACATATTCCCTTTAAGAACTAAGATTGTCAACTGACGTTTTTGTTTAATGCAAAGAAGTGGAGCAAGGCTTTATTTTAAGCTCTGGAGGAAACTGGTAGAACATAGAAAGAACATGGGGAGGGCATTTTTTTTTTCATTCACACACTTAGCATATGCAACTTTAATCAACCAAAAGAAAAAGTCCGAAATGTACAAGTGGAAAAAAAATGTTGACACAGGCTTAACTAGTATCAGCTACTTTTATGTACAGCTGTATAAGTTCAAAAAAGCTATCCTATATGTATATACAAAAGTTGTTTATACACAAGTCTGTACAGAGGGTCTATACATTTATTTCCTCAGAACCCTTAGGTGCCACCTTTTGGTGAAGACACCAACACTTCATTCACATATCTTACCAAAAAAAGCCTATTTCCAGGATTGATAGCAGCACTGCAACCTGGATTCAGACCATGTAGGCTCCATTCCTTCTGTCAGTGCAAACCACACCAGGTGCCTGGGCTTCCCTAAATAGTTTTGCACAGAGTGCTCCAAAGTGAAAGTCCGTAAACCAACCCGAGATGAAGAAGCAGAGTCCTAATCAGGGTGCCACCATAGGTCCAGGCATAGGTGAGCCTGCCTGCCCTGTTCATTGACGGTACTCCAATTCATCTACACTGTGGGTCGAGGAGGAGTCGTGTGGGCTGCAGGACTGGAGGCAGATGGGACACGGGCCTGCGCGCACCGTCCTGGGGCCTGTAGCCACTGGGATCTGACACAACCTCGAGCCACCCACCTTTGGGCAAAAGTGCGGGGCAAGGCTTGGCAATATTCTGGATGGTGGCTTTCGGGATGCCCAGGGTCGCTCCGGGTGCACAGAGGTCAGGGCTAGACTAGGGTTTCCCATGGGCATGAGGTCCATACACGTGTAGCCTAGAGGGAAGGGGCACGCGGGCGACTTGCCAGGAAGGAAGCTGTGGCCTCAGGCCCGCATTTTCCTCCTAGACCCCAAAAGAGTGGATTGCGAGGTGGAGGCAAATGACTTGTGGCCCGGCGCAGCTCTTTTGCGACCCCCCGAGCCCTGGGCAGCTGACGAGGGGCTCGTCCTGGCAGGGCTGCTCCTGGCTGTGCTCAGCACAGAGGCAGCGCCGGGAGGAGTAGGGCCTGGGACCCACGCGACCCTGCAGGTGGCCTCGCTGGCAGTGCTGCTGGGCTCTGGGCTGGGCCTCGGGGGCCTCTGAGCCGCTAAGTGCCTCGGGCTGGGACTCACACGAGGGGCTTTCGGGGCTCCAGACACAGGGTTGTGTTGAGGGCTGGCTCGGGCGGTGGTGATGGGGGTGCTCCCGCAAGGGTGGCCCTGGGTGTTCGGGCCCAAGCTGTCCCCAGAGCGGTGTGTGCCGCTCGGGGCCCCGCTGGTTTGTGGCGTCACGCTGAGAGCTCCAAAGGTGCGCTTCCGACCTGGGGCAGCCTGTCTCCTCCCCAAGCCTGCGGGGGCTGCGCCAACCCCCAAGCTCAAGGGGGCTGGGCTTGCACCGCCAGCTATTGGGCAGGGCTGCTGGCTGTTGGGCCCAGCATTGGTCATGGAGCTAGGGGCGGTGGCCGTGCCGGGGGGCACGACAGCTGGGGTGGCAGCAACGCCTGGCTGGGTGCCAGCATGGGTCCCCGAGGTGCAGGAGGTGGGCGAGGAACCCCCGAAAGCCACCTGTGTGGTGCTGCCCAAGGAGAGCCGGCCTAGAGCCGAGGTCAGGGCCACGGCAGCGGTTGAGGCTGGAGCTGCCCGTTGTCCATAGGGGACAGCGCTGCGAAGGCTGGTGGCTCCCTGACACTGCCCGTCAGTGGCCCCGAATGTGGGCTGAGCTGGGGTTCCTGGGTTCCCACGGGGACGGTTCCCAGGTGGGCTGTGGCTCCAGAGCCCCAGCGTGTGCAGGCCAGTGGTGGCTGTGACTGAGCCCATGCTGTCTCTGGAGGGCATCGGAAGGGCCTGGGCAGATGGAAAGAAGCTCCCACTGGAGCCAGGGGGAGACCCCAAGAGCAGAGGCTGGCAAGGGGGAGTGCAGTCCATGGGGGTGACCTGGCCGTCAGAGGCTGGCTGGGGAGCCAAGCCTGCGGATGTGCCGCTTGAGGGGCTGGAAGGGACAGCACAAGTGACCGGCAGGCTCCTGGAAGGGGGGGCACGAGGCCCCACGGCGGGAGGGGAGCTCCGGGAGCTGAACACGGGACAGTCAACACACATGGGGCTAGGGCACTGCGTTCTGGAGGTGCTGGTAACAGCGGGGAAGGCACAGCTGGCATCCGTTAAACCGCTGACCCAGTTGGTTGGCAGAGAGCCCCCTCCCTCGCCTCCCATCCGAGGGCAGTGCCTGCCGCGCTTCACCCTGGAGGGGCGCAGGGACTCTGCAGCAGCTGCGGGAATGGAACAGCCAGGAGCTGGGCTGCTCCGTGCACACGCCAGGCCTGATGCAGAGCAGGGAGCAGGCCTGGAGGGGTCCGGGGCCTCGGCAGACAGGTCAGCCCTGCCCGATCCCCATCCCGGGCAGGAAGCAGAGGCCAGCAAGGTGCATGGGGCTGGAGGTGAGGATCGTGCACAGGTGCCAGGGAGGGGCTGTGACAGGGAGGAGGTGGCGCCAGGGGAGCTGGGCTCCCCCCGAGACAGAGGCGGCACAGAGACAGCCCCTCCACCAGGCGACAGGACAGCCAGGGGACCCAGGGAGTCCTGCTCCGCCCGCTGTGCACTCAGGCCAGGGGCTGGAGCGACAGCTGGCAGTACAACGGCCCGAGCAGCAGGCCCGGGCAAGGCACTGGAAGGGCACCTGGAGCCGCACCTCGAGACGCCCTCCACCTCCCCTCGCAGAGCACGGTCGATGCGCTGGAGGGCGGCTTTCTTCTCCCCGTCTAGGTCCTCAGCGGTGACTCGAAAGCCGAGCTCAGGGGCTGGCGGCAGCCGCACAGGACCCCCTGGCCTGTGTGGCAGCAGAGGGATCTTGCGTCTTCGGGGCCTGGAGCAGTCAGACGTGGGTGAGCGGTCCTTGCAGGGTTCTTTCTGCCCCGTGGTGGCACCCGCCTCCTGCTGGCGCTGGTTCTTCATCTGGCAGGGCACAGGAGGCGCAGCGGGACACGAGGGGCTGTCTTGGCTGACTTTCTCTGGGGGCCTCGGGGGCAGCCGGCCCTGTCTTCTGGCTGGACCCCTCCTCCTCTGCACGGACGGGAACTCCCTGGTGGAGCTGTAGGAGCTGCTGATGGCATTTCGAGTGCTGCACGAGCTCCTGCTGGACGTGTGGGACTTGTCGTCTGCTGCGTCGGCTGCTCTCTCTGCGGGGAGGCTTCTGTGCAGAGGCCCAGGCCTGGGCACGAAGGAACACAGGCTTCTGTCCACACCGAAGGGCCTGAATGCCGGCTGTGCTGCCCCGGCACCTTTAGGGCACCTTCTCCGAGCATCTGGGGGCTCTGTGAGGGCAGGGTCCTCCTCCTCCCGGGCGCTCCACGCCCTCTTCACTGCGGAGACGTCTTGGCCACAGCTGGGTGCTGCCACTGGCCCCGGGGTGACCAGCCGCAGCTGCGGCACGTAGGCAGGGAGTCTGCCCAGGGTGGACGCGGAGGTGAGGGACGCCTGTGCTTGGGGGGCTGACAGCATCGTCCTGTGCAGGCCGCCGCGCCTGCAGATCTGGGTGATGAGCCCCAGAACAGAGCGCAGGGCCCACGGGATCACAGAGTACCTTGTGGCCGATGCTAGGAACCAGCGCCCATCCCGGGTCGCGGCACACTTGTAGGATGGCCTGGGAGTTGACCCCGGCGTTTGGACCGCTGGGCCACCCCTGCGGGCCAAGGCTGGTCGGGGGGCGCAGTGAGCGGGCTGCAGGCGGCCGAGGCCTGCTGCCGGGGGCCCACCCCGCGGGGCCCGGGCCGTGCCTGAGGGGCGCAGCCTGCCCAGGTAGGTGCCCTTCGAGCACTTGGCTCCGGGCGGAGGCCGTGCATACAGAGCTGGGCTCCCAGCGCTCTCCTTCGGTTGCCAACGTGGCGGCGAAGGCCCAGAGCAGTGTTTGGCCCGTTGCCAGGACACGGCTTTGGAACCCAGGGCGCCTCGGGGTGCGCGCGCGCGGGCACGAGGCCCGCGAGGCCCGGGGGCGCGCAGGGATTGTGCAGGCGGGCGCCTGAGCCCTGGCACCGCGATGGCGAGGATCCGGCCAAGGTGTGGCCACCCCGCGACCACCAGCCTCAGCTTTTCCCAGATCTCCTGCGGTGATGCTTGAGCTGAGGCACAGGAATCGCCTGGCACTCAGGGGTCCTTGTCCCTCGGCAGGGCCCCAGGGCCCTCAGGGAGGGTCCCTGGCATGATCCCCGCTCAATACAAACTGACTTTTCAATACAAACTGTGAAAGCCAGAAAACGATGCAGTCCCAGAAGATGTATCAGGATCCCGAGCTCTTTCTTAGCAGAAGGAACAGGGAACACTAGATCTCCTCCATCTTCCTACAGGTGGAAGTACCTTTATGATGGTTTTTTACCATAGAAAGTTTTCATATTTTCCATAACATAATCTAATTTTTCCCCTATGGTAAAAGTGAGAGTCTCTCCACCTAAAGATTTAGGACATATAGCCTTATATTTTTAAAATGTTCATCGTTTTACATCTTCGTTTCTATGCAGTATTTCATACAGTCGAACGGCATTTACTATAGAGCAGAGGTTGACAAAATTTAGTTTAGGAAAAGGGCTGAATAGTAAACAACTTAGGTTTTCTAGGCCATATGGCCTCTATCACAAGTCAACTCGCTGCTGTAGAGTGACAGCAGCCATAGACAATAATAAATAAGTCAATATTGCTATGTTTCAATGAAACTTTACTTATATACACTAGAATTGGAATGTCACAAAATGTTCATGTATTTTGAGATACTATATTAACCGTATTTTTTATCTTCTCCTCATTAGGATGTGTTGACCTCCTGGGAGGGTGGTGGTTAATTCCTATTGCGATAAACAACTTGCCTGACAGCACTCCTCTCACAGGTAAACCAGCCCCATCCCATACCCCCAACCACCTCCTTTATCTAATAATCACAAACCGAGCCAATATTCCCCTGCCCTAAATCAATCCCGGGCCAGGGAACAGACAAAGACAATCCCTATGTCCCAAAGCCCTCCACAATTATTCAAGCCAGCCAATTCTAAACTGTTTGACCTGCTCTGCCTTCCTTGCCCATGGAAATTCCAGGAAAGGCTACAGTCTGTAGTGCATTTGCCATGACCCACTTGGTGTTACATGGAATCGTTGCCTCGCTGTATTATATATGTACCCAAAACTAATATTACACCGTATGTTAACTATACTGGAATTAAAATAAAAACACTCTTATCTTTAAAAAACAAACACAAACACTATGATCTTTACTCCTGCCTCTTGACACTGGTGCTTCGTGTCCCCGTGACCCTAGGTGATTCTGTGATTTATAAGAAAAGCATATTTAGTCGACTTAATGACAATGAAAATATATGTCTCACATTTGGTCATTGTCGATGGTTCCTGGCTCACGGCTTCCAAAACCCTTGGGATTTCCTGAGTGAGAAGAGCAATGGGAGCATCTTTTGTCATCCTATTGGTCTCCTGCCCTCAGTTTCTGAAATTGCTTTGGAGTCATAAAAGTGAAACGGGTGTCTCATGATTCATAATAGACCCTTTCCACCACAACTGGGTTTACATTCCTGTTGTGACTTGTGGAAAGCACCTAAAGATGGTGGCTGGTTGTCAGGGGAACCAACGATGCATACAGGGGTGAAACTTTTAGTCCCACTCCCTGATCTTCAGGGATGGGCTAGGGGCTGGCCGTTGATCAAGAACCAATGGCCAGTCCTTAATAGATAGAAAGCCTATATAATAAAGCCTCCCTAAAAACACAAAATGACAGAGTTTGAAGAGCTTCCAGGTTGGTGAACATGTGGAGATAATGGGGAGAGTGGCTTGTTTAGACAGCATGGAAGCTCCACACCTTTTTCCCACACCTGCCCTACATGTGTCTTCCGTTTAGCTGTTTCTGAATCCTACATTTTATAATAAATCAGTCATCGAATAAGTAAAATATTTGGGTTCTATGAGTTCTAATTAATTGAGCCCAAGGGAAGGGCTTGTGGCTTGTGGCTCTGATCTATAGCCGGACAGTCAGTAACGACCTAAACTTGTGACCGGAGTTTAAGGAGTTGGCCTGGGAACCTCCAAGCAATAGCTGCCGGGTCATAACCATATAATAACCTGGGCTTGTGGCTAGGGTCTGAAGTGGGGAGGGGTGTCAATCTCGTAGGACTGAAGTGTGAAGCTGTGGGATCTAATGCTATGTCCCAGGACGTGTGACACAGTTGAGTTAAATTGTGGGACAGCTGGCTGATGTCCAAGAATTGCTTATCCTTGGTATGGGGAACCCCCTCAGTGGAATTGGGACCCGGAGACTTCTACCCTCCTCCCATCTCTAGGGGAACTTCAAGCAACACTAACCTTTTCTTTCAAAGACACTGACCCGTCATCACGCAGTCACTTTTATACACTAAAACACAAACACAGCTCTCTGAATTTTTTCCAGCCGTTTCCAAATGTGAAAAACATCCTATGGTCACAGACGGTAGAAAACCAGGCAGTTGGCTGATGTGGCCTGTGAGTAGCAGTTTACCAATCCATGGTCTACAGCCCTTCTGCCTCGCTCTCCCACTAACTAGCTGTGTGTTCCCCAGCGAGTGGGTGAATCCGTGTGTCTCCATTCAACATGTGTAAAACGAGGTTAATAATAGAATCTACTTCCTACAGTTCCTATGGGAGGATTAAATTAGTTAATACATTTAAAGCACCTAGAATCATGCATAGTACATAGTGCATAGCCTCGGTGATTTCTGACACTAACCGGCTAGAGTTGGGCCAAACTTCCCAGATTAAGGGCACAGCCCTCCAGAAGATTGCCCTCACTTCAGTCACCAGCCGCATGCCCAGGAATCCGCAGGTCACCCTCACCTCTGGCTCGTGGGCTAAAGATTCAGCGCTTCCCAGTTCCCCCTCTGATACTTTGATAATTCACGACCGTGACTCACAGAACTCACGAAAGCACTGTGCTTGTGATTACAGTTTTATTACAGCATTAGGATATGATTGAGAACTAGCCAAAGGGTGAGACTCATAGTGTAAGATCTGAAAGGGCTACAAAAGTGAAACTTGTTTTCCTCTCTGTGTTGTCAGGATGTCATAGCCTCCAAGCACATCATTGGGGCCTACCGGGGACATTAAACACTAGGGAAATGCCAAGAATCTAGAGGCCACCTTTTAGAAACCAAGGACAAAAATCTGTATTTTGCCGGCCACGTTCTTTATTCCAAGCAAACGCTCTGTAGGTATTTCTGTTCATCGTAACTTTTAAGCCCTATGGAAACTGGCACAGCATGGAAGGTGATCATCCAAAGAGAACTTTTTCCCCAAGTAACCAGTTTCCCCAGAACTGTGGATACCTATCAGGGCACTGATTAATGTTGCACTAGATCAATGTGAAGCAACAGCATTTTCAGAACATCCACCTGCCCTGCGGAGGAAAACTATCTCTGGGTTTTTTCAAGTTGTTCTTTTTACTATTACTCAAAGGAGTTAGCTATTGGTCTTTATGTTTGTGTCATCAAAAATAATTGGCGTGTGTTCCTAGAAAATATGCCGCTGTTAGCTTTGACTTGCAGGCACTTTACGGAAAGCTCTGAGACGTGTTTCCCCTCTTGTCACAACGGTCTACTCTCAGGTCCATTCAGGGAGGCAGAAAAGCCGACTGCAAACATTGGAAAGGCTTGGGGCTCCAACTCCAATGCCTGAGTTAAGTCCTCCAAGCATTAGCGAAACGTGCTCGGGCCTGGGAGAGAGAATTGTCGCCGCGTCCTGGGTCTTGCGCCATCGCTAGGCTCGTGCGCCCGTTGGTCCTCCGACTGGGCCTTTTTGCAGGAAGGGTTTGGAGACGCAGGGGCTGGGGTCGGTGCGCGCCAGGCGCTGCAATGGGACGCGAGGCGCCCCGCCGCCCCCGGGCCCGGCCCCTCGGCCTCTCGGGCCCTCGCTGCGCATGTGCGGCGCCGCAGCGCAGGCTTTCCTTCTGGGAGACGGATTTCGCGGGCGAAGGGACCCGGCGCCCTCTTCTGCGCACGTGTGCCCTCCAAGGCCTGGCTGCAGCGCCCCGGGGGCGGGGGCCGAGTCCGGGGCCCGAAGCCCTCCACGTGGTTGATGTCGGGCGGGCTTGAGAGGTGGGGGAAGAACAATAGGGGTCAGCAGGCCTTTGGGGGTAGGCGTGGATCGGGGCGTGTCGAAAGCTGCAGTGACCCTCCTCGACCTGGGTCCGTGAGCCCGGGGCGGTCGGGGTCCCCGCACTGCCTTCTGGCTGGTGCCCTGGCGCCGCGCTGCAGGTGTGGTGCCTGGAGCGCATCCAGCGGTGCCGGGCGCGCAAGGCCTGGACACCAAGGCGAGGAGCGCCCTCCGGGCTGTGGAAAGAGAACCAAGCTTTCCTGAAGGTCGGAAACGTTCCAGGGGGAGCGCTGCCTGCTTTTCCAATGGCATCTAACCTTTCACCCTTACAGCAGCGCTCCAAGTCCGCCTTTTAGGTCATGGGCTGCAACCCCGTAGTGAGTATGGGCGGTGAAATCTGTTTAGTGAGCTGCACTAATAGTTTTATTTGCCAGTATTTTTAGGTCGGACGTAATTTTCATAGAATGATTTGCACATAATTTACAGAGAACAAAAATGCAAAAATTGCCGATGGACCTGTGTAACAACCGCCCCCCCCCCCCCCCCGTGAAAATACAGATCAGTGTACTTCCCCAGAAAGTGCTGCCCCTTTTTAGTCAACCCCCACTCCCTGACCACGGCTTAAAGATCAATCAGTTTTACAATTTTATCTCTGCGGGTTAATTTCGCGTTTGTAGTACATCATGGAAGTGGCATCCTGCAGTATGTACTCTTGTATGGGGGCATTATTTAAAAATAGGTAAGATACTGTAGAATACCATATATATTCCCTTGTGACAAGGAGTGTTTTATGAAATTTGGTAAATTTCATAAATTATATGTAGTACATATAACTGTATTTTTTTTAAAGGACTGTTTACTGAGCATCCGTGAACCGCACACTCTTTCTAGTGCTGGGGACACAGTACTGAATCAAGCAGACAAAAAAACGCTGCCTTCATGAAATTTAGTTGAAGTAGAGGTAGTCAGCTAACAATAAGCATTATCATACTGCATATTAAATAGTAAATTATAATATAGAAAGTAGATCAGGTAAAGGGAGATGGGGGGATTAAGTTTAAATTAGGTAGACAGCAGAGGCCTCCTTGGTGATTTTGAAGCAAAGACTTGAAGAGATGAAGACTAAGGGTGCCTGGTCTCTAGCTTACTTTAAGAATACTATATATAATACCGCGACATACAAAATATGTGTTAATTGTTATTGATAAGGCTTCCAGTCAACAGTAGGCAATCAGTTACATATTGCAGGATCCAAAGTAATATGCGGATTTCAAACTGCATGGGTGGGGCGTAGGTGTCTCTATACCCCATGCGGTTCAGAGGTTAACTGTGTGATGGTGGGGGCATTAATACAGACCTGCAGATGAAAAAGATCATAAGGATAGTAGGAACAATTATATACCAATAAATTAGATGACCTAGAAAATGGACAAATTCTTAGAAGCACACAAACTACTGAAACCGATTCAAGAAGAAATAGAACAGCCCTATATCAGACCTATAATGAATGGACTGAATCGGTAAGCAAAAACCTCTCCACAAAGAAAAGCTCAGAACCAGATGGCTTAACTGGAAAATTCTATAAAACACTTAAAGAACTAATGGAAATTATTCTCAAATCTCCCAGCAGTGTCTGACTTTTTGATGCTATCTATCCTGGTGGGTATGAAGTGATACTAAAGCCAGACAGAGACATCGCAAGAAAATTACAAGCCCATATTTCTTAGGAGTATATATGAGAAAATCTTCAGCAAAATGTTATCAAACCAAAACTAGCATATTAAATGGATTATTATTTTTTATTATTATTACTAGTATGAACAAGTGGGATTTATCCTAGAAATAAAAGAGTGGTTCATTATTTAAAAAAATCCATCAGCATACATTAATAGAATGAAGGAGGGGAAGCAATCCTGATCATCTCATCATCTCAATTAATGCAGAAAAAGTCTTTAACAAAGTTCAATACCCTTTTATGATGAAAATACAACAAACTAGAAGAAGGAAAATTCCTAAACATGATCAAGAAAACTTATGAATAACTCACAGATAACATATTCAGTGGTAAGAGCTAAAAGTTTTCCCTCTGCGATCCAGCACAGAACAAAGATGCCTTCTTTGAGCACTTTATTCAACATTGTGTTAAATGACAGCCAGAGCAATTAGCCAAGAAAAAGAAATGAAGGGCATCCAAATTAGAAAGAGAGATATAAAACTGTATCTATTCATAGGTAACATAATCTCAGTAAAATTAAAAAAAAAAAAAAAATCCCCGTCCTGCCTCAAACACAAACCAGTATAGCTAATAAAGAAATTCAGTAAAGCTGCAGGACACAAGATCAGCATACAAAGTAAGTGGTATTTCCTTTTATTTTTTATTTTTTTAAAGATTTTATTTATTTATTCATTATATATATATATATATAGAGAGAGAGAGACAGAGAAAGAGAGAGAGAGAGAGAGAGGCAGAGACACAGGCAGAGGAGGAAGCAGGCTCCACGCAGGGTGCGCGACGTGGGACTCGAATCTGGGTCTCCAGGATCGCACCCTGGGCTAAAGCCCGGCACCAAACCGCTGAGCCACCCAGGGATCCCCGGAAGTGGTATTTCCATACAACATCAATGAACAATTCAAAAAAGACATTAAGCAAACAACTTGATAATAGTTTCCAAAGGAATAAAATACCAAGGAATAACTTAAACCAAGCACGTACACTTCTACACTGAAAATTACGAAAACACTGCTGAGAAAAGTTAAAGGCCTAAGCAAAAGGAAAGGTAGCATGTGATCGTTGATTGGGAAACTTGATATTTTTAAGATGCGGTATTGCCCAAAGGCATCTACAGCTTCAATGAAATCCCTATCAAAACTCAGTAGCTCCTTTTGCAGAAATGGAAAAGATGATCCTTAAATGCATATGGAACTGCAAGAGACCTGGAAGCGCCGAAACAATCTTGAAAAGAACAAAGTTGGAGGGCTTACACTTCCTGATTTCGAAAATTACTACAAAATTATGGTATAATGATGTGGTGCTACCATATGGGTAGACATATAGATCGAGAGAATAAATGGAGACTCTAGAAATCAACCCATATACCTATGTTCAAGTGGTTTTTGACATGAGTGGCAAGAGCATTCAACAAGGAAAGGACTGTTCTTTCAACAAGTGGTCCTGGGAACATTTGCTAGGCACATGACAAAGAATGAACCTGGATCCTTACACCGTATGTAAATAGCTAACAAACACATGAAGAATGCTTGATGTTATTAGTCAGCAGGAAAAGGCAGATCAAAACCACAGTGAGATACCACTTCACAGCCACTACATGGCTAACATCAAAAAGTCAGATAACAACAAATGGTAGTGATGATGCCCTGAAACTAGAACCATTAAACACTGCTGGTGGGAATGTAAAATGCTGTAGCACTTTGGAAAAAACCTTGGCAGCTCCTCAAATGGTTACACCTAGGCCTACTTTGGACCCAGCAATTCCACGGCCAGGAATCTACCCAAAAGAATTGAAAGTGGTGTGTGCACCAACATGTATACACTGTTGACACAATCAGAGACATCAAAAGGTAGAAACAGGCGCCAGGGTGATGCAGTCAGTTGAGCATCCAACTCTCGCTTTCAGCTTAGGTACAGTGGTCTCCGGGTCATGAGATCAAGCCCAGCCTTGGGCTCAGCACAGGGTGTGGAGTCTGCTGGAATTTCTCTCTCCCTCTCTCTCTTCCCCTTCACCTTGTGCTCTCTCTCTCTAATAAATAATTCTTTTTTAAGTACAAACAAGCCAAATGTCCATCAACTGGTGAGTGAATCAAGAAAACATGGTATACAAAAACCATAAGATACCTAGGAATAAACCTAACCAAAGGGGCAAAGGATCTGTACTCTTGAAAACTATAGAACACTCATGAAAGAAACTGAAGAAAGCACGAAGAAATGGAAAAACAACACTCCGTGCTCGTGGATTGGAAGAACAAATATTGTTAAAATGCCTATGATATCTAGAGCAATCTAAAAATTCAATGCAATCCCTATCAAAATACTATCAACTTATTTCGGCGTTGAAACAAAGAATCCTAAAATTTGTATGGAACCAGAAAAAGACCCCAAATAGCCAACGGAATGGAATGTTGAAAAGAAAACCAAAAGGGTGGCATCACGATTCCAGACCTGAAGCTCTATTCCAAAGCTGGAATCATCAAGAGAGTATGGTGGCACAGAAACAGATACGTAGATCAATGGAACAGAATAGAGTACCCATAAATGGACCCTCAACTCTGTGGTGAACTAATCTTCAACCAAGCAGGAAAGAATATCCGATGGAAAAAAGTCTCTTCAACAAATGGTGTTGGGAAAATTGGACAGCCACATGCTGAAGAATGAAACTGGATCATTTTCTTACACCATGCACAGAAATAGACTCAGAATGGAAGAAAGACCTAAATGTGAGACAGGAGTCCATCAAAATCCTAGAGGAGAACACAGGCGGCAACCTTTGTGACCTTGGCTGCAGCAACTCCTCACTAGACCCATCTCCAAAGGTAAGGAAAACACAGGCAAAAATGAACTATTGGGACTTGATCAAGGTTAAAAGCTTTTGCACAGCAAAGGAAAGAGTCAACGAAATCGAAAGAAAACTGACAGCATGGGAGAAGATATTTGCAAATGACATATCAGGTAAAGGGCTAATATCCAAAATCCATAAAGAACTTATTAAATTCAACACCCAAAGAACAAAGAATCCAATCAGGAAATGGGCAGCAGACATGAACTGACATTTCTCCAGAGAGGACATACAAATGGCCAACGGACACATGAAAATATGCTCAATAGCATTGGCATCAGGGAAATACAAATAAAAACCACTATGAGATACCACCTCTCGCCAGTGAGAATGGCTAAAATTAACAAGTCGGAAAGAACAGACATTGGCAAGGATGCAGAGAAAGGGGAACCCTTTTACACTGTTGCTGGGAAGGCAAGAAAAGAGTATGGAGGTTCCTCAAAAAGTAGAAAACAGAGCTACCCTATGACCCAGCAATTGCACAGCAGATATTCACCCCAAAGATACAAATGTAGTGATCTGAAGGGGCACCTGCATCCCAACTTATAGCAGCAATGTCCACAACAGCCAAACTATGGAAAGAGTCACGATGTCCATTGACAGATGAATGGATAAAGAGGATGGATAGAGATATAGTTAGATAGATGGATAGATAGATAGATAGATAGATAACTAATCATTCACACATGATTAGTACTACTCAGCCATCAAAAAAAAAAGAAAGAAATTTTGCCAATTGCAATGATGTGGATGGAACTAAAGGCTATTATACTAAGTGAATAAAGTCAATGAGAGGAAGACAATTATCATAGGCTCTCACTCATAGGTGGAATTTTAAGAAACAAAACAGGATCATATGGGAAGGGAGGGAAAAAAGAAAACAAAAGGACACCAGAGAGGGAGACAAACCATAAGAGACTCTTAATCACAGGAAATAAACTGAGGTTTGCTGGAGGGGAGGGGAGTGGGGCTAGGTGGGGCTAGGTGACGGACATTAAGAAGGGCACGTGGTGTAATGAGCACTGGATAGTATACTAAAGGCCACTAAATTAGACACTTTAAACGACTGAATTATATCTCAATAAAGATGTTCTTTATTGAAACAAAAAAAAAACCGGAAAGTCTTAGAGTAGTCAAAGAAAACATATTCCCTTTAAGAACTAAGATTGTCAACTGACGTTTTTGTTTAATGCAAAGAAGTGGAGCAAGGCTTTATTTTAAGCTCTGGAGGAAACTGGTAGAACATAGAAAGAACATGGGGAGGGCATTTTTTTTTTCATTCACACACTTAGCATATGCAACTTTAATCAACCAAAAGAAAAAGTCCGAAATGTACAAGTGGAAAAAAAATGTTGACACGGGCTTAACTAGTATCAGCTACTTTTATGTACAGCTGTATAAGTTCAAAAAAGCTATCCTATATGTATATACAAAAGTTGTTTATACACAAGTCTGTACAGAGGGTCTATACATTTATTTCCTCAGAACCCTTAGGTGCCACCTTTTGGTGAAGACACCAACACTTCATTCACATATCTTACCAAAAAAAGCCTATTTCCAGGATTGATAGCAGCACTGCATCCTGGATTCAGACCATGTAGGCTCCATTCCTTCTGTCAGTGCAAACCACACCAGGTGCCTGGGCTTCCCTAAATAGTTTTGCACAGAGTGCTCCAAAGTGAAAGTCCGTAAACCAACCCGAGATGAAGAAGCAGAGTCCTAATCAGGGTGCCACCATAGGTCCAGGCATAGGTGAGCCTGCCTGCCCTGTTCATTGACGGTACTCCAATTCATCTACACTGTGGGTCGAGGAGGAGTCGTGTGGGCTGCAGGACTGGAGGCAGATGGGACACGGGCCTGCGCGCACCGTCCTGGGGCCTGTAGCCACTGGGATCTGACACAGCCTCGAGCCACCCACCTTTGGGCAAAAGTGCGGGGCAAGGCTTGGCAATATTCTGGATGGTGGCTTTCGGGATGCCCAGGGTCGCTCCGGGTGCACAGAGGTCAGGGCTAGACTAGGGTTTCCCATGGGCATGAGGTCCATACACGTGTAGCCTAGAGGGAAGGGGCACGCGGGCGACTTGCCAGGAAGGAAGCTGTGGACTCAGGCCCGCATTTTCCTCCTAGACCCCAAAAGAGTGGATTGCGAGGTGGAGGCAAATGACTTGTGGCCCGGTGCAGCTCTTTTGCGACTCCCCGAGCCCTGGGCAGCTGACGAGGGGCTCGTCCTGGCAGGGCTGCTCCTGGCTGTGCTCAGCACAGAGGCAGCGCCGGGAGGAGTAGGGCCTGGGACCCACGCGACCCTGCAGGTGGCCTCGCTGGCAGTGCTGCTGGGCTCTGGGCTGGGCCTCGGGGGCCTCTGAGCCGCTAAGTGCCTCGGGCTGGGACTCACACGAGGGGCTTTCGGGGCTCCAGACACAGGGTTGTGTTGAGTGCTGGCTCGGGCGGTGGTGATGGGGGTGCTCCCGCAAGGGTGGCCCCGGGTGTTCGGGCCCAAGCTGTCCCCAGAGCGGTGTGTGCCGCTCGGGGCCCCGCTGGTTTGTGGCGTCACGCTGAGAGCTGCAAAGGTGCGCTTCCGACCTGGGGCAGCCTGTCTCCTCCCCAAGCCTGCGGGGGCTGCGCCAACCCCCAAGCTCAAGGGGGCTGGGCTTGCACCGCCAGCTATTGGGCAGGGCTGCCGGCTGTTGGGCCCAGCATTGGTCATGGAGCTAGGGGCGGTGGCCGTGCCGGGGGGCACGACAGCTGGGGTGGCAGCAACGCCTGGCTGGGTGCCAGCATGGGTCCCCGAGGTGCAGGAGGTGGGCGAGGAACCCCCGAAAGCCACCTGTGTGGTGCTGCCCAAGGAGAGCCGGCCTAGAGCCGAGGTCAGGGCCAAGGCAGCGGTTGAGGCTGGAGCTGCCCGTTGTCCATAGGGGACAGCGCTGCGAAGGCTGGTGGCTCCCTGACACTGCCCGTCAGTGGCCCCGAATGTGGGCTGAGCTGGGGTTCCTGGGTTCCCACGGGGACGGTTCCCAGGTGGGCTGTGGCTCCAGAGCCCCAGCGTGTGCAGGCCAGTGGTGGCTGTGACTGAGCCCATGCTGTCTCTGGAGGGCATCGGAAGGGCCTGGGCAGATGGAAAGAAGCTCCCACTGGAGCCAGGGGGAGACCCCAAGAGCAGAGGCTGGCAAGGGGGAGTGCAGTCCATGGGGGTGACCTGGCCGTCAGAGGCTGGCTGGGGAGCCAAGCCTGCGGATGTGCCGCTTGAGGGGCTGGAAGGGACAGCACAAGTGACCGGCAGGCTCCTGGAAGGGGGGGCACGAGGCCCCACGGCGGGAGGGGAGCTCCGGGAGCTGAACACGGGACAGTCAACACACATGGGGCTAGGGCACTGCGTTCTGGAGGTGCTGGTAACAGCGGGGAAGGCACAGCTGGCATCCGTTAAACCGCTGACCCAGTTGGTTGGCAGAGAGCCCCCTCCCTCGCCTCCCATCCGAGGGCAGTGCCTGCCGCGCTTCACCCTGGAGGGGCGCAGGGACTCTGCAGCAGCTGCGGGAATGGAACAGCCAGGAGCTGGGCCGCTCCGTGCACACGCCAGGCCTGATGCAGAGCAGGGAGCAGGCCTGGAGGGGTCCGGGGCCTCGGCACACAGGTCAGCCCTGCCCGATCCCCATCTCGGGCAGGAAGCAGAGGCCAGCAAGGTGCATGGGGCTGGAGGTGAGGATCGTGCACAGGTGCCAGGGAGGGGCTGTGACAGGGAGGAGGTGGCGCCAGGGGAGCTGGGCTCCCCCCGAGACAGAGGCGGCACAGAGACAGCCCCTCCACCAGGCGACAGGACAGCCAGGGGACCCGGGGAGTCCAGCTCCGCCCGCTGTGCACTCAGGCCAGGGGCTGGAGCGACAGCTGGCAGTACAACGGCCCGAGCAGCAGGCCCGGGCAAGGCACTGGAAGGGCACCTGGAGCCGCACCTCGAGACGCCCTCCACCTCCCCTCGCAGAGCACGGTCGATGCGCTGGAGGGCGGCTTTCTTCTCCCCGTCTAGGTCCTCAGCGGTGACTCGAAAGCCGAGCTCAGGGGCTGGCGGCAGCCGCACAGGACCCTCTGGCCTGTGTGGCAGCAGAGGGATCTTGCGTCTTCGGGGCCTGGAGCAGTCAGACGTGGGTGAGCGGTCCTTGCAGGGTTCTTTCTGCCCCGTGGTGGCACCCACCTCCTGCTGGCGCTGGTTCTTCATCTGGCAGGGCACAGGAGGCGCAGCGGGACACGAGGGGCTGTCTTGGCTGACTTTCTCTGGGGGCCTCGGGGGCAGCCGGCCCTGTCTTCTGGCTGGACCCCTCCTCCTCTGCACGGACGGGAACTCCCTGGTGGAGCTGTAGGAGCTGCTGATGGCATTTCGAGTGCTGCACGAGCTCCTGCTGGACGTGTGGGACTTGTCGTCTGCTGCGTCGGCTGCTCTCTCTGCGGGGAGGCTTCTGTGCAGAGGCCCAGGCCTGGGCACGAAGGAACACAGGCTTCTGTCCACACCGAAGGGCCTGAATGCCGGCTGTGCTGCCCCGGCACCTTTAGGGCACCTTCTCCGAGCATCTGGGGGCTCTGTGAGGGCAGGGTCCTCCTCCTCCCGGGCGCTCCACGCCCTCTTCACTGCGGAGACGTCTTGGCCACAGCTGGGTGCTGCCACTGGCCCCGGGGTGACCAGCCGCAGCTGCGGCACGTAGGCAGGGAGTCTGCCCAGGGTGGACACGGAGGTGAGGGACGCCTGTGCTTGGGGGGCTGACAGCATCGTCCTGTGCAGGCCGCCGCGCCTGCAGATCTGGGTGATGAGCCCCAGAACAGAGCGCAGGGCCCACGGGATCACAGAGTACCTTGTGGCCGATGCTAGGAACCAGCGCCGATCCCAGGTCGCGGCACACTTGTAGGATGGCCTGGGAGTTGACCCCGGCGTTTGGACCGCTGGGCCACCCCTGCGGGCCAAGGCTGGTCGGGGGGCGCAGTGAGCGGGCTGCAGGCGGCCGAGGCCTGCTGCCGGGGGCCCACCCCGCGGGGCCCGGGCCGTGCCTGAGGGGCGCAGCCTGCCCAGGTAGGTGCCCTTCGAGCACTTGGCTCCGGGCGGAGGCCGTGCATACAGAGCTGGGCTCCCAGCGCTCTCCTTCGGTTGCCAACGTGGCGGCGAAGGCCCAGAGCAGTGTTTGGCCCGTTGCCAGGACACGGCTTTGGAACCCAGGGCGCCTCAGGGTGCGCGCGCGCGGGCACGAGGCCCGCGAGGCCCGGGGGCGCGCAGGGATTGTGCAGGCGGGCGCCTGAGCCCTGGCACCGCGATGGCAGGGATCCGGCCAAGGTGTGGCCACCCCGCGACCACCAGCCTCAGCTTTTCCCAGATCTCCTGCGGTGATGCTTGAGCTGAGGCACAGGAATCGCCTGGCACTCAGGGGTCCTTGTCCCTCGGCAGGGCCCCAGGGCCCTCAGGGAGGGTCCCTGGCATGATCCCCGCTCAATACAAACTGACTTTTCAATACAAACTGTGAAAGCCAGAAAACGATGCAGTCCCAGAAGATGTATCAGGATCCCGAGCTCTTTCTTAGCAGAAGGAACAGGGAACACTAGATCTCCTCCATCTTCCTACAGGTGGAAGTACCTTTATGATGGTTTTTTACCATAGAAAGTTTTCATATTTTCCATAACATAATCTAATTTTTCCCCTATGGTAAAAGTGAGAGTCTCTCCACCTAAAGATTTAGGACATATAGCCTTATATTTTTAAAATGTTCATCGTTTTACATCTTCGTTTCTATGCAGTATTTCATACAGTCGAACGGCATTTACTATAGAGCAGAGGTTGACAAAATTTAGTTTAGGAAAAGGGCCGAATAGTAAACAACTTAGGTTTTCTAGGCCATATGGCCTCTATCACAAGTCAACTCGCTGCTGTAGAGTGACAGCAGCCATAGACAATAATAAATAAGTCAATATTGCTATGTTTCAATGAAACTTTACTTATATACACTAGAATTAGAATGTCACAAAATGTTCATGTATTTTGAGATACTATATTAACCATATTTTTTATCTTCTCCTCGTTAGGATGTGTTGACCTCCTGGGAGGGTGGTGGTTAATTCCTATTGCGATAAACAACTTGCCTGACAGCACTCCTCTCACAGGTAAACCAGCCCCATCCCATACCCCCAACCACCTCCTTTATCTAATAATCACAAACCGAGCCAATATTCCCCTGCCCTAAATCAATCCCGGGCCAGGGAACAGACAAAGACAATCCCTATGTCCCAAAGCCCTCCACAATTATTCAAGCCAGCCAATTCTAAACTGTTTGACCTGCTCTGCCTTTCCTTGCCCATGGAAATTCCAGGAAACGCTACAGTCTGTAGTGCATTTGCCATGACCCACTTGGTGTTACATGGAATCGTTGCCTCGCTGTATTATATATGTACCCAAAACTAATATTACACCGCATGTTAACTATACTGGAATTAAAATAAAAACACTCTTATCTTTAAAAAACAAACACAAACACTACGATCTTTACTCCTGCCTCTTGACACTGGTGCTTCGTGTCCCCGTGACCCTAGGTGATTCTGTAATTTATAAGAAAAGCATATTTAGTCGACTTAATGACAATGAAAATATATGTCTCACATTTGGTCATTGTCGATGGTTCCTGGCTCACGGCTTCCAAAACCCTTGGGATTTCCTGAGTGAGAAGAGCAATGGGAGCATCTTTTGTCATCCTATTGGTCTCCTGCCCTCAGTTTCTGAAATTGCTTTGGAGTCATAAAAGTGAAATGGGTGTCTCATGATTCATAATAGACCCTTTCCACCACAACTGGGTTTACATTCCTGATGTGACTTGTGGAAAGCACCTAAAGATGGTGGCTGGTTGCCAGGGGAACCAACGATGCATACAGGGGGGAAACTTTTAGTCCCACTCCCTGATCTTCAGGGATGGGCTAGGGGCTGGCCGTTGCATCAAGAACCAATGGCCAGTCCTTAATAGATAGAAAGCCTATATAATAAAGCCTCCCTAAAAACACAAAATGACAGAGTTTGAAGAGCTTCCAGGTTGGTGAACATGTGGAGATAATGGGGAGAGTGGCTTGTTTAGACAGCATGGAAGCTCCACACCTTTTTCCCACACCTGCCCTACATGTGTCTTCCGTTTAGCTGTTTCTGAATCCTACATTTTATAATAAATCAGTCATCGAATAAGTAAAATATTTGGGTTCTTCATAGAAGTTCTAATTAATTGAACCCAAGGGAAGGGCTTGTGGCTTGTGGCTCTGATCTATAGCCGGACAGTCAGTAACAACCTAAACTTGTGACCGGAGTTTAAGGAGTTGGCCTGGGAACCTCCAAGCAATAGCTGCCGGGTCATAACCATATAATAACCTGGGCTTGTGGCTAGGGTCTGAAGTGGGGAGGGGTGTCAATCTCGTAGGACTGAAGTGTGAAGCTGTGGGATCTAATGCTATGTCCCAGGACGTGTGACACAGTTGAGTTAAATTGTGGGACAGCTGGCTGATGTCCAAGAGTTGCTTATCATTGGTACGGGGAAGCCCCTCAGTGGAATTGGGACCCGGAGACTTCTACCCTGCCTCCCATCTCTAGGGGAACTTCAAGCAACACTAACCTTTTCTTTCAAAGACACTGACCCGTCATCACGCAGTCACTTTTATACACTAAAACACAAACACAGCTCTCTGAATTTTTTCCAGCCGTTTCCAAATGTGAAAAACATCCTATGGTCACAGACGGTAGAAAACCAGGCAGTTGGCTGATGTGGCCTGTGAGTAGCAGTTTACCAATCCATGGTCTACAGCCCTTCTGCCTCGCTCTCCCACTAACTAGCTGTGTGTTCCCCAGCGAGTGGGTGAATCCGTGTGTCTCCATTCAACATGTGTAAAACGAGGTTAATAATAGAATCTACTTCCTACAGTTCCTATGGGAGTATTAAATTAGTTAATA
Organism: Canis aureus; assembly: GCF_053574225.1. NCBI lineage: Eukaryota > Metazoa > Chordata > Mammalia > Carnivora > Canidae > Canis > Canis aureus. The sequence continues at coordinate 60,088,306 of NC_135614.1, read as the reverse complement.
CATTTAAAGCACCTAGAATCATGCATAGTACATAGTGCATAGCCTCGGTGATTTCTGACACTAACCGGCTAGAGTTGGGCCAAACTTCCCAGATTAAGGGCACAGCCCTCCAGAAGATTGCCCTCACTTCAGTCACCAGCCGCATGCCCAGGAATCCGCAGGTCACCCTCACCTCTGGCTCGTGGGCTAAAGATTCAGCGCTTCCCAGTTCCCCCTCTGATACTTTGATAATTCACGACCGTGACTCACAGAACTCACGAAAGCACTGTGCTTGTGATTACAGTTTTATTACAGCATTAGGATATGATTGAGAACTAGCCAAAGGGTGAGACTCATAGTGTAAGATCTGAAAGGGCTACAAAAGTGAAACTTGTTTTCCTCTCTGTGTTGTCAGGATGTCATAGCCTCCAAGCACATCAATGGGGCCTACCGGGGACAGTAAACACTAGGGAAATGCCAAGAATCTAGAGGCCACCTTTTAGAAACCAAGGACAAAAATCTGTATTTTGCCGGCCACGTTCTTTATTCCAAGCAAACGCTCTGTAGGTATTTCTGTTCATGGTAACTTTTAAGCCCTATGGAAACTGGCACAGCATGGAAGGTGATCATCCAAAGAGAACTTTTTCCCCAAGTAACCAGTTTCCCCAGAACTGTGGATACCTATCAGGGCACTGATTAATGTTGCACTAGATCAATGTGAAGCAACAGCATTTTCAGAACATCCACCTGCCCTGCGGAGGAAAACTATGTCTGGGTTTTTCCAAGTTGTTCTTTTTACTATTACTCAAAGGAGTTAGCTATTGGTCTTTATGTTTGTGTCATCAAAAATAATTGGCGTGTGTTCCTAGAAAATATGCCGCTGTTAGCTTTGACTTGCAGGCACTTTACGGAAAGCTCTGAGACGTGTTTCCCCTCTTGTCACAACGGTCTACTCTCAGGTCCATTCAGGGAGGCAGAAAAGCCGACTGCAAACATTGGAAAGGCTTGGGGCTCCAACTCCAATGCCTGAGTTAAGTCCTCCAAGCATTAGCGAAACGTGCTCGGGCCTGGGAGAGAGAATTGTCGCCGCGTCCTGGGTCTTGCGCCATCGCTAGGCTCGTGCGCCCGTTGGTCCTCCGACTGGGCCTTTTTGCAGGAAGGGTTTGGAGACGCAGGGGCTGGGGTCGGTGCGCGCCAGGCGCTGCAATGGGACGCGAGGCGCCCCGCCGCCCCCGGGCCCGGCCCCTCGGCCTCTCGGGCCCTCGCTGCGCATGTGCGGCGCCGCAGCGCAGGCTTTCCTTCTGGGAGACGGATTTCGCGGGCGAAGGGACCCGGCGCCCTCTTCTGCGCACGTGTGCCCTCCAAGGCCTGGCTGCAGCGCCCCGGGGGCGGGGGCCGAGTCCGGGGCCCGAAGCCCTCCACGTGGTTGATGTCGGGCGGGCTTGAGAGGTGGGGGAAGAACAATAGGGGTCAGCAGGCCTTTGGGGGTAGGCGTGGATCGGGGCGTGTCGAAAGCTGCAGTGACCCTCCTCGACCTGGGTCCGTGAGCCCGGGGCGGCCGGGGTCCCCGCACTGCCTTCTGGCTGGTGCCCTGGCGCCGCGCTGCAGGTGTGGTGCCTGGAGCGCATCCAGCGGTGCCGGGCGCGCAAGGCCTGGACACCAAGGCGAGGAGCGCCCTCCGGGCTGTGGAAAGAGAACCAAGCTTTCCTGAAGGTCGGAAACGTTCCAGGGGGAGCGCTGCCTGCTTTTCCAATGGCATCTAACCTTTCACCCTTACAGCAGCGCTCCAAGTCCGCCTTTTAGGTCATGGGCTGCAACCCCGTAGTGAGTATGGGCGGTGAAATCTGTTTAGTGAGCTGCACTAATAGTTTTATTTGCCAGTATTTTTAGGTCGGACGTAATTTTCATAGAATGATTTGCACATAATTTACAGAGAACAAAAATGCAAAAATTGCCGATGGACCTGTGTAACAACCGCCCCCCCCCCCCGTGAAAATACAGATCAGTGTACTTCCCCAGAAAGTGCTGCCCCTTTTTAGTCAACCCCCACCCCCTGACCACGGCTTAAAGATCAATCAGTTTTACAATTTTATCTCTGCGGGTTAATTTCGCGTTTGTAGTACATCATGGAAGTGGCATCCTGCAGTATGTACTCTTGTATGGGGGCATTATTTAAAAATAGGTAAGATACTGTAGAATACCATATATATTCCCTTGTGACAAGGAGTGTTTTATGAAATTTGGTAAATTTCATAAATTATATGTAGTACATATAACTGTATTTTTTTTAAAGGACTGTTTACTGAGCATCCGTGAACCGCACACTCTTTCTAGTGCTGGGGACACAGTACTGAATCAAGCAGACAAAAAAAACGCTGCCTTCATGAAATTTAGTTGAAGTAGAGGTAGTCAGCTAACAATAAGCATTATCATACTGCATATTAAATAGTAAATTATAATATAGAAAGTAGATCAGGTAAAGGGAGATGGGGGGATTAAGTTTAAATTAGGTAGACAGCAGAGGCCTCCTTGGTGATTTTGAAGCAAAGACTTGAAGAGATGAAGACTAAGGGTGCCTGGTCTCTAGCTTACTTTAAGAATACTATATATAATACCGCGACATACAAAATATGTGTTAATTGTTATTGATAAGGCTTCCAGTCAACAGTAGGCAATCAGTTACATATTGCAGGATCCAAAGTAATATGCGGATTTCAAACTGCATGGGTGGGGCGTAGGTGTCTCTATACCCCATGCGGTTCAGAGGTTAACTGTGTGATGGTGGGGGCATTAATACAGACCTGCAGATGAAAAAGATCATAAGGATAGTAGGAACAATTATATACCAATAAATTAGATGACCTAGAAAATGGACAAATTCTTAGAAGCACACAAACTACTGAAACCGATTCAAGAAGAAATAGAACAGCCCTATATCAGACCTATAATGAATGGACTGAATCGGTAAGCAAAAACCTCTCCACAAAGAAAAGCTCAGAACCAGATGGCTTAACTGGAAAATTCTATAAAACACTTAAAGAACTAATGGAAATTATTCTCAAATCTCCCAGCAGTGTCTGACTTTTTGATGCTATCTATCCTGGTGGGTATGAAGTGATACTAAAGCCAGACAGAGACATCGCAAGAAAATTACAAGCCCATATTTCTTAGGAGTATATATGAGAAAATCTTCAGCAAAATGTTATCAAACCAAAACTAGCATATTAAATGGATTATTATTTTTTATTATTATTACTAGTATGAACAAGTGGGATTTATCCTAGAAATAAAAGAGTGGTTCATTATTTAAAAAAATCCATCAGCATACATTAATAGAATGAAGGAGGGGAAGCAATCCTGATCATCTCATCATCTCAATTAATGCAGAAAAAGTCTTTAACAAAGTTCAATACCCTTTTATGATGAAAATACAACAAACTAGAAGAAGGAAAATTCCTAAACATGATCAAGAAAACTTATGAATAACTCACAGATAACATATTCAGTGGTAAGAGCTAAAAGTTTTCCCTCTGCGATCCAGCACAGAACAAAGATGCCTTCTTTGAGCACTTTATTCAACATTGTGTTAAATGACAGCCAGAGCAATTAGCCAAGAAAAAGAAATGAAGGGCATCCAAATTAGAAAGAGAGATATAAAACTGTATCTATTCATAGGTAACATAATCTCAGTAAAATTAAAAAAAAAAAAAAAATCCCCGTCCTGCCTCAAACACAAACCAGTATAGCTAATAAAGAAATTCAGTAAAGCTGCAGGACACAAGATCAGCATACAAAGTAAGTGGTATTTCCTTTTATTTTTTATTTTTTTAAAGATTTTATTTATTTATTCATTATATATATATATATATAGAGAGAGAGAGACAGAGAAAGAGAGAGAGAGAGAGAGAGGCAGAGACACAGGCAGAGGAGGAAGCAGGCTCCACGCAGGGTGCGCGACGTGGGACTCGAATCTGGGTCTCCAGGATCGCACCCTGGGCTAAAGCCCGGCACCAAACCGCTGAGCCACCCAGGGATCCCCGGAAGTGGTATTTCCATACAACATCAATGAACAATTCAAAAAAGACATTAAGCAAACAACTTGATAATAGTTTCCAAAGGAATAAAATACCAAGGAATAACTTAAACCAAGCACGTACACTTCTACACTGAAAATTACGAAAACACTGCTGAGAAAAGTTAAAGGCCTAAGCAAAAGGAAAGGTAGCATGTGATCGTTGATTGGGAAACTTGATATTTTTAAGATGCGGTATTGCCCAAAGGCATCTACAGCTTCAATGAAATCCCTATCAAAACTCAGTAGCTCCTTTTGCAGAAATGGAAAAGATGATCCTTAAATGCATATGGAACTGCAAGAGACCTGGAAGCGCCGAAACAATCTTGAAAAGAACAAAGTTGGAGGGCTTACACTTCCTGATTTCGAAAATTACTACAAAATTATGGTATAATGATGTGGTGCTACCATATGGGTAGACATATAGATCGAGAGAATAAATGGAGACTCTAGAAATCAACCCATATACCTATGTTCAAGTGGTTTTTGACATGAGTGGCAAGAGCATTCAACAAGGAAAGGACTGTTCTTTCAACAAGTGGTCCTGGGAACATTTGCTAGGCACATGACAAAGAATGAACCTGGATCCTTACACCGTATGTAAATAGCTAACAAACACATGAAGAATGCTTGATGTTATTAGTCAGCAGGAAAAGGCAGATCAAAACCACAGTGAGATACCACTTCACAGCCACTACATGGCTAACATCAAAAAGTCAGATAACAACAAATGGTAGTGATGATGCCCTGAAACTAGAACCATTAAACACTGCTGGTGGGAATGTAAAATGCTGTAGCACTTTGGAAAAAACCTTGGCAGCTCCTCAAATGGTTACACCTAGGCCTACTTTGGACCCAGCAATTCCACGGCCAGGAATCTACCCAAAAGAATTGAAAGTGGTGTGTGCACCAACATGTATACACTGTTGACACAATCAGAGACATCAAAAGGTAGAAACAGGCGCCAGGGTGATGCAGTCAGTTGAGCATCCAACTCTCGCTTTCAGCTTAGGTACAGTGGTCTCCGGGTCATGAGATCAAGCCCAGCCTTGGGCTCAGCACAGGGTGTGGAGTCTGCTGGAATTTCTCTCTCCCTCTCTCTCTTCCCCTTCCCCTTGTGCTCTCTCTCTCTAATAAATAATTCTTTTTTAAGTACAAACAAGCCAAATGTCCATCAACTGGTGAGTGAATCAAGAAAACATGGTATACAAAAACCATAAGATACCTAGGAATAAACCTAACCAAAGGGGCAAAGGATCTGTACTCTTGAAAACTATAGAACACTCATGAAAGAAACTGAAGAAAGCACGAAGAAATGGAAAAACAACACTCCGTGCTCGTGGATTGGAAGAACAAATATTGTTAAAATGCCTATGATATCTAGAGCAATCTAAAAATTCAATGCAATCCCTATCAAAATACTATCAACTTATTTCGGCGTTGAAACAAAGAATCCTAAAATTTGTATGGAACCAGAAAAAGACCCCAAATAGCCAACGGAATGGAATGTTGAAAAGAAAACCAAAAGGGTGGCATCACGATTCCAGACCTGAAGCTCTATTCCAAAGCTGGAATCATCAAGAGAGTATGGTGGCACAGAAACAGATACGTAGATCAATGGAACAGAATAGAGTACCCATAAATGGACCCTCAACTCTGTGGTGAACTAATCTTCAACCAAGCAGGAAAGAATATCCGATGGAAAAAAGTCTCTTCAACAAATGGTGTTGGGAAAATTGGACAGCCACATGCTGAAGAATGAAACTGGATCATTTTCTTACACCATGCACAGAAATAGACTCAGAATGGAAGAAAGACCTAAATGTGAGACAGGAGTCCATCAAAATCCTAGAGGAGAACACAGGCGGCAACCTTTGTGACCTTGGCTGCAGCAACTCCTCACTAGACCCATCTCCAAAGGTAAGGAAAACACAGGCAAAAATGAACTATTGGGACTTGATCAAGGTTAAAAGCTTTTGCACAGCAAAGGAAAGAGTCAACGAAATCGAAAGAAAACTGACAGCATGGGAGAAGATATTTGCAAATGACATATCAGGTAAAGGGCTAATATCCAAAATCCATAAAGAACTTATTAAATTCAACACCCAAAGAACAAAGAATCCAATCAGGAAATGGGCAGCAGACATGAACTGACATTTCTCCAGAGAGGACATACAAATGGCCAACGGACACATGAAAATATGCTCAATAGCATTGGCATCAGGGAAATACAAATAAAAACCACTATGAGATACCACCTCTCGCCAGTGAGAATGGCTAAAATTAACAAGTCGGAAAGAACAGACATTGGCAAGGATGCAGAGAAAGGGGAACCCTTTTACACTGTTGCTGGGAAGGCAAGAAAAGAGTATGGAGGTTCCTCAAAAAGTAGAAAACAGAGCTACCCTATGACCCAGCAATTGCACAGCAGATATTCACCCCAAAGATACAAATGTAGTGATCTGAAGGGGCACCTGCATCCCAACTTATAGCAGCAATGTCCACAACAGCCAAACTATGGAAAGAGTCACGATGTCCATTGACAGATGAATGGATAAAGAGGATGGATAGAGATATAGTTAGATAGATGGATAGATAGATAGATAGATAGATAACTAATCATTCACACATGATTAGTACTACTCAGCCATCAAAAAAAAAAGAAAGAAATTTTGCCAATTGCAATGATGTGGATGGAACTAAAGGCTATTATACTAAGTGAATAAAGTCAATGAGAGGAAGACAATTATCATAGGCTCTCACTCAGAGGTGGAATTTTAAGAAACAAAACAGGATCATATGGGAAGGGAGGGAAAAAAGAAAACAAAAGGACACCAGAGAGGGAGACAAACCATAAGAGACTCTTAATCACAGGAAATAAACTGAGGTTTGCTGGAGGGGAGGGGAGTGGGGCTAGGTGGGGCTAGGTGACGGACATTAAGAAGGGCACGTGGTGTAATGAGCACTGGATAGTATACTAAAGGCCACTAAATTAGACACTTTAAACGACTGAATTATATCTCAATAAAGATGTTCTTTATTGAAACAAAAAAAAAACCGGAAAGTCTTAGAGTAGTCAAAGAAAACATATTCCCTTTAAGAACTAAGATTGTCAACTGACGTTTTTGTTTAATGCAAAGAAGTGGAGCAAGGCTTTATTTTAAGCTCTGGAGGAAACTGGTAGAACATAGAAAGAACATGGGGAGGGCATTTTTTTTTTCATTCACACACTTAGCATATGCAACTTTAATCAACCAAAAGAAAAAGTCCGAAATGTACAAGTGGAAAAAAAATGTTGACACGGGCTTAACTAGTATCAGCTACTTTTATGTACAGCTGTATAAGTTCAAAAAAGCTATCCTATATGTATATACAAAAGTTGTTTATACACAAGTCTGTACAGAGGGTCTATACATTTATTTCCTCAGAACCCTTAGGTGCCACCTTTTGGTGAAGACACCAACACTTCATTCACATATCTTACCAAAAAAAGCCTATTTCCAGGATTGATAGCAGCACTGCATCCTGGATTCAGACCATGTAGGCTCCATTCCTTCTGTCAGTGCAAACCACACCAGGTGCCTGGGCTTCCCTAAATAGTTTTGCACAGAGTGCTCCAAAGTGAAAGTCCGTAAACCAACCCGAGATGAAGAAGCAGAGTCCTAATCAGGGTGCCACCATAGGTCCAGGCATAGGTGAGCCTGCCTGCCCTGTTCATTGACGGTACTCCAATTCATCTACACTGTGGGTCGAGGAGGAGTCGTGTGGGCTGCAGGACTGGAGGCAGATGGGACACGGGCCTGCGCGCACCGTCCTGGGGCCTGTAGCCACTGGGATCTGACACAGCCTCGAGCCACCCACCTTTGGGCAAAAGTGCGGGGCAAGGCTTGGCAATATTCTGGATGGTGGCTTTCGGGATGCCCAGGGTCGCTCCGGGTGCACAGAGGTCAGGGCTAGACTAGGGTTTCCCATGGGCATGAGGTCCATACACGTGTAGCCTAGAGGGAAGGGGCACGCGGGCGACTTGCCAGGAAGGAAGCTGTGGACTCAGGCCCGCATTTTCCTCCTAGACCCCAAAAGAGTGGATTGCGAGGTGGAGGCAAATGACTTGTGGCCCGGTGCAGCTCTTTTGCGACTCCCCGAGCCCTGGGCAGCTGACGAGGGGCTCGTCCTGGCAGGGCTGCTCCTGGCTGTGCTCAGCACAGAGGCAGCGCCGGGAGGAGTAGGGCCTGGGACCCACGCGACCCTGCAGGTGGCCTCGCTGGCAGTGCTGCTGGGCTCTGGGCTGGGCCTCGGGGGCCTCTGAGCCGCTAAGTGCCTCGGGCTGGGACTCACACGAGGGGCTTTCGGGGCTCCAGACACAGGGTTGTGTTGAGTGCTGGCTCGGGCGGTGGTGATGGGGGTGCTCCCGCAAGGGTGGCCCCGGGTGTTCGGGCCCAAGCTGTCCCCAGAGCGGTGTGTGCCGCTCGGGGCCCCGCTGGTTTGTGGCGTCACGCTGAGAGCTGCAAAGGTGCGCTTCCGACCTGGGGCAGCCTGTCTCCTCCCCAAGCCTGCGGGGGCTGCGCCAACCCCCAAGCTCAAGGGGGCTGGGCTTGCACCGCCAGCTATTGGGCAGGGCTGCCGGCTGTTGGGCCCAGCATTGGTCATGGAGCTAGGGGCGGTGGCCGTGCCGGGGGGCACGACAGCTGGGGTGGCAGCAACGCCTGGCTGGGTGCCAGCATGGGTCCCCGAGGTGCAGGAGGTGGGCGAGGAACCCCCGAAAGCCACCTGTGTGGTGCTGCCCAAGGAGAGCCGGCCTAGAGCCGAGGTCAGGGCCAAGGCAGCGGTTGAGGCTGGAGCTGCCCGTTGTCCATAGGGGACAGCGCTGCGAAGGCTGGTGGCTCCCTGACACTGCCCGTCAGTGGCCCCGAATGTGGGCTGAGCTGGGGTTCCTGGGTTCCCACGGGGACGGTTCCCAGGTGGGCTGTGGCTCCAGAGCCCCAGCGTGTGCAGGCCAGTGGTGGCTGTGACTGAGCCCATGCTGTCTCTGGAGGGCATCGGAAGGGCCTGGGCAGATGGAAAGAAGCTCCCACTGGAGCCAGGGGGAGACCCCAAGAGCAGAGGCTGGCAAGGGGGAGTGCAGTCCATGGGGGTGACCTGGCCGTCAGAGGCTGGCTGGGGAGCCAAGCCTGCGGATGTGCCGCTTGAGGGGCTGGAAGGGACAGCACAAGTGACCGGCAGGCTCCTGGAAGGGGGGGCACGAGGCCCCACGGCGGGAGGGGAGCTCCGGGAGCTGAACACGGGACAGTCAACACACATGGGGCTAGGGCACTGCGTTCTGGAGGTGCTGGTAACAGCGGGGAAGGCACAGCTGGCATCCGTTAAACCGCTGACCCAGTTGGTTGGCAGAGAGCCCCCTCCCTCGCCTCCCATCCGAGGGCAGTGCCTGCCGCGCTTCACCCTGGAGGGGCGCAGGGACTCTGCAGCAGCTGCGGGAATGGAACAGCCAGGAGCTGGGCTGCTCCGTGCACACGCCAGGCCTGATGCAGAGCAGGGAGCAGGCCTGGAGGGGTCCGGGGCCTCGGCACACAGGTCAGCTCTGCCCGATCCCCATCTCGGGCAGGAAGCAGAGGCCAGCAAGGTGGATGGGGCTGGAGGTGAGGATCGTGCACAGGTGCCAGGGAGGGGCTGTGACAGGGAGGAGGTGGCGCCAGGGGAGCTGGGCTCCCCCCGAGACAGAGGCGGCACAGAGACAGCCCCTCCACCAGGCGACAGGACAGCCAGGGGACCCGGGGAGTCCAGCTCCGCCCGCTGTGCACTCAGGCCAGGGGCTGGAGCGACAGCTGGCAGTACAACGGCCCGAGCAGCAGGCCCGGGCAAGGCACTGGAAGGGCACCTGGAGCCGCACCTCGAGACGCCCTCCACCTCCCCTCGCAGAGCACGGTCGATGCGCTGGAGGGCGGCTTTCTTCTCCCCGTCTAGGTCCTCAGCGGTGACTCGAAAGCCGAGCTCAGGGGCTGGCGGCAGCCGCACAGGACCCTCTGGCCTGTGTGGCAGCAGAGGGATCTTGCGTCTTCGGGGCCTGGAGCAGTCAGACGTGGGTGAGCGGTCCTTGCAGGGTTCTTTCTGCCCCGTGGTGGCACCCACCTCCTGCTGGCGCTGGTTCTTCATCTGGCAGGGCACAGGAGGCGCAGCGGGACACGAGGGGCTGTCTTGGCTGACTTTCTCTGGGGGCCTCGGGGGCAGCCGGCCCTGTCTTCTGGCTGGACCCCTCCTCCTCTGCACGGACGGGAACTCCCTGGTGGAGCTGTAGGAGCTGCTGATGGCATTTCGAGTGCTGCACGAGCTCCTGCTGGACGTGTGGGACTTGTCGTCTGCTGCGTCGGCTGCTCTCTCTGCGGGGAGGCTTCTGTGCAGAGGCCCAGGCCTGGGCACGAAGGAACACAGGCTTCTGTCCACACCGAAGGGCCTGAATGCCGGCTGTGCTGCCCCGGCACCTTTAGGGCACCTTCTCCGAGCATCTGGGGGCTCTGTGAGGGCAGGGTCCTCCTCCTCCCGGGCGCTCCACGCCCTCTTCACTGCGGAGACGTCTTGGCCACAGCTGGGTGCTGCCACTGGCCCCGGGGTGACCAGCCGCAGCTGCGGCACGTAGGCAGGGAGTCTGCCCAGGGTGGACACGGAGGTGAGGGACGCCTGTGCTTGGGGGGCTGACAGCATCGTCCTGTGCAGGCCGCCGCGCCTGCAGATCTGGGTGATGAGCCCCAGAACAGAGCGCAGGGCCCACGGGATCACAGAGTACCTTGTGGCCGATGCTAGGAACCAGCGCCGATCCCAGGTCGCGGCACACTTGTAGGATGGCCTGGGAGTTGACCCCGGCGTTTGGACCGCTGGGCCACCCCTGCGGGCCAAGGCTGGTCGGGGGGCGCAGTGAGCGGGCTGCAGGCGGCCGAGGCCTGCTGCCGGGGGCCCACCCCGCGGGGCCCGGGCCGTGCCTGAGGGGCGCAGCCTGCCCAGGTAGGTGCCCTTCGAGCACTTGGCTCCGGGCGGAGGCCGTGCATACAGAGCTGGGCTCCCAGCGCTCTCCTTCGGTTGCCAACGTGGCGGCGAAGGCCCAGAGCAGTGTTTGGCCCGTTGCCAGGACACGGCTTTGGAACCCAGGGCGCCTCAGGGTGCGCGCGCGCGGGCACGAGGCCCGCGAGGCCCGGGGGCGCGCAGGGATTGTGCAGGCGGGCGCCTGAGCCCTGGCACCGCGATGGCAGGGATCCGGCCAAGGTGTGGCCACCCCGCGACCACCAGCCTCAGCTTTTCCCAGATCTCCTGCGGTGATGCTTGAGCTGAGGCACAGGAATCGCCTGGCACTCAGGGGTCCTTGTCCCTCGGCAGGGCCCCAGGGCCCTCAGGGAGGGTCCCTGGCATGATCCCCGCTCAATACAAACTGACTTTTCAATACAAACTGTGAAAGCCAGAAAACGATGCAGTCCCAGAAGATGTATCAGGATCCCGAGCTCTTTCTTAGCAGAAGGAACAGGGAACACTAGATCTCCTCCATCTTCCTACAGGTGGAAGTACCTTTATGATGGTTTTTTACCATAGAAAGTTTTCATATTTTCCATAACATAATCTAATTTTTCCCCTATGGTAAAAGTGAGAGTCTCTCCACCTAAAGATTTAGGACATATAGCCTTATATTTTTAAAATGTTCATCGTTTTACATCTTCGTTTCTATGCAGTATTTCATACAGTCGAACGGCATTTACTATAGAGCAGAGGTTGACAAAATTTAGTTTAGGAAAAGGGCCGAATAGTAAACAACTTAGGTTTTCTAGGCCATATGGCCTCTATCACAAGTCAACTCGCTGCTGTAGAGTGACAGCAGCCATAGACAATAATAAATAAGTCAATATTGCTATGTTTCAATGAAACTTTACTTATATACACTAGAATTAGAATGTCACAAAATGTTCATGTATTTTGAGATACTATATTAACCATATTTTTTATCTTCTCCTCGTTAGGATGTGTTGACCTCCTGGGAGGGTGGTGGTTAATTCCTATTGCGATAAACAACTTGCCTGACAGCACTCCTCTCACAGGTAAACCAGCCCCATCCCATACCCCCAACCACCTCCTTTATCTAATAATCACAAACCGAGCCAATATTCCCCTGCCCTAAATCAATCCCGGGCCAGGGAACAGACAAAGACAATCCCTATGTCCCAAAGCCCTCCACAATTATTCAAGCCAGCCAATTCTAAACTGTTTGACCTGCTCTGCCTTTCCTTGCCCATGGAAATTCCAGGAAACGCTACAGTCTGTAGTGCATTTGCCATGACCCACTTGGTGTTACATGGAATCGTTGCCTCGCTGTATTATATATGTACCCAAAACTAATATTACACCGCATGTTAACTATACTGGAATTAAAATAAAAACACTCTTATCTTTAAAAAACAAACACAAACACTACGATCTTTACTCCTGCCTCTTGACACTGGTGCTTCGTGTCCCCGTGACCCTAGGTGATTCTGTAATTTATAAGAAAAGCATATTTAGTCGACTTAATGACAATGAAAATATATGTCTCACATTTGGTCATTGTCGATGGTTCCTGGCTCACGGCTTCCAAAACCCTTGGGATTTCCTGAGTGAGAAGAGCAATGGGAGCATCTTTTGTCATCCTATTGGTCTCCTGCCCTCAGTTTCTGAAATTGCTTTGGAGTCATAAAAGTGAAATGGGTGTCTCATGATTCATAATAGACCCTTTCCACCACAACTGGGTTTACATTCCTGATGTGACTTGTGGAAAGCACCTAAAGATGGTGGCTGGTTGCCAGGGGAACCAACGATGCATACAGGGGGGAAACTTTTAGTCCCACTCCCTGATCTTCAGGGATGGGCTAGGGGCTGGCCGTTGCATCAAGAACCAATGGCCAGTCCTTAATAGATAGAAAGCCTATATAATAAAGCCTCCCTAAAAACACAAAATGACAGAGTTTGAAGAGCTTCCAGGTTGGTGAACATGTGGAGATAATGGGGAGAGTGGCTTGTTTAGACAGCATGGAAGCTCCACACCTTTTTCCCACACCTGCCCTACATGTGTCTTCCGTTTAGCTGTTTCTGAATCCTACATTTTATAATAAATCAGTCATCGAATAAGTAAAATATTTGGGTTCTTCATAGAAGTTCTAATTAATTGAACCCAAGGGAAGGGCTTGTGGCTTGTGGCTCTGATCTATAGCCGGACAGTCAGTAACAACCTAAACTTGTGACCGGAGTTTAAGGAGTTGGCCTGGGAACCTCCAAGCAATAGCTGCCGGGTCATAACCATATAATAACCTGGGCTTGTGGCTAGGGTCTGAAGTGGGGAGGGGTGTCAATCTCGTAGGACTGAAGTGTGAAGCTGTGGGATCTAATGCTATGTCCCAGGACGTGTGACACAGTTGAGTTAAATTGTGGGACAGCTGGCTGATGTCCAAGAGTTGCTTATCATTGGTACGGGGAAGCCCCTCAGTGGAATTGGGACCCGGAGACTTCTACCCTGCCTCCCATCTCTAGGGGAACTTCAAGCAACACTAACCTTTTCTTTCAAAGACACTGACCCGTCATCACGCAGTCACTTTTATACACTAAAACACAAACACAGCTCTCTGAATTTTTTCCAGCCGTTTCCAAATGTGAAAAACATCCTATGGTCACAGACGGTAGAAAACCAGGCAGTTGGCTGATGTGGCCTGTGAGTAGCAGTTTACCAATCCATGGTCTACAGCCCTTCTGCCTCGCTCTCCCACTAACTAGCTGTGTGTTCCCCAGCGAGTGGGTGAATCCGTGTGTCTCCATTCAACATGTGTAAAACGAGGTTAATAATAGAATCTACTTCCTACAGTTCCTATGGGAGTATTAAATTAGTTAATACATTTAAAGCACCTAGAATCATGCATAGTACATAGTGCATAGCCTCGGTGATTTCTGACACTAACCGGCTAGAGTTGGGCCAAACTTCCCAGATTAAGGGCACAGCCCTCCAGAAGATTGCCCTCACTTCAGTCACCAGCCACATGCCCAGGAATCCGCAGGTCACCCTCACCTCTGGCTCGTGGGCTAAAGATTCAGCGCTTCCCAGTTCCCCCTCTGATACTTTGATAATTCACGACCGTGACTCACAGAACTCACGAAAGCACTGTGCTTGTGATTACAGTTTTATTACAGCATTAGGATATGATTGAGAACTAGCCAAAGGGTGAGACTCATAGTGTAAGATCTGAAAGGGCTACAAAAGTGAAACTTGTTTTCCTCTCTGTGTTGTCAGGATGTCATAGCCTCCAAGCACATCAATGGGGCCTACCGGGGACAGTAAACACTAGGGAAATGCCAAGAATCTAGAGGCCACCTTTTAGAAACCAAGGACAAAAATCTGTATTTTGCCGGCCACGTTCTTTATTCCAAGCAAACGCTCTGTAGGTATTTCTGTTCATGGTAACTTTTAAGCCCTATGGAAACTGGCACAGCATGGAAGGTGATCATCCAAAGAGAACTTTTTCCCCAAGTAACCAGTTTCCCCAGAACTGTGGATACCTATCAGGGCACTGATTAATGTTGCACTAGATCAATGTGAAGCAACAGCATTTTCAGAACATCCACCTGCCCTGCGGAGGAAAACTATGTCTGGGTTTTTCCAAGTTGTTCTTTTTACTATTACTCAAAGGAGTTAGCTATTGGTCTTTATGTTTGTGTCATCAAAAATAATTGGCGTGTGTTCCTAGAAAATATGCCGCTGTTAGCTTTGACTTGCAGGCACTTTACGGAAAGCTCTGAGACGTGTTTCCCCTCTTGTCACAACGGTCTACTCTCAGGTCCATTCAGGGAGGCAGAAAAGCCGACTGCAAACATTGGAAAGGCTTGGGGCTCCAACTCCAATGCCTGAGTTAAGTCCTCCAAGCATTAGCGAAACGTGCTCGGGCCTGGGAGAGAGAATTGTCGCCGCGTCCTGGGTCTTGCGCCATCGCTAGGCTCGTGCGCCCGTTGGTCCTCCGACTGGGCCTTTTTGCAGGAAGGGTTTGGAGACGCAGGGGCTGGGGTCGGTGCGCGCCAGGCGCTGCAATGGGACGCGAGGCGCCCCGCCGCCCCCGGGCCCGGCCCCTCGGCCTCTCGGGCCCTCGCTGCGCATGTGCGGCGCCGCAGCGCAGGCTTTCCTTCTGGGAGACGGATTTCGCGGGCGAAGGGACCCGGCGCCCTCTTCTGCGCACGTGTGCCCTCCAAGGCCTGGCGGCAGCGCCCCGTGGGCGGGGGCGGGGGCGGGGCCGAGTCCCGGGGCCCGAAGCCCTCCACGTGGTTGATGTCGGGCGGGCTTGAGAGGTGGGGGAAGAACAATAGGGGTCAGCAGGCCTTTGGGGGTAGGCGTGGATCGGGGCGTGTCGAAAGCTGCAGTGACCCTCCTGGACCTGGGTCCGTGAGCCCGGGGCGGCCGGGGTCCCCGCACTGCCTTCTGGCTGGTGCCCTGGCGCCGCGCTGCAGGTGTGGTGCCTGGAGCGCATCCAGCGGTGCCGGGCGCGCAAGGCCTGGACACCAAGGCGAGGAGCGCCCTCCGGGCTGTGGAAAGAGAACCAAGCTTTCCTGAAGGTCGGAAACGTTCCAGGGGGAGCGCTGCCTGCTTTTCCAATGGCATCTAACCTTTCACCCTTACAGCAGCGCTCCAAGTCCGCCTTTTAGGTCATGGGCTGCAACCCCGTAGTGAGTATGGGCGGTGAAATCTGTTTAGTGAGCTGCACTAATAGTTTTATTTGCCAGTATTTTTAGGTCGGACGTAATTTTCATAGAATGATTTGCACATAATTTACAGAGAACAAAAATGCAAAAATTGCCGATGGACCTGTGTAACAACCGCCCCCCCCCCACCCCGTGAAAATACAGAACAGTGTACTTCCCCAGAAAGTGCTGCCCCTTTTTAGTCAACCCCCACCCCCTGACCACCGCTTAAGGATCAATCAGTTTTACAATTTTATCTCTGCGGGTTAATTTCGCGTTTGTAGTACATCACGGAAGTGGCATCCTGCAGTATGTACTCTTGTATGGGGGCATTATTGAAAAATCGGTAAGATACTGTAGAATACCATATATATTCCCTTGTGACAAGGAGTGTTTTATGAAATTTACTACATATAACTTTTTTTTTTAAATGACAGTTTACTGAGCATCCGTGAACCGCACACTCTTTCTAGTGCTGGAGACACAGTACTGAATCAAGCAGACAAAAAAACCCTGCCTTCATGAAATTTATTTTTAATAAGTAGAGGTAGTCAGCTAACAATAAGCATTATCATACTGTATATTAGATAATAAATTATAAATTAGAAAGTAGATCAGGGTAAGGGAGATGGAGGATTAAGTTTAAATTAGGTAGACAGCAGAGGCCTCCTTGGTGATTTTGGAGCAAAGACTTGAAGAAATAGAAGACTAAGGGTGCCTGGGTGGCTCAGTTTGTTCAGCATCTGATTCCTGGTTTCCATTCAGGTCATTATCTCTGGGTCATGAGATGGAGCCCCAAGTCTGAGTCCATGTTCAACTGGGAGTCTGCTTGAGATTTTCTTCATCTCCCTTTGCCCCTTCCTCTCTCACTTTCTCTCTTTCCCTCTCCCTCCCTCCCTCTCTCTCTCTCTCTCTCTCTGTCACTCTCTCAAAAAAAAAAAAAAGAAATCTTAAAAAAATGTAGAGAATTGTGGTAGCTAGAGATAACAGCCATCATGGATGCACACGCATACACACATACTCATTAACATATTAATATTAGGTGGTTTTGTAAAATATGTTTCTTACCTTCATCACTGATAACACAGATTTTATTTCTAATTTTACTGAGGCTGCAGAGTTGAAATTGATGATTTGTCCAAAGTCAAATAGCCAGCAGGTAAATTCAAGCTCAAATATTTACCTCCAAATCTCCTACTCTTTATGTCTCCCAAACTAAAATATAGCATTTAACTGACCTCTCCTTCCCCTTAGCTTCAAGCACAGAGATCAGCACCTCAACTCCCCTGGGAAAGATTCCAGAAAGACTGTTGCATGAATCTCACCATGTGGACATTATATTTACAGTCTATTGGTATCTCTTCTGCAGTTCCTGGGTCCCACTGAGAACCCGTCGTTAGTACATTCTAACTTCAGACTCCAATCTGTCTGTGTTCCTACACAGAAGGTCCAACTAATTGGCCAGAGAAGGATGTGCACGAACTGCCGTTACATTACAATACTTGGCAACATAGTTTTTGGTGACTGTAAATTACTTTATCTTTGAGTATATATCTCTTATATCTGTTTCTTAATCTGTTCCAACTTTTCAGTATGTTAAAAAGTGCTGCAACAGATATTCTTGCAGCTAAATCTTAGTGCAAATGTCTGGTTTTTCTCACAATGAATTCTGGAGGGCCCAGGGGACATTCTCCCACAGGGTGACTTCCTCAACCAAACTGTTGAGGCACCCATGTATGGGTTTGTTACACCAGCGATTCTGGGATCTTCAAGTCATACCTGGTCTCTCATGGCTCCATCTCTTCCCCTACCTCTGCCTTCAAAGATTTCTGTCTTCACCCAAAGGCTGCAGAAAATGACCAAATCCCAGGTGAGTTAGTTTGTTCCATTATATGGGAACAGTAGTGAAAGATCGTAAAAATGACCATGGAATTTAAAATCATGCAAAACAATCTTAATAATCAAGGGGATTTTTTTTTACATTGGTTATAGTTGTTCTGTGACCTTCAAAAATTTTGGTTAAAACATTAAATCTCTTACTATTGGCCATACACATATAGGAAAATGAAAAATAGTAAAACATTTATACATTGTTAATTTGAAACATTGAAAATTAAAATAATTTCTGTGTTGAAAAAAACTTATCAAGAGTATTTTGAACAGTGCCTTCTTCCCTTTGTATAACTCGATACCAAGTGAGCATCTTTTCTGAGCCTTGGCAGATTGGACCACATTCCAATATTTGATCCTTTGCATCTAGAACAGTCAGTTCTAGACATGTATGGGGTGTTAAGTAAATGTTTGCTTAATGGCTTAATAAATGAATGGCATAATGAATAATGAACATACAGTGTAAAGTATTTCAGATACAATTTTTGTGTTACTCACAAAATGGAACATAAAACTAGACAAATGGGCATCAAAACATAGAGCTAGAGAAACAGAATGAGACCAAATCAGTATAATATTTTAGGTGACTAAGATGAAATGGGGCTAAAATGCAGGAAACATTATCAAATAACGAATATCCTTTAAACAAGTTGCCATTCTTTTTTTTTTTCCATTTTGTGCAATATGATGACTGTAGTTGGAATAGGATTGTGTTGTTACAGGGACCAGTATCATTCAAGGATGTGGCTGTGGATTTCACCCAGGAGGAGTGGCAGTACCTGGACATTCACCAGAGGGATCTATTCAGGGATGTGATGCTAGAGAATTATATCAACCTCATCTCAGTGGGTGAGGACCATTTCCCAGTGTTGGTTGGCATGTGGCTAGTTAACTACTTTTCCTTTCTCAGTTACTCTAAATAGTCACCCCTTTGAAGTACTTTTACAAGTGTAGCCCTGAGTTTTAGTAGATTTAAGATTGATCATATTTGGGAGGTACAGCTACAAGTTTGTTTAAAGACCCTTTTCAGGTATAAATTGGCATCTTCATCAGGCAGTCTCTGATGAAGTTCAGAGTTCAGAGGACCTGAAGCCCAGTAGCTAGGTCCAACTCCCTTATCATTTCCCATTGACAGGATATCAAACCACTAAGCCATCTGTGACCCACAAGTTGGAACAAGGTGAAGAACCATGGATGGTGGAAAGAGAAATCCCATGTGGGAGCTATGCAGGTGAGTTAGGTAAAGGGCTCTGTGGATGGAAGTGAATGAAATTAAGATCACAGTTGATCTAATGGTTACCAGAGGGGTGGTGGTGGGAGGATAGGTGAAATAGGTAAAGGGAATTAAAACTATACTGGTCATGATGAGCACTGAATCATATACAAAACAGTCAAATCATTGTAATGTACTCCTAAAACTAATATACTATATGTTAACTATACTGGAATTCAAAAGAAATTTTTTAAAAGGATTACAGTTGATCAATAAGAATTGGCATCTTTGAAAAATATGCTTCAAGATTCTCTTCTTAAATTCCTTGGACCTTTGAAAATAATTGGGATGGGGGTCCCTGGGTGGCTCAATCCTTTAAGTGTCTGCCTTCGGCTCAGGTCATGGTCCTGGGATCAAACCCTGTGTCAGGCTCCTTTCTCCTAGAAAGCCTGCTTTTCCCTCTCCTCCCCATTCCTGCCCTCTGTCACTACCTCTGTCTCTCTTAAATAAATAAATAAATAAATAAATAAATAAATAAATAAATAAATAATATTTAAAGATATATATAACTGGGATGGTCAACATAAGTTCCTTATTTACCTGAATGCCATTTGCATATATCACTTTCCCATATTAATCCTCTTCTTTGCATGGCTATTAAAGAATGTCTTCCCTTACAGGTATATTCTGCCTATGATTCTTACCAACTTCATTTAAGACTTTGAGAAGATTTTTTCCTCTTTTAAATTTTATCAAAATATACATAACATAGAGTTTATTATTTTTAAGTGTACTGTTCAATGGCCTTAGGTACATTCATATTGATTTGCCACCATCATCACCATCCATCCTCAGAACTCCTTCATCAGGGATCCCTGGGTGGCGCAGCGGTTTGGCGCCTACCTTTGGCCCAGGGCGCGATCCTGGAGACCCAGGATCGAATCCCACATCGGGCTCCCAGTGCATGGAGCCTGCTTCTCCCTCTGCCTGTGTCTCTGCCTCTCTCTCTCTCTCTCTCTCTGTGTGATTATCATAAATAAATAAAAAATTAAAAAAAATAAAGATTCCAATTTAAAAAAAAAAAGAACTCCTTCATCATCACCAGCCAAAACTCTGTACCCATTAAACTCTATAACTCCCCATTCTACCTCCCCTGCTAGCTACTGGTAACCACTATTCTACTTTTTTTGCTATGAATCTGACTATTCTGGATACCTCATATAAGTGGCATCAAACAGTATTTGTCCTTTCATGTCTAATTTATTTTATTTAGCAGAATATCTTCAAAATTCATCCTTGTTAGGGCACATGGATGGCTCAGTGGTGAGCATCTGCCTTTGGCTCAGGTCGTGATCCCAGGGTCCTGGGATCGAGTCCCACATCAGACTCCTCACAGGAAGCCTGCTTCTCCCTCTGCCTATGTCTCTGCCTCTCTCTCTCTGTGTGTGTCTCAAATAAATAAATAAATAAATAAATAAATAAATAAATAAAATCTTTAAACAATTCCTCCATGTTGTAGCATGTGATAGAATTTGATTCATTTTTTAGGGCTGAATAGTACCCTGTTGTATGTATATACCACATCATTTTCTTTATCCATTCATTTGCAGTGAACATTAGAGTTGTTCCCATCTTTGGGGTACTGTGAATAATGCTTCTAAGAACGTTTGTGTAAAAATATCTGTTTGGGCCCCTGCTTTTGATTTTTTAGGTATATACTCAGAAGTGAATTTCCTGGGTCATGTGGAAACTGTGTTTACATTTTTAAGGAATTTCTGTGATGTTTTCCACAGCTACCACACAATTTTACATTCTCACTGGCAGTGCACAAAGGTTCCAGTTTTTCCATTCTCAACAATGCCTGTTATTTTTTGTTTTGCTTTGTTTTGTTTTTCTGGTAGCAATCCTAATAGGTATAAGTGGTATTTTACTTTTTGCATTGAATGACTAGTGATATTGAGCAATTTTTCATGTGATTTTTGGCCACGTATATATCTTCCCTGGAGAGGTATCCAGTCTAGCCTCTGGGGAACCAGTGTTGGATAAAGAATGGAAATCTCACTTTATTTAAAAATTGATGGCTTATATGTAAGGAACTGGGTTAGGAACCTCAGTGGAATTGTTGAATTCTGAGCCAAGGAATGCCTTTATTGCTCTGGATGTAAGTAGCATAAATTCAACAGTAGTCAAGTACTGTCAGAGGTTTATAAAATAGATGAAAATGAAGACAGATAGAATTTTAGATCCAGAGTGAAAAATCTGCCGCTTAGTGTCTCCACAGTAATACTATCCAGAAATTTGGAAAGCATGATACAAAGCAGGAAATGGCAAGCACATAGTTGACTGAGGATCAGCAATAACACATATGATAATGATATCTAACTGATAAAACATATTATCTGTGAGGCAGCTATCTGAGTACTTTACATCTGTTGACTTGTTTAATCCTCATGACAACACTTACAAGGTGGGTGCTATTATTATCCATTTTTATAGAAAGGGAAATTGAGGCCCAAAGAAATCAAGGAACTTGACCTGTGCCACATGTCTAATTAGTGATAGAGCTAGGATTGAAACTCTGGTAATCTTGATTTACTGTCTACATCCTTAACTGTGATTCCTCTTCCATATATGGTAGGTAGAGAGGAAGATGGAGAGAGTATTTAAAAGTCAGGATTAATGGAGTTATCTGTAAACTATTACAGAATAAGATGGTTCATTCAGCAGTGAGAATTCAGTAATTAATCTAATCCCGAGGCAGGTAGTATTTGGCTTATCCTGTGGCCTATTTCTCTTACTGGACATACAGATTCCCATATAAGAATGAATTACTGTTATATGGTTTTTGAAGCACTGGCTACAAAGGTGTTCCTGCTTTTTTTTTTTTTTTTTTTTTTTTTTTTAAATTTTTTTCATTTATTTATGATAGTCATACAGAGAGAGAGAGAGAGAGAGAGAGGCAGAGACACAGGCAGAGGGAGAAGCAGGCTCCATGCACAGGGAGCCCGACGTGGGATTCGATCCCGGGTCTCCAGGATCGCGCCCTGGGCCAAAGGCAG
This sequence comes from Canis aureus, assembly GCF_053574225.1. Lineage (NCBI taxonomy): Eukaryota > Metazoa > Chordata > Mammalia > Carnivora > Canidae > Canis > Canis aureus. The sequence continues at coordinate 60,066,372 of NC_135614.1, read as the reverse complement.
GCGCCAAACCGCTGCGCCACCCAGGGATCCCCATGTTCCTGCTTTTAAGTGGACTTGATGGCTTTGTCAAATCAGTTTTTGTTGATGAATAAATAGACAAGAACTCAAAGACATTGGAAGCAAAGAGACAAGTGATAATTAAACTAGAGCAGTCCAGCAATGAGTTGATGAGGGACCTGTCCAGCTTTCTCTGTTGCTCATCCAGTCTTTATTTCCTCTAGTCACCATTTCACCCAATCATTTTAATTCTCCTAGATGGGCTCTAGCTGTCCTCTTTTGTTCTTTTTTATTGCACCTTATAATTATTTTCATTTTTCTCACCAGTTTGCAAAATCCTATTTGCATATAGCCAGATATATTTGTGTTCTTTTTTGTACTCTCTATTTCTGTTCTACAAATCCAATTTTTTAAAAAATTGTGGTTTTGGGATCCCTGGGTGGCGCAGCGGTTTGGCGCCTGCCCTTGGCCCAGGGCGCGATCCTGGAGACCCGGGATCGAATCCCACATCAGGCTCCCGTTGCATGGAGCCTGCTTCTCCCTCTGCCTATGTCTCTGTGCCTCTCTCTCTCTCTCTCTGTGACTATCATAAATAAATAAAAAAAAAAAAAAATTGTGGTTTTATTGCAAAGCTCAGGGGTATAGCTTCCATTTAGCCTTGGTATTTCTTTTAGATAGGGATACTAGGCCTGAAAGTAAAGATTCAATCTCACAATAGGGTGAAAAGTTATGAGCCATAATACATTCTAAGAATTACTCACAAACAGATAGCTAATTATGCTTCCTTATAGAAATCTGGCAACTTGATGACCACATGGAAAGAAACCAAGAAAATCAAGAAACACTTTTGAAGCATGTTGCTTTCACTGACCAGGGAACAATGACTGAGGAAAAGAGCAACAAGTGTAATGCACTTAGAAATATATTTCCTCTGAGCACAGACTTTTTTTCTTCAAAACAAAGATTCCAAAAATATGACTCTTATGGTAGGAGTTTTAATTATTTAGGCTTATTTAGTGATAACAGAGATACGCAAGAAAGAATGAATGTAGTGAATGTGGGAAAGCCTTCTTCCAGAAGTCAGACCTCATTATACCTAAGAGAACTCATACAGGAGAAAAGCCCTTTGTATGTATGGAGTGTGGGAAGGCCTTCAGCAAGAAATCCAATCTTGTGGGATCCATACTCATGAGAAACCTTATGAATATACTGAATGTAGAAAAGCTTTTGCCCATAAGTCACACCTCATTGAACATCAGAGAATTCATACTGGGGAGAAACCCTATGAATGTGATGAGTGTGGGAAGACCTTTTTCCAAAAATCACACCTCAACATTCATCAGAGAATTCATACTGGAGAGAAGCCCTATGGGTTTGATGAATGTGGGAGATCCTTCAGCATGAAGTCACACCTTTTTGTACACGGAGAATACACACAGGAGAGAAGCCTTATGTTTGTACCAGGTGTGAAAGAGCTTTCAGTGAAGTGTCATGCTTATGACACATCATAAAATCCATACTGGGGAGAAACCTTATGAATGTCATGAGTATAAAAAAGCCTTTTCTGAGAAGTCTGACCTCATTATACATCACAGAACTCACACAGGAGAAAAGCCCTATGAATGTAATCAGTGTGGGAAAGCCTTCAGACATAGCTCAGCCCTCTGTCAACATAAAAGGACTCATAAAGAAAAAATTCCTTAAAAGAGAAACTTTTGTGGGAATATCTTCAACTAAATGCCTCAATAGAAATAAAATCTTACTATGTATCAAGAAGTCAAGCCTATGAATTCAACATATTTTTAAAGTATGTAGCTATGGTTTTTTTTAAAGATTTTATTTATTCATTCATGGGAGACACAGAGAGAGAGGCAGTGACACAGGCAGAGGGAGAAGCAGGCTCCATGCAGGGAGCCCGACGTGGGACTCGATCCCGGGTCTCCAGGATCACGCCCTGGGCCAAAGGTGGCACTAAATTGCTGAGCCACTCAGGCTGCCCTGTAGCTATGTTTTTGTAGAAATTATATTCCAGATGTGATGCCAAAGTATTTCTAGAAGATATTGCAGAAAGTATGCCTTCTTGTAAAAGGATAAATGCTCATGTGGCCTACAAAGATCTTTGAAATATTAGTAAGTGGACTAGTCAGAACAAATTAGAAAAACTTACATGGACAATTTGCAAAGTATGAAAGCATTATATTCCTAGTTGTACTAGTATGTACCATATAGCATAAATCATATATTGGAATTGTATATGTGAAGTTAACATAAATATGAGTATAAAATAAGTATTACATGTACAATGCCATCTACCAAGATCTTCCACATTGAATACTGTTTTCTTCTATTTAATAGAAAATATGTCATTCAAGAAGAATTTAAGACTAATATTGTATGTCAACTATATTTCAATCTAAAAAATTCTAAAATAAAATATTTTCCTGTTGATTGCTAGTGTATGTCTTCTACTTTTTGACCAATGAAAGAATACAAAAACGTGTTGTTATTGTTCCTATGTACATATGACATAGATACATGAAAATGAGTGAAAGAAAATAGCCATGGCTTCTTAACAGCATTCACTATGATTTAAATAATCAGTTTTGGTGATGAAACTACCTTCTTCTTACATACTGTTATTGTCTTCCCTAATTAAAGTCCTAAATGTCCAGTACCTCAATGTGCCTGTATTTGGAGATAGAGCCTCTAAAGCACAATTAAGTTAAAATGAAGCCATTCGTCTGACCCCTTCTCCAATCCGACTGGTATCCTTGTAAGAAGAGGAGATTAGGACACCAGGGATGCAGGTTCACAGAGGAAAGACCACGTGAAGAGGCAGCAGGGGGGTGGACTAAGAGGAACTCAACCCTGCTGGCACCTTGAGTTTAGACTTCCAGCCTACAGAGCTGTGAGAAAATAAATTTCTATTTCTTAGGTTACCCAGTTTATGGCATTTTGTTATCGCAGCCCTGGCAAACTAGTACACACACTACTGCCCTTTTTCACTGGAGTACTTCATAAAGCTGAAAATACAAATTATAAGTACTCCATAATCCAACAATATGATTGGGGGTTCATTGTACTGTGCACCATTTCCGTCTATTTGGCATTTCCTAATTCACCTTGTGATAGAATAGTAAGAAATACTTTAATAAGGATTTTATAATTCAGAAATGTACAGATTTTGTTCAGAGAGAATCATTCATTTTTAAAAATAAAAGCCATCCAATGGTAGGTGGAGATATCCTGCAAATTTCCATATGAATATCTGTGGCATTAGAAATGGACTTATTCCTTATTTGCTAATTAAAGATAGAACTTCATTCTTTGGAAGTGAGTTTTAATAAAGATTTAGAATACAGACAGGAGAGTGCCTGGGTGGCTCAGTTGGTCAAGCATCTGCTTTTGGCTCAGGTCATGATCCCAGGGTCCTGAAATCGAGTCCCACATCAGGCTCCCTGCTTCATGAGCCTGCCTCTTCCTCTGTCTCTGCCTCCCTCTCTCTGTCTCTCATGAATAAATAAGTAAAATATTTTTTAAAAAAAGAATACATACAGGAAATTTATAAGAGAGGGTGTGAGAGCTCCTATTCTAGAGCCTGCAACATCTGGATTCTGGATTTGCTTTGAGCCTCATATTCTCTTCTGGAATTAGAATAATCCCATGATTTCTTGAGCTATTGCAAGATTATACCATATAATATGTGTGGTGCTCATAAGATGTTAGCTATTTTTGTATTTTTCAAGGATATAATTGGAGTTCCCATTGTAATTAGACAGACAAGGAAACAATTCACTGTGATCAAGGCTTTGATGGAGAAGATAGGACCGTGGGGGTTGCATGCATCATTCTGTTTCATTCTCATAAGGGTATAGGGCTGGAACCACTGCCCTGCATTGTTTCCATATTAAGCCACTTTGTTTAGTGGTTGCACCTAGAAGCATACTACTAATGCAACAAAAAATAAAATAGGTAACATTGGCCTGGTACTCAGGCAATGAGAAAACTGATGTCAGAGCCTGGAAAGATAGTGACAAACTGGTAAAACATGGTAAAATTGTCTCCTCTATATAAGCCTACCGTGCTGGCACCTCTAGAAGATATTAGAAAACAGAATATTGGTAATATTTGCTGATTGATATTAGCTTCCTTTGGCCAGCTGTTACAAGAAAGAGAAACTCAGGCAAAACTAATGATTGACAAGCCAAAATGAAAGCAAATAGAGTTGACATTTGGAATCTTACAAAATTAAAGAAAAACCAACTACTCTAGACTTCAAATAATAAGATAATAACTTAAAAGACTTTATTTTTTATTTTTTCAAAGTAGGCTCCATGCCCAGTGTGGAGCCCAACATGGGGCCTAACCTTATATCCCTGAGATCAAGACCTGAGCTGAGACCAAGAGTCAGACACTTAACTGACCGAACCACCCAGGTGCCCCTAAAAGACTTTAAATATCAACAACATGATAAACCTTTTCAGTGAAGTAAAAGGACTCAGAAAAAAAGATCCTATTAAGGGACTGAAATCTCATTCAAGCCTGATATCCTCAAAGGAGAACCTCATCTGCCACCTTGGCTTCATATTACAGAAGCTCAATTTTAGTCACCTACAGCTAAGAAAACTGGGGCTTCCATGCCCAACCTAGCTCCTGTTTGTACAACAGATGCCCTACCTAAGGCAAGGGAGGTGAAGAATATTGGGGCCCTGATCCCTCCCCCCATACTCTAGTCTGTAGGGCAGATGTTTCATGCCAGGGGGCTAGATGAAAGGACAGCAAGCTATCATTCTCCCAGGTCCCATTTACAAAGCAGAAGTTCTATCCTGGAAGGAGTGAACCTTGGGCTCCCATTCCTCTTCCAAAATCCCACTTGTAGGGTGGAGTTTCTGTGCCAAGAGAAGCCAAGAAGTTCCCTCAGCTCCATTTGTAGGATAGATGTGTTACTCCAGGAAAAATAGGCTGCCCCTTCCACCTCCTCTATTGCTCCAGTGCAATAGATTAGACAGCTATCCAGAGAGAGATGCAAGACGGGAGAGCAGGAAGCTCCACAGCTCCACAGAAGGAGCTGACTTTATCTGGTACATAGTGGGAGGAATGCATGACTTAGGCATTGTTGAAAATAGAGGTCTTAGTTGTAAGCAATTACAATTCTAATGGGCCTATAAAACAACAGCAAAGGAAACAGCAGGCCATCCAGAAGTTTATCAGAAAGAACCAGGGAGATAGCTAAAAAGTGCCCTGTAAGATTACAGTTCAATATTCACTGTCTGGAAGGCTATGCACATGTCTCGGTATCACATGGATTATTAAGGACCAACCAGAGAGGGCACTTGAAAGGCACTAATCACTGTCAGATGTGGGGCAGACTTGAAAGTGAAAGCCTTGCTGGCTCCAGGGGCTTAAGCACAACCTCTGACCCATCACTGGCTGAACATTTTTAAGTTTTTTGAGCCAGGGTGACCTCTAGAAAGCACATGGGGAGACTGAGTACTGACATCAGAGGCTACACACTGTCAGGGAAAATAGACTCCACAAAAATTAATCCAGGGAAGCCATTAAGCCAACTAACAAAATTAACAAAATGGAGTAACATCAATGAGCTCTGAGAGGCATGTATCATATCCAAGATTGCCACACTGTATTATCTCAAAAACTATGAGAGATACAGAGAAACAGACTATCACCCTTATACAGGAAAAACAATGGTAATAGAAACGACTTTGAGGTGGCCCAAATTTTGAAATTCTATGGCAAAGACCCCAGAGAAGCCATTATAGTTTCAAAAAGCTAGAGGAAATTAGATTAGGATCATGACAGTAATTCTTCAAATAGAGAATATCAGTAGGTAAACATTATTTGAAAGAGCCAAGTAGAAATTCTGGCATTGAAAGGTAACAGTACCTGAAATGAAGATTCATTATAGGGGCTCAACAGTAGATTTAAGTTGGCAGAAGACTCAATAAATATGAAGCTAGATTGTTAGCATACAATCTGAGAACAGCAAGAGAGAAGAATGAAGAAAAATTAACTGAGCAGGCTTCTGGTTTTTGTCTGATGCAGGGAAGTCTTGGAGTTACCAATCTGATTTTTACAAGCAGAAAAACAATCTGAACAAACTGGAAATCAACAACTCTTCTTGCATCTTGCAGAGAATTGAGGTCACAGAACAAACCACTGCCATGGAAACTAGAGAGGAAGGCAGATTCCAAGAGGTTAGAAGGAGAGGATAGCTCAGGGGTATAGAATGTCTTTCTGAAGAGGATGGTGACCTGTGTTTGTGCATACACTGCAACCCTTGAATTATATGCTTTGAGTGGGCAACTTGTGTGATATATGAACTATATCTCCATAAATCTGCTTCCAACAATTGAACTGCTGGGTCTGTATTATAAAGAGATAATTACACATTTTACAATAAAAAGAGGGTAGAAGAAAAGTTACAGGGAAGTATTTGCATGTGTACTCTCTTCTCTTGGTTTCTTCAAAAGGCAAAATTATGTAAGGCAACAATTTAACACTATATTGTTGGGTTTCAATATATAGAGATACAATGTATGTGACAACAATAACATAAAGTGGGGGGAGTGGAGCAAATTTTCCATATATCTTCAGATTAATATTAGTCTGAAGGCTATTATGACAAATTAAGAGATACTGTCTAAGCCCTAGAGCAACCACTGAGGAAATAACAGGTAGTTTAAAAACCAGTAGAATCTCTGCCCTCAAGAATGGAGAGCATAGCTTTGCAGTCCTTAAGTGTTTGCTGTAAATAATGACCTGGATGGTGGATGATGTAGAGAGGGGAAAATGGTAACTTTACAGTGGAGAAACATGACAAACACTACCTCAGATGATCAATGTTGATGTCAACACTGATGAGTTATATTGATATCATGTACCCTTGCTATAATATGATGAAGTAGTACTTTGCCTCTGTCATCTTCCTCCCTAAAATGCATAACTACAGTCTAAGCATGGGGAAAATATCAGAAAAATCTCAGTAGAAGGACTTTCCACAAAGTACCTGACCAGTCCTTTTCAAAACTGTCAGGGTTATAAAAACAAGGAAAGTCAGAGAAACTGCCTCAGCCAAAAGGAGCATAAGGAGACATGATGACTAAATGTAATGTAGTATCCTGTAGGGAATCCTGGAACAGAAAGAAGACATTAGATAAAACCCAAAGAAATCTGGATAAAGCATGGACTTCAGTTAATTAATAATAATGTATCAATATTGGTTCATTTATTGCAACAAATGTACCATAGAGTATAATATGTTAATAACAGGGAAACTACTTCAAATAATGGAATCAAACCTATATAAAAACTTGACTGTCAGTTTGCATGCTGGAGAATCCACAAATGGTATCCTCTGCAAATGAAATCATCCACTAGAAGTTCTTGAGGAAGCCCCATGAAGTGGAACAAAATTTAGAACCAACAAGGCAAGGTAAGAGGTTTCTGGCCCCTTTCCTTTTTCTTTAATAGAAATTACTTGGCCACGTGAATTACTTGGCTAATTGAATTTAAATTTAAATTTAAATTTTTTTATTTTTCAAAAAAATTATCTGGGAAGCATCCTGAAACCTCTCCATACACAGGGCATGATGGAAAAAGACAGAATTAGCAGGATTGGGAAGACTTAAGTGTATGAAGATTTGAACACGATATACCCGGAGAAGAAGATAGAGTGAAGAATGGCATGAAGTCTGAGTAACGCTCTGAAGGAGGGATGTTCCAAGGGTAGAATGATGTATTTAGGTGAGACACATGAGAAAGGTTTTCTGTAATGTATTTCTGTTAGTTTAGCAGATGGAATGCACATGTTAATGGAGGGTGTGCAGGGGAAATATAGCAGGGTGGATACCATGAGTCTGGGATTAGAGTGATTTTAGAAACATTTTGAAGCCAAGGGTCTTACCCTTTGTTCACTTCATAGAACAGCAAATTCCCTTGAGTAAGACAAACCCTGATGAAAGACCCAGATGTATATCCCTTTCTCTCCCAGTTTTCCTTTCGACCCTGGTTGGCTGCAGGACAGAATTCTGCTGAGTTCTCTTCTCTTCCAGGGAGTTATACTATCATTCAGCATTGGCCCTTGAAAAGAGTCACCACCTTGTATTCTAAGATAGGTTCCTTGTAGGGACATATTGACCACTCTTTCCATATTTGCCTCTTTTTCCACTAGGCATCAAAGCCTAGTAACCAATGGGCTGCTTCTCTTTCTTAAAAAAAAAACTTACCCAAGGTACTTTTTAAATGTCCTCTCTCCTCACGGGAACTTGCCTACCTTATTGAGCATAAGGATGGTTTTCGTGGCTGTCTTTTCCTTACAAAGTAGGTCATATGAACCCACAGGTGGGCTGTGTTTACTTTCTTTAAGAAGGTATCACTTGGCTTGGAAATACCAGCCAGCCACATCTGAAATCCCAGACACAGGAGACCAAAGATGAGGGTGAGGCTGCCTGTAACCTCTTTGACAACTAAACCACCAATGGATTATAATCTTAAAACCATAGCACCATGGAAACAGTCAACAGAATTTTGTCCAGGTGGTACTAGAGAACTCACATAATCCAACAATTTAACAATAAAAAGAATTTTCACTTACTGATTAGAAAGGTTTTTTTACGCATGTGGCTTATTTTTTGAACCTGAACACGCAGAGCAAGAGTAGTAATATCTTCTTGGTTGCCTGACAAAAGCATAAAATAAACCTGAAACCCTGATGTACCAGAACTTACGAGGGAAAAGGAAGCTTATTTGATCAGGGGAGTCAGAAGCATTTACTGGCTTGGAGATGAAAGTAGAAAATGTAAGGTGCATGAGATGGGGTGGGGAGATCAAGACTACTACTTCCTTTATCTACTCCCTTGAAATTTCTTCATTATTAAGACTTTCATTCACCTGCCTTTGGTTTTAACATATAAGGTATGAACTTTAACACAGATATAAATGCTGCTACTTCTGAAATTAAGTTCTTATAATCCCCAGTCTAGTGACAGCTCATTTGGCATATCTCCATAACCTTGCATAAGACAATGGATACTTAAATATGACGCCAAAAGCATAATAAACAAAGTTTAACAAAAGATGAATTGGGTATTATAAAAATTTAAAAATTTTGTGCTTCAAAGGACACTATCAAGAAAGCAAGTAGAAAAAAAAGAAAGCAAGTAGATATCGGACAAAATTTTGGAAAATTATATAGATTATAAGGGACTTGTATCTAGAATATACAGAGTTCCCATTGAAAAGAAAAATAATCCAACTTAAAAGTAGATCTAGGAGGGCTCCTGGATAGTTCAGTTAGTTAAGCCTCTGACTCTTGTTTCAGCTCAGGTCATGATCTCAGGGTCATGAGATCGAGCCTTTCATCAGGCTCTATGCTGGGCATGGAGCCTGCTTAAGACTCTCTGTCTCCCTCTGCTCCTCCACCCCACCCAACTTGCATACATGCTCTCTATCTTAAAAAAAAAAAAAAAAAAAAAAACATAGATAAAGGATCCGAATAGATGCTTTTCCAGAGAAGATACACAGTTGACCAATAAGGCCATGAAAAGAGGCTGAACACCATTAGCCATGAGGAAAATACAAAGCAAAGCCACAATGAGATACCATCTCACCCTCTAGTATGTCTGTAATTGAAAAAATGGACAAGAGAAAATGTTGGAAAGGATATATAGAAACTGGAATCCTCATATACTTCTTTGCTAATAGTAATGTAAAAAAAGCAGCTGCTTTGGAAAACCGTCTGACAGCTCCTCAAAAGATTAATTGTACTCCTAGGTATTTACCCTAAGAGAAGTGGAGACATATACCCACACAAAGACTGGTGCACAAATGTTCATAGCATTATTCATAGTAGCCAAAAAATGGAAAGAGCCTGTCTACAAACTGATGAATGATAAATAAAAGCTGGCATATACATATTACATATTATAAAATATTATTTGGATGTGAAAAAAGTGAATACATCATACAACATGGATGAACCTCGAAAATGCTATTGGATCAAGGACCACACATTGCAATATTCCATTTATATGAGATGTCTAAATTAAGTAAATTCAGTGTCAAAGTATATTGGTGGTTGTCTAGAGATGGGAAGGTTGGGGAGATATAGGGAGTAACTGCTCATTGGCACAGGGTTTGAGGGTGCGATGAAAATATTCTAAAAATAACTATGGTGATGGTTGCACCACAATAAAACCACATAAATACCACAAATGGGTAATTGTATATATGTGAATTGTATCTCAAACTGTTATATATATAAATGAAACCCAGATCTGGTACTGGGTACACTTGTTGCTCCTGGAGTGTCACAGCTTCTAGGCCTATCAACTGAAAGAGGAAATAAATATATGTGTTTATACTAACTCCTGTATATCCACATATCTATTAATATCCCTGTATGTATCTATGTGTATCTACAGTAAGTGAAACACAATTTCACACTGTCTCCAGCTCTAATCCAAAACCATCCAGACCATCCTAACCTTCCCCAACCTAGCTCCCCCATCTGCCACCCATTTATTTAATTGTTCAATTCCAGTATACATGTGTAGTGGTTCAGAATTATTATCCTATTCCCCTGTGGAAGATAACTTTAGCAACTGGGGTACAGTGTTTATGTTTATTTGCCTCTAGACTTATTCTTCTGCTTATTTCCCAAGTTAAGCCAATATGTTTTCCCCTCAACCCCTGCAGTGAGGCTACTTGTTACATGTGTAACACAGATTCTTTTGTCAGTCTAAACTCCATCCTGAAATTCTCCTACTGCCCAAATTGTTTTTAATTGATTACATTCAAGTTCATGGTTTGTGCTTAAAGTTCTATGGGTTTTGACAATTTGACAGCGTCATGTATACTCTCCATTATAGTGTCATACAGAAGAATTTCATATCCTAAAAATCACCTGTGCTTCATCTATTCAATTCACCTCCCCTCTCTGAATTCTTGAAAACCACTGATATTTTTATTGTCTGTATTAGTTTTCTTTTCCATAGTCCTATAAATGGAAACATACAGTATACAGCCTTGCTGCTTGGCTTCTTTCACTTAACAGTATGCATTTAAGATGCATCCATGTTTTTGTGTGGCTTGTTAACTCGTTTCCTTTTGTCACTGGATAGTATTCCATTGTATGGATGTACCAGTTATTTTTTATAGATTTTGTTATTTAGAGAAATTTTAGGTTAACAGAAAAATTAAGCAGAGAGCACAGAGAGCTCCCACAGTGCACAGCCTTCACTGCTATTAATATCACATACCAGTGGTACATTTGTGGCAATTGATGAACTTACAGGAACACGTCATAATCATTCAAAATCCGTAGGGTTCACTCTGAATACTCTGTATTCTATAGCTTTTTATGAATGTAAAATGACATGTATTCACTATTATAGTTTCATACAGAATAGTTTCATTGCCCTAAAAAATTCTATTATCTGCCAATTCATCTTACCCTCCTCCCTTTAACACCCTCACAAATACTAACCTATCTTTTTACTGTCTCTAGAGTTTTGGCTTTTCTATAATGTCACATAATTGGAATCTAACAGTATATAGCCCTTTCAGGTTGGCTTCTTTCACTTAGTAATAATGCATTTTGAATTCCTCTGTGTCCTTTCATGGCTTGATAGATCATTTCCTTTTAGTACTGATAAATAGTCCTTTGTCTAAAAGTACCAGTTCTCATCTATTTGGAGTTTTTATAGAGTGTTTGTTGCATATGTTGAATTTTGTTGAATGCATTTCCTGCATCTATAGATGTGATCACATAGTTTTTGTGATTCTGTCTGTTAGTAAGATGGGCTAATTACATTGTTTTATGAGTGTTGGACCAGCCTTGCATTCCTGGAACGAACTCTACCTAATCATGATATATGATCCTTTTTACTTATTGCTTGATTGTATTTGCTAATATTTTGGTTAAGAGTTTTGTGTCTGTGTTCATAACAGATACTGACATGCAGTTTTGTTTTATTTTTTTTTAAGTTTTTATTTATTTATTCATGAGAGACACAGAGAGAGAGGGGCAGAGACACAGGCAGAGGGAGAAGCAGGCTCCGTGCAGGGAGCCCAATGTGGGACTCAATCACAGGTCCCTAGGATCAGGCCCTGGGCTGAAGGCAGCACTAAACCACTGAACCACCCGGGCTGCCTGCAGTTTTGTTTTCTTATAATGTCTGTACCTGGCTTTGGTATAGCATAATGCTTGCTTCATAAAATGAATTCAGAGGTACTGTCTTTGCTTCTGTCTTCTGAGAGATGTCATGAATAATTGGTATTATTTACTCCCTAAATGCTTACTATTATTCACCAGTAAAGCCATCTGGGCCTAGTACTTTTTGTTTTCTAGAAGCTTTTAAATTACTGATTTAATTCCATAATTCACTTTACAAAGATAACTCATTTACTTTGTCAAAATATTTCCAAAGCTTCCCCAGTCCTCTACTACCCTACTCGTGCCTTCCTCTTTCTTCTGTTTTCCTTCCCTTGTTTCGTCAATTTTCAGCATAAATGTCTGTTTTGTGTTCTGAAGTCTCATAGGGGGATCCAGCATTCCCAACCACAGCCTTCCTCTGAAGTAAAGGAGAGAGAAAGAAGGATATTCTCAGGCCCAAGAATGAGCCAGGCCTTGAAATCTGGGATCTTCACTGTACATTTAGCCTTTATAGAACACGTGTGTCTAGATATAAGAAGAAGAAGCTGATGGCCCATTCCACAGTAACCTCACCTCATTTTCCAAGTACCTTCTAAACAGATTGGTGAGCCATTGACTCCTATTAAGACTGATGTTCAAAAGAGGAACAAGATTGAAGAATAGGAGAAACACCTGTTCTACCAGGTGGGTACAAGACATTCTCAGTAAAGGACTAGGAACGTGGGCTCCTGGTGTTGAGAGTGAAGGGAGTATAGGAGAATCACGAGAGCAGTGACATGAGAATGTAATGGAAGGAGGGCAGGTGGACTGTGATAGGCTTGATGTCTTACCCCTGAAAGGAAATCTCAAGTTGTGTTATTTTTTTCAAAGATTTTCTTTATTTATTCATGAGAGACAGAGAGAGACAGACAGACAGACCCAGGCAGAGGGAGAAGCAGACTCCATGCAGGGAGCCTGACGTGGGACTCAATCCCGGGTCTCCAGGATCACATCCTGGGCTGAAGGCGGTGCTAAACCGCTGAGCCACCCAGGCTGCCCAAGTTGTGTCATTTTTATTATCATCTAACAGGTTCGAAAATTCAGGCTTTAGAGTCATGAAGGGGGAACAGCCTGGAATGATACGCACTAGGTATCTTCAGTGTACCCTCAGACAAGTGTTCTGAGGGCCCAGTCATCAATTTGTTATCTATCCCAAGAACTTTTCTGCCATACAGCTGAAGGGAAACCATATGCACTTTCTCCACAGGGTTTTACTCACTTTCTGAACCCAAATGGAAGATCCCAAACAAATACTGAATTTCCCCAGATTTTGCCCCCATCTGGAGATTGTCAGCTAGGGAAGAAAATTGCACAATAACTGGGTCTAAACAGAGCGGTTTTTGTTGTTGTTGTTGTTTTAAAGATTTATTTATTCATGAGAGACGCACACAGAGAGAGGCAGAGACATAGGCAAAAGGAGAAGCGGACTCCCTGCAAGGAGCCTGATGTGAGACTTGATCCCGGACCCTAGGATCACACCCTAAGCTGAAGCCAGATGCTCAACTGCTAAGCTACCCAGGTGTCCCTAAACAGAGGTTTTGTTTGTTTGTTTGTTTTGTTTAAAAAGGACCACAAGCTTTATTAAAAGTAAGTAAAGGTAATATATAATATATATAGATGGCACATGGTGCCAATTTTATTTGCAGATATTACAATACTTCAATGCATGTTTACAAGTTACACCTTTGCCTTGGCTAAATCTTGAACTACTGCAGAATTTAGCTGTGCCAGAGTGCTGATCTTAGCATGCTTAGAGGTGGCATACTTGTTCTTGATTGTCATGTGCTTTGTAAGCCCACGATTCACCATGACTATATTCTTTAGAACATTTAGAAGGAATTCTTCAGTGTATGACAGACAGATAATGCTGTAGAGTTGGTGTCCATTCACCATTATTTTTTTTATTTTTATTTTTTATTTATGATAGTCACAGAGAGAGAGAGAGGCAGAGACACAGGCAGAGGGAGAAGCAGGCTCCATGCACCAGGAGCCTGACGCGGGACTCGATCCCGGGTCTCCAGGATCACGCCCTGGGCCAAAGGCAGGCGCTAAACCGCTGCGCCACCCAGGGATCCCCGTCCATTCACCATTATTGAGAATTTTCAGCGCTAAGCAAAAAGCTCCTGCTGCAATCTGAGAAGGAGGAAAGTGCACCATATCGTAGTCTAACATAGATAGTTCCATCAGGTATTTGGCCAAAATATGTTGCTCAACATCAACCTCTCCAATCTTAGATGCTCTCCGAAGGAAATGCAGGGGTGGAGGGTGGCCCAGACCAAAATTTAAAGATCTTAGAATCTTCATTTCCATCTGTCTGATTTGGTGTTTAGTGTAAGTGTTGTCAGTCACAAAGGCAAAGTCACCAATTTCTGGAGGGTACATTTCCTCATATTTGCTTGCAATAAACATGGCAGTGACACCAACCAGCTGCAGCATCTTCTTGGGCACACAGTTCTTCTGCGTGAACCGATCAATAATGGAAACAGTCACGTACATGGTCTCCTGCAGTAACCTGAATTTCATTTGAACCTGTACTAGCCAGTCAATTAGGATAGCTCTCATGTTTCTAGTGACTTCACAAGCCAGTAGGTATTTTGGTTTGACTGCTTGTTCTTCTTCAAGTTGTCTCAGATAAGCATAAATATCTTTCGCATATTCACTACAAAGGTTTGGATGAGCTCCATCTTCTGCATCTACATCATTCACCTCAAGAATTACATCAAAGAAAGCCTGACACAGATATTCTTCTGCAGGGGCACATCTAGATGTTTCCATCCAGCTTGGAGAGGGAGTATCAACCAAAATAGGCTCTGGTGAAAGTTTTTCTTCTTTAACTGGCTCAAGTTCTGGCTCTTGTTCTGGCACAGGTATAGGGGACAGGCTTGGGTGCCTTCTCCAAAGGCTTTGGTATTTTTTTAGCAATGACTTTTCCAGGAACCGAAGTTTTTGCTTCCTTTTTCAGAGGCAGTTTGGCCTGTGGTTGTTCACTGACTTTGTTACCAATGTCTCCCAGAGCAGTTCTTGGCCTCAGGCAGGGCTTGGAGGCTGCAGCAAAGGCCAGAGGCATCCGCTTTGCCCCTGCCATACCTATCTTCACCTTATTTTCAACATTAACTTTTGTGTTCCTGGTGACCCGGAGCGCCATGGGCACGTCTTCACTGGGGTAGAGGAGAGCGCGGGAGCGACCAAGGCCTGCGGGTCAACAGCAGGTCCTCCGTAGCACCTAAACAGAGGTTTTTGTACTGACCTAGTCCAGCCCTCTAACTCCTCCACACTGGTGCCCAAGTGGCTTGGGGATCCCCCCAGGAAAGCACACCCATTCCCCATGCACAAGGAGGTGCTATAGTCCTGGAGCCCTTCCTAAACACTTGAGAAGGAACACAAGGAGCCTAATTTCCATTAAACAGAGTGGGATCTCAGAATTCTAAGTCACAGACTTGTGTAAGCAGCAGAGTTGGCCTATACTCCAGAGTTTATTTTGCAGTTTCCTCCTACCCTTCTTCTGTCCAAACATTGAAGAATCAAGATAATATCTGCAAGCCATGGAAATCTTGTAAATAATGATGTTTGCACCAAAGGCACCAAGCCTTTTTTTAGCCTGCCCAATATACTCATGGCTCCATAAACGGTTATTCTCACCAGAGCCCCCAAATGTAGCTGTCATTTAGATTTTCACTTGCCCCCTGGTACTAACTAAAATGTCCGTTTCTGTCATTTAAGTTTTAAAAACTCTCTGGACACCTAGGGAAGTTGTATAACTCAGTGATTAAGAGCACAAGTTTGAGTCCCTGGTTCCAGTTTGTTTAGCCTAGAAGTGGAATTGTTTGATTATATGGTAATTCTATGTTTAATTTTTGGAAGCACCACCATACTGTTTTCTGTAGTGACTTCTGATGTACAGTTTTAAGTTCAGACTTTCTAATATGGCAAACAGAAAAAAAAAAAAAAAAAAAAAACAACTGGAAGCAGAACTGACCTTCCCTCATGGAGTCAGATATACAGGCCTTGGTTAAAGATTGAAACCATTATCATCAGCTTTTCTTCTGATATGAGAGTATTGCTTTTTTATCATTTAAATTTTGTCTTATATAGTGATTTTTAAAAAACTTAAACTGTATAGACCTCATATGTCCTGGATGTCTGTCAAATGGCCCTCAGGGTTTGAATCTTTGAGAAATGCTGAGTAAACACTGAACAAATGCATACCTCACTCATTTGCCACCTCCTCCAGGGACATTTCCACCCCTCTGCCCAAGGCGGTTCTTGCTGTGCCCTGAGCTCCTGGAGCAGGCCCAAGGAGCAGATAAATGCCTGTTGACACTGCCACTCTCTGAGGTCCTCATATCTTGGGCTGACTCCAGCGTTAGCTTACTGTGTTTGTGCATGCGTTGTACCAGAGCATAAAATATTTTTTAAAAACATGACTCAGAGTACTCCCCGACCCAGATTGGCTTGTCACAACAGGTAACTCGTGGGTATCTGGTTTTACTGACAGGTTCCCCAACAATTAAAGGAGCTGTGTTCTAAGAGCAGTAATTCATGCTTATTGTGAGAAATCGGACATACAACTGTAAAGAAGAAAGTGAAAAGCAGCTGATAATTCCACTGCCGGGGTAAACACTATTAACATTTAATGGGTTATCCTTTCATATATGTATAGGTATTTACAAAAAATGGGGCGTAGTTTATACGTTTATAATTAGAGTTTTACTTAGCAGTACACCATCAACATCTATTTCATTATATTAAAATGGCTTGATTATATTTCTCCGCGTAGATGTGCTACGATATATTTAGCCAAACTCGTATTTGGAGGCCTGGTTTGCTTTCAGTTTTTGAGTAATCTAAATGCTGGGATAAACGCCTGGCTTCTAGATTAGGAGTTTAAGATGCAGTTTGAATTTTATCCACAAGAGGGAAGCAGACCACTGTGAGAAGACATGCTAATGTTTAAAAGAAAAACAAAAACAAAAAAAAAAACCCTAGAAAGTTCTTTGGCGAACATAAGCTCATCCCAAGCTTGTGAGGTATATATTAATATTTTCTGCATTTTCTAGGTAAGGAAACGATGTGAGGATGATAAGTGACGTATACAGATTCTCACCAACCAGTGAGTGCTAAGGTGGGATTCAAAGCTGTCTTCAACACAGTTGGCTTGCTTCATTTCCCAGCACTTCCAAAGTTGACAACAGTAAAATGTTCTCCCCACATTCTATTCAGTTCTAGGCACTGTGCTGGCACACTATGCAGAAATAAATAGGAGGATCCCTGCCCCTCAGGGGTCATTATCAGGTATGAGGACAGACTTGTACATAAATAACAGAATGACTAAATGACCACCAGAATAGAGAAAGCCCAGGAAGGCAGAAAGTCACTTTGCAGCAAGACTAAGCATGACTTTATAAAAGAGACTTGATAACAGTGAGAGTTAAGGTGTGTTTAGCATTTACTTTGTAAGAGGCACTGTGCTAATTGCTTTATATGCATTTATTAGAAATTCCCCGGGTGGGGCACCTGGGTAGCTCAGTCATTGAGTGTCTGCCTTCAGCTTAGATCATGATCCTGGGGATCCAGGGATTGGGGATTGGGGATCAAGCCCTGTGTCTGGCTCTCTGCTCAATGGGGAGCCTGCTTCTCCCTCTCCCTCTGCCCCTCCTGCCTATTTGTATGCACTCATTCATGCTTCCTCTCTCTCAAATAAATAAAATCTTTAAAAAAAAAAAAAAAAGTTCCCCCGTAGACCTAGAAGGTGTCATCCTTTTTACAGTAAAGACAATCAATGGTCAGAGAGTTAAGAAACTGGCCACCTGTAGAAGAACACTGGAATCCACATCCTTTACGTTGGTTTGACAGGACCAAATAGGGATGGTAGACCTTCAACAGGCAGAACTTGGAAAGAGACTTCTAGGAGAGAAACATGGAAAAAAAGTCCTGGAGTCAAGAAACACAAGTACATTTGCAAATGCAAGGGGATCAGTGTGCCTAGAGGGTGAAAAAGGAAGAATCTGAAGAGTTCGAAACTAGAAGTCTGGGAATAGCAAGCCAGGGAGGTCCTACTAGATTTTGTATTCAGGAAGGAACCAATCCAAGAGAATGACATGACCTGTGCTTTATGAAGATTAAGTTACCGCATTGCGTAAGGGGACAAGGATACTAGTTAGGGGATTGTTAAAAAAAATCCCAGCCAAAGACAACCAAAGAAGGAATGAGAACTGAATGACATTTATGAGATAAAAATCCATAGGATGTGACATCTCATTAGATGTTGGGGAGAGAGAAGGGAAAGCTATGATTAAGGTTTCCATGTTCGGGCAACAGGGAGAATGTGAGCATATATTCTAGAGGAGAGGCTGTGGGGAGGGAGAAAGGCATGAGGGACTGGCCTGGGGACAAAACATGTCACTTTTCTTCTGTGAGACTGAGCAAAGGGCCTGAGTGGAGATACTCACTAAGGAGTTGGCAGTAGGAAGCTGGTGCTTTCGATATGGTACCTGAGAGTCACAAGAAAAGACTCCAGGGAACTGGCTAGGGAGAATTTATGCTTAAGATTCAGCAGAGGACATTCATACCCCAAAAACCTATAATTCCACTGCCAGATTTCTGTCATAGCTAAATAAAATCACATGTGCACAAGATGTGTGAAGGATGTTCAGGAAGCATTGTCTGTAGCAGTGAAAGGATGGGTGAGAGGAGAAGCGAGCAAATAAACCATAAAACATCCACATTGTGTAGTGGTTAATAATTAAGTAGATTTAAAATGCTAACATGGACAGATTTCTAACACATACAGTGTATGAGGAAAGCAAATTGTACCACAATAATAATGTGTCATGGGATCCCTGGGTGGCGCAGCGGTTTGGCGCCTGCCTTTGGCCCAGGGCGCGATCCTGGAGACCCGGAATCGAATCCCACGTCGGGCTCCCGGTGCATGGAGCCTGCTTCTCCCTCTGCCTGTGTCTCTGCCTCTCTGTGTGTGTGTGTGTGACTATCATAAGTAAATAAAAATTAAAATAATAATAAAAATAATAATGTGTCATAATATTTATAGGGGAAAAAAGGAGAAAAAAAGCCAAACAACAACAACAAAATGCTGTCACATATATATTTTAAGTGATACATGTGTGTGCACAGAGAAAATTCTGGAAGGATCAACAGACTGCTAATTATGTGAGAGGAGAAGAGTTGTGACAAAAATGGAACACAGAAGGGGTGGAATGGATTTTTGCCTTAGTTATCAAGTTTTAATTTTACAAGAAGAATGTAATCATGTATTGCTTAGTGAATAAAAATTCCCAAACTATTGAAAAACAACATAGTTCCAATGAGAATAAGAGAGAATGGGAGAGACAGGGACATATTTCAAGACTCAAGGTAGGGCAATATTAATGGGAACACTGGGAGAAGTTTCTGGAAGTTCCAGGTGAAGGGAGCAAGGATCCTCTGCACTCACCAACTCGGCAGCGACAACCAGCAGGATGAGCCCTGTGAGTCCAGCTAGTTTTCAACACCTTTCAATTATAGCCACAGCTCCCGTGTCCTTGAAAGGTCACCATGTCCTACCACTTGCCTTGGAACGAGATGGTGTTTATTTTGTTCTTTCTGAGTTGTGACTGTCCTAAGACATTTCATTCAGCTCTTGTGTTTGGACATATCCTCCTTTCCCAGAAATCCCACAGGGTTCTGGTTCTCATTCCAGTCTTTCAGACTGTCTGTAAAACCCACTTCCTTTCATTCCTGCCCCAGTAAATACCTGTCGCGCCTCTTGTTCCCCATTCAAAAATATTCCCATTCCAGGTCGCTTGCTGTGGGAAGTTTTTAATGGAATTTCTCAAGAGACACCCAGCATAGCTGTAGCTAACACTGAGCACATGGAGGTGCCAGGCACAGTGCCCACTTCACAGAAGTAACTCATTAATCCTTCCAACAACCTCATAGGTGAGTACTATTATAACCCTCATTTCACAGCTGAGACTTGGTATGTGTGATTAAGCATGTGGTTGGTGAGAGTGTGTGTGTGTGTGTGTGTGTGTGTGTGTGTGTGCCTGTGTTCCTGTGTGAGTTTGTCCTAAGGGATTAAGAAGGGGGTTGATAATTGGGAAGGCATGAGGGACTGGACTGGGAACAAATTATCAAGTGCTCAGGGGGTTTCAGTTTGCCAAGTGCCTTTATAACCATTATTTCATTTGATTTCACCACAGTGCTCTAATGATGGTGGTCATTAGGAAAAATAATGAGATGAATCAAGCTTTAATTCCCTTAAAGTAGCAACCATTGGGTCAAAGGTTTTTGGGGCCCATTAGCCCACCATGCAGCCTTGGACAAATCTGCAAGGGGGAGGATGTAGACAGAACGTGTGTTCTCTGTGGCTTCCTTTGACCTCACTCTTCAAGGATCATTGAGTTTCTAGCAGCCGTTCCTCCCAGTCTGGACGCTCTGGGCCAGGCACACACCCCCAACCCCCCCCCACCCCGCTTTCCAAGCCCGCCCATCCCAGGAGATAAAGCTAAGTGGCAGAGGAGCCAGTTTCCTGGGGTTAATAAACAGGCTGTTTATAGCCAGGAGCAGTCACGGGGCAGGAACAGGCAGGCTAGGAGGTCATGCTCCTTCTGAACGTTGAGATTTCTCATAAACATCCCCTGTCAGCCTTCTGGGATGCAAGGACAACTCTGGGCCCATTGCCCTTGCCTGGCAGAGTGCCAGGGCCCCCACACCTGACTTCCTTCTCCTTTCTCCCCACCATGGGTCTCCTCCTCTTTCTTTTCTCCTCTCCTATCCCCTTCCATCACCCCTCTTCCATAATGGAGAGAGGACCCATTTCCACATTAGACACATTTAATAAATTTGGGCAGGTAATTCATCCCTCTGAGTCTCAGTTTCCTCCCTTGTAAAATGGGGGTAATAATGGGGCCCTCCTCCAAGAATATCTGAGAAGGTGCCTTGCACTGTATTTAGCACAGACAATGGGTATTTAAAATGTTTGCCTTTCCCTTTCCCCATCCACCTCATCTCTTCTCCTTAATCCTGGTCCCCACCCATGTGGTTTACATTCTAGTTGGGAGAATGGGATAGATTTTAGATAGGTAGATAAATAAATGAATGAGGTCACTTAAAGTTGTGAAAAGGTAATAAAAGAATAACAAAACAGAGTGATCTGGGGAAAGAGGCTGCTTCTGTCTGCTGTCCTTGGGATAAAGTCCAAGGTCATTGCCAAAGCGCATCTCCATCTGCCCTTGTTTACCCCTCCAGTCTTCCCTCTCATGCCTTTTCACTTTGCGCTCTCTGCTTTAGCCATGAAGAGCACAGAGTATCAAAGCTGGAAGAGGCCAGTCAGCCTTTGATCCAGTGGTTCCTTGGGCCCCAAACACTCTCCCCTGTGTTGCACCATGAAGGAGACCTCCTACTCCTTCTCAGATTACTAGTTACTTCCACCTGGAAGCTGGCCCTGTGGCCACTGAGCTAGTTAGGTTTCCCTCTCTGTGCTATGACTTTTCCCCGGGAGAGTAGCCATCACCCAGCACAGCCTAGGTTTATAGTCACCTCTCTACCAGACTCTGAGCCTCTTGAGGGCTGGAATCACTCCTCATTCACTGTGAATCCCCAAATCCTCAGCAGTTGGGACAGTGCCTAGCACCTGGTAAATGCTTAATAAAGACCTGTTGTTTACTAATATGCCTATGGAATACTTGGTTTAGTTTAAGAGCTAAGTGATATGGGGAAAAGGCACCAACAAGTCATGACTCTGGAGACAAAGAATGAATTGGAAGGGGAAAAAAATCTCTGTTCTTGTTGAAGTTCATGTTCTAGTGTCTTTCTGCTCCAACACTATTGGCACTCCCCCAAAAGGCTTACTGAGCAAGCAGAGCAGAAAGCATTGACCCCACTTATCACTTCCCAGAGGAGGATCATGCCCCTGAGGGGTGAATCTGTTTTGGCTGAAGTTATGCAGGCAGGTGGTGGTAGAGCGCGTCTGGATAGAAGTTTAGGGCCCCAGAGATGAATGCCCAACCAACCTCCTCATCTTTCAGGGCATGTGGATGGGCATGGTGATATGCAGACTCTGAACTCAGTGTCCTAGCTCATTTCAAATCAAAATAGCCATTGGAGAGTGATAAAAGCCATGAAGGAGGAAACAGTATGATTTATCCACAGTCCACCCTAACCCTATAACCCAACTCAGATTCTCCGGGGCACCACCCCATTTGTCCTCATGGACTCCTTCCCCAGGTTCAGTTCATGAGAAGCTACACCCTTATAGACTGACCAGGATGGGCAAAACCCTAGAATTCTAATTTCCTCATGTCTGAATTGGAGGGACTGCAAGGTTCAGAGAGAAGGGACTGGTCTATGGCATGTACTAAAATAGGATCAGGACTCCAGACTATCATATCACTCCAAAACCTTCTCAAGTAGACTTCACAAGCCCCTTTGACATGAACCTTCTGAGTTGGGGAAAGGGTAGGAATGACAAGGACCTGACCTGACCATTTGTAAGCTGTGGTCCTGTTGGGAAAAGAGAGAAAGGGAGGGGCACTGATAAGCTACCCACCCCATCTTGTTGTTCTGCTCTAGAGTTTACTAGTTTCTTTTAGTCCTCATTGGTTTTGTGCGTTGTTAGTTAACCCACAGGAAGTAGGATGTGGGTTGTTCACTGTTAAGTGATTGTTTATGAAGGGTGTTACTGCTTCTCCAGCTCTACCATCTCCCAGCCCAACAATAACCTAGAAAGAAGGGAGGTCGGTGGAGTGAGGCTAGCACAGACATAGGTAGGGCTCCCTTACTAAGAAATGGGAAAAAGAGTTTGGGGTTCTAGTAATATATAAGGGCATCAAAAAGAATGGAAGGGACCTTTCTCACTGAAAGTTTGGAACTGCATTTAGCCTAGATTTGATTCTTATAGTGCCTATATTTGCTGTGAGACCTGAAATCACTCAGCCTCTCAGAGCCTTAGCTCTCAGATGGGAGGGTTGAATGAGATAGTCTCTAGGGGCTCTTCCCCTTTTTATAAGTCCTCCCACTAAGCTGACTTTGAAGCAAGTAAGAGTCATTAACTTCATGTCAGGTAAGCTCAACAAACCTGGTATTGTCCCAGGCCAGGTCCTGGTGGAAGTTTAATTGGGATATCTGCAGAAAAGAGTAAACATAGTAGGATTGCTATGCTTCGAAAGATCTGCTTGCATAGTTGGCCCTTGGTTGGCATTTGGAAACTTTAGTTTCAGGAGAATTCCCACCATTCCCAGAATTGATAAGAGTGGGTCACTATGCCCAAACTGTTGATTAAAACAATGTGGTTCATGCTGAACACCTGCTTTCCTTCTGGGAGTCTGGAGTTTTGGCACATGCTAAACAGAGGATGCCTACCTACATGGCTATCCCCCGGTAAAAGCCCTGGGCACTGGGTCTCTGATGAACCTCGCTGGCAGACAACATTTTACATGAGTTGTCACAGTTCATTGCTAGAGGAACTAAGCACATCCTGTGTGATTCAACTGGGAGAGGACTCTTGGAAACTCGTTCCTGGTTTCCTCCAGACTTTGTCCCATGCACCTATTCCATTTGCTGTCTTGGCTTTGTGAGCTTTCACCGTAATAAGTCATAGCATGAGTATGACTATATGCTGTGTTTTGTGGATCCTCCTTGTTTTGTGGAATCACTGAACCTGGAGGTGGTCTTGGGGACCTTAAACAGAAGATGAGCTGAGATTTCACAACCATAATCCTTTACCAATCCCTTATGATTATATAGCTTAAACTAGTTCTGTCTAGTAGAAATATAACATCAGTTGCATATGTAATTTTAAATTTTCTAGCAGTCACATTTTAAAATGTAAAAAGAAACAAACGAAATTAATTTCAATAATATATTTTGGGGGCATGTGGGTGGCTCAGTTGGTTGAGCATCTGACTCTTGATTTTGGCTTGGGTCTTGATCTCAGGGTCATAGGATCAATCCTCATGTCAGGCTCTGCGCTCAGCATGGAGTCCACTGTCCCTCTCCCTCTGTTCCTTTCCCTGCTCACCGACTCTCTCTTCCTTCCTTTCTCTCTCTCTTTCTAGTTCTAAAATAAATAACTAAAATCTTTTTTTTTAAAGAATCTATTTTCTTTAACCCACTATATAAAATATTAAAATTCCAACATGTAAGGATATAAGCACTTATTAGGATATTTTACATTCTCTTTTTTCTTTTGAAGTCTTCAAAAACCAGTGTGCATTTTACACTGGTGGCACATCTCAATTTGGGCTAGCCACATTCCAAGTGCTCACTAACCACACCTGCCTGGTAGCTGCCATGTTGGACAACATAGGCTTAGAGATCTGGAGACAGAATATCTGGACCAGAATTCTATCATCTACCAACTGCATGACTTTAAACAAAGTTACTTAAACTCTTTATGTATTAGTTTCTTCAACTGCAATTGGAGATAGCGATGTTAGCTACTTCATGAGGTTGCATGGATTTTTCAGAAAGTTAATAAATTTAAAGCAATACCTGGTACATATAGGATGTTGAGTGAACACTGGCTATTACTCTTACTATCCAACAGTTTTGCCCTTGAGATCAATTAATCCAACTCCTCATTCCATAGATGAGGAAACTAAGGCCCAGAGTTTGAAAAGCCCCGGTTTCAAAAGTAGAGGCTCTAACTTCCTCTCCTCTTTATGGACTCCCTGTCTCCTGGCTGACTCTGAGATTGGATCAGCCAATTATTCGGGAAACCAGCAGCAACAGGTCACACCTGGGTTCTGCAATCCCTTCTTGATTGCAAAACAGGGCCACTGTTTGAAATTGGCACCAAGGTGATGGGGGTTGGGCCTCCCTTCTGCTGCCCCCATCTGGACCATCAGTTGGGCTGGCTGACCCCATCAAATCCAGCGTTTACTCAGCAGTGATAGGGCTAGTTTCCATTGTTCTGGCTTTTTTTCAGCTTTTCTTGTTTATCAACCCAAAGACACAAAGCATAGCACTTTTAAAAAACCTTCTTTAAGTCACCTGTAGTCATCCCTACCTAACCACCAAACAGGTAAGTAGTAAGCTCCCTGTCTATCTCCAAAAAAGATGGTGAAGAGGCACTGGGTGTCTCCTTGTCTGGGACTCTGTAGTGTACATTCTCAGGCTGGAAGCAAAACTGGCTTCTGATTCCTCTACAGCATCTGTTTCCACCCTTCCTTTCCCGAAATTCAGTGCAAATCATTTACTCTCCTGTGATGAGCTCACTTAGCTTCACTCACATGTCTCAAATCTTACTACCAGCTCAAATCTGACCAGTTTTATGGGCTTACACTCTTAGCACCTGCTGACCTGAAGCTCCACTTATTCTATATGCTAAGTAGTGTTTTATTTGACATTTACTTAGTATTTACTGAGCCTCTACTATGTATTAAGCCCTGTGCAAAGTTTTTGAAACGAAGCCTCTGTGGACCTTGCAACTTCGTGTAGCAAGTAAACAAGAAATGATGATAAAGGACAACAAAGGGTTGATACAGAAAGTATCAAACATTCTAGGAACAATACTAAAGCAAGGGGACCTAAACAGAAGTGGAGATGTGAAACTTGGTAGGAGAGAACCAGTCAAGGAGAGAATGTAGAGTGTTCCAGGCAGAGGGAACAGTGGAGACAAAACCTGGAGGTAAGAGAGAATGGCATGTTGGAAGAACCGAAATAAGGCCCAGTACAGCTGAGATAGAATAAGAGGAGTGTGGCTGGAATTTGAGGACATTGTCTAAAGCACTAAGGAATTTGGACTTCAACCTGAGGCCAAGAGGAAACAGCCTGGCAGAGAATAACATCTTTCAAAACATAGGGTTCTGGGAAGGAATCAACTAAATGAGCTCAAAAGGTGGGCAGTGAAAAGACTGAGGCATGCTATTTCTACGTTTGTCTTCATGCTCTTGGTGTGAAAGCTCAGACCTCCTTTGGAAGAGGCGAGTGGGTGGCCCTCAGCACCCAACATGCGCCCCTGGACCCCAGCCCACTTTCTGTGAGGCCACTACTTCTGAGCTTCTGGCAGCACATACTTTCCTTAGACCCTTGGACCTGCAGAGCCACAGAGACCGTCACTGAGAGACTGCCAAAGACTCTTTTCTAACAGTTGGACCAGTTGAGGCCCAGAGAAGTAAAGTAACTTGGGTGTGGCCCCACAGCAAGCCTCAGGCCCTCTGATTCCTTATTATTTCCCCCAAAGAAACTGAACACCAGGCCTGGGACTAGGATGAGGCAAGTCAGGCACACAGGGTACAAAATTTAAGGAGGCACTCACTCTCAAGTGCCAGCTGTGCACTTGCAAAACCCTAGGTGCCCCCCTGGCCTCATCTGGATACACCCAGCGGACAGAGATTGTAACTTTCAGAAAATTCTCTGATGTCTCTCATGGTGTTTACATGATGCTAGGCACATATTTTGAGAGTCACTAGCTGCCTACTGATGATAACGAACAATGGATTGCTGACAAACTGATAGGTGTACTGATATTTGTATCTTTGGGTAAATATGACCCTCAAAAGACAACAGAACAAAATGAAGGCTGGCTGAGACTGGAGTCTAGAGATCTTGATTCTGGTCCCCACTCTGCAACTGATTTACTATTGGAACTCAGGCAGATTGTTCTTCGTCTCAAGGCCTCAGTGAAATGAGGTGGTTGGATAACATTTATTAATTATTATTAAGCACATACTCTGTGTCAGCTGCTGTTCTAATGCTTCTGCGCTTTAACCCATTCGAAGACTTTCTGGGTTTCAAGATCCCCTTCCCTTCAACAGGCTGTGGTTTGAAGTAAGAAAGGCTTTATGGAGAATGTGGGACTTGGGACCCAATTTGGAACTTCCAAATTCCCATGAGGACAATATGGTCAATCAGAGTAAAGGCATGCTAGCTATCTCAAGGCACTTCTCTGCCAGAAGACAGAATCGTCTGCCTCAGAATCACCTTTGGAACATACCTGAAGGCTGAGCTGCAACCTTTGCTCCCCGAGATTCTAATACAGTGAATCTGGAATGGGGTCTGGGAATCTATTAAAAGCTTCTGAGGTGACTCTGGTAGTTGGGCAGATTTGGGAAGCACTGATCCCAACACATTCCCCTATCTATGAATAGGATCATACCAAGACAGCCCAGACCTACAGCTGCCTACCTCATCCATAGTATCTCCAAGTAGAGAAATGAATTCTTTGATTGATTAATTTAACAACTATTACGCACTTGTGCTCTAGGCCCTGTGCTAGGTAGTGATTATGGTCCCTACTCTCAAGGAACTTCTGTTCTAGGTCACTTATTTTAGAAGCAAGTCATCTAGCCAGAACCAGAAGAGCTTCAGTTTATCAATGAATCCCATCATCACACAGTCAGAGAAAACAAGGCCCAGAGGGGGAAAGTAACACATTCCAGACTACACAGTGAGGAGATGTATTTTCTTTTTTTTTTACTTTTCTTTTCTTTTCTTTTCTTTTCTTTTCTTTTCTTTTCTTTTCTTTTCTTTTCTTTTTTCTTTTTTCTTTTTAGGAGATGTATTTTCTGCTCCTAGATCAGCTAAGGTCTCTCACTGTTCTTCCCAGGAAAGAGCTGCATTCGAAATCCATGGGCACCGAATCTTTACTCTTATTATTATTATTTAGGATTTTATTTATTTATTTGAGAGAGAGAGAGAGAGAGAGAGAGAATCCAAAGCATACTCCTCCCTGAGCTCTGAGCCTGATGTGGGGCTTGATCCCACTACCGAAGATCATGACCTGAGCCGAAACCAAGAGTGGGGTGCTCAACCGACTGAGCCACTCAGGTGCCCCCCACTCTTTGCTTCTCCCTGCTAAGCTGCACGGAGCAAGCCCTCCTAGGAGTCTCACCTCAGATCTTGCTGTCATTTTTAATCCTCGACATCCCTTCAACTGGAATGGAGGAAGGAGGAAAGAGGGAACATCTCAGGGTGTTTTAAAACCTAGGAGTAAGCAGTATTTTCTAGGATCGAGCCTTCCATCAGTTCTTCGGTGATATTTAAAGCCCTGTGCCCCGGCTGCGCTGGGAGGACATTGCGCCTGCCTCCTCCTGCACTTTAGAGCCTAAAGAAGAGGGGGCCGCCTCCTGGGTTGACGAGGACCTACTCCCAATTCTGCCCAGACATGCTTATGTCACTGTCGCCCCGAGCCTAGGGAGAAGGAGGGGAGACTGTGCCCGCCCCTGAGATGCCAGCCGCCCTGCGATTGGCTACAGGGACCCCGGCCCGGCCGCGGATTGGTCATCGCTGAGGGCTTGAAAGGTGGCTGAGGGCGCCGGACCCCTCAGACGGCGGTGGCCCGGGATCAGCCCGCGGCTCCGGGGAGCCCGAGACGCCCCTGCCCGCCATGGCCAGGCTGCTGCGGGCGTCCTGCCTTCTCTCCCTGCTCCTGGCTGGCTTCGTCCCGCCCAGCCGGGGGCAGGAGAAGTCCAAGGTGAGTGAGCCTGGCGGGTGGCGGCCCGGCGGGAAGATCAGGGCCCCCAGGGGGCCATCTCTCCGTGACCGGGAGCCCCTTCCTCCCGGGCTCCCCTCCAGAAGGGCGACACCTGGCGCGAGGACCCTCCCTCCGGTCCCCCCTCTCCGCCCCGGGACCCCTCCCCGGAGCGCCCGTATCTTCGCAGTTGCATCTCGGGGAGATCTGGGTGCCCCGGGTGGGCGGAATGAACAGGGAGGGGGTCACTCTCGCCGGATTGACCCCGTCTGCCCCGCGGCCACTCCAGTGTCGCCTTGCTGCGTGCGAGCCAGGACGGTCCCCAGCTACTCCCCTCCAGGCGGGCCTGAAGGGGGCGGGGGCTCAGAAAAAGGCCTGGACACGGCGCCTGGCGCTGGCTGCGCAGATTCCCCGGGGAGACTGACGGGCCAGGAGACAGGGAAGGAACTGGGTGGTCCCCGTCTTGATAAATTGCAAGGAGGGCTCTTCTAGCCCAAGAACTAACGCAGGTGGAAATGACCACTCGGATTCCAGGGCGTTGGTAGAAGAAGCGGAGATCTGTGACAGAGGGTACTCTGGGTTGGCAGTGCACAACACCCAGGGCCTTGGCTAGATCCTCAATCCTTTCTGGGCCTCAGTGTGTCCATTTGTGGAGAGGGGGGTGGGGGGGCGGGCCGGGTGAGACAGGGGTCCCCCGCAACGAAGCTGATGGCTTCAGGAGGAATTCTTGGAGAAGCTGTAAAATCCACATATTGTTCTTTCAAGGGCTGTTCTGGGGCAGCCTCACTACCCTCCACCCACTGACTGTAGTGGCCTGAGCAAACCTGGTAGTTGGAGAAAGTTGGGGACTGTGAGCTCAATAGGAGAGGCAGAAATTTCCTGAGACTCCATCTATCCCCAGCAGGGTGGGGATGCTGAGGCCAGAAGTGGGGTGACCCAGCAAGCTTATCTCCTAGGATAGTACATGCCAAAGTAGGCCACATAGACCTCTCTTCTTCCCCAGGGTGGGAGGCAGAAGCCAGGCATCGGTATAGACCCAAAGAGAGAGATTTCCACCCTCCCAACACTCATAACATCCACACAGACACACACACTCCCTACAGGCTTGTGTAAGCTCAAGAGGAACTTTGAGCTTCTGGGGCTCTACAACTTTCTAGGTCTTTATTTGAAAATTTTAGGAGTCCATAATCGTATTTTCAAAGTTTTATCCACTGTTCAACCAGCCCATTCCAAGGGTTCCTTCCGTATGTTTCTATTCCCCCCCATCTGTCCTCAGCTAAATCCTACTCAGTCTGTTTCTCTTTGGAGTAACCTTAGAAACTGGATGGCTATGAAGGTACAACTTCCACAGCCCTGTTCATTATCCCCAACTCAAAAGGTATTTTCCAGGGCAGGGATGGGACTGAGTTTCAAGACTATGGTGTGGGGTAGAGGTGGGGGTAGGCAGACCAGCACCACGGAGTCAGCCCTTTACTCTCAGTTTGGGGAAAGCCAGAGAAGAGAAGATTGGGTCTTGACTCAAGAAGGCTAGAGGTAAGAATGTGGAGCCCATGAGTAGTTCATCATAGCTGTGTGTTCTTTGCTGAACTCTGGGGAGGAATAGGTGGATGCAAAGAGAACAGGATGGGTATGGTCTAGAAAAGTCTTAGGGTGAGGTATGATCCTATCAGATGCAACCAGTTAAGACTTGCTGGCTGACGACAGTCTGGGCAGGCTCATCTCTCCTCCCAAGCCCTCCAAGTCAAGATGTCATAGCTCTGGATTCTAAGACTCAACCACCTACCTTACCTCCAACTCCAGGGCCAAGGGATAGGATGGTGGGGCAGGTGAAGAATGGGATTGACAATAGGCTACAGTCCTGGATGGACATCTGCCTCCTTGTAGTCAAAGGGAAGAGCCAGATAACGAAGGAAATCCTTCCCTTGCTGGTCCCCCCTCCCCGCCCCCCAGTCCAGCTTACAGCTCCCCAGGCAACCTGTACTTGCTGCGCAGAAGGACTCCGCAGAAGCTGGAGAGGGTAACAACTGCTGACGTGCGCGGGATCCTAGTAACCGCTGGTTTCTAGGTGACTAAACGAGGCAGAGAATCATGGAACCACAGACTGACAGAGCTGAAGAGCCCTTAAGATGACACTGAATCTAAGCCCATCTGACAGGCAAGCAGCCAGAGCCCCAGACAAGGGAAAGGAGTGGTCACACAGAGCCAGAGTTGCGGCCAGGCCCAGGACTCAGGTCTCCTGCCCCCCAGGCCCAGCCTGCTTTCCCAGCATCACACAAGGCAGTGGTAGATGGGAGAAGGGAAAGACTCAAGGCCAGCAGCCCAAGCCGACCAGGGTCCTGGCTGAGACCCCCTCCAACTCCCGAGCCACCAGCACCCTGCCATACTGTCCAGCCACAGTGGGACTGAGGCACCTCCTCTGCCCTCCCTGCTTCGAGAGTGGGGCTCTAGCATGCATGGGTCCCGGGAGAGGGAGGGAGGCTCACAGCTCACATGAGGATGGGGCTGCGGTGCTCAGTGGTGAGTCCAGGCCATGGCTTCCACCCCTATGGACCACCCTCTGAGCCCCCTCAGTCTGAACCCACAGCTCTGGCCCCACTGGCCCCAGTAGAAAGCTCAGAGGCTCTGTCTTCGTCCCTTCTCCCTGAGACACCTTGCGCAGCAGCGCATCATCATCTTTACACTGGCTGGGGAACATCAAAGCCCTCCTCACAATAATGTGGGAAACTCAGGCCCTTTACCCTCGTGGCAGACAGAATAATCGCTCTCCCCTGATGTGGGGATTTCTCTCCAAGAGGCTTTCAAGACTGTTTTGTTCTGCGTATAGATTCTCACAGCCATTTGGGGAGGCAGGTGGCATTATCCTCGCCTGTCTGAGGCTCAGAGTAAAAGTGACTCACTCACCGGGGCCAGGGCCACAAAGCCAGCACAGGCTAAAAAGCTTAGTGAGAGGAGAGTCCCCTTACCCCACCCCCATCCCAAAGCTGTGCCAGAAGTGGATCATCCTGTTGTTTACAAGCTTCTGTTATTTGAACAACCTCTTGGCTTTTGTTCCTTCATTTCCCAGAATTTGCCTTTGGATCGGGGTGGAGTAGAAGAGGTGGAGGGGCATGCAGGGAGGCCTTGCCTTCTGGCTATTAGACCTCAGGGCCAGTGGGGCTGTGTTTGTTGTGCCCTGGGCTGTTTGTATTTTGTGGGGGAGCCAACCCAGCTAGGGCCAGGGAGACACAGGTTCTAGAGGAATGTTGAGCTTGGGTTTTGGACCTGCCTCCCGCACCCACTAAAAGTCACAGGGAATGGGATATCAGTCTCATGGAAAATAGGGAATTTGCATCAAAGCCAAGAGAGCTTGCAGCTTTGCCTGGCTCAGTAGGCCTCCGACATTTTCCAGACAGAGGTGGCTTTTCTACACCTTCCTGGGGCCACACCCTGCCAGCCAGATGACTCCCTTCACCCAGCTGGGCCCACGTACCTCACCTCAACAGCAAGCCTTCCGGGACTGATGCGAAGGAGAGGGTGTGGATTTGCTTCTCTAGCTCCAATCACTTATCTCTGTCTCTCCTGGTCCATACTGCGCTTTTGGACTTCATTTTAGTGTCTTGCCACCTCTCAGATTACCTGATACAACGGCAGCCAACATTTTCCTTTCCCATCATGACCAGCGCTGCTGCTGATTGTGTTATTGATGCCAAGACACCCTTTCAAGAGTCCACCCGGGTTTTCGTAGCCTGTACCAGAGCTGGGATAGGCGCAGAGTAGAGTCTGCTGCAATGTCCTGCTGGATGGCCGTGATCCCAGTCCTCCTCCCCGCCAGTAGCGAGGCTGACCAGGCATCATGGCTGAGCACAGCTGGTCCGGTTCAAGGTTCTCATCAAAGAGGAGGTTGAGGCGCAGAGAAGAGAAAGGGCTTAGCCCCAGACCACACAGGGAGTTAGTGGCAGAGCTGGACGTGGCATCTGGGTCCCCCACCTCAGAGTCCGTTGTTGGCTACTTGCTCTGGAGGTTGATGGGGGGAGGGTAGCAGCTGGGCAAAGAGGAAGGCTTACCGGTCGTCCAGGTGCACACTTACAGGGACCATCTCGCATGGGCAAGGCCCTGTTGCTCTGCCCTGGCCGTCACACCGAATCCTCCTGGCAGGCCTTCCCCTTCCTCGTGGCTCCTTCTTCCCTATTTTATAGCGACAGCCTCAGCTTTCCAGTCCTCCAGATCTGAATCACCCCTCTCCACACCACCGCTTCCTCCTTTCTGTTCAGTTCCTCCTCCACGATGCTGTTGTTCACCCACAGCATCACCTGCCTGGCTGGTGGTGGCAACGGCCACCCTGGGAGCCTCCATCCACGCGTCCAATAATGCAACCACCGGCACCAGCACGGTCTCCCCCAGGCCTGGCAAATGTTTACAAGTGGGCATGGGAGGCGGAAGTAATGGTCACAGAAAGCAGTATTTCAGGTTTCCATACAGTCACTGGCCGATTAAGCGCTTTCATAATCATTACCTTGCACAAGGAAGTAGACCTTTGTTCTGGTCCATTTCCGGTTAGTAGAATGGTCTTGGGCAAGTCACTCCCCCTGTTGGTATCTTTCATTATCCTGAAAATAGAGATGCCCAGTTTCCCTTCCAGCTCTAACAGCTCCCTGCTGCTGGTCTTCCTCTGTTCCAGACGGACTGCCACGGGGGTGTGAGCGGCACCATCTATGAGTACGGAGCCCTAACCATCAACGGGGAGGAGTACATCCCCTTTAAGCAGTACGCTGGCAAATACATCCTCTTTGTCAACGTGGCCAGCTACTGAGGCCTGACAGGCCAATACGTTGGTAAGAGCCCACCCCTGCTTCCCTGCTTTGGGGCTGTTTCTGCCAGTTGGGCACATTTTAATCACCGAAGCTTTTTTGGTGCAAGTGGGAAGGGGTGATCGTGATCATGAGAAAACAAACCCTGTATCCCAATTCTACTGTCTTCCATATTTTGGTGAAGACGATTATGTAAGCCTGAGGTCTGATCACCTTCGGACATGTTCTGCAAGATTCTCGGTTACCCTTCATCCCTGGGCCCCCCAACTGCCCTGAAAGCAGAGGGATGGAGGAGATTGGGTGTGCCTGGAGCATCCTTTCACTGGAGTAAGAAATGGTAGCGTTATCCGGCTGAGAATCTCCCACCTTCCCGCAGCCCCATGTGCCCTAACGCTTCTCTTGGCCCCTATGTGGGAAGCAGGCAGGTAGGCGGAGGTCCCGAGTACGTGTGTCAGTGGCAATCCCAGGTGTTTCACCCAGGCTTCATGATCCTGGCATCCTCACTCCTCCCTGCTGAGCCAGGGCAGAGCAAACAGCCTGAGGGAACAGGAAGATGCTGTGAGGCTGAGCACAGTCGGCTGGTGATGGTGAGGGAGTGGTGGGGCGGGGTGGAAAGCAAGGGCAATCTGACCCTGCATGTCTGCCTGGCAGTCTCAGGCAAATTCCTGACAGTGGAAGGACAGTGGGCTGGATGGCCGAGGGGGCACTGGGTGCTCTGGTCTAGAATGCTTCTGTCTAGCCTTGGAACAGAGCAGAGTGTGTTCCTGCAAGAGATGGGCTAGGTGCTAGCACCCAGGGAACTGGGGAGGCCCTCCCATCGATTCCCAAACTGCCAGAGTATAGGGTGGGTGAGGAGCCCACCCACCTCTCAGGAAGTCCTCTGCCTTCTGCCCAGGGATGTGTCGCTCTTGCTCTAAGACACTCAATCTTGAGAGTCCTGAAGGAGCCCTCAGCCTGCTGGCCCAGTGGTGGTGGGCAGCTGACTACTGATTTGAGAAAGGGTATTGTTCCTTCCTCCCCAAACCTCCAACCCAGCCAGACTGGAGCCAGGGGAATGGGACTTGTATACCCACACTGCCACACTCACTGGGCAACTTGGCCAAGGCCCCTCCCCTGTCAGGCCTTGGTGACTTCAGCTATACGATGGGTAAGCAGGGGGAGTGGTACGGATGGGCAGGGCTCCTTGATAGGCTACCTTCCTCTCTGCTTTCTCCCTGGCCCAGAACTGAATGCACTACAGGAAGAGCTTGCGCCATTTGGTCTGGTCATTCTGGGCTTCCCCTGCAACCAATTCGGAAAACAGGAGCCAGGAGAGAACTCGGAAATCCTACCCAGCCTCAAGTGAGTGCTTGCTTGCTTGGTGTCTTGAGAAAGCTCAGCCCCCCGGTGCCCCAGCCTGGGTGCCAGGCATCTCTTGCATTGGCCCCTATACATGACGGGTACTTAGCCACCAAGAATTACGTTCCCCTTCCAGGGACCCCAGTTGCTAGCATGAACAGAAGAGGGGTTGGAGACAGGGGTGACAGGGATGACTGTGTGTGAGTGCGTGGTGCGATGGTGGGGCGGGGTGGGTGTAGGCAGGGACAGAGTTACTGAGTAGGTACCAAACAGGGAAAAGAAGCTTGCTGTGCCTATGCCCACACTGTACCTATGCCCATTCGATAGGTATAGGTACCATAGGTATATGTGGAATAAAATCCAGATTTCCAACACCCCCTCCCTGTTCAGTCCATTCTGGTCATTTCTGAGCCCTATGCCCATCTCCTTGGGACCCACATAAGAACTTTCCTTGTAGGTATGTCCGACCAGGTGGGGGCTTTGTCCCCAATTTCCAACTCTTTGAGAAGGGGGATGTGAATGGAGAGAAAGAGCAGAAGTTCTACACATTCCTGAAGGTGAGTGGTATAGCCACCTTTGCAGGAGCCACTCGGCCCACTGGACACCTGCCCTGGACAGAGCTGTGGCCACTCCTGGCTCCAGCCCACGCAGAGGCAAGGCCTGTGCCACCCTCCCCTACTTCCAGGCCCCTGGGAGGATTTCTTGGCATCTATCATTCCAACCATAAGGCTTTGCAGACCCTAGGATCTCAGTAGCCCATTTTATCGATAAGGCCCATGCAAGGCCCCAGAAGGGACAAGTAAAGGTCTTACAACCTGCTAGAACCAAAGGTGGTCCTGGGATTCCACTTTCAACTCCAAAATGGGTGTCCTTTTCTCAGTGCCAGGCTGTCCTCCTATCCCCCAGGAAGGCCTGGAGAGGGAAGGTGGGAAGGGCCCCAAGCAACGCTGACACTCCTCTCATCCCTGCTGCAGAACTCCTGTCCTCCCACCTCGGAGCTCCTGGGCTCACCTGGCCGCCTCTTCTGGGAACCCATGAAGGTCCATGACATCCGCTGGAACTTTGAGAAGTTCCTGGTGGGGCCAGATGGTATACCCATCATGCGCTGGTACCACCGGACCACGGTCAGCACCGTCAAGATGGACATCCTGGCCTACATGAGGCGGCAGGCGGCCCTGGCCATCAAGGGGAAGTAAATCAGGCCTGCCCTACCCCATGTCCACCACACCAGGGCTGGGGAGGGACTCCATTCAGGAAGGAATCCATTTCTCTAACCGCACCACACTCCCACCATAGACCTCCTACTATTACACAAGGCCCCAACCCAACACAAACATGCGCATATGATCGTGTCTGTATTGCTGTGCATGTGCGTGTTTGCACACATGCCTAGGTGTGTGTGACCGTGTGTGCATGAGTGTACAGCCACCTGTGTCTACCTGCATGAATACAGCAGACGTGTGCCACAGGTGTGTGCACAGCCGTTGTGCTATGGAGAGTACTAGGGAATACCTCCCCTTTCTCTCCAGTTCTCTGTTCCAATGATAACCATTCACTTTTAGCTGAGCCCAAAACCAGCTCTAGATCCAACAGTTCTGCTCTGACCTAGACCTCAACCTTGAGGCCAGCACCTCCCATTATCTCCAAATACCACCACTGAAGTGCCCAGACGTTTCTGGGTCTACCACACTGCCCAATCTTTCTCTCCACTGTGCAACTGCTCTCCTTCCTGAAGGGCCCTCCCAAGCCCCCTACCCACCCCTTAGTGCTCCCAGAAAGCAGCCAAGGAAGATGTGAGAGCAAAGGCCATGTTCCCCGTGTCAGGAATGGCATCTCCATGAAGGAGGGGCCCGAAGCCCTCATGGGCGGACCTCCCCTGAGCCTGTCTGAAGGGCCGGCCCTTAGTGCATTCAGGCTGAGGCCCCTGGACAGGGATGCTACCCCTGCTTCTCTGGAGGATGTGCCCTCTCCCCTCACCCTGGTCCCTGGCATTAGACTCCCCCCCGCCCCCAATCCCCATCTGCCCAGTAAAGGCCTTTGTGCAGCACCCGAGCCTACTGCTTCCTCCATGGGGCCACTGTAGCTGGGGTGGGGAAGGGAGGGGGTGGGAGTGCGTGCTTTGGGCCCCTGCTGTTCGGTTTCTACCTAGGCCCACTCTGCTTCTCTAATTGGCATCTGGAATTTATAAAGCCAGTTCAGGTCCACTCCCATTCCCTCCTGCAGTTCTCCAGGCAGCTGGGGCTGAGATGAAGTATTTCATTTGACAGGTGTAGAAACAGGCTCACAGAAGGGGCAGCCTTGCCCGGTCTCTCCTGATGTGTGGGGGGCAGGACTGGAATTTAAACCTGGGTCACCTGACTCTCAGCCCAGACCCCTTCCACTGCCCCTGGGTGCCCCAACCACGGGAAGGCTTGGAGCAGGGCCCAGGGGATATCGGCCACGAGTCCTGGCAATGCTCTCGGTGGACTAGTGGGGACAGAGCACAGAGGGACAAGGAAAGCAGCACACTCCCTGGGAGGGCGCCATTAGCCAGGGCATAAAAGAACACAAGTCACAGAATACTGATCTTCAACTTGGATTTATGTCCAAGGTTCGTGCAAACAGCCGCCCAGGCATAGCCAGCCACCTTATTCTGGGCCTCTGGCACACAGGCCTCCAGCTGTGGGGCCAAGGGTCTGGTGGCTTCACAGTGGGTCCCTCAGACCACGCGGCCAGCACGGCCTCTATCCCAGGCTGCCATAGCGCTGGCAAGGCTGCCGTGGGTGGAAGCAGAGGGCCTTGCAACAGAACACCCTGTCGTTCTCCTCTGCTTCTGGGAGCAAACCCGCTCTTCCCACAGCTCCTCAGAGGGGAAGGGTTGGCCATGGGGCAGGTCCTGCTACTACAGAGCTTGAAGCAAAAATTAAACACACACATGAGTTGAACGTGTTCCTCAGAGGGGCTGGAACCATTTCCAGGGAAGTTTTGAAAGGAAGGGGTCTCATCTGCTACCCTACTCTTGAGACTGATGTCCTTGTGATTCCACAAACATGGCAGGTCAAGGTCGGGTGAGGCAGGCTTCTCTCCACTTGGTCGCAAGGTAGTGAGTTTCTCCTGGTCACACCAAAGGAGGGGCCCAAATGGAAGCCTTCTGGGTGGAGCCTCTCCAGTGTGTAAACAGTTCAGGTTGGGCTGGGGCACAGCCCAGTGGCCCGTTGGCTTCCCATCCAGCCGAGGCTCTAGCTACACAGAGAACACGGCCTCTGGATTTCCGTAATCTGGGATCAGGTGGCTCTACATGACTAAGGTGGAGCCAAGTGACGTAATCTGGTCTCACTGAGGCCCCTCACGGTCATTTTTCGTAGACTCTAAAGAAAGAAAAATATTGAGGACTTTAAAGATGATGGAGTACAGTAGACTTCAAAGGCCTACGGAAACCAGCAAGTAACAACGGAAATCAGAGAGTTAAGTGCTGCCAAGCACCAGGCCCTAGGCTAGGACCTTAGGGATGTTTGTCATTCAATCCTCGCTTGGCCCTACAAGGCAGGCATATTAGTATCCCTTTATGGGAGGGGGAATAAGAGCACAGAGAGATTTTTAAGAATTAGCCTCAAGTGCCAGATCTAAGAGGTATTTGAGCTGAGCCCGTCTGGCTCCAGGTCCCAGAGGGGGAGCAGTTCAGGGGGAGGGGACAGCCCTGCCCACTCACTCCTCATTACAGCGGCGTCTGAAGGGCCCCACACAACCTCCAGGGCTCTGCCGGGAGCCAGGAGAAAATGGCCAATAAGCCCAAGACCTCCTCCCAACCACGCTGCCTCCACGTTACCCTGCAGCCTCTGCTCGCACACCCCTCACCCTGTGAGGGCCCTCTAACCTCCTGGCAGAGCTGGCTCTATCTCTGCAAAGCCACAACCCTTAGAGAACCCTCTTTGTGCTGAGGGGACTCAGCTTCCCTGATGTCCCCACGCACCAGCAAGGCAGTGCCTTCCGCCCCACAGAGCCTTGCAGAAAGCAGGGTCATCATTAGGGACCTGAAGTCCTCCTATGACTTCAGTGAACGTCTAGACCTCTAGTCCCCAGCTGTTGATGGTCAACACCATGCGTGACCTGACGGGGCTTTTCCAAATGCACATCTGATCTGTCATGCCACTCTGCTGTCAATATGTGCAAGGATTCCACATCATCTTTAGGAAAAGGCCAGTCCCCTGCCATCCGTCCACAAGTCCCTGACAGCCTGCACTCACCTACCTCCCTGACCTTGCCTCGCCCGTTTCTCCTTCCCCACCTTGTCCTTGGCTCCTCCAGTCTTCTCTGGCCTTCTGTCTTCCCTCCCTCCCACCAGGGCCTTTGTATTTTTCATTTCTCTACAAAAACATCCTCCACTGTCACCTCTTCACCCGGCTAATGCCACACTCTGAGGGTCTCAACTCCAACATCATCGCCTCCAGTCCAGGTTGGGCTCCGTTGTTAGCTGCTCTCCTTCCTTCAGGGCACCTGAGTGCAACTGAAGCCCATTTGTGTCGGGTTTTTTTGGTGTGTTTTTTTGTCATTTCTTTGTCCCCTGCTCTTTCAGGGCAGGAACGGTTACCTGTTTCTACCATGTGGCTTCCCTAGCACCCAGCACAGAGCCTGGCATTCAAACACCACACTCAGATTAATGCATGAATGACTTCAATCCCCTCACTCTGCAGTCACCTCCTCATCCTCTCAACACTATTTTGGAACATGAAGCCTCTCTTCCACCAAGACCAGATGGTAGTCACATCATCCCCAAACTGGAGCATTCCCAGTAGGACAAAAGTTATCTCCCCCAGTGAGATAGACCAGGACTAGACCACACTCACCTGGTTCCACAGGCCTGGCTGTGGGCGAGTCCATCACTTGGGAGCTCTGATTGCGCATCCCTCCACAGGGCGGCCGCCAGGTGTATTCTGGCTGCAACAAAACTGGTGCTTAGTAGTCAACAACCAACTACACTAAAAAATTAGAGTAGCAGCTGCCATGCCAGCACAGCACTGAATGTGTGTTAATCCAGTACAAATGAATCCTTACTACAACCCAGGTTGCCATCCCTGTTTTACAGGTAAGGAAACTGAGGCTGAAGGTCCTCTAGCTAAGGAAGTGGCCAAGCTTCGGTTCTAGGTCTCTGTAACCCCAGAGCCAATGTCTGAAGCCACACACTCTACTCCAATGTAAATCCCCAAGAAGATGTGTGTAAGGACTAGTGGGAGAAGCTAGAAGAGAGGCCAGGCAGGAGGCATGTCCCTGTCCAGGTGGGAGTGGGGATGCCGAAACAGGACCCTGGCAGAAGGTGGAGAGGATGGGACAGGTGATGGCAGCTCTTTGGAGAAAGAATAATAAGCAAATAAGAGGAAAAAGGGACAGGAGAAGAGAAGGGAAGGGGAAGACAGAAGGACAACTTAGGAGAGAACGCATGCTGAGGGCCCGATACCTGGTTACACGTGCATGTTCTAAGAAAAAGTCAAAGCAAACTCTGACCCACTGGCCTGCTTAGTGGGCACCCAAAGGGAGCCCACCTTTCTGCTCTGCCCTCTGAGCCTTTTCTGTCCTGCCCCAGAGACCCTGAAGAGTTTTGGGATGGAGAGTCCTGCTGGGCTCTGGACAGGTGCCTGCACACCTCAGTGCTGTTCCGCAAAGAGCCAGGATGCAGTCTAAGACCCCTTCACTTGACCTTGCCCTCTAGAAGGTGTGTGGGCTGGTCTCTGTGTGTCCTGGAGCGAAGGAGGGGCACAGACTCACCAGATGGAAGAGGCGTGAGTTTGGAAGTGGGGGTGTGTGCTCCATGGCCATGGGGGGTGGGGGGTAGCGGATCTGGGACCAGTCCTCAAAGCCGTGGTGTGGCACCATAGGTGGCATGGGAGCATAGGCATAGGGGTAGGCCCCGCAGAGGTGCTCTGGGTGGGGTTCCACGTGGTAGCGCTCCGCCGAAGCCTGTAAGAGATGCTGATGTCTGGCTCTAGCCTGTGACAGGCTGCACAGGCCACCCCCGGTGACAAGACACCTGTCTTATCTCTTTCTCCATTTGGAATCTTAGTTCTCTGAAGGCTGGTACATGGGCACCAATGGCTGGTACATGGGACACAGATGGCTCATACAGGGACACAGATGGCTGGTACATGGATACAGATGGCTGGTAGAAGGGCACAGATGGCTGGTACAGGGGCACAGATGGCTGGTACATGGATACAGATGGCTGATACATGGGACACAGATGGCTGGTGCAGGGACACAGGTGGCTGGTACAGGGGCACAGGTGGCTGGTACAGGGGCACAGGTGGCTGGTACATGGGACACAGATGGCTGGTACATGGGACACAGATGGCTGGTACAGGGACACAGATGGCTGGTACAGGGACACAGATGGCTGGGACAGGGACACAGATAGTTGGAACGGGGGCACAGATGGCTGGGACAGGGGCACAGATGGCTGGGACCGGGGCACAAAATATCAACAATGACAGCTAATGTGTCATGAGCGCTTGTTCTGTACCAAGTACTATTTGAAATGCTCTACCTGCGTTCCTTCATTAATTAGTTGGATACCTGAGCAGACACTGACTCTCCCCTCCAGCCCTGAATAAGGTAGAATGAGGTAAGTGCTGCTTCCTCCATCAAGCCTCCTCACCTTGGCTTTCCTCTTCTGCTGTTTGAGGGCTTCTTTTGTCTTCTCCTCATCTTTGAATGCTTTTAGCTGAGAGGAGGAGGGAGGGGGAGAAGACTGTTGGCACAGGTGCTCCTTGGCCAGGCCTGGACCCAGGGCGAAAGCAAGTGCACAGGGCTACCACTCCCGGCTGCCTGCCTGGCGCAGCCCCAAGGAAGGGTCTTGAGGGGGCGGGAAGGCCCCGTGGGGCAGAGCACAGCCCAGGCTGGCTGCTGCAGGTGAGGCCTGCTCACCGTGGGTGGTCTGAACCCAAGTCAGGAGGGTTCACACGAGCCCTGTTGCTGTGCGTCCCTGTTAACATGCTTTAGTTCCATTCTGTGAGGGTGGTGGCTCTGACTGGAGGTCCAAGAAGGATGGGGACTCAGAAGTTTGCTGGCAGGACTGGAAGAACCAGTGAGCGTCCTGACTTCTGGTTGCATCAGGGACCCTCCAATCCACACCCCCTGCCCCATGAGGACAGGCCAAAGGGGTGCCCCTTCTTTGGTCCAGCTGTTCTCACCTGGGCATTGGACAGGGTGACCTGGGCCTGCAGCTTCTCCACCTGCTTCTTCAGCTCCTCCTTCTCCTCATTCATGCGTTCTCGATCACTGCGCTCCCTCTGGAAGTCCTCCTCAAAGATCTTCACCTGGAAGGGAACAGGGGTGGGGGTGAGGGAGGAGGGGCTCAGACTGCTCTGGCCTCCTGCTGGTTTCACCCCATCTTCACATCACTGTGAAGAGGGGGTGGGGGAGGGGAGCAGGTGCACCTCTGGCTCCCTACCCCCACCTTCAAACAGAGTAGTTCAGTATTTTATATTCTGAGCTTCAACATAGGGCTTTATTTAAACAAGGTATCCATGACTTAAAAACAAAGCGTGGGGGCATCACAAGCCGCTAACCAGTACAATCCTTTCATTCTGCTAAGGCCCCCATGAGAGGTGAGGCCAGGCCCAGAGCAGGACTGGAGGTGGTCGCCCAGCTCCCAGGGCAGAGGACCTCAGAACTCTCCCAAGGCTTCGGGGGCACCCTCGCATGGAAGGTGCTGGGATGGCTCCCTGCCTCTGTGACTGCAGTTCACATCCTGCTGCAGACCAGTGAGACACCGGCCAGGTTAGAGATGCTTTAGGGGGCTCCAAAGCATCGCATCCAATAGGAACAGACGGGAGAGCCCTCGCCTTTCCAATTCCCTTCCAATCCTTCTGTGCCCCTTGAGGACAAAGTCCCCATTTGTGCTAGCATGTCTTTAACATCCTTCCAGTACTTACTAATTTCCCTTCCCTTCCCTCAAAGAGGACTCAAGGTCAGCGTCTTCAACAGGCAAGAGTTTCCAACTAGAGTTTAATCATCCTGTTTTTCTTTCACTGTATTTATTGCTTACAGTTATTTTCTATTTTGTGGCAAAGAATTAACAGTGTCCATTTCAAGTAGTGATATAAAGTTCCTTTTTAAATACATCTGTTGAAAGTAATTTATTTAAAATTTATTTTGAAAATACTAGGTAACTAATAGCGCAGCTGGGGTACAGAGATGGTTAAACCAAAAAGGTGGCGGAGGAATGACTTAGGGATGCAGTGCTGGGAAGGATAAACCTACAACCGGGCAGGGAACCTGGCTGACAGCCAGAATGTGGTTTCCTAATTAGATCTTCCATGTGATTCCAAGCCCATCCTGGGCCCTCAGGAATGCTCCAGCTCCCCCACTCAGTACCTCCTACCTGACCTCCTCCTCTGGGGCTCACCTGCTGTTTCAGCAATTCGTTCTGTGTGACCAGCTCCTGTTTCCTTAGGAGGCCACTAGCTCCTTCTGGGCCCCCAAATGCTGGTGGAGAGGAGGGGGAGGCCTGGATGCTCAGTGCTTCCTCCAGGGCCTGAGATTGGGAAGAAAGGAGACAGGCCCATCAGGAGAACCCCTGGAAGGCCGCCCCGTTAGAGAGGTCATCTTCAGTGACCCCCCCACCCCACATTAGTGACAATAATAACTGATACCACCAGTACTATTAAGGAAATGCTACCCTATTTATTTACACTATACGCGCATCACCGCATTGGATCCTCTCCACTGTCCTATGAAGAAAAGACTATGATCATCACCCTCATCTGACAGATATGAAAAGTGAGGTTCAGAAAACCGTGATTTGCCCAAAGTGACACGGCTTATAAGCAGGCTAACCGGGGGTCTTCACATAGAAGGGACAATCTCCCCTTCCCTGAGCAAGTGCAGCTCAACTTCTAGCACCTAGATCTAGAGAGAGTATTAAAGCCCTTTGGGGAAGCTTCCATGGCCTCAACAACCACCTTGCCCTCAGATTCTTTGGCTTTTCCAAATCCATGGCTACCAAGCCAACCTTTCCATCCCCAACTCTCCGGTAGTTAGATTACAGTGGAATTTAATTTTGACTTATATAATATTTTGCCTTTCTAAGCCTGAAAATGGGCTGAAACATCACCAAATAACATTTTGAAAAAGAAAAGAAAAGCACCTCTACCCTACCATGTTCACAAAATACTTTCCTTTAGGTAAGCCATGGGCTCGCAGCTTCTCAGAAGGTCTCTATTAACCGGTTTTCTCCTCCAGCTCAGTTAACATGTTACCTGAGAACTCTGGAACCCCGCTCAAGACTGGCCACCCTCATCACCACCTGGACTTTAGCCCCCGGGATGGCAGGGCTTCTGCTTGCCATGTATTAGCAAGCAGTGGCCGTAGTGCCTCCCTGGATGGTGGGGGGATAGAGAAAACCTCCCCCAACTTGGACTTGGGCCCCTACTTAGTCTCCTTGACTTTCTCAGAAACCCAAGGAAACTCTGCTGAGCCAAGAGTAACCCCAGGATGCTGCAAGGGGAAGCTGTGGCCCCGCTCTATCCTCCTATTCTATCTGCCGATTTTTTAGATAAGAAGACTGAAGTCCAGGAACAGGGAGACTTGCCTGAGGTCACAAGCAAAGCAGGTCACTTGCCTTGTTATGAGGCGCCCACACGTGTGTCTCTATCCCCGGCTATGCCAGGGAAAGCGGGAGGGCAGTGATCCTGCCTGAGTCACTTCTCTAGGATCCAGCATCATGTACAATTCTATGCCTGGATTTAGGGCCCCTCAGTCCCCTAGCTCAGCACAGGTCAGTCTTTTCTCTGAGAACAGGTCCCAAGGATCCCCAGAATTGGCAAAATCAATGATTATCAAACCCCAAAACCAAATAGAAACGGTTACCCTAGAAGGGCTGGGGCCCAGGGAATATGCCAAACTCATGCCACAGCCTGCCATGAGCAAGGTCAGGAGGTTGGGGGGCTGAGGGGAGGCAGACAGATGGAAAAAGAGGCAAAGATGAACCACAGACAACTTCTCCAGGCTTTTGGCTCCTTTCAGAGCCTCTTCTTGTCTGTTCTCGCTCTTAACCCCATGCTGGAGCGTGGCAGGGCTGGAAGGAGTCCAACTCCTGGAAGGAGTTCAGATAGCAAACCTGAGGCTCAGAGAGGCTGGAGTGGCTAAGCTGGGACCAGAACCAGCCCCCAGAGCTGGCCTCACTCCTA
This sequence comes from Canis aureus, assembly GCF_053574225.1. Classification (NCBI taxonomy): domain Eukaryota; kingdom Metazoa; phylum Chordata; class Mammalia; order Carnivora; family Canidae; genus Canis; species Canis aureus. Next base: position 60,021,465 of record NC_135614.1, on the reverse strand, counting down.
CCCATTGGCCTTGGGTCCAAGTGGCAGGCTTCTGCCTTAAAATCCAGCCTCCACTGGATACCCCTATCTCCCTGGGTCCCAATTCTCAAGGGCAGGAACCCTCAGGCCTCTGCTTACCCACTCCCTCCAGCAAGTGTTTGCCGAGCATGTGCTTTGTGCCAGGCACTATGTGGGGTGCAGGGGGCACATACACTGGTAAAGAGGAGCACTCCCTACCCCCCCGGAACCTGCCAGAGGGGAAGACAGATCATCAAACAGGCAATCACAGGAAGACACAAGAAGGGGAACGAAAGAAGGTTCTGGTGCCTTAGGAGCATGGAACAGGGGGACCTCAATGAGACTCCAGGGAGGCCTGCCTTGGTCAGGAAGAGGTATTACACTGAACCTGAATGATGAGGGGGGTGGCACCCTGTGAGGAGACAGCGCAGCCTGTGGCCAAAGGCTGGAACAAGCACAAGTGTACCCCAGGGCTGGCCACAGGCACTTGAGCACTTGGGGAGGGAAAGGCAGAGGCAGGGGGAACCGCAAGCCTGCATGGAGGCTCTCAGCACCTGCTCCCTGACCTGCTCCCTGATCCAGTAATGCCCCCTCTCCTGAGTTGAGGGTCGGGACACTGGTGACAGAAGGGTGCTGCAGCTAGGCTAGTGAAGTCCTGCTGTTCCAGCGACTGGGGCCAAGGCACCCACCTTGTTGAGCCTCTGGATCTCCTTTTCCTGGTACTCCCGCTGCCGGGTGAGTGGGCTCAGCTGATCCTGCAGGTACTTGACCTTCTGGCGCAGTTCCTTGGCCTCTGCTGTCAGCTGTTCCTTGTCGGTCTGCAGGTGATGCAGGGGTTGGTTAGGCAGGGAGCCCCTGCAGCAGGCCTGAGCTCCCTGCACTGTTTCCCCCCTCCCCCCCACCCCAGTCAGCCATGCTTCCTCTCTGCCTCTCCCTCAGCAGTTCCCAATGCTCATGTGAAGACACCGCATAAGGCACCTGGCATTAGAGCCACATGCCCACAATGTCCTGTCCTCATGGAAAAGGCAGCTCGGTTCACTGAAAGACTCTGGGCTCTGACACCAGCTCCTTTGCCAACGAGCTGAGACCTCAGCCATGGTCACAGTACCCCCTGGTCAATGCTCACCTATCTGCCATGGGTAGGGGGTTCTTAACATGTGTCACAGATGGGCATCAGGAGGTCTGCGAGCCCCACAATGGGATGCAAAATCTGTGCAATTTTTTAAGAAGAGGAGTCATAGTTTCCCTAAGATTTGCACAGGGATCTTCTGTGATGCACAGAATTGGTAAACCACTGAGAATATCTAAAGGACCTTTTAGGTCTTACAGTCTCTAAACCTAGGAGAGAAGACACTAAAGAAATAAATGCAGCAAACGAAGTAGAGAGTATCCCTCCACAGAGAAACAAAGCACTGCAAGGCAAAAGAAAGAGCACCCCAGCTGAGAAGAAACCAGGGAAGACTTCAAGGTGGGAGCCCTGCTCCCATGCCTACTATGGAACACACAGGGCTCCTTCACTGCAGAGGGCCACAGCTGGACTGGCCTTTAGAGAGCATCAAATCCTGATCCCTTTATGTGATGGAAAATGAATGTACAGAGAGGGAAGGTGACTTACCTAAGGTCACACAGTGAGCTGGGCTAGAACCCAGGTCTCCTAATTCTGGTGCTCCTTCTCCCCTCGCAAGTCAAAGGAAATATTTCAAATCAGGGAAGTCAGCCATAAACTGGGGAGCGCAGCCTTGGGCAGACCTTGTGGGAGGTGTTCTGGATGCCCATGTAAGTGGCTCCAGCATCAGCATGGCCTCTATTACCATGTGTCCTTATGGGGCCACACTTCATCTTGTGACATCCCACCTCTCCCCAGCTAATAGGGAGGACTGTCCCCATCTCAGGGAATTATCTCACCTACCAATGTCAGCTAGGGGAAAGGACCAAAGAGCCAGGGGTCTGGTGACAGTCACAGATGTGACCACACTTGGAGAAAAGCCAGGCAGTGTCCTTACACACATCTTCAGGGCAAGGCACGATCACTGGGCAGGCTGATCCCTCAGATAAAGCCCCTGGGTGTCACATGCTGACAGAGGGAACTTGGAAATGCAATCTGTGTTGAAAATGTCCATTTTCAAGCTAGGCAAAAGCAGCCTGTGCCCAGTTCCCATGAAGGGGAAGACACTAGGACATAAATACAATCTTCCAAGAGCCTGAGGGTCAGTGGCCTTTCCTCTTTAAGCTGTCCCTGGATACTGGAAGGCTGCTGTCAGTGATGGATCAGATGCTATTTCTTCAGAGGACTGGCTCCCATTCCCCTTCAGACTGAACCTGGTTCCCCTTTACGCCCTCTCCTTGCTCCCTGTAACTTCTCCTGTGATACTGGTACATACTTCTATATATTTGCTTCTGTAATGAGTTATTTCGTGTTTCTTCCCAGCCAAGGGCAGGGCTGGTCTGTTCCCTGCTGAGTCTCTGTGCCCAGCACGGAACCAAGTGCACGCTCTGTTGCACGGTGGCTAGGCTGGTGGAGAAGGGAGGCTCCATGTAATATTTGAGTCCCTCCCAAATAGCCATCACTACTCTAAATGTCCAGTAGCAGCCCACTCCCATCAAGCACCAGAGCAGCCTACGTGTGTCTCTTTTATATTCTGTGCTCTCCTGGATGGTTTCCTTGTCTCGAACATTTTATTATTTTCTAAAAAAGTTTATTTATTTATTCATGAGAGACACAGAGAGAGAGAGAGAGGCAGAGACATAGGCAGAGAGAGAAGCAAGCTCCCAGCAGGGCGCCTGATGTGGGACTCGATCCCAGGACCCGGGATCATGACCTGGGCCAAAGGCAAACACTCAACTGCTGAGCCACCCAGGTGCCCCTGTCCAGAACATTTTAATTAAACAAAAAGCTCTTCTACACGTAAACAAGAAAACACAGAAAGCAAGAGCTAGGGGAGCCTGGGTGGCTCAGTGGTTGAGCGTCTGCCTTCGGCTCAGGTCGTGATCCCGGGGTCCTAGGATCGATTCTGCATCGGGCTCCCTGCTCGGTCAGGAGTTGCCTCTCCCTCTGCCCCTCTACCTGCTTGTGCTCTCCCTCTGTCTTAAAAAATATAAAAAAATAAAATTAAATTTAAAAAATAAAATAAAATAAAATAAAATAAAATAAAATAAAATAAAATAAAATAAAATAAAGCAACAGCTAATCCAGTCTCTATTTTTAGATGGGAAACAGAAGGAAGGAAGTGCTTTTGCCTAGGGCCACACAGCCCTCTGCCCTACAGCCAGCGCAGGAGCCCTCCGACCTGGGCCTGCAGCCTATTTCCTGCACTGAGCCCTCGGCTAATGGGGCGGGGACAGAGGCCCCCAAGCTGGGCCCGCAGGCACCAGCCGTCCACTTGCCTCCTCCATTTCAATCTTGGACTTGGCCAGGAGGAGCTTCCGGTCAAAGTCACGCTGCTTCTGCTCCCGCTCAGCCTCCAGGTCGGTCACCTGCTTCTGCAGGTCCGCCAGCTTCTGGCGCAGCTCGGTGATCTGGGTTCAAGGGCAGAGAGGGGGGTGTGTGAGGGCAGGGGCGCGCCTCCACAGTTCAAAGCTCCTGGGAGGGAAGCCGCAGGCCGGAGACCAAGGCGGCCCGGATTGCACAGCCGGGAATTTGGGGTTCAGCCTTGAGCTCCCGCAGCCCTACAGTACCTTCTGCTCGTACTGCTGCTTCATGGACCGGAAGTGCTGGTCCCATTGCTTGTTCACCTCGAGCAGCTGCAGGGAGAGATGGGGGTGAGCAGGGGCTAAGCAGGTAAGGCACAAAGACCAGCTTCCCAGGGTACACATGGTGTGTGGGGGGGAACGGTGGCCTATGGACACTGCCTCAGAACCCCTTCTTGAAATCTCGGGGTTCTCCAAGCAGGAACTTTCACCAGCTGCTATATCCTATCCAATCCTAATGCTAAAGGCGTGTGTGCCATTACACAACACACACGCGAGTTGCAGTTAGGTATGAAAGCTTCACATTCTCATTTTCCTTAACTCAGTGTCTGTCTCTGAAGCACTTTGCACAAGTGTGCGAGTGCGCCTGTTCAAGGCTGGCCCTCCCAGCAGTGTTGGTATCACAGCCAAATCCAGGAGACGACCTGCACGTAGGAGGTCGGTTACGAAAATTACAGCAGAAACTGGAAATGAGGCACCCATGCACTTATTAAGAAAATCAGGCCCCTGATACATGGCCGCGTTATTACTGAGATGACCCTAATTATCTGCCATGCATGACACAACAATTTCTCAGGGAAGAAAAACAATCTACACCATTAAATACATAAAACAATGGGGAAAAGGCATCGCCATTTCAGACACGTTACCATATGATAAAGACTAACTCAGAAGCGAAGAAATAGAGTAGATGTTTTATACATAAATACCCTCAAAGATAGCTAATTTTGAAGGAGAAAAGAAAAACAGTAACCTGTAATAATGCAGTATCAAGGATATAATTTTTTCTGCCTATTTTAAAAAACAGGTTCTATGTTAGTAAGTTCACAATAAAACAGAATTGTTGCCAACTTGTGGTCAACTCTAAGTGGTGAGATTCTCGATATTTTTTCTAACGAGCATTATGTTGCTTTTGTCACCAAAGCAAACACTTTATAGCAATACAAAAAAAGAGAAAACTAAAATTGATAGACATGTAAGCAAAAGACTGACGGAGGGAGGCCTAACTTGCAAATATGCTGGAGGCCCAGGGATGGTAGTAAGGCCCAGGAGTCTGGAGGAGCAGCTGAGCTGTACGGAGGGGAGCAGTGAAGAGAACAGGAGTCGGGCTTCCACCTCCAGTCTGGAAATTCTGGCCTGGCGTGGGAGATAGAGGCGGCACAGGGGCATAACCTCAATTCTAGAGACTTCCAGCTGGTGAAATGCAGTGCTACAAGAAGGTGTCGGATCCTCTCCGTTTGTGACAGTCCCTCCTCGACCCAGGTGCATGGTGACAGAGGAGCCCCAGGCTCCCCATCCTAGATGCTGCTACTTGCCTACCTTATCACAACCTCCTTCCACCACCCAGAGTGTACCTTCCAAAATTATCCCCTCACCAACAATTTTAGGCTATACCCCAAATGCCCCATCTTCAGAGTGACCCTCGTAGGCAGGAGAACTGATTAAGAAACAAGAGCTCCCCCCACCCCCCAAAAAAAGAAACAAGAGCCCAGAACAAGGCAGGTTTCCTCAAGGAGCAGATGGCTCCGTGGTCACCATGGTAACACATCATGGTGACCTGGGATGAGACAGGGGACCAGGGAAGGCCTTTGTCCTGCCAAGCCCAGGAGGGAAGGTGGGTCTTCCCTCACCACCACCACTCCCTCTAGCTGCCTACCTCGGTGCGCTGCTGCTCCAGCATCTTCACCTTCTTCTCAGCTGCACCCAAGGCCCCCACCTCTGGGATCTTAGCTGCTGTCACACAAGCCTGGGGAGAACCACAGAAGGGCCCTCAGCAAAGCCTCAAAAAACAGTTCTATCATCCACTCAGTGCTCCCTGAAGGCCTTTACCGAGCCCCCAGTCTCCCACTTCTCTAATCTATCCACCAGCCAGGACACTACTACACATCCCAGCCATGACTAAGCCTGCTTTGGAAAGTCTATCCAGTCATTATTCCTCCACCCCTGCCCTTCTGCCCACCGCTCTCCTTCCCATGGCCACTTCTTCCCCTGCTCAGACTCTTTCTCTAAGGCACCACCACCTTCCCAAACCTGCAGCATCAACCAAAAATCCTGACCTTAGAAGGCAAGAGTGATAAGAGGTTTTTTTTTTTTAACATTTTATTAAATGTTTACTTAAAAAGCGTTTTAGAAAGATATGGCATAAAGATGTGTATGTGTAGTTAGTACATATACGTGTATCTCTTAGCTCTGTCCTCTGAGAGAGCCTAGAGCAGTGATACTCCAGTAGCAGTGAGCACACCTACTGTCCAGATCTTGGTTTCTAAATGCTATTCTCCAAAAAAAGAAATAGGGTTCCTTAGAGAAGTGATTGATTCCAGGGACAAGGGAAAACAAGGAGAGTTTGGAGTATCTTGTGCCAAAAAATGAGAAAGTGCTGGGGCACTTGGGCGGCTCAGTCAGTTAGGCATCTGACTCTTGGTTTCAGCTCAGGTCAAATATTAGGGTTGTGACTCTCTTGCTTGAGATTCTCTCCCTCTGCCCCCGCCCCTTCTAAAATAAATAAATCAATCTTAAAAAGTGCTCAATAATAACAATATAAAAAAGAAGAAAAGCATGTCTAATGGGCTGGGAGACAATTTGAAAGAGCTTCTTATGGCCAAAACTGGAACATTTTAAACAAAATTATAACTCATGGTCATACTGGATTATAGCCCAAAGAAAATAAATATCCTTGAGTGCATACTGGTAGAAAGGAATAGCTGAATAAATAAATAAGTGGGGGGAAACAGGAGGACTCCCTCTTACAGAAGAAATCTGAACATGGAAGGAATGAGGGAAATTCAAAATCTACTATAGTAATGATCGTTGCAGGTGGGATCCACCATGGATGCTAAAATTAGTGAGAAATGTAAGGAGAAACTGGACATATGCACGGATTTAGAGTTCTTCCTCAAAAATAAGTATTTATTAACGATAAGGGAAAAATTGGTTCCTTTATTATGGAGAAATCAACACACACACCCCCTCAGCCAAGCAATCACTGTGGGCAGTAATAAGATATGCTGACGTCAGGCGCCCTTGCCGTGACGCACCATAAAGCTCACAGTGTCACTCCCATGGTGCTCTCGCCCAAGTGCACACCCTTCATCTAATCACAAGGAAGCATCGGTTAAACCCCACTGAGGGACACGCTACAGAATCACTGGCCAGTAGAACTCAAAGCGTCACACTTGTGAAAGACAGGGCGAGCCTGGGAATGGTCACAGGCTGGCATACGCTAAGGAAATGTGGGGTCCCCAACTGGCGGCGCCCGCACAGAAGGTGCAGGAGGAGGATGCCAAGTGAGCAACTGGCAAAATCTGAACAAAGTCTGTAGTTTAGTTAATAGTATTGTTTATTTTCCAGTTTCGATCATTGAACCACAGTTATGTAACTTGTTAAGGGGATGCGGGAATTCTCTGGACTACTTTTGAAACTCTTTTGTAAATCTAAAGTGATCTCAAGATAAAGTTTAAAAAACATTAAAAAAAAAAACAACTAGGAAATATTGAGGCGAAAGGGCACAACAAGCTTCGGAGGCCGGCAGTGGAGTGCTGGCTCTAGGTCCGAGGCCAGGCCGGCAGGAGCCACAACCCACGCCAGCTCTGGGCCTTGGTACAAGGCTATCGAACAAGATGGGCTCTGAAGGCCCTAACCTATGACATCCAGTGGGCTTGTCAGCATTTGTCCTGGGGTCACTGCCCACATTCCCTCCATCCCTTGCCTTCCTGTCCCCTCATCACTCCCCCAGGGCTGGGAGTAGGACTGGAGGAGGGGGGTGATCTTGAGGGTAGAACTAGTGAGGCTCAAGTAGCCCCTGCAGGCTAAAGTCTACCAGCATGCCACAGAACCAGGGCTGGGGGAGCCCTCCAGGGACCCTCGCCTTTAAGAAAGGCAAAGGATAGGCCTGCCTCTAGAAGCCTGCTGCCTCCTTACAGGGCAAAGAGTAAGAGGGGATCGGGGCTCCTGGGGGGTACACCCTGAACCTCCACAAAGAAGAGAAAAGTCAGCCCACCTGGCTGCTGGCACCAGAACCGCCATTAAAAGCAACAGCTAAAGTTCACGGTTTACCGTGCGCCCAGCACCAAACCTACTTTACAGGCACTCACATCCCTGAATCCTTCCCCCATCCTTTGAGGCAAGTGTTGTTACAGTTTCCATTTTATAGAGGGAGAAACAGAAGCCACAGTTGGTTTAGGTAACTCATCCAAGGCGGCAGTGCTGGCAGGAGGAGCCAGCCTTCAACCCACATGCGGCTCCAGGGCACTGGCTCTGCCGCCGCCGGTAAGACATGCCCCCCTGGGACCTTCCTCCCTGGCAGCCTGGTAGGAAGAGCTGGGCCTTCAGGGAATCAAGCCAGATGAGGGCCCGGGAAAATGAGGAGGCCTGCCCACAGAATCCCACACCCATGGTGGCCAGGGAACCCACAGGAGATCAGGGGCTCCATCAGTCACTTCCCCAGGAGGATGAGCCAAGGCAGGCTCTGCCCTGAGGGGTAAATGGAGGAAGGGAGGGGTTTCACAGACTGGAATTCAGAAAACCATTTATCAGCACGTTTTGCTGACCTATGGCTCTGGCTTCGGCTTGTCCGTGTGATGGCAGGTGATGCAGGGATCTTGATGACAGGAGGTCACATGACCTCCCCACACCTCCTGCCACAGCTGTGTCATGGAGTAATGGACCTGACCCTACCTAGCCTACGTGTAGAGTGGAGATCCAAATAGGATGACAGGTTTGCAAGTCCCGCAGAAATTCTACATTGCCATGTAGTAACAAGGAATTAAGTTATTAGGATAATTGCTGCCATTACATAGGTGTGGGGTTTGTTAAAGATGTGGAGTCCCGCTGTGCAGTCATTAAACCCCATTAAAAGGGAAAAATCTGTCAGGAAGAAGTTGGGACTCAGCTCTGCAGGAAGGAGAAAGACACAGACTGGGCAAGGGAGGAGGGCCAGCAGGTGCCTGGGAACTGGATGTGAGCCACAGCTAGGAGGGGCCGTGGAAGGGGTGCCAGGCCACAGCAGTGTCAGCTGACTCCCACTTTTCTCCAGGTCACAGGCTCCAGGGCATAATCCCCGGAGCTTACCGGGGTCCACTGAGGGGCTTTCTCAACCCAACACCCTAATTCTGCTAAGAATATAAGATGTTAAACTGACCTTTGAAACCCACCCATCAGAAACCTTCACAAACTTCCTCTCTGGGCCTGAGAGAACATGTTTAGGGAATGTGCCCAGACTGTGCGAAGGACTCAACAGTACTTTGTGCAGGCAGTGGCCAAAGGAATCAGAGCTGCTCAGCCTGGAGAGGAGAAGGTCTGGGGGGGCGGGGTGGGGGGGCACCAGCCAAGGTCATGGCCAGCAACCTGCGTGTGTGTATCCCGGGGAATCAGATGTTGAATGAGGGCTGAGGAGTGGAAGCTCCACGGGCAGATTGTCAGGCTGAGCTAAGGAGAAGACATCTGATGAGAAGCTGGTAACAGGGGAGCTGACTGCAGCAGCAGGAGGCGGTGAGCTCACTGCCACATGACGTGAGGGCAGAGGCCAGGCACCAGGGATGGAGGATGCTGGAGAAGGAGTTTCTGGGCACGTACCTGCTGCTGTCCGGCCACCCCCTTCTTGCCTACGCCTTCTATCTTTGGTGAGCCTGGCTGCCCACAAGCATCGTCTTTGCCACAGCTCATCAACAACTTCTTGAGCTCCATGTTTTCCTCCCTGGGTCAGAAGCAAACAGAGAGGTCACATTGCTGGCCCCGCATTGAGGCTGGGGTCCGAGGACCTACTACTCATGTGAAGTGTAGCTGTGCCCTGGAGAATACAGCAGGATCCTGAAACCAGCCCTCAGCGGGAACAAAAAAAGGTGTAAAGAAGGTGTCCTTAGGCCACTTTGCTGTCAATGTGGGCTTCTCTAGAAGTCTCTGATCATCAAAGGCAGGGTTCCCCAACTGTGGGAGGTCTGCATACATGAGATCTCTAGGACACATCCAAACCTGTATTACACGACCCTGATGGCACTCCAGGGAGAAAGTTACACCCTTTCCAATGAGCTTCAAACCTCCTGTGTAGAGCATGGAAACAGTCCTGGCTGGTGCTAACAGGTCCGGAGTTCTCCTCCAGGATTTGCTTGTCTTCACTGCTCGCAGGGAGAGTAAAGTGTAGGCTGCAGGCTCAGACCCTTCCATGGGCGGCGGCACTTTGCCAGAACTTATTAACACCCATTTTCATTGTATTTATCAATGGAGTTATCCTCTATTCATTATAGGTAATGTTGTTTTCCATTCAGTCCAGAGGAAGTTTTCTTTTTATAATAACATTAAGTAAAAATGTGATTAAAATAAAAGCAAATTCTTAAATCAATAAGGTGACATAGGACATAATAAAAGTGTTGATGTGGGTTCAGGCATGACTGAAATAGGGAAAATATTTCTTTATGTTCTATTTGCCAGCTAGGTATCTATGTAGTAATAGAAAAACGGAGAAGCAAAGTGGCTTTCCCAAGGGTCACACAGCAAAGACCTGCACTGTTGCCTCCCAGTCACGAGTCTTTCCTCTAGCCTGGGTCTCAGACCTGTGGATGGAGTCATGATGGCCCCAAACTCCCAAGTGTTTGGCTACCCAGAAGTAAAGAGGCACATGCTGACTCAAAATGGCACAGTGACTCACTAGTTAGACATTACGCTCTCTGGGCCTCAGTCTCCCCTCTGCACAATGAGGAGTCTGGCCTGCATAGTATCGAAGGGCCCTTGAAACTCTGACAGTCAAGAGCAGTGTTTCTCAAGTGTGATCTGGGGTCTACCTACGTGGTAATCACAGAGGCCCTTGGGAAAATGCCTAGGCCTGCTTCACACCCACAGACTCAGGATCTCAGCAGAGGAGGGAGCGGTGGGAGTGTGAACAGGTCACGCCTTCCCTGACCCTCAGTGATCCTGAGGCCAGAAGGCACATGAGGGACCCAGACTGTTAGCAGGAAAAGAGCAGGCCTCGATGGTGACCAGCAGATGGCAGCAACGTCCCGCACCCTGTCCCAACAGCAGGCTGGCCTCTCCGAGGACAGGCTAGGGTGGCAAGTTCCCCAGGAAGGAGCACAGTTTGCACAGCCCTTCTTCTGAAGCTCTCAGGGCACTCTATAATGGCATTAAAAGGCCCAGAGAGGAAACACCAAGGTACCCAAGGAGAAGGACCAACAGACCTGCCATCCAAAGCCTCAGAGCCCTCGGCCCTCAGCCCACTGGTGCCAGGCACTACCCTCTTCTCCTGCCCATCTGACTCCTCGCTCCAGAGGAGCCTGGACTTACCGCAGCCTCTCAGCAGCCTGATCCCGCTGTTCCAGGCCCTTGTCCAGCTTGGCCTTCAAGGCCTCATTCTCCTTCCGAAGCTGCTCACACAGGGTCTGCAAGGCAGAGAGGCAGATGGGGGCGAGGTGAGGGAGGGGGTGCATCCCAAACCCAGAGTGATAATGGAGGACAAATAAGACCATCAAAGTGTAAGCACCCTGTGGCCTGCCAGTCACCTGGCGATACCTGAGGACTCCTGCTGGAAGCACTGCGAGGTGAGGGGGCCTGGAAGATGGCTGACCAGGCCCAGGGCCTCACAGACGGGAGGGCAGGAGGTGCTTCCTAGGACCGTTGACACACCGTGTCCGTATGAAGTTACTCTTTCGACAAAAACTTAGCGAGCACCTAGTACATGCTGTGTCCACGGCTAGGTGCTCTTCCATTCGCTGCCTCATGGGAGCTGTAGGGCTTCCCCAGAGCTACATAACTCATCTCTGTTTTCAGAGCAGGCTGGTGCAGGTGAAATAATTTGCATGAGGTTGCACAGCTGCTAAGAATCACCACTAGGATTACACTCCATGTGGCAGACCTGAATTGGCATGTCCCTCTGCATGCCCCCGCCCTGCCTCATGCCACGGGCAGGCGCAGAGAGGGGAGGAAAGGCCTGTAGCTAAGCTGGCTCATGCACAGCCGGTGGTATTCCCTGCCTTCCACCCGCTATCTTGTTTCCATGTCCCAGACTCTCCTGAAAAGTACGCAGCAGCAACACGTATTCACTTCTGGGCTGGTCCCGGGCACAATTCTCTGGTCTCTCTCCCCTGTGGCTGTGGCTGCCTCATATCCCAAGGGGCATGAGATGCTGGAGTGTCTGTTGGCCTGGGCCTCTCAATAATTAAGGAGCAGAAACAAGCCTCTGCCATATGTAATCTGAGGGAAAACTATGTTAGCCAGGGAATTGTTTGTTTCCACAGCAAAACCTAGCTCTTTCCGACTAACACCGGGGAGACCTGGGAAGGCTGCATGGAGGAGACAGCCTAGAAATAGAGGCTGGTAGGACATGAGGAATCTGTGGCCAAGAGGACAAAATACTACTGTGACTGGTTCCTGGGTCTAGCAGAGGCCTTGCACCATATCTGCCTTTGACAGTGTTTGTTGAGTGAACCAACAAACAAATCAATGAATAAAGGAGGAGGAACTGGATTAATGTGCCTCCACCCACAGGGTAGGCAAATACCCAGGATGCTGTGGCCCTGGGCAGGAACAGAATGTCCTGCTCCCAATCACTAAGTGAAGGTCAGGACGAGATCTCATGTGCTGTCTACCTTACAGTCCAGAAGGCTGTTTCCTCCGAGTCTCTGGGGGATGTCACCAAGGTCATCGCCTTCTATCAAAGGGGCCAGAGAGCTTACCTAGGAAGTGATCTGATCATTCATTCACTCACTCCCTCAAAAATGCACATGAAACACTGCTAAGTGCTGGACACTGGGATGTGGTGGTGAATATGACAGACAAGGTTCCTACCCCATCTTGTGAGCCTTATGTTCTAGCGGGGAGTGCAAGGGAAAGAGATCAAACACAGCGTAAGTAAACCACCTAACAAGATAAAATGATGACAAACTATAAGAACAGCGAAGAAGGAAACACACAAGGGAGCTCAATATATAAAAAATACTAGAGGTTGGCAGGACCCTCATTTATGAGGCCTGGTATCAATCCCCATTTCAAAGCCAAAAAGCTGACACTCACAGGGATCTCACGCCACACAGTGTACCAGAGTCACCTCCCCAGAGCTTGGCTTGATGCCTCGAAACCTCTCTGATGTCAGAAGGATGTCTCCCTTAGCCTGGCCCCCCAACAAGACCCTCACAGTGGACTCCAGTCACTCCCCTCACTCCCCTCAACGTGTGCCTCCCCCACGGTGGGATGGGCGTCCTCTGCCCCTCACATCTCTCCTCACACCTGGACGCCCTTCCTGCTCTTGTCAACCCAGCCCCTCCCAAAGTCGCACACAGTAGACTGCTCCTCACCCCCACTCCCCATCAACCTGAAGGTCTTGAATGTCTGCTGACATGAATGAGACCACAGATCAGTGACTGGTACCACGGAAGGAAGGAGACTTCAAATTAAGCCTTGTCACTAAGGTGACAGGTGCTCAGGTGCTCCTAGAACCAAGTTTCAACATCTGGGAGTCCTTCCCTACTCAAGGCCCATGAGGCTTAAGATCCCCTGTCCAGTACAGATGACCGATCCCCATGAAAGAAAAAAGAAAAAGTCATTACTAGAACCATTCTATCCCAAGGCCTGGTCTGGCCTAGGAAGGAATCTGACTTCACTCCCACCATGCAGGGAGGGCTGGGAGGCAGATTAGGATGATGCTTAGAACATGGGATTTAGAACTGAGGTCTGAATCCCAACGTAGCACTCACTAGAGGCAGGGTTGCCGCGACCTGCCCACGTCCACGCCCGCTGGTATCCCCAACCGTGAAATTTGCATTGGCCACCCACATTTTCCAAATTTCCTTCCTCTTCCTCATACCTTCCCACAACTTCCTTACCTTTCTCGCCACCCTGAACGATAAGTCAGCCCCCAGTATCACCCTCAGAGGTGCCTGTGGTACCCCTGGCTTCCCAAGAAGAGCTGGAGGAAGCAGAGAGGGAGTACACCTGCATACCTGGCCACCCTCCCAGCCGGCCTCACCTGCAGGATGGAGGTGCGCTGCTCATTCTTGTGCACTTTGGAGGCCAGCCGGTTGAACTCGAGGGCCATGCGGCCCAGGTGCATGAAGAGCTGGCTGCGGTCCGGCTCTTCGGCACACACGCTCAGCGTGGTCTCCAGGCGCTGCAGATGCAGCAGCAGGTTGCTGTCCTCATGAGGTAGGGGACCCAACTCCTGATGGGAGGGAGGGCACACGGACCACTCATCACCAGCCATTCTCCCTCTGCTTCCCCATGCCTCATGACTCAGTTTACCCTCTGAACCCAGCTCAACCCAGGGAAATTCTCCAGTTACATAGGTTCCCTGTCTGGGGCTGACTCACAGGGCAGGACCTGGGACTCCCAGGCCATTGGCTGGCTTCCCAGCAGCAGAGCCACCTTCCCACACTCTGGGCCTCACTAAGTGTCTGTGGGTAAACCACTCGTCCACTAGGCCTCAGAATCTTCCTCTACTAAATGTACACACCCTCCCTCCCTCCCATCTACCTCACAGGTTTCTTTCTTTTTTTTTTTTTTTTTAAGATTTTATTCATTTATTCATGAGAGACAGAGAGAGAGAGAGAGAGGCAGAGACACAGGCAGAGGGAGAAGCAGGCTCCATGCAGGGAGCCTGATGCGGGACTCGATCCTAGGACACCAGGATCACACCCTGGGCCGAAGGCAGGTGCTAAACTGCTGAGCCACCCAGGGATCCCCTCACAGGTTTCTCAGGAGGGTGAACTGACATGTGGAAACTGCAAGCCCAGGACAGGGGTGTCACTTTATCTACAGCACTGCTTCTTTGATTCGGGGACTCTTGACCAGGAAGCATCTGCAGAGACCAGAAGCATCTGACTTCTATGTCTCTATGTGTATCTTCAGGATAATGGTCCAAACATTCAACAACTCCTTAGAGGAGCCAAGAGTTAAAACAGGTCAAGAACCATTGCTAAAAAAAAAAAAAAACAACACAAACAAAAACCATTGCTCTAGAGGGATCAAAGAGTAGATTTAGTAGAGTATACAATTTAGTAGAGTATACAAGAAATGAAGCATACTATGGGCAAAACAGTCCAATCTTAATAATTAATCAGTCTCTGTCTCTGTCTCTGTCTCTCTCTCTCTCTTTAGCCACCTCTCCTCTGTTTGGAACATTCTTACCAAAGACAATGGTGCCTTAGTTATGCCAATACCATGCCCAAGGATCCTCACTGGCACCTTATAGCTCACTACATCGAGCCTGGCTCCCCTACCAGGGATGAGTACCCACCTTCCCCTGCCTGAGCCTCCATGTGCCAGGCCCTGTGCCTCCTCAGGTTTCATTCCCAGTGTCCCCTCCGCTCAACATTCTCAGTCCTGTCCATGTTTCAGCTCCTCTAGCTGCCTAAATATTTATGGAAGTTACAGACATCAGTGCCACAGGGAGCCTCAGGGCTCAGGCTGGAAAACCATAGTATGGGCAGAAGGAACTTGCCTGAAGTCGCCCAATGAGTCAGTAGCAGAGCTAGGACCGGAACTTAGACTTCTGACTCTTGATCCAGTGCCCTGCCACACTGGGCTCCCTTGTCTCTGCACTCTGCGGCCCTGGAAATGCCCTACAGCCACAACTTGGCATGTAGTCAATGCCTATGTAATACTGCTAGCACCTTATCCTAGCAGAATAAAGCTGCTTCTTCAATTCTGCATTCATTTCCCCACTGCCTCTTCCCACAAGAGGTGGTGACTGCTGCTCTATTTTAAAGGCTCATAAATTGCTTCATCCCTGCAATTTCTCCAACCATCCTGCAATCTCCCAGGGGGCAGGGAGGCTGTCCTGCCTTTGCTTGGCACAGACTAGGCACACGGTGGGGATAAGGAGGAAACTATTAATAAGATGAAACTACTGGTCCAAGGTCATAAAGTAAAACACTCTCTGAGCAGGGCCGGGGGATAGGGGCTGTCTCTTCTCCTCTGCCAGCATCTCAGAGCCTTCAGCGATAGAGCAGGATAAGTAGGCAAAAGCTCCCAGGAGACAAAACATGAAACTTTCTGATACTAATATGGTGAGGTGCCACCTGTCACTGAAGACATGCTACTGGAAGCTGGATGACCACCTGATGGGGACCTCACATTGGGCACTGACAGATGCGACACGTCACCAGTGAGCCAAGGAGCAACATCGGCCTCCTAGTCCTTGGTGGGGGGTAGGAAACAGAGACCAAGGGGAAGAGTTAGGCCGCTTACTGCCTTTATAACCACCACCAAAAAAATCTCAAAGTGGACACAGAGAGGGAAGGAGGAGAGAAGACGGCTTTAAGACTTTTGACGAGGAATATTCTAGATCTTTTGCAATGGTTCTCCAGTAAGTCTACCATTTTAAGGGACAGCAGAGAGGGACACGGTTAGAATAAAAGCAGCAAGTAGAATAAGGTACAGAAAGGATGCTGGGTAGATGCCCCCAGAGCTGGAGGAGTGTGTATGTGTGTCTGTGCGTGTGTGTACACACAAATGCCCTAAAGGGGAGCCTGGGAGGAGCAGAGAGCCTACACAAAAGGCTAAAGCATCTGCCTTAAGCTATTTTGGGTTTCTCTGACCCTTTCCACTCCAACCGGTGAGGAGCCCACAGGCCCAAAAGCTGAGTCACAGTTTGTGGGGGTGCTCAGCACAAGGCTGAGACCAGCAGGGCTGGCAATGTGCCCAAGCTTTCTCAATGGTTGGGTGCCTGTATGGCCCAAGTTGGGGAAGTCAGCAGCCAGGAATTTGCATATGTGAGCGAGAAGCACCCCCTGCCCAGCCCCCTGTGGATCCCCAGTGACTCCAGAGTACCCAAGGGATCTGAGCAGATCCTGTTGCCTCTCAGCCTGGGCCAGGTGACCAAAACAGAGAGGAGACATGGGACGTGCCAGGGACCTGCCATCCACTCACCATTGTGTTCCTGGTGCGGCCACCATTCACGGGTGGAGATTTCTGCTCTTCAGTGGCGACCACTTCAAATTCAGAGGAGGTGCCCTGTACAGAAAGGGAGTTAGGGATGGCCTGAGAGAAAAACACCTCGGCCCTCCTCTAGGGCCTTGTGACTGAGGGCAGCCCCTCTGTGCAGAGGCTGAGCTCACAGGGCAATTCCATACCACTTCCTGTGAGACCACAGAGCAGGATTCCCAGCAGGTCCGCCCGCACTCCACTGTGTGATCTGAGGTCACTTTCCCCTCGGTGGTCAGTTTCCTCATGTGTAAAACAGGGATGGTGGGAATAGTGCCCTTGAACCACTAGCACTCTGAAACCTTATTTTCTTCTAGAGGGCTTTGCACTTTTAAAACATCTTCACAAATTCCGTTATTTCTCAAAGCTACCTACCGAGGTCAGAGGGTTATATCCCCTTTGGACAGATGCGGAAACTGAAAGCATGTGGTTAGTTAACACCAGAGCAGGGAATACAGATCACAGTCAGGGCCACCATCAAGGCCATCCTATGCCAACCGTGCCAACCCAGTCCCAGAGACCCCAGAGCAGTGGAACGATCTGCAGTAAGTCCCAAGGACACGCCAACAAATTTGGAGAGATTTCAGAATTCACCCAAATGCAGGGTGGCCAAGGTCTCCCAGATTCTTCACATCTCCTGGCCATACCAAGTAGAATACACCGGTTGTACAACCAACAGATAAGCCTGTAGGTCCTCTCAACCAGGAACTGGCTCTGACTATTAAACCTGGTCTCCAAGGACTATTCCAGCCTTCCCTCATGCCAGGAATGGGCAGACAGGTGGAAAGATCTCTGTACCCAGCTGCAGCTGAGCCTCATGGCCACCAGGACCCCAGCTCTGGATCTCGATCCTGCCCTAGGAAGTCTCCCTTTCAGTCTCATCTCCTCAGTGGTCTGTGTGAGACCTCACAACCAAACCCTCTCCCTCTCTGGACCTCATCTGTAGGATGGTGACGCTAAACAATATGACCACCATTCCTTTCCAGTGCTAGAATAACAAGAATGACAAGAACCCCTCAAGGTAAATCTGGAAAAGACACTTTCCGAGCCCTCTTTGAGAATGTGAGTTTCACGTCACATCTATCCTTTTTCCCAGCGATTGTGCACGGTCCACACATGCTTGACATTATGCAACTCAGGAGCTGGGAGTAATGCCCTGCGCATAGCAGGGTCTTCCTGGTAAGTGTTAACTATGCCCTTCCTTTGAAAACAGGGAAACTGAGGCCCCAGGCAGACAGACTGAGGCCCAGTACCACCTAGCAAGTCAAAACCCAAGTTTTTTTTACCTCAACCCTCTCTCTTCAAGTTCTTGTATCTACCTCCCCATGGGCCCTTGAGGTCTAGGCAACTTTCAGCCATGACTCCAAATATAACTTACACTGGATGGAGGTTTTGGGACCGGCTGTGACTTGTCACTGGGGTGTGCAGGGTCAGCAGGGGGTGCTGGGACACCTGCATCCTTTCCTAGAGAATTGAGAAGACATGGATAAGCAGCAGGAAAAGGGAGAAAGCCCAGATACCACGCCCTTGAGGACAGCCCGGGGCCAGCAGAGTTCTCAGCATTCCCTCCACTGAGTCTGGGGAAGTGGGAGACGGTCCCACCAAGGCCAGGTAGCCTAGGAAAATGACTGGAATTATGGGGACAGAGCCTGGGCAGAGAGGCCATCTTCTGTGGACTTGCTGGGAAAAGGTCCCAATGTGCTCACTGTTCCTCGCTAGCCTGGACCTGCCTCGGCAACAAGGATGACACTTGATGATTAACAAAGTATTTTTACATCAGCCAATTCTCAGGACAGCTCTGTATCTCCATTTTCAAGTAAGGAAACGGGAAGCATGGAGAAGTCACCAGGAGGCCCACAGTCACACGGCCAGCAACCGCAAAAGCAGGACTTAACCCTGGCTCTCCCTCCTACCTCCTGGAGCTGCTGGAGGGTAGCCGTCTCACTCAGGGGGTGGGCCCGGCACCCAGCTGGGACTCAGAGATCGTTGCTGGACGGACAAGTGGAGGCTAGATGTGCCCACTGATTGCAGCGCAGTGAACTCTGGGATCATCTCTGTCTTCCACTTGCCCCTTCACCAAATGTAACTACCAGCCTGTGGAAGGCTGCCACAGCGGCCTAGATGAAGACCATAGGCAGGCTGTAGCAGAAGCCACCTGCGCCTTGTGTGCGGGGACCAGGTCTTCCAACCTTGCCCTGGACTCACGGACACATGCCGAGGAATGTGTGGCAACCGCACCAGTACTATAATCCTTCCCCATCAATGCTTCCCTTTAATGGGTAGTGTGTGACCCTCACACCTGAAATACACTGCAGCTTGGCTAACAGGAAACCCTGGTTCTTCCATGGGCTTGGCTTCCCCTGGGGTAAAGTAGAAAAAGTAGGGCCAGCCCAGAGAGCTTTTGACCCAGGTGCCAACTCTGAGCAACTCCAAGTCACTGCCAAGAACTCTACACCTGGCTGCTCATTACAGATCTGCTAAACAAATATGCTGATACAGATCCTGAGGCCACATCTTGGGTGCAGAGAATTGTGACCCATCGCTTATGTCTGCAAGGGCCTCAGAAGGGCTGCATCATCAGCCATTTGTGGACAGAATTATTCTGAAGTCCCTTCCAAACCTGACCTTCTGAGGGAGGCTGTAGACAAAACAGGACTAGGAGGATGGTTTGTGGCCTAAGGATCCACGGAGGAGATGCGGGTTTCCAAGTGAGGAGGGAGAACACACGGTTCAGGGGCTAGAGAATTAGGAGTCTGGGGGAGGGAGTGGTCCACCCGGGCCCCCCTCATACCTGTGAGCTCAGCCAGGTGGTCAAAGGAGGTCAAAGAGGGAGACGGTGGTGGGAGCAGATCGCTGTCTTTGACCAGCTCCTCAGCCTTCTGCCGCAGTCTGGATGCTTCCATTTGGGACTCTTCCAAAAGCTCCCCTGGGGAGACGACAGGGAGCAAATGAGTCAGTCAGCTGAGTGCACCGGTTGGCCCGGGCCCACGCCCTTGAGCCTGCTTCTGTGTGGGGCTTCTGATGTCACGGGCCTTGGGCTGGGCCCCCACCATGGCCTTATGGGCTGAGTGCAACACGCACCATTCCAGCCCCCAAGAAGAGATGGGCCAGGTGGAGAAGGGCCCCACAATCAGGGAAAAAGAAGAGGGGAACCTGGAACGAACTTCTGGCCTCCAGCTACATCTGGCCTGGGACTCTGCAGAAAGCCAGGGGCTCTCTGAGACTGACCATCATGGCACATGGCGGCTACCCCCAGCCCCCACCCCCCAATAAGGGGCTGCCAGAAGGGAGGAGACCCTTGGTAATACCACCACCCCTCTGGGCTTCAGTTTCCCTTCTGCAGGTGGAGAATGAGGAATGCCACTCCCCCTTCCCTAATCTGCCATTCCAAGCGGAGATCTGCCAAGCAAGGAGTAAGCAGCTGGAAAATCGGGGAGCTATGCTCATCCCCAAAGCCTAAGGCCAGAGAAGGTGGCAGCAGGGCAAAGGAAGAGTGTTAGGGGCGTGGAGCAAAAGAGACTCCTCTGGACAGGGAATCAAGGAATCCTTCACACGGGGAAGCAATGGCATCTGGGCTGGTTCAGGCATGGGGCGGTAAGGGGACCTGCTCCAGGCAATGGAGACAGCCAGAGCAAAAGCCAGGAAAAGAGACATCAAAGGATCTTTTCCCGCTTTGCTTCAAGCCAAGCTCAGGTCTCCGCTCCAACACTTGGGGACTGTGCCCTTGTCGCCCTGCTGATGTCAGCTCTCCCATTCCTGGTGCTTCTGGAAGAAGAGGCCATCCTGCTTCCACATCCACAGACCTGGACCTTCTAGGTCCTCCTCCCTCCCCCACCCCTGCCTGCTTCAACGTCCCTTGGGTACTGTAAGCCCTGTCGTCACGGTGCTGGGGAATCGGAATCGGGGCTGGGAACGCTGCCATCATGCTACAACGGTGCAGAGACACAGCCGTGAGGCAGGAGCCACTGCTGGGCCAGGAGGGCCAGAGGGATGACCTGGGTGGAGGCACATGCCAGGTGGCACTGCAGGCCGCAGGGAGGAGGCTTGCGGGGAGAGCGTGGGGTCTGTTTTACCTAACATCTTTATCCCTTGCATTTTTTCCTTCAGTCGGGAATTCTCCTCCACTAGGCGCTCAAAGGCTGCAGAAGCCTCTCCCAGAGGCACGCCGCCCCCTGGGTCGTAGATCCGGTATGGTCCTCTCCCTTCCATGAGGGTGGCTCAAGCCCTGCCGTGGTGCCCACCTGGCTGCAAGGACAACAGCAGTATGTGAGGGGGCTGGCCAGGCCACTGACGCATCCTAGTCCATCAAGGCCCCCAGAAGGCAGTCCCCATAACCCAGGAGCAAATGCGGCACCTGCGGCTGGCCACGGTACAGCAGGGCAGCACAGTCACCTCCTCTGATCTGGACACTGTGTCTCTCTGAAGAGACAACCCAAGAGGAGCATCAGTTTCCGCAAGCAGCCTCACAGCACTGCTGGTTCATTTGGGACAGCAATCCACTAGAAGTGCCACATAAAGTACAAGAAAGAGCAATGGGCTCGGGAGTCAAAAAACCTGAGTTCATGTCCTGTTGGTGGGGTCCAGGACAGGATCCTGCAGCCCCGCAGCCCCAGCGCATAGCTTGGTGAAGCTATAAAGGGAGTGTCCGGTGAACACTTACTGAATGAATAAATGGTCTCACCATTAACTCACTGTGGGATTGTGGGCAGTCCCTGCCCCACTCTGAGGGGAAATGAAAGTCTTACACTAAATCAGTGATCTCTAGACTAAAATGCCTGGGCCCTAAGGGATATGCAAGTCAACCCAATCCAAAGTTTCATTTATATATATGTTATCTTTTTTAAATGAAAGAAGAAGAAGAAAAAACCCTGACTAATATTTAATATACTAATTGACACTGTCACCCTCTTCTTCAGCCTCATATTGTGTATGGCCTGTCCCTTCCAGTTCTAATGAACACAGATGAATTTTCCATCCAACCACGATCTACTTGAGCAGCAAGGGTTTTGCATCAATCTGTTCAATTTTGTCCACTTTATTTTGTTTGACTCCACCATGCAAAATGATTTCAGAATTCCAGTTCTGTAACGTAGTAGAGAAATGTCCTTCTTCCATTCATTAATTTAGTAAGTTTTTAAAGATTTTATTTATTTATTCATGAGAGACACAGAGAGAGAGACAAAGACATAGGCAGAGGGAGAAGCAGGCTCCATGCAGGGAGCCCTCTGCAGAACTCAACCTCAGGGCCCCAGGATCATGACCTGAGCCGAAGGCAGGCGCTCAGCCACTGAGCCACCCAGGTGTCCCCATTCAGCAAGTATTTATTGAGCATCTACTCTGTGCTAGGTACCAGTCCGGGTGCTGGGAAATGATGAGCAAGTAAGACAGACAAACATCCCTCATGGAGCTCGCATTCTAGTGGTCAAGACAGATGATAGATGGGTAGATAAACATGGTACTCGGGGTGATTAAAACATCTATGGACAGAAATTAAGCAGGGAAGTATGAGGCAGGGACTTCGATTTTAAGTAGAGCTGTCAGGAAAGGCCTCACAGAGAAGGAGGCATTTTAGCAAAGATTCAAAGTAAGCAAAGGAACCAGCCATCTGAGGAAAGTATATTCTAGGCAGAGAGAATAGTTAATGCAAAGGCCCTGAGGTTGAAAAATTGATCCAGCAAAGAGCTGGCCAAGAAGAAAGAGCTCCAAAGGGCTCCACTGGGGGCCTCAACAACCTCCCTCCCAAGATCACCACCCCCAGGGCAAAAACTATTTCAGTCAGGAATCTTCAAGGGTCCCATGAGCATCCACACAGGGCTCACTGGAAGAAAAGAGTGAATAAGGACTCATAATGAGAGCCCCACTGGCCAGGCACCACACCCACCGCTTTGGGGGTACCACCTCAGTGAAGCTGTGTGACAACCCTACGGGCTACGTTATCCTCGCCATGTGAGGAAGGCTCCGTGAGGTGAAGTGACACAGCCAGGATGACAGGGCCAGCACAGGAGAGCCAAGGTACAAATCAGTTGTGCCTAAGAAAGGGAGTTCAATTAGCCCCCTGCTACATTGGCTCTGCTCCCCCAACAAGACTCAGGCCCGAGGGGCGGACAGCGAGTTCCAGCCTGTGGGGTAACACCTATCCAGCTACCAGGTACCCTCTGGGCTGTTTTCCCTGCCTTGCGGCACATGAAATAACAATGATCTTGCCCCGAGGGTCCATGTTACCACGGAATGACAAGGCTGGAGAGAAAATCAATTCCAGAGGAGCGGGGTCCCTCCCCCTCAAAACTGAGAAACAGAAGACGAGCACCCACTTCGAGAGGCACCCACGCCTGGCTGGGCCCCGCAGAAGCAAAGGACAACTGCCCACACGCCCAACACAGCAGTCATCACTTAGTTTAGGGGGGACTTGTTTTCGACTTGAAAAGGTCAAAGTGTCACAGCAGAGCACTGAGAGTACTTAAGTAGACAGTGTGGATAGAGCACTTAGCACGATGACTGATGACCAGCAAGGTGCTCGAAAATGCTGGTAGACGTGAGGGGTGGGGAGCCCTTCCTCCACACTCCCCACGCTCCTCACATGCCTCTCCAACAAAACACTGCCGCCCAGTATGCAATGTGGGTGACTGGTGTAAGCATGTGTGTGCTTGACGGAGAACTTCCTGGAGGAAGGAGCATGCTCCATGCATCTGTCAGCAGCACAGGTCTGGTGTTTGGAAGCTAAGCCAATGACTGAGAGCTCAATGCACAGATGGGGGGGCCGAGGGCTGGGAGAGGCTTACAGCTACTTTTGGTGATAAGTAGCCCCCATGTGTCCTGGATCCTGCTCACCCCTCTACACTCACCCTAAACAGAACTCACCGCTGACTTGATGTGACGTTTTTTACTCTACACCTGGCTTGCCCAGGAGACTGGGAGCGCCATAAGAGCAGGGGCCGAGTCCACTTTGTCCACCAGTCTATCTTCAGAGTGGTCCAGAACAGCCTCTAATCAGAGACACTGAAGGACGAAAGGAGCCAGTGACCTGCCTCTGCCTCCTGAGAGGCCATCCAAAAGCATCCTGAGGGCTTCTCTGGGACCCACTGACCAGTGATACTCTGGACAACCATACACTTCTGGAACCAGCACAGCCATGCTCCCTCTGAGAAGCCCAGACATACAGCCAAGCAACAGGGTAGGATGTGGAATACAGAAACTGAAATCCCACCTCCGTGTCCTCTAAACTGTATGATGTTCGGGTTCTTCCTCAGCACTGGGGAAGTAACATGGAAGGGGGCCCGGGAAGCCAAGGAAGGAGCAAGCAGGGCCACTGTCCCCAACCCCAGGCCTGGCAGGCAGAGCTCGGGGCAGGATAAGAGAACAGGCTGCCAGGCAGTAGGCCAACGGAGCCCACACAGAACAGCCTGATGGGAGAAAACCCTCTGGAGCTCAGGGAAGCCATCCGCGGGAGGGCCTGGACTTCTGGGGGGAAGAAACACAAAAACAGAAACAGGGAATTTCCACGTCCCGCTGACCTCATGCCCAGATGGTCAGCGGCAATTCCAGGACGACTGCCGGGCAGACAGGAACTCTCCTGTCAGTGTGCTTTCTAGAACCTTTCCTGAAAAGGGGACTCATTCCCAGGATGACAGAACTGGAAGGGAATCCCCAAGGGCAACAGGATGACCTGTTAGCAGGCACCCAGGGGCCCGCTGAGGGGGGCGCTGCACCACTCTCCCGCCTCCTAGGCAGGCAGCAGAGTGTGTGGAGGGGGCAAAGGGGTGCGGACCCCAGCCCTGCTTGGGGCAGTACCGGAGCTCAGCGCCCTGGCCTCCTGGGCATCAGCTCATCTGACTCTCCATCACGGTGTGAGGGCAGTGAGTCAGGGCCCGGAACAGGAAGATCAAGCTCACCCAACAAGTCAGGATGGAGCTGGAACCAGAAGGTCCTTGCGCGCTCTCTCGCTCCTCTCTCTCTCTCTCTCTCTCTCTCTCTCTCTCTCTCTCTCTCTCTCTCGTCTGCCCAGTGCCCTTTCCCTCCACTTTCCGCTCCTGGGCTAAGATCCAATGACAACGCAGAGGCCCCACCCCACGTTCTTCCAGGACCTGGCCAGAACCCACGTCCGGCTACAGACCCGCAGGCAACCCACCAGCAGGGGGACACCAGCCCGCCTTCCCATCACAGAGCTCAGCAGAGGGGTGACCAGAGCCCCCACAGCCCGCCCCGGCCCCCTGAGGGGTACCCGCTGGAACCAGACCCAGAGGGGGAGGCCAGGCGGCAACTGCAGGGTGTGAGGATGGAAATGATACCGTTGAACCCAGAGGAGCCAGGGGCCCCACAGAGGAGGAGGTGGCGTGACGAAGTGACAGAAGAGTGGCTGACGGGGAGTGCGGGGGGCAGGAGAGTGGGCTCAAATCGCAACCTCCATCCGAGAAGAGAAGAAGTGAAAGAGGCTGGAGTTGGAACTGAACGGCCATCCCAGCTCCCCACCGAAGAGCCCTGGCCCGTCTGGTGAGCCACGGGCTGGGGCTGGGGCTGGCGCTGGCGGGGGGCTCCGAGGCCCCCAGAGGAGATAAGCTTGCACAGCCTGTAACAGCTGCAAAACGCCCAGTATCTTCCCAAGCTCTGTCTGTCCATTCAATCGCCATAAGTCTCGGGAAGCAGGGAGGGCTGACGTCCGTCTGACAGACGAGGAAACGGAGGGAACGTCCCGGAGCTCGAACTAAGGCCGCTGGGTTCCGGCTGCGCTCCGGGGCAGATGCTGCGGAGGGAGAAGCCTCAGCAGATCTCCGACCGGAGTCGGGGTTGGGGGGGCCCAGGAAGCAGCCAGGGGCCACCTGCGGAGGCAGAGTAGGGGCTGCCCGGGGTGCCAGTGGGGGGGCTGACAGCGGGCAGAAGGGAAGAGGTCTCTAGGAAAGAAGGCCCAGGACAGAAAGTCAGAAGAAGGTGCTGGCATCCTCTCTGCGGCCTTTTAGGGCCACGGGAGAGCCCGGCCACACACTGCACGGTGGTTCCCTCGTGCGCAAAGCGATGACCCTGGGCTGGAGAGAAACCCGGGGATGTCGTGGAGCTGGCCTAAGGACCAAAGGAGACCAAAGCCCCAGGAGCCAGCAGCGAGGCAAGGAAAGAGAGGGGATCCCCCACACTGGGGGCAGTACAGACATGGAGTCGGGAAGACAGGGTCCTCATGTGACGCAGGGTCTGGGGTGAAGCAGGTGAGGCACACGGGACAACACTGAGAGGGTCACTCGAGTGCAGGCACAGGACCTTGAGCAGGAGCCCTCCTCGTGGGAGGCACCCCAGGGGCTTCACCAGTGTCTGCCCCTCCCTGGTCCCAGCCCCGACCCCCTGGAGGTTGCAGGCTTTTTCTGAGCCTCGGCTGCCTCTGCTGCAAAACAGCCCGACCTGCCCTCGGACCAAAGCAATGAAATGCAACAATATGTGTACAGCGGCAAGGGTGTTCTCACTTTCTACTTCTTACTTCCTGATTACTTGATTTACTCAACAAGAAACATATTCATTTTATAATAATAAAATTTCCAAAGTAATAATGATGTGTGTAGAGCACGAAATTAAATGTCTGGCATGCCGTGGGTTCTTGGTAAAAGGTTGGGGCAGCCCCATAACTCTGCCACACTGGTTTAGGGCCGTGTCTTCCCCACTCCCTTCTACTCCCCCCTTTTAATGGAGTTTTTAGGTTCCTTTGCCATCTCGGCAAGTTAGGTTGTGACACCAACTTAATTTCTGGTAACTGCAAAAAGACATTAAGCAGGGACACTGGTACAACCACAGCCAGTGAAGATCCCAGAAGCCGATGGGCTGTGGAACTGCACTCATGGAAGACTGGGAAGCATCTGAGCCTCCTTCTCCTCAACTGTAGATGGGAATATCCTGCAATACTCCCCAGGGGTGACAGGAAGCTATGAAAGCACTTTGTAAACTAAAGTAAAAAATCTCTCCATATTCATACTTTATGATGATCTCCAGCCCTCCCCCGTGACCCCATTGTCAGGAAAACTACGGACCCAGGGCCATCCATCAAAGAGCCCACCTTGAGGGACTCCTAGATGGCTCAGTGGTTGAGGGTCTGCCTTCAGCTCAGGACATGATCCCGGGGTCCTGGGATGTAGTCCCGCACCGGGCTCCGTGCAGAGAGCCTGCTTCTCCCTCTGCCCATGTCTCTCCCTCTGTGTGTGTCTCATGAATAAAAAAATAAAATATTTTTTTAAAAAGAGTCCACCCTGGCATCCTCTCCAGTGAGCCAAGGACTTACTTAGTCTGCAACAATTCAGTAATAAAGAGGCTATAGGTGTAGCATGTAATACAAGGAACCAGGCCCAGAGCAAACATCTTCCCCTCACTGGGCCTCAGTTTCCCAAAAGGAGGGGTTTGTATTTGCAACACTGGCAACAATATAATAGAGAGAATCGACTAGAGGATCTTTAGGCCCCTCTAGTTCTGACATTCCAGAACTTGCCATTAATTATCACCCCTTCCTACAATCTGTTGTCAGACCTCGAGAAGGCTGCTCTCCTCAGCAATAATCCCTAAGGCCCAAGTGGATTCTCCTGAACCAAGAGTCCTCCTACAAGTACTATCGGGGTGGCTTTACCTCCCCCAAGGGCAGTCAGAAACCCGCAGATGGTGTCTGCAGCCCCTCGCTGGGTCCCCCCCACTCCCTAGCATGCACCCTGGCTCCAGCCCAGCTTGAGAAATGTGTCCCTCACACAACACACATCTCCTCTCCTCTGTGTCCTCCTTCCTCCCCTCCCTTGCACTGACTCACCACCGAGAGGGCCTCCGCCTGCAAGACTCAGGCTCCACACCACCTGCCTGGGGACAAGGGGGTGGAAGGAAGCAGACTCAGAGAGGTGAAGTCGCTTGCCTAAAAACACACAGCTGGTGAGTGGTAGAACAAATAATCCAGGCTCAATCTGTGAGACTGCAGTGTCGCTGCCCTCTCCCCTGGCCTGCTCCCCTGAGACAACGGGCTGAAGCTCAGTGGGAGGAAACCAGTCCTGCCGCCTGGCTGGCTGGACCAGACTCCCAAGTTCCCAGCCCCTGCCTCAGTGGATCTCTAATTTGGTATGCAATCAAGTCCCAGTCTGCCTCTGATCACCTGTAGCCACCAGGGCTTAGAGTCTCAGGTGGAAGGAAGCTCAGGGGAAACGCAGTCCTGTGCCGATCCAGTCCCCAGGGGAGCCAAGGGACTCCGATGACCATCTTCAGTGACCCAACTTCCTCCCTAAGGACCCTCCCCTGGGTAGCCAACACTGGCTGCAGTCAGAGTACTCCTAGTTCCACTTCCACCAGCACTTACTCTGCCCTCTGGAGTCCTCTGGAACAAGGAACACGATGTCTCTCTTCTCCAGTTCAGCCCTGAAGACATTTGCAACCTGCAGCATTCTCCTGTAGCTAGTTAGACCCTGTTCCCTATGCTGTTCCTTGAGGGGCTGGCTTGCAGACCCCTCCCTATGCCCTCCCCCACCTCAACCCTCTACCTCTACCTATCTGTAATGGGTCCTAAAACTGAACACAACACTCCAGGTATGGTTCACAAACAGAGGAACTTTCACCTCCACCTTTTTAGGTATTATGTTTCTATTGATGTAGCCTTGCATACATTTTGTTTCTCTTATAGCTGAGTCACTGGCAGCAAAGAATGTCCTTTCTCAATGATGTCAATACCTGCTTACACGTCTGATTAGCTGAGAACAAAGTTCTCTTACAGAGAAGTATGCCCTGAAGTTTTAGTTAACTATAGGGCCAGTGGTTTACTACCCAAATCAGTAATCCTCTACCTAAGAATCTAGAAATGTCTGCGTCACTGCCCACAGGGGCTGAACAAAGATGTGTACTGCCACATGCTTTATAACAGCAGAAATGTCCTAAATGTCCACCAGGGAGGCACTGGTTTAATAAACCACAGTGCACTCACTCATCGGAATGCTATGCAGCCATCAAAAAGAATGGGGCACACTGCTTTGCAATGACATAAAAAGATGTCCACAGAATACCATTAAGGATAAAAAGCCCAAGTATAATAGAATACTAATTTTTTAAGTTTATTATTTTTTCTTTTACTAACCTCTACACCCAGTGTGGGGCTCCAACTTATGACCTAAAGACTGAAAGTCATACGATATTCCAAATGAGCCAGCCAGGCACCCAAGGATACTATTAAAAAAAAACAACACACAACTACATACATGTACATATGTACGTGCATATATATGTGTGTATAAAATCATAAATGTGCATAGGATAAGGTCTGGAAACATACACACCAAACGCCTACTAGTAGACAGCTCTAGAGAGGGACCTGGGATAGGGGCTGGAAACAAATGAAACATATATTTCACCTACAAAAATTTAAACTCTTTACAAGGAAATCTAGTCTTATTCCATTGAAAAAATTAACTTAAAAATATAGTGGGGAAAAAAATATATATAGTGGGAGCAGGGTCAGGGGAGAAGAAGAGAGAAGATAGCTTTCAATTTTTACTTTATACCTTTTGTATTCCTTGAGAGTGGCTCTTCCAATGAGAATGTTATTTTGTAACTTTTTAAAAATGGATATTTTAAAATATTTTTTTTTTAATTTAAGTGTCTTGACAAGGTCAGAAGGCACACTGTTGGGGCACCAAATGAGACTGGAGGGCTACGGGCAGGGGTGAGAGCATTATGTACCTGCTTCATAAGGACACACAAGGCTTAGGGATTTGATCATAAAAAAGAAGGAAAAGTCCATGGGGATCTCTGGGTGGCTCCGCAGTTTGGCGCCTGCCTTCGGCCCGGGGCGTGATCCTGGAGTCCCGGGATCGAGTCCCAAGTTGGGCTCCTTACATGGAGCCTGCTTCTCCCTCTGCCTGTGTCTCTGCCTCTCTCTGCGTCTCTCATGAATAAATAAATAAAACCTTAAAAAAAAAAAAAAAAAAAAAAAAAAGAAGTCCAGAAGCAAGTTTTCTAGTCAGGAAAGTCACTGGATGGAGTTGGCAACCTAAGAGAGGATCTGGCTTCAGGAAGGCCAGGGCTGGCCTTGAGGTGATAAAGATGGGAAGAGAAGTAGCAGACTTTGGATACCCATCCTCAACTGGGGAACAAGTACAGAGCTCCCCGCCCACTGCCTGTGGGTCCTCACACCGGGCACACCTGCTCTGCTGGAGAGGAAGCCGAGCCCAGGCAGGTGCAGAGCTTGGCTTGAGGCCACACAATTCCCAAGAGACGCAGCAGAACCCACACCTGATCATCACATCACTGGTCTCACCCTGTACTCCCTGCTGCCAAAAGCTCCCCGAGAAGACAGCCCCAGGAACCCCAGCCCACCTTCCTTCTGCCCCATGCACGCCTCCACTCAGCTCCTGCGATCCACAGGTATACACGCTCCATGCCAGAAGCCGGCTTTCCTCCCAGCAGCTGGGACCTCACTTGGCCCAGAAGGAGGACCCTGACTATCAGCTGTGGGGACACAGGGTACTAGGGTCACCCTTAGACAAAAGGGATGAAGGCTTTGGCTGTCTTTCTGTCTCCCAGTCCCCAATATGCCCAAAGCTGGTTTACCCAAAGAAGGGTTTCTCCAACGCTGTAACTGCCCCCTCTAAGGGGGAAGAGGACAACTTTTAAGAATTTCCCCTTCTCTAAATATGGTGAAAGGAGGGCTCATTGGATCCAAATCCTGGTTCTCTGCTCCTTGCCACGTGACCCTGACCTGGCCTCACTTTCCATGTTCTTCCCTATGGAAACGCTGGGAGGACCCACTAGGAGCCACAGAGCTGTTGACCTTAAAATGCCACCCAACAGGTGCCATAGTGGCTACTAAGGGGACAACCAGGCAGGGGTAACACCACTCAAATAAAAGCCAAAGATTTCCTATTCTAGCAGCAAAGGCTGGAGACTCCCTGATGAAGATGAAAACAAATAAATACATGGGGGTAAGTTCACACCAAGGAGTACGATACAACTGTGAAAATGAATGCACTATAGCCACAGATACAAACCAGACCAAATCTCACAAATATAACACTGAGCACAAAGAAGTTGTCGAATACAAAGTTGTACGACAGCATTTAAAGAGTATTATTAAACATACAAAAGAGTACTACCTATTATGTAAGGATGCATTTGTTTATAACAAAACTAGAGACATTTATAAGAGAATAAATGTTAAATTCAGAACACTTGCTACTTCCTGATGGAAGGGAAAGGGAATGATCAAGGAGAAATTTCAGGTGTACAGAAAATGTGTGACTTCTTAAGCCGGGCTGGGTAGGGGCCTGGTGTGCACACGTTGCCCTCCATGTCTGGAAGATTTCTTCATATTTTCTAAAAGTCAGTGTTGCTGTCCTTGGACTCCTGCTCTTCCCAGGGGCTGGGCCAGGGGGAGGGGAGAACACATGCAGAGGCCTAAGTAGGGATGTGGAGGGACCAGGGTTCCTCAGCCCATTGATGAAGCTGGCCACAATGAAGGCCCAGGACGGGCCTGCCAGACAGTGGAAAGTGGAGCAAGCCCTCTCCAGTGTGGGTGGAGACCAAACCAAAGGCCCCTGACTCATGGGACACCCCCCACACCCGCCCTAAAAATACCAGCTCTGACCTCTGAGTATGACTCCTTGGTGACACAACTCCCACAGCACCCCCACCCTCCCCCCGCAACACACACACCATACATCTGCTGGGCCACCCGGTTTGTCCACCCTGTAAGTATTCAAGGGCACAGGGAACAGCTTCAGGGTGAGGTCCCTGGGGAGACAAGAGCTCAGCCCTGCCTGGGGACAAAGAGCCAGCTGCTCCTCAGGCCAGTCATCTGTTCCTTTTGGAAGAGTGACTGTCCTGGGCCAGTCATGGGGGAAAAACATCAAAAACTTCCCACAACTAACAGGCTAAGGTGACTGCCAACGTCCATCTCTGGAGGTTGGGGAGCTCTGCTCCACAGAACAAAGGAAGCTTCTTCGCGCTTTCCCTGTGTCTCCCTTTTGGCAACTCTCCAGAGGGCCCCAGCTACCCTCCCTTCCAAGAGGGACAGGGAAAAGAAAAGCAGGCACTGTGGGCAGGCAGGGTTGCAGCAGCAAGAAAAAGTGGGGATGGAGGGTGGGCACAGAAAGGCCTGGCCCAGTAGGAAGAGCTCAGGACTGGATGGAGCCAGAGAAACGGCAGCCGAGTTACTGGGCAACAGCGTTTTTAGAGCTGAGAGGGAACATTCTAAGACCCCAGCCAGTGCAATCCCTTCATTCTGCAGCTGGGACACCAAAGCCAGCAAAGGAAAAAGGCCTGCCCAAGGCTGCATAGGATGACAGTGACACAGGGGAAAGCAAACCTAGGCCTCCTGCCAGTACACTCTCTTACTGCGCGGCACCACGCCTGCCCTCCCTCCAAGTGGTCAGGTGGGCAATGAGGGAAAAGGGGAGTGAGAAAGGAGGAAGCTGCACCCAGGGGGACCCATGAAAGCTAACCATCCATAACATGGGAAGATGCTGCCTACAAGCTAGAGCACTCCCTGACCCTGGGGATGGGAGTCAAGCCGAGACTGGATGATCATCTGCTGGGGTGCACCCCTACCACTTGTAAGTGTCTGCTTTTCCAAACATGGATGGAAAGACATCTGACACAGAACAAAGGACAATCCATCCAGAGAGGACACAGCGTGGTTCACAGGTGGCAGAGGGGTTAAAGGCAAGTTATCCCAATGCTCGGAAGATGGCACCGTCCCCACCATCTCCTACTGAAATCCCTTGTATGCTCAGGATTGTCATCACTCATGAGATCAGCAGCTAGCACTGACTGGTTGCCAGCAGCAGCCCTGTGCTGTCTCATTAATTCACAGCACTGGAGAAGATAGTGGCGACATCAGAGAACCTTACAGATGAGGGAGAGGGGCCACACCCACTCAAGTGAGCCAAACTTTGAAGCACACGCTCTCCACCAGAGGTTCCCAAAGTGTGCCACAAAGCAGCATGGCCACCACCCACTGGATGGAGCCCCTCTGGGGACACAGTCATATATGTGTTTGACAAGCCACTCAGGTGCTTCACATGTGTGCTTGTTTGTCAACCAACTGCTCTAATCACTTCCCGATGCTGCACACAGGGAGAAACCACAACTTCTCTGCCCGGCAGTAAAAGACCTTAGGGTTTTTCCGGGTCCAGCTGGTCAGCTCTCCCAACCCAGCAGAGCCTTACCTCAAATCCTCTATCCAGTCTACTAAGTTCCAGAAGGTGCTCAGGCCCCACTCTGCACTCACCATCTTTCTAGAGCCTGGCCTTGGAGTCACCCCCTCTACCAGGAAGCCCCCCGACTACCTGCTGCCCCCAATTGTTCTGTACTCCAGTGAGACTTATGCCAGGCACCTGCAGGCACATAATGCCCTCCACATGAATCAAAGATTTATTTTAATTTTTTTTTGGATTTTATTTATTTATTCATGAGAGACACAGAGAGAGGCAGAGACATAGGCAGAGGGAGAAGCAGGCTCCATGCAGGGAGCCTGATGTGGGACTCGATCCTGGGACTCCAGGATCACACCCTGGGCCAAAGGCAGATGCTAAACCACTTAGCCACCCAGGAGTCCCACATAATGCCTTCCAGATCACATTCAGAGCACAATTTCTCTCCATTCCACTACAAGTTCCTAGAGAGCCAGGTGCATAGTTCCTATGTACCTGGCATCATGTTCCTCTGCAAGCACTGGCCACAAAGGCAATCAGGAAAAATTTGCTGGCTATGAGAAAGAAAAAAAAACCCTTGGGGAGCAAGTTCTGGTTCTCAACCTGACATTGCCACTACCTCCTAGGATAAGTACCTTCCCATCTCTTGGCCTCAGTTCCCCTCATCTGTGAAATGCACCCTTATTCTAGTTTCTTCTATTCTACTCATCCATTGAACAAACCCAGGAGAGCTTTACCTCAAACACTCTTATCTTGTATCAGGGATGCACATGCACCAAAGTGGTCCCTGCTCTCACCCTTGTACTCCAGGAAAAGAGAAAGGCAACAAACAAGGAAACACTAAACATTATTATATTCTAGGCACTAAGTTCTATACATATACTTTCTCATTTGCAAATAAACAAGATTATTTCAGAGCATGATGAGTGTATAAAAACATAATAGTAATATGACAGAAAGTGAAAAAAGGGGCCACTTTGCATAGAAAGGTCAGGGAAGGCCCCTCAAAGGAGGTGACATTTGAGCTGAGACTTAACAGTTCAGGAAGAACCAGCCATGTAAAAAAAAATGGGAAAGGTGTTCCAGGCGGGAGGAACAGCACATACAAAGGCCTCAAGTCAAGAACAAGCTTGGCACATTGGAAAGAAAAAAAAAAAAAAAAAAAAAAAACAAAAGCAGGCTGCCGTGGCTAAACTGCAGTGCAAGCAGAAACTACCCAGTAGTATTCAGAGAGACAGACAGATAACCTCCTACAATTGTGAGGTGCTCAAATCAGGTCGGCCCGACTCACCCCAGGACATCCGGGCCCCAACTCATAGGCAGCATTAGGGGTAAGGGTATGAGTCAGACCCCACAGCTTCCTGGGGCCCCAAAAGACCTGCTGTGGACATAGGGGCAGCTACCACCCTTCAGCATGAGAGCCTCACCATACCCACAGGACCCCCTTGGGTGGGGGAAAACAGGATCACAGAAGTATAAGGAATACAGAACACTCACAACTGTAGCTCCCAGTGGGACATGATCAAGTGCTTCCATGAAGTGCCAGTTCCTGATTACATTATTTTCCCAGGACACAGAGGGGACAGAAATCGTGGTCAGTGGAAAGGGAACAGGGCTATACTATTCAAGGCTTACTGATCTTGGCCAAGTCTTAATCTTTGTGGGCCTCAATTTCCTCATTTGAGAATTGAGGCTACTGTTAGTGACTATCTCCTAGGGTTGTTGAAAGATTAAATGAGATACTGAATGTAAAGCACTGTGCCTAGGACAGGTAAGTGTTCATTAAGTGTATGCTGTCATTACTGCTCTCGGTTTTTCACTGTCTCAGTTCTGTCTGCTGTAAAATAAAGATATTAATACAAGATTCTTATGCCTTTGTACCAATCAATATTCCAGCCTCCTAATACAATATCCATGATTAGGAGTAAAGAAAAAAAAAATGAGAGTCGTCTTTTCTGACCTCTCAACAGATGCTGAATTCCCCTCTATCATACCCTACTGCTTGGAAAATACGTGCTGATTAAATTCTACTTTGGTGATACTGTGAAGTTAAAATGATGCATTAGGAATCCACAGATTTCTCTGTACCGTCATTCTGCAAAGGGGGTGGGGTGGATGTTGCTGATTCCTCAGCAACATCCACAAACCACCCCCAATCAAAACAAAATCTCTCACCCGGTCACACAAAATTCACGCCCATTTCCATACACACAGTTAATGAAGGTATAATGGGATCACTTCCAAATGCACCATCACACACACACACAAATGTCCTACAGTGGAAAATTCACCCATATATAGAAACATCACACCCCAAATCACTCCCAGAAGTTCACTACACACAGCTACCCTGCACGCACATGCACACAAATGTTGAAAAGAAACCGTATAGCTGGAACTCTAGAGCCAAATGCCAGGGTTCGAATCCCGACTTTGCAACTCCCTAGCCGTGTGACCCCCAATCTCCAAGCGCCTCGGTTTCCTCAACTGTAAAGTGGGGATGATAATAATACTCATTTAAAGAAAGATGTCAGCACTGCAAGACTTTAACACACGCAGAGTTTAGATCCGCACTTGGAAAGCGGCCAACACCTTATGATTTTCCCCTTCACCCCGTGCGCCCCCTGCTCCCGAGGGGTCCCGCACCTCCCGCCCCCCCCCCCCCCCCCCGCACCCGGCCCGGCCGCAGTGCGCAGGCGCGCCGCCGCCCTCCCTCCGCGCGGGGCAGGGACGCGCCGCCGCCGGGGCCGCGGAGCCGAGCAGCGCCGTCCCCCGCGCAGGCCCCGCCGCCCGCCCCTGCCGCCCGCCCCGCCCCGCCCCGGCCGCCCGCGTACCTGCGCGTGGGGCCCGGGCACACGCCGCCCCGCTCTCCGCGTCCAGCCCCGGTCCCGGCCTGGCCCTCCAGCGCTCGGCGGACTCGGGGCCGGGGCGGGGGAGCGCGCCGGGGACGAGGAAGTGCCGGGGGCGGGGCCGCCCTGCCCCTGGGAAAGTCCCCGGCGATTGACAGGCCGGCCGGCCAATGGCGCTGCGCCCTCGGGGCGGGCCGGCCGCGGCGGGGGGGGCGCCGCGAGGTAAACAGCCGCAGCCCGGAGGCCCGGAGCCCCCTCCCGCCCCGCCCGCCCGCCCCGCCCGGCCCGCGGCCTCCGGGGCGCCCCTCTCCCCGCGCTCCCGCGGAAGCCCGGAGCCCGCCACGCGGCCGGAATTGCAGAGCGGAGCGAGCCGCCGAGACCCCCTCCCTTCCTCGCCGCCCGGGGAGCCTTGCCCTGGGGCACGTGAACGTCGGGAGCTGAGCCGCAGCGCCGGCCCAGGGCACTCCCGGGCAACTCCGCACAGCTCCCAGGAAGTCGTGCTGCAGGGAATCCCTAAAGAACTTTTTTTTTTTAAGATTTATTTATTTATTTATTCATGATAGCAGAGAGAGAGAGAGAGAGAGAGAGAGAGGCAGGCAGAGACACAGGCAGAGGGAGAAGCAGGCTCCAGAGAGAGAGAGAGAGAGAGAGAGAGGCAGGCAGAGACACAGGCAGAGGGAGAAGCAGGCTCCCTGCAGGGAGCCCGACGCTGGACTCGATCCTGGGGTCAAAGGCAGGCGCTAAGCCGCCGAGCCACCCAGGGATCCCCTCCCTAAAGAGCTTTTTGTGCATACTTACTGCCCCCCCAGACCCTGCAAGCATTTTGCAGGCATTACATTATGTCTTTCACTGGGCCATCCTAGTGAAATGGGTTTGTCCCCTTGTTTACCGTAAATAAATCTAACAGGCCCGAGAGGTTAGTGGACAGTAAGTGGCGGAACCAAGATTCAAACCCGCAAGTGGGCAAATCCAGAGGCGGCCTCCCACCCTGTCGGCATATTTGTGAGCCAGATCATCCGAAGAGTTGTGGGATTTCCCAGACCCTTAAGGAGCAGCTTGGTTTACTTTCTCTGGTCTCTTTTTAAGCCCGTCATTTTTTTTTTTTAAAGAGAGTTTTAATTTCAAAAAGTAGAAGGACCTGTACTGGAGATAAGGGACAGCTCTTTAAATGGGGGTAAATAGAGCTTTATGAAAAACCTATTGCCAAAGATTCACTTCCCCAGAGCTGATAAAACCTTAGTCATTGACAGGTCCTCATGCTCAGAATAGATTCTGAGAGCTCATTCCTCCAGGCCCTCATTTTTGGAGAGATCTCACAATCAACTGTGACTGAAAAGACACACATTCACCGCTACCCAGGTAGAAATCTAACCCCAGGATTCTCCTCAGACTTTGTGACTTCAGTTGCTTCAAAGGTGTCCTCAAATTCTGGGATTCCTTGAGTTACTTCAAAAGTGTTACCAAATTCTCAAAACAATATTAATTCTGGTTCGTTTTAATTATGAAAAGAAGTACTCATATACTCTGATTTTAAAGGGGTGGGGGGATGCAAAGACCAAGCAAAGCACCTTTGAGTGTCCCCAAAGGGGGAGAGTATGGAAGGATTAGAAACTGGGGCTGGTTCACAGGCAGCTCCCAGGCATCACTCTTACCCATTAGGCCTCCCCAAATCGGTTTTCTTTCTGCTCTTTGTCAGCAGTTCCCAATTTGCCTCCTCTGGAATGCTATCTTCCTAAGCTCAACCGAAGTCTTCTCCTGAACACTGAAATATATTTTAAAAACATGTAGCGTCTCCAACTATTTGCATTTTGTTTCCCAACTATTTCAGCTGTTTTTGTAAGACGTCTGACCTTCGAAAGTTAGGCAAATAGCTTCACCCCTTAACATCCCTGATGACCCCTGGATGGTCTTGTTGGACAGTGCTCTGGTATGACATGAAAAGTTCACATAGTCTTTTTTTTTTTTTTTTTTTTTTTTGCCTGATTCCCTATTTTGGGATAATTTTTCTTAACACAACATATGAGGAAACTTAGCTCTTCAAAGTCATGACCACACCCACCCCTTTCAAGTCTTAGTTTGAATTCAGAACTTCCTGGCATGTTAGAAGCCATGGAGACAGACCATTGTTCTTATTCCCCTCTTTGATATATAGGTAAACTGAGGCCTAAATAAAGTAAACGATTCCTTCAGGGCTACACACATTGAATGATACCACCACGGTTGGAACCCAGGACCTTGGTTTCCAGGCATATGTGCTCTTTCCACTGCACCATGTTGTCTTTCCAGTGTCATGATTTTTCCTACAGAAACTCAATGCTCGTTATGAACACAGGCTATGGATTTAGCTAATTGGGTTCTAACCCCTACTCAACCACTTGCTACCTGGGTGGTCTCCCTAAGCCTCAGTTCCTCCCTGAAAAATGGAGAAAATTGTATCTTACCCCTGATCATGGGGATAAATGAGATAATGCAAGTAAAGCCCAAAGCTTGGCACACAGTAGGCATTCGAGAAATGAGAGTGGTGTATACACATGGATCGCAGGCCCCTGACAGAACTTCACTGGTAAACCCAGGAATGCCCCCCTCCCTAAGTTCCATGTCACCATCCACATCCTCTATAGGCCTCTAGACCCTGAAAGGGTGGGAAATAGGCCACCTAGCCTGGTACCCCCTGCCACCCCTGCATCTGGAAGAAGATGTCCAAGCCAGGAGCTGAGTGACTCAGGCAGCTGGAAACTTCTTGCTCTTCCAGAGTGACGACAAGCACCTGCATAAAGCCCCACCTGGGAGGAGAATCAAAGGCCTATGTTTTGTTTTATTTTGTTTTAGTTTTAAACCATGCAACTTCCCTATCTCCTTTCCGCCACTCCCTCCCTCGGTGCCACCTCCGCTAAAGATGCTCCAAAGATAGACCTACGTCCACATTTGGAGGAAATAGAAAACATACCAAAAATTCACCTGTAACTGACTGAACTTTAAATCAAGTGCCTAAAAAGGCATGGAGGCAGCATATTAAAAACATTAAGAAGGATCCCTGGGTGGCGCAGCGGTTTGGCGCCTGCCTTTGGCCCAGGGCGCGATCCTGGAGACCCGGGATGGAATCCCATGTCGGGCTCCCGGTGCATGGAGCCTGCTTCTCCTTCTGCCTGTGTCTCTGCCTCTCTGTCTCTCTCTCTGTGTGTGACTATCATGAATAAATGAATAAAATCTTAAAAAAAAAAAACAAAAAAACATTAAGAGGTAACATTTACAGAGCATTTGCCGTATGCTAGGTCAGCACTTTGACATAACACGGTATCTCCCAACCACCCTGAGGTCATTAACACTGTCATCCCCATTTCACAGATGAAACTGGGGCTTTGAGGTATTAGATGACTTGCCCAAGGTCTTATATTAGCAACAAGTCCTAAATTCTTTCCCCTCTTAAGCCTTATGCTTATGCAGTCTTGCCAGCCAGTGAGACAGAGCTCAAAATGCTTGTCCTTAAAGCCTTGTTTAGAAATGATCAGACCCAGCCCTTCTCTCATAGGAATAAAGCCATCGAGGGCCAGAGAGGGGTAGGGACTTGCAGGAGGTCTTACAGTGAGTTTGTGATTAGTATTGAGGGCTAGAGCCCATGGCTCCTGCTCCTAGAGCATTGCTATCTCCACACACCCCACTGATGGGAAGTGGAGCTTCTAAAGCCAACAAGCTCAGCCTGACTCTATTAGGTGAATTTGTGAGTTAGGGTCTTGGCTAAAGGTGAATGAAACTCAAGGTGAGCAGCTAATGAATTAGGAAAAGAGAGATCCCAGCTCTGGGTCCCTTCCTTCCATCCAGTCTTCCATCTCCATAGCCTGAGGCAATCTGGGGAATACAAAACCCATGGTGGATTCTAGGTGCTTTTCGATATTATGTGTGCACACAAGAGAGAGATTTTAGTGATAGTTAAATGAGAAATGCATGTCAAGCACATGATGTTGACTGAAATTGTAGTAGGTAATCATATTTTTTGATAAGAAATAAATAAGTGAGCAGAACCTATGTATGGTCCCTGTTTCCCACCCTTGGCCTCAGAAGCATTTTTAATTCTCTCTACCTCCCCAATCACTGCATGAGGGATGGATCGCCAGCTCTGAGCTAGAAGTTTTCATGTCCATTAGGCACCTTAAGGTAAATTAAACCATATCAGACTCACAATTTGCCCCTCCTTAAGAATATGCATGCCATGTAAGGGTTAAGGTACGGCTCTGGAGTCATAGAGATCTGGGTTCAGGCCACAGCCCTGCCCTTACATCTTATATTCCCTCTCTGCCTGTTTCCTCACCAGTAACTCGAAGGGCAGAGTCCAATGCTGAGTGGAGAGGAAGAATGAGGTGCCACAGGGCCTGGAATGAGTTAAAGGCAGCAAAGCCCAGGGCCCAGAGCTATGGAGGAACTTGCCCTAGACCTCCCAAAGTGTTCTCAGAAGAACCAGGCCTAGGAGGCATTTCTCCCGATTTTTTCTCCAGGGTCTTTCCTGTTTGCCTCTTCTCCCTCCCAGCTGTTTCCGCTGCTGCCCTGGGCCTGCCAGCTCCACTAGGGTTTCTAGGACGCCACTGGTGAAGAGGAAAGAGCCAAGTGACTCTGGGGGAAATTCCCGGCCTCAGAGCATATGTGGCCAGGCACCTCCCACGGTTCCCGGGAGCCCCAGGCTTCCCCTAGTCCACCTCCTCTCCCTCTGGCCTCCCTGTCTTTAGATCAGGCTGTCCAGCCAGATCTAAGTTTGGATCCAAGCTTGCTCCTTGTCATCCTCCTGGAAGTGGGGAGCGGGCAACCAAGCCCAGCCCCTGAGGGAGGCAGCCCCACGGGAAACAGGCATTTCCTAATCCTGGGAAGCCCTGACAGGGCCCAGAGAGCAATCCTCCTACAGCCTCACCCCGTGTCCTTTCTCATACTCCCTCTTCCAGGGTCCCTCCACTTCTCCCTCCATTCTTCTCTGGCCCAGAAGCTGCTGTGACAGTGACTTGGTCTCTCTACTCCTTGCCCCTCCTAGCCAGGGACTTCCCTGGGCTGGGCCTCTGACCAGCTCTGGAAAATCAGGACCGCTTTTGATTAACAAGGAGGCCACCTTACCACTGTCTGGCAACCCACTCCCAGTGCCTCAGACCCTCTATCAAAGCTTCAACCACAGAAGGGTCCAGCCAGCCCTAGGAGGAAAGCAGGTGGGGACAGCCCTCCCTAGATCCATTTGCTCCGGCGCTGAGGAGGGTC
This sequence comes from Canis aureus, assembly GCF_053574225.1. Taxonomy (NCBI): domain Eukaryota; kingdom Metazoa; phylum Chordata; class Mammalia; order Carnivora; family Canidae; genus Canis; species Canis aureus. Next base: position 59,980,661 of record NC_135614.1, on the reverse strand, counting down.
CCAGCCCTCCATCATGTTCCCAAGGGAGGCAGAGCTAGACTCCCACCTGGTCTCTTCCTACCTAGCTGTAGACCACTAAAGTGCCCAATAAACATGCACACACCTACCCTCAAAAACTCACATTCACACACAGACACATGCATTCACATAATGACCCAGACACTCACAGACACACTGGCAAACCCACAGATGTGCTTGCAAACTTGTACTCACACGGACATACACATGTATGCCTCAACAGACCTGACACATGCCCACAAACATAGACAGACGCACATTCTCACATCAACACAAATCCACATTCACACTGGTGAACCTAAATCCCTTCCCTTCAAGGAAGGATAAGACAAAACTAGACTTTTCTTTCCCTTTGGAAAAACTAGCAGCGACTAGAAAGAAAAACACTGGCTGAGGAAGGGGCAAGAAGGGGAGGGCAGGAAGAGGAAATAAGAAATGGAGGGAGAGAGGCAAGAGGAGAATGAGGCCAGGCAAGGAGGTAGAGAGGCCCAGAGCCCAAGCCCTGGTGGGGGGAGAGGGAACCGGCCCAAGGGAGCAGCCAAGGCCAGCTGGCAGGAAAGTAGGAAGGTGGTTCTTGGTGCAGAGCTGGGGGGTGATCTGGTGGCCCTGGCACCCTTGTGCAGTGAGCCCTCACCTCTTTCCTGCCCCCCCTTCCCCCTGCCATTGGGCTGAGGCACTTACCTGGGGCAGGAGAAGACAAGGGTGGGTGCAGCGGGGGCTGCCACCCTGCGAAGGCTCAGCGCTCACTGTGCTTCTGCAGGAAGGAGGGCTGGGCTGGGCTGACTTTTAGGCAGGAGGGGAATTCCCCGAGATGGAGGAGCCAGCCGCCAGGCAGCCCCACAAGGCCCAGCTGAGGCCCCATCCTGCCCCCTGGCAGAGCACAGGGCCCTTGTCAGTTCCACCTGTCACTTCCCAGACTGGCTATCACTTGTCAAGCATTCCGGGGAAGGGGAGGGAGTTCTGGGGAGGAGCTGGAAGCCTGATGATTCTGTGGCTGGAACTGGAAAGGGGCAGGAGCAACCTGGTCTGCCCACCCTGCCCCACCCCCAGGCTCTCCCAAAGACCACTAATTCCTCCTTTGCCAAAGGTGGGGGATTCCAGCCCCCAGGGCCCTCAGGAAACTGCCGGATGCCCAGCCCACATTCTCCACCCCCCATTCCTAATCCATCTGTTTCCATTTAGTGTCTGTGGACTCTCCACAGGGAAGGAAAAGCCCATCCCTTCCCTCTGTGCTGGGTCTCAATTTGGTGTCAAGTGGGGGCCTTAGTGACCTACCCACCAAGAAGCAGCCCAGCTCTACACTAACCAGCTGGTTCTCTGGAGCCTCACTTCCCCCTCTGGAGCTTCAGTGATTCCCCCTGCTGTAAAAAGGGAATAATGAGTCCTGTTGGGCCTGTGTCCTATGGTGGTAATTAAAACAGAGTGATTTGCAGACATCAAAACTATTGAGTACGTTACAAACATAAGATTTTAGTTCATTACCCACAGCAAAGGTGCTTGGGGAGGGGATGGGCTGGCTCTGGATGAGCTGGTGTGAGCTGATGAGCTGACCTTTCTTGATCATTTCAGGTTCTGGAATTTCTTTGTTCTTAACGGCAACTTTATAGACCACTGAGGATACAGGAATGGACAAGTCAGACCCACTTCCTGTCCACTCAGAGGTCACAGACTCTGGGGCTGCCCTGTCTAGTATGGTAGCCATAAGCCACCCATGGCTATTTAAAAATAAATTAGTTAAAATTAAATAAATTAATAACTCAGTTCCTCAGTAATGCTAGCCATATTTCAAATGCTCAGTGGCCACGTGTGGCTATCACCATAGGCTTTACATGTATAGAACATTTCCATCATCACAGAAAATTCTATTGCATAGCATTCCTCTTGGGGCTATAGGCTAACAGGTAATTATAATGAAGTGTGGTAGAGATGTGTTATGACAGGAGGAGCATGGGGAGCTCCAGGGCCTGGTCAGGGGAGCATCTAGTCAGGATCTGGGGATCTGGAAAGTCTTCCTGAGACTTCAGCTGAGAGCTGAAAGCAGCCAAGTAAGAGCACAAGGAAGAGTGTTCTTGGCAAAGGGAATAGAATATGCAAAGAGAGAAAACATTCAGGGAACTGAAAATTGTTCACTCTGAGTGGAGCTTGGAGTTTGAAGCAAGGGGGAAGTAAGAGAGATGGGCCTGGAGAAACAAGCAAGGCCAGGTCACAAGAGGCCATACTCAGTTGAGCAGGGAGTTGGGAGGTGGAGGATAGGAGGTGAGAGATGGGGAGAGTCCACGGAATCCCATCCTCTGCTGCTTCTGCATCCTTCAGATTGGAACTCCATGGGGAATGCTAGAGAGACCTCCTGGCCCAACAGATGAGGAAGTGAAGGCCAGACAGGGGAAGTGCCTTTCCAAGTGAGTAAACAAAGGGACTTCCTGACTCCTGGTCCAGTGCTCTTTCCCACACTGCACTTGGTCCCTTGGTCACACTGGCCACTTCTTAAATGTCCAATAGCCACGTGTGGCAAGTGCCTACCATACCAGACTGTGCAGATATGTCCATCAACACAGAGAGTTCCATAGGACCAGCAGCACCAGTCCTTGAGCTAGATCAGGTGCAAAGGATGATACACTTCCCTGCACAGAGACCCTTTTCTCTGCAGGGAGTAAAAATACATCTCAGCTGACTGCATCAGGTGCTCTGTCTCTGCCCTCTTAACAGCAGCTTGCAGGGCCTCTCTCAGCCATGTCCCCAACGGGGCAGAAACAGGCACTGGGGATGGTGGCAGGACTCGATTTCAGGGAGAAAGATTTTGTCCCTGGCTCCCTGTGGGAAGCCTCCTGGTGGCCTAGGAGGCCATCTGGGTCAACCAGAGCCTTCTGTGGAACTGAAGAATGTCCCTTCCTTGAGGAAACTTTGTTTCAGATTCCTCATCAGTATAGTGTGTAATTCAGCCCTAACGTTCCTAGATTGCAATATTCCCTCTAAATGTGATATTTTTGCTGCACAGGCTACAGTAGTCATCAGATCTGTGATTTCACAAAGCCTTGCTTGGACTGGTTCCTGCTCATGACATCTTAAACGGTGGAAGGACTTTGAAGGGCTGAGGAGGCTCAAGGCACTGGACCCACATGAATTGGAATCTCCAGTTAGGAATGCTTGGGGATCCCTGGGTTGGCTGTCTTGCACATCCCGGGGGAAGATCAGCTCTGGGCTCTCTGTACTGAAAAGCTGAGCACAATTAGCTTCTCCCACCTTCTCTCTCACCTCTTCTTCTTCCAGCCATGGAGTCCCTGCAATTGCCTTCCTTATTCAGGCCGTGGGATGGACATCGAGGAGGAAGAGGCCCTTGGACTATGTATCAGAGGAGCTGAGTTTGAGTCCTGGCTCTGCTGTGTGGCCTGGGCAAGTCCCTTCCCCTCTCTGGTCCTCAGCTTCCCTTTCTGTAATGTGAAGGAATCAGACTAGATGATCACTAAGGGACCTTTCATTTTGACACTGGAAGGAAGTCTGAAAGTGCAGAGAAAGGAGAAATCAGGGCAGGCCAAGATGGTCAGGAAATAATAACATTAATAGCTAATATTTAGGATTAACATGTACTAGGCATGATACTAAGGGCTCCTTAAACTGTTTCATGCATATCCTCATCAGAATCCTATGAGATTGGTACGACTGTCCTATGAATGAAGATACTGAGGCTCACAGTGGTTTAAGCCAACAGCTAATACATAGCACACAGCTGGAGCTCAAACTCAGGTCATGTCTGCAGATCTCACCTGGGGGAGATGAGATCCACGCTGGACCTCAAAAGATGGGCGAAATTTGGATATGCACAGGGAACCTCTCACAGGTCCACTCCTTTGTTAACTAATTGCCCAACCCCATCTCTCCCACCCTGACCTCTCTGGTTTCACTGAGATTATGGGAACAGCACTGGGCCAGTCGAATAATAGTCAATATTTACTTAGCAAATGAATGGATATGACTCCATGGGTTTCCCGAATCACCAAGTCTGTTGAATGCTCCCCAAGGGGAGGAATTCCTCATGCCATAGGGACCTAGTCCAGGGCTCTGGGCAGATTTCTGGATCCTACCACAGACCTAAGAAATCATACTTTCTGGGGGGTAGGGCCCAAGAGGCAGCATTTTTAGTAAGCTCTCAGCAGTTATCTTAGTACTTCGTAGTTTGAGGGCCTAAGCTTAATAACTGGGTCTTGCAACTCCAAAGTGAGAATTATTTGCTCTTATTAAAGCAGCCAAGAACTCACTGTCATGGACCAGTGGGAGGTGCCTAGCGTGCTAGTACTTCTTTGGGTCACCCTTGCATCAAATCCATGACTTTTGCAAAAATGCTTTGAGTCTAGAAGCTTCCACTAGGTGCCAGGCCCAGTGCTATTACTAACACTCTGTGGGACATGAGCAGTCCTCTCTGTCCCTCACCTTCCTCATCTGTGAAGAAGGGTCAATTCTTTCCCCACGTACAATCCTGGGAATACCTGTAGGCATAGAAAAAGTGCCCTTTAAGATAATTTCATAAAGAATATCATAGGTCAGGGGTTCATCAATTTTAGCGTCTGCCAGAGTCATCTGATCTATTTAGTCTTGGGTGGGGCCTTAGATCAATGATTTTCAATCCTGGCTGCATGTTAGAATCACCTGAGGAACTTTGTTAAAATAGAGGCTCAGGCCCCACCCCATGCTAATTATATCAGGATCTTCGAGGATGGGGTGTGTGGCCTGGGGTTTTCATTTAAAAGCTCCCCAGGTGATTCAAAGTCATGACTCCTGCTCTCAAAGCTGCCTTTCTAACAGTTGGTTCTGATGCAGGTGGTCCCAGGACCTCACTGTCCTGCTTTTTGTTCCAGGGAAAGTGCCTTTTCAGTACCAGCATCAGAGACCAAGAGGACACCAGATCTTCGAATTGGAGAGAAGAGAGCTCTATCCCACTTTTTGTGGGTCACAAGACATTATACCTAGTGGCTATGAAAGGAAAAATTAAACCTCAAATCAAGTCTCTATGAGGAGAGATGTACATGTAATTCTGTCAGGATCTGAAAAATGGGATTCAGGAATGCATTTTGCAAAATTGTGCTTTCCAAGGAAAGGAAATGAAATGGATACAGGGCAGTATGTTGCAAGCTTCTTGTCAAAGGAAGAAGATCCAAGGACAAATGTTGCAAGACTGTGCTGCTAAAGGAAGTGGCTTTTTTGCTCATTCGATCTAGAACAAAGCTTAGAGTTTATCTTGACCACTCCCTTGGCTGTACAGAAAGGGAAACTAAGGCCCGGGGAGGGCAAGGCATGGGGCCGATGTCAGGTGGGGAGTTGCTGACAGAGTTAGCACTACTGGTCTCCTCTACCACCTCCTGCCTGCTGCCTTTCCTCTAGTCTTCAAGTATCCGCTTCTGGTTTTGCTCCAGGCCCCCAGCCCAACGTCTACACTCACATTCTCTAGAACAGCACCCCAGGTCACACAATGAGACTAAATCTGTGAGCCTGGATCTCCACCTGCCAGATAAGAGGGGTCAAAGCCAGCAGGAGGCTGGGGCAAGCTGGAGAGGAAGGAGCTGAGTCTGATGATGTGGCCTGACCTCAGAAAGGAAGCCTGGTCACCAGGGGGAATTTCCCAGGGGTGAGGTCTCATGTCTATGCAAATAATGCGCTGCGATTAACCTGGACCCCAGGATGGGAGAGAGCCCAGAGGAGATAGGATCGGGAGACAGGGAAATGGGGAAGGCAAGTGATGGAGCCTGACAACAGAGCGCCGTGCCGGGCTCCTTGTATGCTGCATCTCATTTTGTCCCTGCACTGGCCTCCTAAGTAGGCCCACTGGGAGCCTGAGGTCCGGTGAGGGGAAGGTACATTTGCCCAAGAGAATGCAGTACAACCCAAGGGGAGACCAGGCCTGGGAGAGCAGTGATGAAGGTGGATTTGGAGCTGCTGCCTGCTGACCAGAGTGACAGTAACAAGGCTAGAGTCAGAGACCTCTAAGCAGTTTCATTTTGGGTTTCCATCTCACTCACCTGGGGAGTTTTATCCTGGGGACAGCTAAAGGCAAAATGGAGAGGTAGTGACCCTGACTTCCCTTGGGCAAATCCCTGCACTCAGGCTTCCCAAAACCCTAGGTGGGGTGTCTGGCAGTGGCACCGTTAACCCTTTCACTGCCAGCTTCTGGAACACTTCTAGAAAAGTGAACAGAATGGAGTGGGGGCTTTTGAAGGAAAATCTCTCCCTCTGGCCTCTTTACATTTCACTCACGTGGAGCCTCACTATTCCAGGAGGACTTCCTCGGGGATTTTGTTCCTTTAAGGCTGATCCCCCACTTACAGCCTGGTTTTCTGAGGAGCTGGTCTCGCCTCCTCAGAGCAGGGCTGCAAGTAGGAGCAGAGCTCAAGCCAGAGCAGTTGGGGGCAAAGTCTGCCCTCCATAGAGCCTGGTTGTTCGTTCTCCTATTGAAGAATGCACATGAGAGCAGGCAGGCCGCTGATTTCTGGAATTGTGTGCTATACACTAAGGCTGTGTGCCAAGAAAAGTATGAGTGTATACACGCCCTCAGTGAGTGAGTGAGGAGCAAGTCTAGATACTTGGGTGAAGTTTCCTGTATGGCCAGTAGTACGTAGATGGACGACAGTATCTGTATTTCTGAGCAGTCTATTTGTGGGTCCAATCATTTTATTTTGCCCCACGTGGTCCACAGTGTGCGTTTCTGTGTGTGTGTTACCAGCAGTGTGCTTCTGATCCTAAATATACATAGTGTGTCCCCGTGGGTATGGCTGGCAGTGATTTGGAATTCTGCGTATGTGACAAACAGTATTTATGGGCTCTGAGTGGACACAAGATGTGTGGGAGAACAGAATTACTGGCTCAGCACAGGCTTGGGATCTCTAGGTTCATTCCTCCCCTTCCCTGCTCACCCATCAGGCCCTCCTGTCCCTGCCCATGGCTATCTCCAGGTCAAGGTCCATGGCCATCCCAATGGAGTAGTCACTAGGCAGTTCTGACTACAGTTGGCAGCACAATAGGCAGATGGTGGTAGCTGGGAGGGAGGGGTGAGTCCATCCCACAGAAGGAAATGCATGTTCCGGAAACTGCTACAACAGCTGGGCTCGGGGGAAGGGCTCATTCTCAGATGGCTCTGGTTTAGGGCTTCTTTAATTCTTACCTGAAAGGTGGGTACCAGAAGCCTCTGGCCTCACATTCGGCTTTTAAAAGCACTTCCTGCCTTTGGGTCCCCAGGTAATGACATCTGGTTTTGTAGAACTGCCTCCCTTTCCAATTCCCCACAGCAGATAGGGCGGCTTGCTTGGTTTCTCACACCCCCCAAGTCTTTCTTCTCTTTTCTCCATGTCTGCTTTTTCTACCCTGGCTCATACCCTCATCCCTCCATTTCTGGGGAACACTGCAAGCTTATGCAATGGTCTCCCAGCCAGTTTCCTTCTCCACGCTGGCCACAGAGATGTCTTTCTAAAGGACATTTCTACTCACACTGCTCTTATCCCTTGCACCTTTGAGGCTGGCCGGGGCCTGGAGGGTAAGGTCCACACTCTAGCCTGGCCTCTGTGACCCTCCCAGTCAGCGTCCTCATACACTGCATGTGGGGTCCAAGGCCCCCAAGGGCACTTCCCATCGCCTCCACTTCCCACCTCCTTGCTTTTGCTCCCACTGGAGCCTCTGCCTGGAACTCCTTCCTCCTTCAATATCCTTTACTATTGAAAGCTTCTTTCCTCATCTTTGAGGTGTCTCCCACAAGCCCCTTTTCCAAGGATCCCATTTCAGTCCTTCTCTGGTTATGTGGCCTTTGCCTGAGGTACCCCTTGCTATGTACCTTGGTTGTATTTTTCTCATTGTCTTCTTTCCCAACTTAGCTCCTGAGGGGTAAGGAACACAGTGTAGGGACTCAGTGGTCATCAGAGGTTGTTGAAAGAGACTCCCCCTCCGAGTCCATCTCCTCTAGGAAATGGGATCCAGCCTATGTATTAATACCAAAGAGTTGGTATTTATGGGATTCTCATTATGTCCCAGATAGTGTGATCAGAGGCATACATGCATCACCCTATTTAATCTTCAGAAAACCTTGTGAATGTGATTCCCATTTTTCAGATGAGGATATCAATGCATAGAGAGGACAAGCGACCTATCCACTTCTAAGTGGTTGGCCAGGCTCCCATTCCAGATGGCCTGCCTGCCTCCATAGATTAACTGCTGAGTAGAAGGCTCAGTTAGGAACTAGAATTTCCTGCCTGTCTAACTCAGCTGTAAAGTGGGGAAATCTGCGTGGGGAAAGCTGGGGTCTGAGAGGCTGGCTAGAAACACCGATTTGCTGCTTTTGGGTTCTGAAATTCGGGTTGGGCAATTTGCCACTTCTCCCTCACGTTCTCAGTGCAATCTGGCTTCCGTTAATCAAGAAGAAGAGGAGGAGGAGGAGGAGGAGGAGATGTCTATAGCAGAGTGGGGTCAGGAGACCCAGGCACTAATGCCGGATCTAGCCTTTAGCAATCCCATGGTTAATTTTCAAACTCATGAAACAGGAGCCTTGGTTTGGATGAGCTCTCAGACCATTTCCAGCTCACCCCATGATGTGTCACCTGTACCTTCGGGCAGTCTGCTTCACCACTTGGTCCCTCGGCCTTGTCATTAGGAGAATAAGGGTGATTGTCCCTGTGCTGCTGTAAAGAAAGTAGTAGCTGTGGAGGATAAGCTACTCCCACAGGATTCCTGGTCTTACTGGTTGCTCTCAACAAAGCCTGGGGCACAGTAAATGTTAGGGGGCTTCCAACAGCCAGCAGTCCTACTGCTACTCTCTCAACAGCTGGAAATGCAGCTGTAGCAGTTCCCACAACCCTCTCCCAGCCAGTCAACCTGGAACATTTCCTTGTGGCCCCAAAGTCCCAGGCTGGAGCATCGGGAGGAGGGTTCACCCTGAAGGGAGAATGCAGGAGTGGAAGTCAGGAGCCAGAGGTGAGGCTGCCGGAGGGAGAAGCCCTGGGCCAGGGCAAGAAGGGAGGCTGGGGGAGAAGGTTGGGGTGGGCAGGACTGCGGGGTGCCATCCCTGTCTGAGGGAGAAGCCCCAGGCTGGGGCAAGAAGCCAGGTTGGGGGAGAAGGTTGAGGTGGGCAGGACTGCGAGGTGCCAGCCCTGTCTGCCTGTGGAAATGCCAAGTGCCCTGGGGCCAGCTGCTTCCTCTGTGACTGTTGTCTGTCAGAGTCATCTGTAAGTGGGAGAGGGAGGTGAGACTTCCCGAGGGCCCCTTCCACACGTAGAACATCACCACCATCCTCCTTTTCTCCCGCTTTGAGACAGTGGTGGTTTGGGTTTCTGCTTTCTCTTTCCTTTTAGTTTTAATTTAGTCCCTGCCACTTCTCTCTGTTGAACTGGGGCCACAGAAGCCATCTCCGGTGTCACTTAGCACCGTGTTCTGGAGAAGGCTGGGTGGCAGGGACACTCACACATCAGCTCTTGAAGATCAGGACCCGACAGTCTAACTCATTACGTCCTTAGCATCAGGCCTGGGGGAGGCATCCGGTCAGTATAAGCTGCCTGAGTACCTGAGCTTCGGAACATCGGCTGCTCCCTCCTCTACCGCAGCTCCAAGGAAAAAGTGTCATCTGTTCTGCAGGCACTTGGGTCCTAAGTGAGATTGTTACAACAGCCTCCCAACTGGCCATGCTCCCTTTACACGTTTTTTTCAAGTGCGTGGCTAGACGTATACCTTCCCCATCCAGAACTTCCAAAGGTGCCCCCTGCGTGGTAAGAGAAAATCCTGACAGCCCCTGTATTTGGATACAAACCCTCATTTCTAATCTCATCTGCCTCGACCCCACACCCTCTGAGAGTCTCCCTCCCACTGAGGCCGATCCCAGACTGCAATCCGCCTTAACTGAAATGTGAAAACTGCACATTGAGGAATTAGAACAGTCTTGTACTAAGTGTACTTGGTGAAGCACTCCGTTTGAACTCTCATTCCTGGTTTCTTGGAATTCTAGAAACCCCAGGGCTCTCTGCTTGTGTGCTCCCCTTGGCCTCAGGGGGCCTCCCCCACATCTATTCTCTGGGATCCTATCACTCTTTCCGTTCCACCCCAGAGCTATTTTTTCCCTTGGCACGTATTTTTAAGGCACTTCCTTGTTTGTCTTTGGATGACTTCTGTCATCAGACAGCTGACTTCTTGACGACAGAGCTCAGAAACCATCTTGGGATCCACTTATTAGCTCCTAAAGGCTGGTGGTGCTGACAGCTGATTGTAGGCAGGGCTGTCCCCTGCTGAGCACTCCAGGTATCACCTCACTTCCTCCTCAAAGGCTAGGAGATGAGTGGAACTGGAGGCTCAGACATGCCACACTCAAGATCATTTAGTGGCAAACGTCTGACTCCACAGCTAGCTCTTAACTGCTTTGTTAATTTATCTTTTGGTAACAGTTACATTAAGTTGGGTAAATCCCCCAAAAAGCTCCCAATGGACCCTCCTGGTATTTGGGCTCACAGCCTGGTGGAGGGAAGAAGTGGAGGACAGAATAAGGTAAACTGTCTTGCTTTCAGCCTCATTATGGCAGAGATGAAGACAGGGCTCCTTAAAGCTGTTGGATCCAACCCCTCACTGTACAAATGTAGAAACTGAGGCCCAGTGAGGGCAGTGGCTGGCCCAAGGTCACACAAGTTTCCCAAACCCCGTGTTCCCTGCACAGCTACTATACTAGACACACTGATTTGCCAAAGTAGGTCAGGCCAGTCAGGATAGGGAGCAGGGCCCTCCAGCCAGCCCACACCCTCATGCCACAGTCGCCCAACAGCTTCAGACCTGAGTCTCAGAGCAGAAACACAGCTCACGGAAGGGAGAAGCTGCAGTGGAGCCTGCTGCTTATCAGTGATCTTCACAAAGTAGAAACTTTCCACGGGCCTCCCCAGATCACGATCACATCTGGTGCCCTTGAAGAGCTCAAAAGAGGAAGTTTGGGTTTGGTTACAATGGATGAAGAACGCACAGAGAAATATCTAGGCAGCAGAGGGAGGAGAGGGGACTTAGGATCTGGAGGGGCCTGGGCCAGTCTGCTCAGGATGAATGTGAGCTCAGACTCTCACTCAGGGTTCCCAGGCCAAGAGTATGAGGCTAGAACTCACTCCTGGGTAGGTGAATGCCTCAGGCTCTAATGAGGACAATCCAGGCTGCGAGTCTAAGTAAAAAACACAGATCCCCATTGGAAATCTGCTTCTGTGTCTGTATGTCTGTTTTTATTTAAAGTGGGAAGTGGAAAGGGAATGATTTGGGGACGCCGCCTACAATGTCAATGTGAAAAGAGAAAGTCGACATCCTTTAGTCCAACTCTCTCATTTTGTAGATAAGAAAGTAGAGACTCAGGGAGGGAAAGACATTGGCAGGACGCTAGAAAGCGCATGCGTGGCAGGTGCAAATTTGAACCCAGGTATCCAGATTCCTGGTTCTGTCTCTCAAACAAAAACCTGAATGGGGGTGGGTGGTGAAACTGTGGGAGGCCTGGCAATTGGCCGGAAGACATTAACCCGCCCCTCCCCTCCCCGAGAACACTCAGTGGGCACCACACCCCACCATTCAAAGCACACACTCCACTCATTTCACAGACAGAGGCTCAGTATGTTTATGATTCGACAAAGCCCGAACCAGGGCAGTGGCTGCAGCAAGGGATGGAAGCCGGGATGAGCTGAGGAGGAGGAAGATGGGGAGTGGAGATGGATGGGATTTGTGGCTACGGTTCTTCAGCTGCTCACACGTGAGCAGGAGTGACCGTGCTGAGCCTTCAGTGGCCCGTGGGAGGGGAGCCTTCCCTAAACCCCAGTTGAAGACAAGAGCCCACCCCTGATCCCCTCCCCCCACCCCGTCCCTCCCTTAGTCTCCGGAGCGATCAGGCTTGGCCATGGCGGCTGGTGCTGCTGACCGCTTCTTGGCAGAGGTGCTGGCCAAAGCTGGTGGCCCTAGTCCTCGCCTCCACAGATGGCCAGCAAGGCCTTCAGGAAGTCTCCAGAGGTGTCACCCTGGGAGGAGCAGAGAGAGAACGGTGAGTGAAAACAATCCCAATGGCCTCAACGCCCCTTCCTCCTAGCTGCTGTTAGCCTCATGTCTCCCAAACACAGAAATATGACTATATCCCTTCTGTGGCTCCCCCACTATCCTCAGGAAAATGGTTTTTTTGTGGTCTGGCTTCACCCCCAGCCCCCGCTTCTGGAAGTGTCTTGGTTCATCTTCCTATTTTAATACCTACCTCTCCTTTATCCTGTACGCTGCCCTCTGTACTCCCCCCAGATCCTGCCTGCCCTTTGATGCCCCCTCCTCTGGGAAGCGTTCTTGCTCTTGGTTCTTGCCTTCCTCCTCCCACATGTGTGAACAAGACCCCTCATTTGAACAAATGCTATGGAGCACTTGCTGAGCCCCAGGCCCTTGCAGGAATTTATGTGAACAGCACTGTCTCTATGACACATCATAATGCCTGGCCGACAGTCGAACTATGGGAGGCCAGACTCTCCCTCCCTTTAGAGAGGTTCCTGTCATTTTTATCATCTATGCTGTTTTTCCTTTCTTTTGTAGTTTTTGGTATTTGATTTCAAAAATGAGTATTATAAACAACATAAGTCCAAGGAAAGATTATACGATAAAAATCTCCCATCCCTGACCCCCTTCTCCCCAAAGGAAGAGAGAGACATGGTCACTAGTTTCTTATCTGGGTTTCCAGCAAGAGTCTGTGCATGTACTAATAAGCATAGGCATTGGATGTCCCTTTTCTACACACATGGACACACAGCATTCACACTCTTCTGGGCCATATTTTTTTGATTTAGGGAACATCCCAAATCAGCAGATAGAGCCTCCTTATACTTCGTCATGGTTGTATTGTATCCTATCTTATGGATGTACCCACACTGTCCTTAACCACTTCTGTACGGAAAGCTTCCAGTCTTTTGCTACTATAAACAAGCTGGCATAAATATTCTCCTCCACATCTGTGGGAAGTAGGATCAGTTCCCATATGCAGAATCACCAAGTTCAAAGTGTATACATTTAAAATTTTGAAAACTGCCAAACTACCCTCCAAAGATGTGCTACGAGCGTACATCCCCACCAAGTCTGTGTGAGGTTGCTGTGAGATCTCCCACAGTCTTGTCAACCAAGCACAGTATCAAACCTTAAGATCTTGGCCAACCTCGAAGACTAAAGAAAACAAACCGGCCCCGTAAGTGAAAGATGTCAGACACAAAAGATCACATATCACGTGATTCTATTTCTATGAAATACTCAGAAAAAGCAAATCTATAGAGATAGAAAGCCACCCGATGGGTGCCTTGGGCAGGGGTGGAAATAAGTAAGCAGATACAAGGGACCTTAGTGGGGGATGGAAATGTTCTAAACTCATTAAGTTTACTAAAAAAATATTGAATGCACCTTAAAGCAAGTGAACTTTATGGTACATAAATAATGCTTTAATAAAGTTGTCTTTTAAAAACAAAAAAATGGGCTATTTTATATAGAAATCCTTCATTATAATAAACCTTTGAGTCAAAAAAATAAATAAACCTTTGAGTCATGTGGAATTTATTTTGGTATATACAATGAAGTATGTCTTTATCAACATCCTGGCTGTTCTCAGAGAGAACTCATTGAGGAAAAGACTGTGGGACTAGAAAGGACTTATAATCCCATGGTCAGGGATCTGACACTCACACCCTCCCCCACCCATCCCTAGCCCTTCCCCCTTACTTCAATGGCTTGGTGGAGAGACTTGTCATATTTCTCAATGAACTCCCGCCGAATGTTGAGCAGGTCAATCTCACTCCGGGAGACCATGATCCTGGTGAGGGTCTTGTCATCTGTGCCAGCACCCTGGTGGAACCAGGTGAGAGGGAGACACAGGGCAGGAGGAGGAATAGGGTCATGTCAGGCAAGAACTCAACTCAGGCCATCTGCTTCTCTTCATTTTCCCTCCTAAACCAGTGTTCTGTCTTCCAAAAATAGTCCTGACTCAGATTCCACTGTGCCTAGGGCTGGCCAGACAGGCAAAAACAACCTGTATGAGTTGAATGGTGTGCTGCCAAAACTCACATCCACCTGGAACCTTGCAATGTGACCTAATTTGGAAATGGGGTCTTTGCACATGTAATGAGTTGAGGGCACGCTGGATGAGGGTGTGCCGCAGATCCAACAACTGGTGTCCTTGTAAGAAGAGGACACATGGGTATATACACAGAGAAGACCATGTGAAGATAAAGGCAGAGCCTGAGGGACGCATCGATAAGCCAGGATTCCTGGCAACCACCAGGAGTTGGGAGAGACACATGGGAGGGTTTTCCCTTCAGAGCCTCCAAAAGGAACCTAACGCCTTCATTTTTGACATCTGGCCTCCTGAACCACGAGAAAATAAAATTTCCATCATCACTCAATCTGTGGTAATTTGTTAAAGCAGCCCTGAGCAACTCACAGGGGGCCCAAGAAGCAGGCACAGGACGTGGAATGCGTAGGAAGCCAGGGCCTACTTCTGCCCCGAGGGATCTCAGGAACACCAGCTTAGGAGTCAAAGCTGGCATATGGTGAGTGCTCAATAAATGGCCGTCATGTTTGGTGACTGCAGGCTGAGAGGCGTCTCAGGCTCACTCCCACCAAATAGCCTGCCCAGCAGGCTGAGACTCTGTTAGCTGGGCAGAGAAGGTGACCAGAGTGGCCTGGGTTTTCAGGAAGCCAGGGCTGGTCCCAGAGTCCAGCACTGGCCACCTCTGTGATCATATGTCACAGGAGACACTGTGCCACCTGCTAGACAGTGAGCTCCGAGGGGGCAGAGACAGAGTCTCTCCCAGAGCAAGGTTCTCCACCTCGGCATTTGGGGCCATCTCCTTCTTTGTGGCAGGGATCCTTCCTATGCATTATAGGATGTCGAGTGGCACCCCCACTCTCATCCCTCCAGATGCCAGCAGCAACACTCCCCAAGTACTGGAGACCACAATGCATCTGAGTATTGCCAAATGTTCCCCAGGGGACAAGATCACCCTCCAGATGAGAACTCCTATCCTAGAACCAGACACAGGGCAGACGCTGATAAACATCAAGTGGGTGGAAACAGTTGCCACCAGTCCTGACCGGGATGGGGGGAGCCTGTGCACATCTAGGTTTGTGGGTGGGCAGAAGCGCTGAAGGGGAAGAGACAAGCAAATTGTTTACCTTCATGGACTTGTAAAGTTTGTCAGCAAAGAAGAGAGGCTTGTTCTTGACACTTTGAACTGGTAGGAAGAGAGAGACACAGGACAGTTGGTCAGGGGTGGGCTGCCCAGACACTGGGCGGGGCGGTGTTCTCCCCCTCCTCTCCCGAGGCCTGGGCCTGGGCCTGCAGGTCACGCCAACCCCTGGGTCATACTCAAGCCTTCATTCCCCGTTCCCGATGCCACCTCCTCTGGCTCATCCCTCGACTTGCCTCTCCCTGGGTGGCAACTCACTTCCTGCTAAGGGGCCTGCAGCTAGCCGAGGTTGGTGGAGGACTCAAAGGGAAGAAGGCTCTCATCAACCCAAGGCATGGCGCCTCAAACTTCTAAGTGCCTCAGAATCACCAGAGAACTTGTTTAGGGGATCCCTGGGTGGCGCAGCGGTTTGGCGCCTGCCTTTGGCCCAGGGCGCGATCCTGGAGACCCGGGATCGAATCCCACGTCGGGCTCCCGCTGCATGGAGCCTGCTTCTCCCTCTGCCTGTGTCTCTGCCTCTCTCTCTCTCTCTGACTATCATAAATTAAAAAAAAAAAAAAAAAAAAAAACCTCGGATTTTAGGCACTGCCCTAACTCAGATCCAAGAAATATTTTAAGCAGTGGTTCTCAAAGCACGGTTCCTGGACAGCTCCGGCAGCAGTGTCTGGGAACCCAGCAGAAATGCAAATTCTCATGACCCACCCTAGATGTGCTAAGACTGCGACCCTGAAGGGGTGACCAGACTGTCCCACTCTGCCTGGGATATTCCTGGTTTTAGTACAAACCAGAATGACTGGTCCCTACTCTGCTGCAGCCTCATTCTGGAGAACTACTGATTTAGAGGAAGACTGTGTCAGAGAATGACTGTCTGCTGGTGTGATTTAAGGCACTGGGCCTAGCCCTGGGTGGGTGTTACCCCAGAGCTTGCACACTCCGGCTGCGCTGGCAGCCTCTGCTCCCCACTCACCCCCCACCCCAGACAATGTCTGCCTGACTACACCAGTCCCAGTCCCTTCTCAAGGCCTAGGGGGCTCTAGCCCTCAACAGCTGCTGGATATCAAGGCTCTGGGGCCCATGCAGGCAGCTCAAGGAGAAGGAGTCAGAAACCAGTACCGGAAAGCCAGAGTGACCCTGGATATAAAAGTATCTCTGTGAGGGGGGCAGGGGGCAAGAGGTTGGAGTTGCATACCCCAAATGCATGGTCACTTGAGATATGGGTCATGCACCAGCTTGGGAACCCATGGGAAAGGTCACATCATACACCAACCCTCCTAACTCCTCATGTACTGTGTGTGTGTGTGTGTTTGTGTGTGTGTGTACACACCCTAGTCCTGCAGAACACTGTGCCCTATTCACCCTGCCACTATCCTACCCAGGGAGAGCTGTTCTATCATCCTGCCCTGCAGCCTGGAACAATGCCTCACACTAATCCTGCCAACCAAGCATTGGCAGGACCCCCCTACGGCGCTTGGGTTTATTCTCTAGTACTAGGAGCTTAGGAAACGGCCAAGGCCACACTTGCCCAGGGACTCTGGCCACATTCCCAGTGCCCCCAGCCCTTTCCCGGGATATCCATCCCCTTCCCTCAGTCCCCATAAGTTACCGATGGCCACAAACACGTCCCTGACATCCCCGGACATCTCCTTCTTGATGGTATGCTCCACGTCATAGTTGGTCATCTTGACAAACTCCTGGAAGACTAGCCCCCAGAGAAGCCCCGCAGGTGGGGGGGTGAGCTTCAGTTCTGAGGGTGGGGAGATATTGCCCCTTCCCTGCCCACCCAGCTCCCCTCCCAAGGCATGCCCCTGAAAAGGAGAAACAGACAGCAGGGATGGCTGTAGCCCAGGCCCAAGTGCACTGGGCAGGATCGTTGTGGGAGGGAATTTCTGACCTCAAGGCTGCCTTGGGCTCAGAGCCAAATCTGTGTCAAGTCAGATGCTGCCCCAGAGCCTCGGATGAGTTCTAGGAACCTGGGCTGGGGTAGCAAAACCTGAGCTTGGATCCTAGTCAAGGCTCTGTCTCGAGCCCACTGAATGACCTTGTGAAAACTCCTCCCCCCTTCTGGGCCTCGCCTTCCTCCTGTGTCAGGTTAGGATGGAGATTAATGTAAATAATCAGGAGGACACAGAAAATTACTATGTGCCAGGCATTATGCTAAGTCCTCTTCATGCATTATATTTTTTTTGTATCTTTACAACAATCACATAAGGTAGGAGTATAATCCCAATTGACATATAAGGCAATTAAGGCACAGATATTCACAAACTTGCCCAAAGTGATATAGCCGATAAATGGGAGATTCAAATTAGGGCAATTCAGCTCCCAAGTCTGTTCTTTCAGCCACTGTGCTAAAGCCCCTTAAGTATTTTATAGGGCACTTCCTGAGCACCTAATGTCAGGGCCACCATATACAGGTTCACCCTGTGCAGGGTTCAAAGACTTGTCTGTGGTCCTTGTGCCATCAGCACCCCTCATTGCTTTGTTCCTGGCAGACATTATCAAAGGGCCGTGACACTGAACCTCTGAATCCTCAGCACATCATTGGAAGGAGCCACCACCAATCTGCTGGAGTGGCCTTGGAGGTGACAGCCACCTGTCATCCTGTATCCCAGGCATCCCACCTGCTTCTCTAAGGAGGTGAGGGGAGTTGGCCTGAGGGTGAATGTTAGAAGTAGAACCAGGACCAAACTCCCCACCAGCCACAATATTCCATTGCTGGGGTGAGGAATGGCTGGGTGGACACCTGGCTCCTCTTGTCATAGAAAGCTAAGAGGCTCCCATCAGATTGGGGCATCTTCCTGCTGCATTGGGAAGGGGAGGGACTGAGACCTCACCTCTCCGGAGGTGTGGATAGCTACGCGTGCACAGGATCGTCATGAAACGCATCTCCAGGGAAGTTTTGTCTCCACTGGGTGTGTCTGCTATTTCCTGCAGATCCCAGATGGGAAGGATTTGGGAGGGAAGATACCAGAAAGCCTTGGTTATTATTCACCTTCACGTCTTCGCCTAGGCCGAGGGCGGTTAGAAGCTGGGCCAACCCACCTCAGGAGGCTGACATTGGCCCCTTCATTCCTCAGCTTCCACATCCCCTCCTCCAATTCCCAGGAACCCTCTGGACTGACACAGAGGGGCTGAGCAGGAGGCACTTCCACTCTGACCTCAGGACCTCGAGACTGGGGCCCCAGGGAGGGCAAATGGCAGTGGGCAAGGGGACTCGGTAGTCTTCCTTCCTTAAGCCCCTTCTGAAAGCCTCTCTGAGGAAGTGTTCCTGCCCACGTGCAAGCAAATAGCCTAGCCAGTGTTTCCCCAAGTGCGGTCAGCGAGCAAACAGTGTAACACACCACATACACGTGTTTCCACAATGATCTTCCAGCCAGCTACTAGTTCCATTTATATCAACATTAAATTTCCCTTGAAAAGAATTCATTTTGGATTAAAAGGGGTTCGTTTAAAGAAAAATACTCACAGCTGGTGGTATGTAGCACAAATCATATGGGAGGTAAGTGGCTGAAATTTGGGAAACACTTGCCTGGCCCATTTTTTACCCAGTGGGGCTCTTAAGAGGCCCTGAAAGGGAGAGAGAGAACCTATGGGCAAGCCCCCCAACCACTGCCTGACTGGCCACTCAGCCCGCCCAGAGCCACAGCCATTCAGCCCTCACTCGGAGAAGCCATGAAAATCCCCATGAAGAACAGGACACTCACCAAGATCTCAGCAGCCACCTGAGAGTGGGGAGGAGAGAGAGGAGGGAAGAGAGGGAAGGCTTGAGTCAGAGGAGGCAGAGAAGATCGGGAGAGGGTGGCTCTGGGGCCCTGGGTGCAAGGGCAGGGACCTAGCTGGGGGTTGCGGGGGGTGGGGGTGGGCAGTGGGCAAGGAGGAGGGAAACACCTTTCCCTTATCTTTAAGTTGGAGCTCCAAATGAGGATAGGACTGGGAATTAACTTTAAAGTGTTTGCCTGAGGGGGGTGAGGAGGACACAGAACAGGGCACTGTACCTGTCACTCCCGGCCACCCAGGGCGACTCCGGCCCTTAGCCTTCCTGTCTCCAAAGAGCCGCCCAGAAGTTGGAGCAAGAGAAGCGCTGAATCCCCTACACCCTTTACCATAAGGAGTCTGAGACTCATTATTTTACCCCCTCATGTTACAGGTGGGAGAGACAGGGAAGCTGAGGCTGCGAGGGAGGGGGGCCTACAGCCAAAATCAGGTGGGAAAAGCCAGCTGTCTAGTCATTCTACAAGGGTGACTTGATCACTGCATTATGCTGAGTCATTCGGACACTATTCAGTTAGACAAGGAGCAGTGCCCTGGAGTGTCAGGGAGCAAAACACAGCCAGCCTTGTGTGCCCCAGACTGGGTTTTGCCTTTGCCTGTTCCCCTGAAACCCCATGGACTACTTGATTCTATTGGGCAGATCCAAACCATCCTCTTTACAAACTTCACAATAGCCTGGGCTTTAGAAACTTCTTTTCGTTATATAAATTGGCAATGTCTTTCGACATTTTAAATGCATGTGACATTTGATCAAGTAATTACATTGCTAACAATGTACCTTTACTGATATATTAGCCAAAGCCTTTGAAGATACAATACTAGGGTGTTTACTGCAGCATTCTTTGTAATAGAGAAAAAATGGAAACTACTAGTAGATGATTTGTTAAACAGACTATGGTTATCCAATAATGGAAATCCACACAGCTATTAGAAAGAATGAGACTGGTCTACAGTGCTGATAAGGAGAGTCTCCCTTTAAATTAAGCAAAAAAGTGAAGTATAGCATAGTGTTTCTAACAGTGTTCCTTTTATCTAGATAAGAAAAGGTAAAATAACACTCACTCATACTTATTTGCAGGGAAGTCATGCTAGAGGTCTGGTCAATGTCATGGACAGAGGTTACCTTTGAGGAGAAGGGCTGGGAAAGCTTTTGCATTTTATTTTTCTTAAAGTTTTCAATTTACATTTTCTCAACACACAAATATGTTCTTTTTATGTTTTATTTTAATGTCAAATAGGAGTTATCAGGGCCACTGGGATCATGGGATATTTCTGGTTTTTATTCATCCCTGTTTATATTAAAAACCTAGTTGAAACTTGAACATATCACGGTAAGTGAAATAAGCCAGTTACAAATGGGTAAATATTATATGATTGCAACTACACATGGTGCCTAGCATAGTCAGACTCAGAGATAGAAGGTAGAATGGTGGTTGCCAGGGGCTGGGGGAGGAGGATGGGCAGTTACGGTTTGATGAGTACACAGTTTCAGTTTTACAAGATGAAAAGAGTTCTGGAGATGGATGGTGGTGATCATTGCACAATGTGGATGTGCTTGACGTCATTAAACTATACACACTTAAAAATGGTTGAGATGGCACATTTTACTATGTGTCAGGCTCTGTTATGTGTCATGTGCATTTTACCACAATTTTTAAAAAGTGAGGCTAAAAAATACCTGGTATGTATGCGTGTGTGTGTATATATATAATATATGATTTTTTTTTTTTAAAGAAAGGGAGATATTTTAAAAATCAAACAAAACGGGCACCTGGGTGGCTGAGTCAGTTAAGCATCTGACTCTTGATTTTAGCTCAGGTCATAATCTCAGGGTCATGAGATCAGGCCCTATATCAGGCTCCAAGTTGGGTGTGGAGCCTGCTTAAGATTCTCTCCTATCACATCACACCAGTCAGAATGGCTTAAATGAACAAGTCAGGAAACAAGAGATATTGGCAAGGATGCAGAGGATGGGGAGCCCTTTTATACTGTTGGTGGAAATGCAAGCTGGTGCAGACACTCTGGAAAACAGTATGGAGGTTCCTCAAAAGTTGAAAATAGAGCTATCCTACGACCCAGCAATTGCACCACTAGGTATTTCCCCTACAGACACAAATGTAGTGATCTGAAGGGGCACCTGCATCCCAATGTCTATAGCAGCAATGTCCACAACAGCCAAACTATGGAAAGAGCCCAGATGTCGATTGACAGATGGATGGATAAAGAAGATGTGGTGTGTGTATACACAGACACACACACACACACACACACACAGTGGAATACTACTCAGCCATCAGAAAATGAAATATTGCCATTTGCAACAATATGGATGGAACTAGAGGGTATTATGCTAAGCGAAATAAGCCAATCAGAGAAAGACAATTACCATATGATCTCATTTATGTGGAATTTGAGAAACAAAACAGAGGATCATGGGGGAATGGAGGGCAAAGTAAAACAAGACAAAAATCAGAGAGAGAGAGACAAACCATGAGATTCTTAATCATAGGAAACAAACGGTTGCTGGAGGGGAGAGGGATGGGGGATGGGGTAACTGGGTGATAGACATTAAGGAGGGTACGTGATGTAATGAGCACTGGGTATTATGTAAGACTAATGAATCACTGACCTCTAGCTCTGAAACCAGTAATACATTATATGTTAATTGAATTTAAATACAATTTTTAAAAATGCAAAAAAACCCACCCCTTCTCTCCCTCTGCCCCTCCCCCTTTCTCTAACTCTTTTTCTCCTCCTCAACAAAAATCAAATCAAAAAGAATCTAACACGTCTTCTTCATTTATTTGGGTCAGAGAACCCCAGACATATTTTTTTCAAAACATCTTTAAGACAAAAATATGTGTTATATGAAAAATACAGTGGGCTACTGAAACAATTTTCCAAATATTTAACACAGAGGCTTTTCCTATTAGGCTAGCTACTTCATGCAAAAATTAAACTGGGAAGTTCCTCCAAAAGTTAAACATAGAGTAAACATATGACCTGGCAATTCCACTCCTATCTACCTGAGAGACACAAAGATATACGTACATACAAAAACAAGTACATGCATGTTTATAGCAAACAGCATTATTCTTGAGAAGTAACCCGAATGTCAAGTAGCTGATGAACGGATTACAAAAAGGTGATACAGCCACGCAATGAGGTAGCAGAAAGAATGAAGTACGACATAGGCTAAATACGAATGTTGAAAATACTAAGTGAAAGAAAATTCTCACAAAGGGCCATGTACTGTATGACACCATTTATGTGAAATGACCAGAATGGGTAAACTTATAGAGCAGAAAGTAGATTAGTGGTTAGGCAGGGCTGGAAGGCTGAGAAGAAATAAGGAACACATATAGGGTTTCCTTGGGTTCTTCCTAAAATTGATTGTGGTGATGGTTGTGCAAGTCTGTGATGATGCTAAAAGCCACTGAAGTAGTACACTTTCAATAACATGGTATATGGATTATATTTCAACAAAACTGCAAAACTTTTATATTAAAAAATAATAGCCTGGGGATTGAATCATCCGAAACTGGCCACAGGTCTTCACTTCACTCTGGATTAAATTGCCTATGTTGTTTGTTGCTCAAACTGGATCATGGAGGGAGGAAAGGAAGCTTTCAGCAATCGCTGTGGGATGAAGGTGAACACCACACACTCATAAGCACTGTGGTAGCAGACCTGGACTTCTCAGGGGTGTGCTAGACATGCAGAATTGAGTGGGGGAAGGAGGAAACGTGACACAAACAGTGCCAAGTACTCCTACACATTATTTTCCCAGGAGGAAGCCGGCTTTGCAGATCTAACACCTTCTGTTTTTGTGTATGTTTTCCTCTGGTGTTCCCATTTCACCTCTAGAAACCTATTTAAGAAAAACACTCCCACATATGATGGAAGAGTTGGTGCCCAGGAAGGGGGCTGTTGAAATAAAGCTTGGTAGTAGCTTCTTAAATGGAATAGTACATAGCCATTAAGTGATGTTGGTTTTGGGGAACCTGGGTGGCTCAGTGGTTGAGCATCTGCTTTCAGCTCAGGTTGTGATGCCGGGGTCCTGGGATCGAGTCCCACATCAGGCTCACTGCAGGGAGCCTACTTCTCCCTCTGCCTATGTCTCTGCCCCTCTCTGTGTATCTCTCATGAATAAATAAATAAAATCTTTTTTAAAAAAAGTGATGTGGGGGATCCCTGGGTGGCGCAGCGCTGCCTTTGGCCCAGGGCGCGATCCTGGAGACCCGGGATCGAATCCCACGTCGGGCTACCGGTGCATGGAGCCTGCTTCTCCCTCTGCCTATGTCTCTGCCTCTCTCTCTCTCTCTCTCTCTCTCTCTGTGACTATCATAAAAAAAAATTTTTTTTTAAAGTGATGTGTTTTTAAAGATAATTTGAATGGTATTCATGGAATACTCATTTCTAACTGTTCTAAAGCAGGAATCCACTTTTAGATATACATATAAAAAGACAACTAAGTGATTATATGCCAAAATATTAACAATGTTACTAGTAGGTTATGGATTGACTTATTTACTGAGGCTTGTCTCTATTTTCTAGAGTTTCTACAAAAGAGTATGTATTACTTTAGAAACCGAACATTCTAGCTCTAAGAAAATGAGTCCACACTAAGACTAATCAGGGCCCAGCATCTGTGAATCTGGACAGGCAACTGAGTTGGGCAGGGCTCCCCTGTTCCCCGCCCCCAGGTTCTCTCTCACCCCTTCGGGCCTGCAGGGTGTTTGCCAGTGCAGCCTACCGCTGCCCCCTGCTGGCCAGAACTGGAAGCACAGCCCCATAGGTAGGCCCTGGGGAAGCAGCATCGCCTAGAGGATGAATTTCAGGGTGGATGGTGGATTTGGGGTGAGCTCTAAGGGGGTAGCCAGGCTCAAAGACCAACAAGGGCTTAATGAGTCAGTCTGTAGTAGTACTTAGTACATACGTGTTGAATAAGTGAATGAAATGTGACCTTAACTGGCCACCCTAGGGGCTGGGTTCCCAGGCTAGCCCTCATAAACACACCGACAAGCAGCTGGAAAACCACATTTAAGTGCAGCCTTGGAGTCAGGCGGGCCTGGGTTCAAATTACACCACAGCCACTCAGAAAGCATACACTTGGCTAGGATCTTCATTTTCCTCCAGGAATAAGGGGGGCATAATAAAGTATAAAATAGTCTTAGCATCATGCTCAGTGCTTAGTATGCATTTTTATAGTTTTGCCACTGTCAAGGTCATAGCCAAGAATTCTTCTAGCCCAGGGGCTGCTCTAACACTCCACTCCTTTCTATCAATGGAGCGGACACAGAGTGGCTACTTCCACTCCCAATCCAACAGGGCTCTTTCCAAACCCACCAATTGTCAAGGAAGGGAGCCAGATCCCCGGTCTCTGGTGTCTGTGCCCAATGCCTGGACCTGGGCCAGGCCAGAGGGTGCTGGGAGCAAGGTGCAGGTCAGTGGGGGGAGTGCACATGGCCTTAGGAAGGGCTGCCCAATTATTAGGACCCTTAGGGATGATGGATTTGGGGCCATCCAGCCTCCATGAGAAACCGTCTCCAGATCGAGCTCCCCCGCATGGCAGAAGCAGAGCAGCCAAGAGACCCAAGAGAACCCTTGACTCCCTAATTCATTTAATAAATATTTATTGAGTTCTGACCATGTGGCCACTTTGGACACATCAGTGAGCAAAACAAAGATCCCAGCCCTTGATGAACTCATTGTCTAGGTTCTTCCAGGACACTTCCTTCAACCTTAGTCCCATTTCACAGATAAGAAACAGACCTTTAGCACTCAGACCCCCTTCCCAGAAAGCTCCCAGACTTGCCTTCACTGGGTCAAGTCTACCTGGGCCACTGACTTGCTTTGTAACTTTCAGAAGTTACTCCCCCTCTCTGGGCTTCCATTTTCCCACTGTAACAGGAGTTTGACCCGGGTGGTCTGTAAGTCCCTTCTGAAGGTCTGAGAGCTCTCAGCCTACTCTCTTCACACAACAAATGCCAGTAAGACCAGCACTATACTCATTAGAATTGTTTCTAAAGTTGAGAAAATACTCAAAGTCTTGCTTCTAAGGGTAGAGAGGTGCAAGGAGTCCATGGGTCTACAGATACACCGATTAAATCAGCCACATCCCTGCCAGGAGCTGTCCCCACTCCCAGAGTGCCAGGGCCTGGCACAGACAGGCATTAGCTAGAGCTACCCAGGGTGGGGGGGGTGTTCTCACCTGGGCATCTTCTCGGGCCTGGTTCCGGTCTTCTCCTCCCTCCTCTCGGTTCCCCTGCAGCAGGATAGGTGAGAAAGCTCAGTCCTCAAACATCCACCCTCTTGGTCCCTCAAGCAGCCATAGGACCTTGGCTCAGCCGCTCTGCCTCTCTGAACCCTCTTTCTCAGCTAGAACATGGGGACACTAATCCTGCCTTAGTAGGAGAGGCTGATGTGAACATTAAATTTGAAGGCACTTAGCCCAAGGGAACTCAGACACAGTAAGCTCAGGGCCTAGTGTCTGGGCTGCAGGAATACAAGCGATGGTGAAGAAAACTTGTAACTTGCAGGTAACATGCAGGTCGCCCACATGGTTTTGTCCTGCTAGCCAGGGGCCCAAAAAGCCAGGCTGAGGGCCATCAGGAAGGGCTGCCTGGAGAAGGTAGCACCAGGCCAGCTTTGAAAAGTGAACATCGAGAGACGGCTTCACACAAGCCAGTCATGGCCTTAGCAGTGGGACTGAGAAGGCAAGTGGGGAGGACACCATTTCTTCATCACAAGTGGGCTCTGACCTCCTTACCCCCCTCCCAACTCCTCCAGGGGCCAGGCAGGCCTGGGGCCATGAACTCACTCACCGTGGCCAGAGAGATCAGGATCCTCCTGAAGTGGCCGGATGTGTCTGAGCTCAGAGCATCCTCTAGGGACTTGTGATAGTCTGAAACAGAGAAACCGGGTGTGGGCAGTTGATGGGTAAGGATGGGGGTTGCTTCTTCTGGAAGCTTAAGTCTTGAGCCAGAGCATGTTGGCAGGGGTGATAGGGATGAAGGAGTTTGTAGTTGGTTCTTGGGAGCATCCAGTCGTGCCACTGTGGCTGGATGCCTCCAGCTCATCACCTCCCTCCCCATCCCAGCTGAGGGCTTCGGGAATCTTGCCTCTCCTGCATCACAGCCACCCTGTCTTCCTTCTCCTACCTTCTGTCCTTTAAGACAGGCACTGGACCCACAAGCTCTGGCCATACCATTCCTCTGCTCAAAATTGCTACCATCCTAAGAGCTTCTTACAAGGTTTAAACATTTTTGACTGGTACTTAAGATTCTTCAAAATAATAGTCTGACCAAGCACAGACTTCTGAATGAGGGCACAGAGTGACTGCACAGGCCACCTACCCAGGAGCTATCCTCCTGCTCCACAGAGGTCTAGACACTCCCTCCAATCACTCCCTGCCTCCAGGCATTCGTCCAGCTGGGACTCTCTGCCTAGGGTTCCCTTTCCTCAGACACAGGGCCGGGCACGACCAGGGGCTTAGCAAAGCCTCATGCCTGAGAGACGGGAGATGGGCAGAGCCATGGGGTAAGGGGACTCTCCTCCCACCACTTCTCAGCAGTACTGGGCCTGAGGCTTCCCACCCTTACCTTCCTTGTAGGCCTCACAGATGGCCCGGATTTCTGCATTGGTCCGAGTAGCGAGGATTTCAATGAGAGCCTTTTCATCCGTGCCAGCTCCCTGGAATGTCAAGACAGGAAGCTTGAACCACAGCCCTGACCCCCATGCAGAGGCCTGAGGTGCCCTGGCCAAGAAGACCCCTGTTCCAAGAAACCACCCAGGAGGCAAACACTCAGACCACCAAGGCTTCCTGGATTTTCTCCTTATCTCCAGACCAGAGACAGAATAGTTAGGGGGGGGGGTACATGCCAGCCTGTCAGGATTTCCAGAACCTCCCATGAGAATTGCTTTGGATCAAAAAGAAAAAAGAAAAGAATACGTGGCATAGAGAGGTATGTGTATATAAAAAGGCATACACACATGTGTCTGAATATAAACATTTATGTGTAAGTATATAAAAAGAATGGAGGTCATGCATTGCAGTGTAACAGTGGTCTCTGGGTGGGTAAAAGTTCATAGGCGATTTCTCATTTCTTCTTTTTTGCTCTGTGTAGATTTTCTCAGATATTATTTTGTCAGAAGAGAAGAGGTTTTGTGCACTAAGGGAAAAACATGCTGTCTTCGTTGATACTCGGATTTGAGGAGTGATATGGGGACAGGTACATTAGGTCCTCTGGTCTGAGACAGCTTGGGGAAAGCACTATTCCAAGGTCCTCACTTGGAGCAGCAAGAGGAGGGGAGGGAGGTGAACAAAATGGACTCATTGACAGATTCAAATATGCACGAAACACCTGCAATATGCCAGTCCCTGCAGAAGCCACTGCAGCCACAACTCTAAAAAAAAAAAAAAAAGTAAGGCATATGCACTGCCCTTGGATTTACTGCCTGTGGGGTGGCCAGTCCATTGGCTTCCAGACCTGAAGGAAACTGAGGCTGGCTGAGCTTTTAATAGGCTCTTTACTAAAAGCAGGCAAGTGGGGGAGACAGCCTGACCCCCAGAGCATTCTAAGACAAGATCTAGCCCCACCCTTCTCCTACCTCACAGGTGGTATGGCGCCTTCCTGGGTTTCCCGTTGGTGAAGTACAAGAATGGGAAAGGTTAGGTCAGGTTGGCTCCCTGGTCCCTTCAAC
Organism: Canis aureus; assembly: GCF_053574225.1. Classification (NCBI taxonomy): domain Eukaryota; kingdom Metazoa; phylum Chordata; class Mammalia; order Carnivora; family Canidae; genus Canis; species Canis aureus. The sequence continues at coordinate 59,952,996 of NC_135614.1, read as the reverse complement.
TTCTAAACTCTGTGCTCTCAAACCATTTGCTTTTTTTGTCTTGGCATTTTAAGAGGACAATAACCTCAATTTGCTTTGCCCAGAGAAGGTCTGTTCTTTTGTTAATCCTCTAGGGACCCGAAGCCCTCAAAGCCCTCATGGTTTCCTATGGTTGTCGAGTCGGGCTCCAGAGTCAGATGGAGTTGGTCTGAATCCCAGCTGTTATCTCCTAGTGCTGTGACTCTGATCAAGTGACTTAGCCTCTGAGCCTGACTTTCCTCATCTGTAAAATGGGGACAAGATAACAGCCTTGCCTTGAGGGTTGATGAGACACGTAGCTAATACACGTAGCCCAGGATGGGTTACCATATGCTCCTAACACAGGAGAGGAGCCCCTGGTACAACTGGTGCCCTGAGAGGCAAAGCAGCTCCTGTGACAGCTGGGCCAGGACATCACATCCTTTCTTACTAACCAATTGCAAGGTCAGGTCTTCAGAGTTAATGGTGCCCTTCATTCCCATGACCTTGCTTGACCCACTCCAATGTTTGAAGGGCCAGGATGACTGCTCTCCATTCACAGCTGAAGGCATGGAAGCTTAGAAAGTGTAAGTGGTCCAACATTACATATTGTATTAGTAGCAGGGCCGGACTAGAATAGACTCCAACTGCTAAGGTTTTCCTTCCAGCTCCATCCTGCTTCCTCTAGCTGCTCCTTCAGATCCCTCTGACATCACTGATTACTGGGCGTGTGACCTCACTTGAATCAACCAGAGTAGAAGCCAAGACTTTGGTTTAACTCCTAGGAGGAAGGAACAGAGGTGCTAGCTGGTAGGACATACACAAGTCAGCCTACTACCACAAGGAGAAAGACTCTCTGAGAGTGAAGCCACCACAGAAGAGGAAGAACCAAGGTAAGGGAGAGACAAGAGTCCATAGAACATTATTTGAGTCCCTGGCTCAGCCATGTCTAAAACCAGATGGAGTGCTATACCTTTCAGTTATGGGAACCAACCTTTGCCGTTCATGCTAGTTTGAATCGGGTGTGGGAAGGGCTCTGCGAGGGAGCTACAGCAAACCCACACCTGGGCTTGTAGGGAGCACCTATGCCTCTCCAGCACCCGCAGCCTGAATCCCATCCCTTTGATGCCCATGTCATACCTCCATGGCCTTCTTTAATTGCTTGGCATCGTAATGGGCCGGTGGCATCATGAGCCCTAGAATCAGTCTTGCCAGGTCTCCGGAGATCTCAGACTTCAGATCAGCCATCAAGTCCTACAAAGGCAGGGCTGAGGTCATGCCACTATCAGCACGTGCTCATGTGTGACCCAGGACAAGGAGGAGGTACTGAATGTGGAAACAGGGGCACCATGTGAACGCAGGGCATAGGGAGAGCCTGTGTCTGTCTTTGCTGATGTTTACTATTTAGAGGACATCGAAGAGGGCAGGGGGAAAAAAAAAAACCCAAGCAGCAGGAAGACCCACCATCCTTGCAGGCAAGGAGACTGACAGGAAAGGGGGCAGTGCCCGAGGACATCATTCCCACCCTGGGGGAAGTTCGCCAGCTTGCCGCTAAGGCACAAGAATCACTGACACGGCCTTAGGGTGTTGAAGCCTCTGGAATTTCGAGATCCAGAAAATGCTGCATGAAAACAACTCATGTCCCTCATCTCAGCCTCATCAAGCTGAGCCATTTCCACAAGGGTTGATCACAAGGAACCAGGGGATGGAGAGAATGCGTTGCAGGCAGCCCCAAACCAGGGCAGGGGACACTCCAAGGACACGTGACCACAGGGCACCAGGGCCATGAAGACTGGGCACCCAGCTGTGCAGAGCCGGCTGTGACAGGCCAACCCTGGGGGCGGGGTGGGTGTGGGGCCCCAGCCGAGGCCTCACCCTGCCGAAGTGTGACTTGAAGGTCTGGCGGATCTGCTGGCGCTGGGCGTTGCTGCGGTGTGTGATGATGTCGATGATGGTGTCCTCGTCGGTCCCTGAGTCAGCAAAGCCCCATGCATCAGAGGAAGGCCCATGGCCCAGCCTCCCCACATCCCCCCCACGGGCTGTGCCAGTCTTTGTCACGTAGAGGCTGGCTAGCACTCCCAAGCCCCTACAGGAGCCCTGCCTCTGGCCCAAGCTGCCCACTTTACTGGCGTTCCTCCCTGCACCTCCTTCTGTCGGCTCACTAGCTGAACGGAGACCCCCACAAGAGCCGAGAGCCCTGTGCTGAGTAGTCAGGGCTTCTGAGTTCCAGCCCTGGTTCTGGCCATGAATGTACAAGTCCTGGCCCTTTCTGAGACTCAATTTCCACATCTATGCCATGAAGAGGCCAGATAGTTACTAAGGGATCCTTCGACCTGACAATCTAAATCCCACAGGGCCCTCTGTGTGCTTTCTCGTCAACTCCCTGGGAGCTGGAGCCTAAGTCCTTGTAACCACTATAGAAGGAGATGTCAACTCTGGAAGACATCAGGACACCACCTCCAGCCTCTCAGGTTAATGCCTTCGACCTCAGACCCAGCACCCACCTTTCAAAAGGACTCTTACAGCAGCACCTGGGTGGCTAAGCGGCTGAGTGTCTGCCTTTGGCTCAGGTCATGATCCCAGGGTACTGGGATTGAGTCCTGCAGAGCAGGAAGCCTGTTTCTCTCTCTACCTCTCTCTCTCTTTCTCTCTCATCAATAAATGAATTTTTAAAAATCTTAAAAAAACAAAAACAAAAGGACGCTTACACTTGTCATCTAGTAGTAATAGATATGCTCGGTAGATATTATCTTTCCCAAGAGACAAACGAAGATGAGGCCCAAAAGGGGAGGACTTTAAGCTAAGGCCCCAGGGAGGTGAGGTTAGATGGGCAGGGGTGGGGTGGGGCGGAGAGGAGGGGTGGAGAGGAGGGGAAGCGTAATGGAAGCCACACCTGTATCCTCTGTCCCTGCTGACCTTTCTGAGAACAGGGCACCCACCCATAGAGTACTTCTTCCCACTAGCTCCAAATGGAGGTCTCAAAGGGGTAACCAGCAGGGGGTACCCTCCATCCCAGAACTGGGTCTGTATCTCTTAACTTTACACCTGGGGAAATGGACCCTTGGAGGCATTAAAGGATTTGCCCAAAGTCACACAGTGAATCTAAGGCAAAGCCAGGGCAAGAACCCTTATGACCTTAAGCCTTATGACCTAATACCTTCTTCTACACCAGGACACTGTTCCTGAGAGGCTGGGGACACCTTTGGTCTCTAGGAAGGGCTTTGTGCCTAGTTCCTTACAAACCCCCTAACCCCCCTCCTACCTAGACTCAGGGAGCGAAGACTCTCCTCGGGAGGGTAGAGACTCACATAAAATCCTCCTCGTTCTGTGGATCCTAGTTTGAGGCCTCAGCTCTTACTCCTGCCTGGCCCACTGCCAAACATGCCCCACCTGCTGCCCCAGAGGCCAACCCAGCCCTTTCATGTGCCCTTACCAAGTCCCTTCATGGCCTTGCGCAGCGCTTTGGCATCTGCATCAGGGTTGAAGTTATCCACTGGACGCACAGTTCCCTTCAGCTGCAAGAGGCAGAAAGAGACTCAGCAGGTGTCTGGAGGCCCCCCTGGGGGCCAGGCCAAGAGAGGCGCATGCAAGAGAGGGGAAGTTTTCCCCACGAGCTCCAAACCAAGCAGCTTGAGGGGAAAGAGGCAGGGGTGAAGGCACAGCAGACAGACCCCCTACCCTGGAGCTGAGAGAGAGAGAGGACGAGAGACAGACCCAGGCTAGGAGCAGGGCAAGTGCTGTTCAAGCCAGCTTCCTGCCCCAGGAGTCAGCTCCATCCTAGCTGCACTGGGGCCTCCCCCGTCCCTCAGAATCCTGCCCTGTCCCCAAGGCTCTCCTGCCTCTTCCAGAGCCCCCTGCCCAAGCCTGAAAAGGCAACCAGAATTCTGAAATACCAGAACAGGATCTCCCAAACTTCAATCACTCCTAAGTGAGGTTTTCAGTATTTCCCTATTTGCATACACCCTGCACTGTTTCTTAATATTTTTACTTAATTCAACTTTATGTCCCAAGTGCCTACAATGAAGTAAGCACTCAAAAAATATTCACAAAATAAATTAATGAATGAAGATAATTTTTAAATCACTTCATATAGAGAAAACTGGTATTATGTGCCATAAAGAGATGATAGCCCATGCAAACAAATGCAATAAAGAAAAAAAAAAAACCACGGTGCCAAATACCACCAAATTTAATGAGATGCTGCTGCTTGTCAAATGCTCTGAACTTGAAGCTAGCTCTCTCAGTTCTGTTTGTGAAAAAGGAAAGCCAGTGAGTGTGGCACCAAACCAAGACTCTCTCTTTGACGGAATGAGCAAGGTGGATGAAATAAAAAAGGAGTAGCTCTCTCGCTATGTGAGTTTGGTGTTCTTTAATGCCATGGAGGCTCCTCTCACCCAAACGAATTCATTTCTTATATAATTTAAGGTCACCCGCAATGACAGTTCTTGCCTCATAATTTGGGAAATGCTGTTCTAGAACATCAGAGCTCAAGAGCCCTTGCAAGGCACTGAGCTTGCTGTGTCTAACACCTTATCCTGAAGATGGAGACAGAGGCCCAGAAAGAGGTAGGGACCTGCCAAAAATGGCTCAGTAAGTAATAGAGAGAATGCAAGGTTCCAAATGTTTTCACATGGCCCAAGTGTTACCAGTCCCCGGAAATGGTTTGCCCCAAGTACTTCTGTGGACCTTGGGTCTCACGATGGTCAGAACAACCTTGAGCCATCCAGTACACCTAGAGGTGCCCCTCTGTTCTGTATTCATGCCTCCAGAGGCCAACGGTCTGACCCAGGATGACACAGGCTCCTCCCCAGAACCAGACATGTCTCCATTCAGCAAGCCCTGTTAGTAGTGAGTGGGCCAGGACACTTCCCAGCGGGTTAGAAGGTGATGCAGGAATTAGATGCCTACCAGAGTGCCCACCCACCAACTCCTCACTCCTAAGAGACAAGGAAGCTTCAGATGTGAGAACCAGTGTCTCGGGTTGGCCACCAGGGGGCAGCTGGGTGCCAACCAGAGCAGCAGGAAGGTGCGAGAGCAGAAGACTGGAAGCTTGTGGTCAAGAGGTCAAGCAGGAGGTGGGGAGGGTCTGACCTCTACTCGGGCCACTGCACTAAGCTCCCACATCTGATAGGCCACCTGCGCTGCCTCCGGGAAGAACTGGCCAGCAGCACTGGAATGGAGGGGGTCGGGGAGAGGACAGGAGGGAACGTCATCGTGGGCCACGCTCCACACATAGAACACACGGCCACGTCCACACACACACACACACACACACACACACACACCCCTTAAGGAAAGCCGCTTCGCTTTCTTTACCTTCTCTCTAGACTCATCCATTCAGAGCCCTCCCCTCCATTTCTGAGAACCTTCTACCTTCTCTTGAGACCCCTTGCAATGCGGCTTTGCCCGGGAGCCTTCCTGGCCCCAAATTCCAAGCAGAATAGGATTTCTTGAGTCCTCTGACCTCCTTTCTTCTTTATGATCTGAGTGATTGCTATCCGAGTCTCCCCTCTCAAACAAGTCAGTGACCAGCTTATGGCCCTGTCACCTCAATATCTCCTCCTGCAAAGCACCTGGGTATACTGGGTGCCCAGTAAATGTCTGCGGAACTTAAATCAGCCCCCAAGGCACTTGCCAGAGGCTAACAGGATGTTCTCCTATCTCTTACTTACCTGGATCCTTATAAGCTCTGGGAGGGGAAACCCAGAGTACCTAGAGCTCCCCTCCTAGCATACAAATCAGGTCAAGTCATGCCCAATTTAATCTCTTTGGCGGCTCCCCACTCCCCCCAGCAGAGGTTCTTCTGCTAGGAGGAGGCCCCAGGCCCCTCTCACTGCTCAGCCTCCTCTCTTCCTGCAAGTCTCCTCCTCTCACTCTGCAAAAGTTTGGCATCAGTTACAGAAATGTACCAGGCATCCCTAAGCCTGTCCTCCTCCCACCCTCCTTCAGACCTTGTCTTCACCTCCTCCTCTTCCTCACCTTCCTCCTCAGGCTCTACTTCTCCACCTCCAGGAGAGGTAGAGTGCCCTGATGTGTGCGTTCATAGGCACATCTGCTTTCCCCATCCCAGGACCACCGTGCACATCAACTCTGGCCTGTTTGCTTCACGGGGCTGTGGGCTTCCCCAGTGCTCCCCGACAAGGCCTGCTCACAGGAGGTACTTGTTACAAACAAGCTGAATAAAGGAGTATGCAAAGCAGGCACCTGTATTTTTCCCATTGAACAGACAATGAAACTGAGAAGCTGCTATGATGCAGCAGGACCTGGACCCTCATATTCTGATTCCTAGTCACGTCCCCCAGACTGACTTTCCAAGCTCACAAGAGCAGACACCTCTGCGTCTGGGACAGCACATGCCGTTCACACGTACAGACTTTCACCTGTGCACTGCTCCTGGCACCGAGGAATCCCCAAGATCATCCAATCCATCCATACATCCATCCATCAGGATGAGGGCCAGAAGAGCCCAGGCCTGCCACCCCCGGGGGCCACTCCCTCCCGCCTGGGGCCTGGGAGCCACTTACTCATCATCACCCCCACAGAGCTTCAGCAGAGCCTTCTTGTACTCGCCAGAGGTGTCATTCTGGGGAGAAGGAGAGAAAGGTTACTTCTCACTCACTCCTGAGCTCCCCTCAGACAAGGAGGGAAGGTTCTGCATAGCCTCAAATAGGGGAGGGCTGAACACTTACTCATGGCAGCCTTGACTCTCTTCTGGTTTGGGGGTAGCTGAGCCCTCCAACCAGTGGTACTGACTCTTGGTGGGGGTGGTGGCGGTGGGGGGTAGAGAAGCCCTGATTTGCAACAGTTGGGAATCTCTGTGGTGTAAATCCATCCATCAAGGGATAATTTCAAACCACCAATATGATTTCACCGAACGCAAAATGCGGAGGAAACGCTGGCTGCTCTCCCAAGGCAGGGCAAGCCAGCCCCAGCACACCTCTACCCCCAGATAATCCCTAGCTTGGCCCTCCCAAGTGAAATATTCCACAAAAATAGGGCTTCATGAACAAAAAACACTGGGAAATGCCAAACCCAAACAAACATATGCAGCGTATCTTATACCCCTCTTGGAGCTTCATGATGGATTTAACATATTAAAGGCTATGAGAAGTTCTGAAGTAAACCAGCTGCCTTTACTAGTTTTTTTCCCAACATTTCCCATGAAACATTTTGCATGTAACACCTGTAAAATTCCTCTTTGGAAACATACTTCAGGGAACGTAGCTGGAATTCATAAAGCTTTATCTCACTTGCTGCCCAAAGAAAAAAATCTCAACTCTATTTGTGTCTTGGCCAAGTGTCAAGGGCTGGGCACTCCAGTCATCATAAATCTCCTGTCTTGGGGCCAAGTTCCCCCCCACCCCCCACCCCATCTTCCGAAGCCTGAACTCTCACCGCCCTTGGGATGGAGTCCTCATCCTTAATTCCGCCTGCATGCCCTTCCTAACAAAGCTCCGCCTTCCTTTGGGGCTTTGTGACTCACAAGCGCCGCCAGACGCTTACTTCTCCGTTGAATTGCCTTACATTCTCAGAATGTGCCACGAGGTGAGGGCTCCTGGAATTCCCAAGAGACTCCCAGCTTCCTGGGGCAGTTCTCTTCCCCTGGGAGTGGCTCCCAAGCCCTCTGTTCCTCTCTGTACCCTGTTAGCTCCGCTCACCTTGATCATGCTATACAGGGACTTTTCGTACTTGGTCCGGAATATCTCCCGAATGTCAAGCATGTCCAGCTCGCTACGGGAGACCATGATGCGGATCAGGGTGTTGTCCCGGGTCCCCAGGCCCTGGAAGACAAGTGGGTACAGGGGACAGGAACCTGAGAGGAGGCTAGAGTGCTACCAGCCCCCAGCTTAGTTGAAATACAATTTTTGTGATAAAACATTAAAATTAAGAACAAAAGAAACAAAACATTGCCATTCCCCCTGAAGCTCCCTATGCATCCCTCCCGCTTTGAGTTCCTTCCTCCCTCTCATACCTCAGGCCTGTCCTTGGTTTCCCTTATCATTTTACCATAACTTTGTAACTCTAAGCATATATCGTTTACATTAGTACATCTTGGACCGCTGTATATAACACCACTTTGCATTTATTTCTCCTGCAACCCCTGACCGACATGGGATTGTTTCTAATTTTTTCCTAACGTGGACAATGCCATGAGCATTCTTATGAATGCATGCACACAGGAACCTTCTCTCGGGGGCTGAGCTGTACGACCTCACTCTGGCACAATGAAAGACAGTGAAGGGGCCATAGTCCACTTGTCCTTGTGGGATGGCCACATAGGGCCAGAAAGGCCTGGGCTCCCGGGCCTCAGGTCTATGGCCTCTGGCAACAAATGACTGCATTCATGTACCCTGTTTTGCTCTGGAATCATCATCAGTTTCTGTGTGTCCCATGTGCAAAATAGTGGGAATCGGTGTGCTCAGGTACACGTCCAGAGTAGAATCACTGGGTCACAGGGATAAACAGCATGAGCCTTAATAGATAATAACAAGCATCTTCCAAAGTGGTCTAATCTACATATACTGTACATAAGCATTCCAGCTAATTAATATTTTTGAAATGTGTGGGCTTCCAGCCCATCTGGCTGGGTGAATCAAGTGCAGGCTGTCTTAACACCCTGTGATCAATCATGAGGTCAGAGCAGGTATCAGGGTAGACAGGTATATGACCCAACAGCATCCCAGGCTTGGGAGCTCACCTGGGAAAAGTACCAGCACTCTCTACTGTGGCCGATCCCCTGAGGGAGGGCTCTCTTTGTCTAGCGGGTCCTAAAGACTTGTCAGAGGCTCTACAGTCCTGTGGGGCTGGGGAGAGACCCCCACCTACAAACTTATCCCCACTGACCCCACTACACACCTTCATGGCTTTGAAGAGCCTTTCAGCGAAATACTCTGGGGTGCTCCGGATGCACTTCACTGAGAAGAGGGAGGAAGAGGTAGAGTTATTCTGGCTGCCTCTGGATGGGTTGGGGTGGCCGGACCCCTTCTTTGTTTTTACCCCTTGGGGACCACCAAGTACAAACCCCGGAAGAACCCAAGTTCCTGATAACCTGAGGTCTCACCCACTTTTAACACAAACCCAGGGCATAAAGAAATCAGTAACTGGGCACAACTGGGTTGTGCATCTTAAAGCCCACTTCATCTTTCCAGTCCTCTGGGGGTTTGCAGGGAACTAGGCCAGGTAGGTGGTAGCGTCAGGTGGAGCTGGAAAAGGTGTTTCTTTAGATTCTGCTGCAGCAAAAATGTACTGGCAGCTACATCACTTTGGATCCTGCTGGCAGAGCACGCCAAAGCCTGATTGTTTGAAAGAGTTGGCAGGTGACAACTCTGGGCAGGAGGATGAGGCTGGGGATATAGCTCTCCCCCAGAAGATACACATACAACTCACCCAGCCTCAGACATACTGATTCTTACAAAGTCTAGCTTCGGGGTCAGGCAAGCCATCATCTCTGCCCTCACTTATCAGAGGAGAGAACTGAGGACAGGGGACTTGTTCCAAGTCAACAGCAGATTTGGGAGAAGCCTTGGGTTTGAATCTTGACCCCCACCACTGATTAGTCAGCTCCTGGCATGCCCCATGCCTAGAATATCCCCCAAGTCATTACAAAACTACCCCTTGACAAAGTGATGCAGACTCTGTGAGATGTGGTTTCCTCATTTGTGAAATGGAGATAATGCCCACTCCTGGGTCCTTTTTAAATATCAAACACTCCACACAGCACCCAGCACGTGCTCCACACAAGTCCGTTCTCCTGCTGGTTATTTCCCCAATCCCAGGCTCAGTGCTCTAACTCGCCCTACTGCACGCATTGGGGGAAGGAGTGGCAGGAAGTCAGTGCCTGAGGCTCCATTCCCTGCCTCCCTGATTTCATGCTGTCCTGGCCAACTTTCAGAATTCACTGCCTGTCTGATTTTCTCTTTCCTTGCCCCCATACCATATAATCCCCCCTTTCCATTCTGGGCCTCTTGTCCTGGGCCAGAATCCCAGAATCCCGCAAAGCCCCTAGGAAAGCAAGGTCAGGACATACCCACAGCCAGCATCAGCTTCTCGAAGTCCCCGGACAGCTCCCCTCGGATGCTGGCTTCGATCGGCTTCCCTGTGGTCCTCAGATACTCATCAAACACTGAGTCAGAGAGACAGGGATATTGAGAATGCCCCATAACACAGAAGAAACCAGGACCTCAGGAGGGAAGGCCAGGAGCAAAGTGCCCACCATGAAGGTAGGGCTGGTATTTGAGGAGCTAGCTGACAGGGAGTTCATGCACATCACCAGCCCCCATGCTGCCATGCTGTGTATGACATGAGGCACTGGGTATTCCTCACACTCCAACATGAAGACAGGATTGGTACTCGGATGGAAAGGCTGAGCATCCTGTTAATGACTTTGCTGAGGGACTACACAAACCACTATCTAATAAAATCAGTGCCAGTACTTGAATTATAGATGAAGTAACTATCCTGCTCTATTTGTAGAAAAGGAAAAAAGAATGGAATTCTTGGCACAACCCCAAGGGAACAGCTGTAGGTCTTTCTTCTCTGGAACTTACCCAACCGAAGATGCTGCTTGCTGCGATTTCCCAAGATGTAAATGAACTGGGCTTCATCTGTTCCCCATTTCAGTTCCCCTGCCTCGTACAGGTCCTGAAGGGGAAGAGGAAGGACTTCACTGAAAGGAGACAGAACTCACTGGCCAAGCTTATCAACTGCTGCTGGAACCCTAAACTACCAGTAATTGGTAGCCTTAGGACCTTTGCATATACCTGTATACCCTTCCTTTCTTTCTGGGGAAATTCCTACTCAGCCTTCAATGCCTGGATTAAATGTCCCATTTGTTCTCAAAGCACTTCCTGATGTCCCCAAAGCCGAGTTCTCTTTCTTCCCCTCCTCCTCTCTTCTAAGCTCCTATAGTTTCCTGCTTCTTTATTGCTTTGCTCCACTGTATATTATAATAACATCTTTATATGCCTGTCTCCCCACTAGGGTATGGGGTCCTCAAAGTCAGGGACTATGTCTTCGCATTCTCTGAATCTACCCCTGCAGTGTCGCTGGCACATAGTGGGACACAAAACACCTAGAATGTAATGATATACCCATAAAAAAGGTGTTTGTATGATTAATATACACCTATCTGTCCCAGTACGTCTGATTTTTTTCATTAGTGATCCCCCAAGTGCTTGGCAGAGTGCCCAGCACATAATAGGTATTCAATACATATTAATTCACTGGATGAACAAATGACAAAAGCTCCAAAAAATATCTCACCAATTTTATATATGTTGTATACCTTTGAAAGCAATTTAAATCCTTTCTTTGACAAAGCACCATATAAAAGGCTGGCTGTGAGTCAGTTAATTCTAGTATTTGATGCAAATTACTTCGCCTCCAGCCCTTCCCTGGATCCCCAAGATCCCCACTTTTGGGGCTCCCCTGCCATGCCCCAGTGCCCTCCATCTGTGCTGGTTTACCTGGACATCCTGTTGGACCAAGTCCTCGCTCACCACATCATCTTGCTCCCTGGTTCCCTGGGCAGAAGAGATACAGGGACATGAGGTTCAAATACTGCAGGCGGGGGGGAAGGCCTGGACACCAGAGGTGGAGACAGGGAGAGCTAAAGAAAGCACGGTGGCCCAGGCGGGTCCTGGAGCAGTGACCTACAGCTGCCACTGCACCAAGACCGAAGCATCTATTTTACGGGAAATCATAGGGTCCCTCCTATTGGCTTTTCCCTTCATCCTTGGAGTTGGGACCAAAGAAGGAGTGTTCTGAGAATGAACAAGGTCCCTTTAGGTGCCCCATCCCAGAGCAAGCCAGAGCCTGTACTGAGAACAGGACCCTGCACAAGCCTTGGTGTGGCTCACAATGCCCACCAACAATGATACCGCAGGAGTAGGAAGTCTGCACATCTTTGTTCTACTGAGGGTTCACACCTTAACCCAAAGAACTCACCAGTGAGGATCTGAGACTTGGGTCCTGAGATCCAAAAGGCTTCAAATCCTATTGGTGTTTCTGCTGCTCCACCCATGCCCTGTGCCCCTTTGACAAAGGATGGTACTCACAGGGCACGGGGCCAGCCCTAGTGGGCATCGTGGTTCTGTAGGTACGGGTCAGGCCTAGGCTTATCTCCTCTTCCCCCTAGATGGTGCATCTCCAGATATCAAAGCCCCTGGTTCTCTTGGAGACTGAGCTTACAATGACGGAGCCTGCACATTTATAATCCATGCTGCGGCACTGCCCACTTGGCATTAGATGTTAAAAAGGAGCTGGAACTCTCCTCTCCAGAACAAATGGCTTTCCCATCCCTGACGTTCTGATAATTCCCCAGCTGCTTGATATGGGACTGGGATTGCTATGGCAATGGAAGAAAAAGACCTGGGAGCGGCTAGGGTGAAATGTGTATGGGAGGGCAGGAAGTGAAAGGAACAATGAAGTGGCTTAATATCTATATAAAGCTCCCTACAAGTTTGGTCCTTGAAGCTGGCCTTGAAATTTCTCAATGCCTCTCCGCACAGAGCCCATGGTCATGGAGCTTTCCCGGGAGCCGGACAGGTGATGTGGTGAAGCAGCAGAGTGGGGCTGTTTTCTAGCCCCCTGCAGGCCTGCTATTGCCAGAACTTTCTATTATTCAAAGGAACGTAGAAATCTGGCTTTCAAGCAAAAGCTCTTCATTTTTAAATGTTAGCAACTAACTCAAAGTATTTTAAAAAAAAAACACATTGTGTAGGAAAACCCAGGGGGAAAAACAACTTGGCAGATTGAAGTCGGCTGTGGATGCCAGTCTGCAGCCTCTTCATGGTCCTTTTTTATGTACTCTGGGGGTGGAAGGGAGGAGCAGCAGGGCTTGGCTGGGGACACACCATGCAGGCAGCCCCAGAAATGCCCCATCCCTGCTGGTGACTCGGGTGCCTGCAGGGGTGGGGTGGAGGAAGCAATGGCTGGTAAGAGGGAGGTCTGGAAAGGAGGGGTGGGGGTATGAAGAGAGGATGGAGGATTCTCTTGGGCACAAAAGAGGGATGTGTGCAAAGGGAATGCGGGACCACCTGCCTATGCAAACCAGGGGCAACACAGCAGACCCTGGATGCTCGGATTCTACAGCCAGGTGAGCCAGAGAGGAACCATCTCAAGTTCGTGGATAAATGGGCAGTTCAGGAGTGGCCACAGCTTATGAGGACTTTATACCCGACGAGCCACCAAGGAACCCCTCACAGCCACTCTGTCTGGGGCAACAGGATAAAGTTGCCCACAGCCCTCTGCACGTCTCTGCTGGAGCTTCAGGGAGGACCCCATAGTGGACCAACCTGGAGCAGGACCACAAGCATCTTCTGGAAGTGGCCAGAAGTGTCACCAATGATGTCAGCCTCCAGGTCTCGCTCATAGGCTGCAGGAAAGGAACACAAGCTCTAGTCCCATCCCCGTGAGACCTCAGGGATTTAGGATAAAGGTCCCTGCTGCCCCCAGGGTGATTCAGATATTTGTTACAAATCCCAGAACCCAGTCTCTGGGATGATCATCGAAGGACCCAGGGTGTATCTTCACAGGTTTTTGCACTGACCCCTGACACATGGAGATGGAATCTGTCCACTTCCCTCTATCTCCACTCGTGCTATCCCACTCCAGGTACTGTGGTCACTCACCTGGACAGTGGCTACAGGCTTCTAAGTGTGCCTCCTGCTTTTGCTCCCCTCCCTCTCCAATCAACAGCAACAAGAGTAACTCTAAGAGCCCTCTCTGATCATGGGCTCCCCTGCTTCCTGCTGGACTTGGAATCAAACATCACCTTTCTCTTGGCCTGCAAGGCTCTGTGTGACCCTGTCCTGCCCTCTACCAACTCTGGCCTTATACTGGCTACCAGACTCATTTCTGCCCCAGGGCCTTTGGACTTGCCATTCCCTCTGCCTGCCAGGATCTTCTCCCTATTCTTTACACAATTGGCTCCTTCTCATTTCCTCCCAAGACATGCTTTCCCTGACCACTTGTCTGGGGCAGGCAGGTCCTGCCCAATTAAAGTCTGAATCTTGTTACTTCATAGTGTAACAACATGTCATCATCGTGTTTACCTGTGTATTGTCTGTATCCCTTGTTACCTCATGAATCTATAAGCTCTAGGAGGCTGGGACTACATGGGTTCTCCCCACCACCATATCCTGAGAACCTAGAACATTGCTGCACAGAGCAGCTATTTCTGACATGGAGAAATGATGGACAGATCAGAGGGAAAGAGGGAAGAAGTTGGATGGCCCACCACAGTCTTAGGGTCCCCACCCTTGCAATTACCCTCATTTCATATCTCAAAGTCTTGAATGGTCCCTCCCGCCCATCTCACCATCCTTGTATGCTGCCACCAGCTGGTGGATCTGCTCATTGGTCCGAGAGGCCAAAATCTCAATGAGACACTTCTCATCAGTGCCAATGCCCTGGGAGCACAGAAGGGACACAGGAGTCAGGACTGGGATGGGAGGCCACCACCAACCACGCGTTGGGTTCCTGGAGTGGCAAGAGCTATGAAACCCTCAACACTCAGAGTGCTCCCACCACAGCTCTTAGGCACCAAGTTGGAGCTGCTGCCCTGAGAATCAAAAGACATAGGTTTTAGTCCTGCTCTGCCAGCAGCTTGCTTTGTGACCTCGCATTGAGAAACATTGTCTTTCTGAGCTTCTTTTCTCATCTGTAAAATGGAAATGATGCCAGTTGCTCTGCCAAACTCACAAGGACGTTGAGAAGGCAATCTCTCACGTCGCTAAATTTACCAACATATAAAGTCATATTGAATAGCTCATCTGAGGCAAAGATCACAGGTATACAACTGGCTTCTGTAAAGTGCCCGGTACATTTAAGAGCTTTGATCCCTCGCTGCTTGCTTCAGCCAGGCTGCGCTACACCCAGGTCCTGAACACACCTTTCTTACCTAGCCTGGAATGACCTCAGAGCTTTTGGGCCCAACTTGATCTCTCATATTCTGTGACACCCTCTCAAGCTACCCTGGGCCTGCTCTCCCGACCTCCTCTAATATGCCCTTGGTGTTGGGGAGTTGGGCACAGTTTGCCCTTGTGCCCCTGCATCTTGCTTCCTCAGGGCTGTAAGCTGCTGTGTTGAGGTCTGAGCCAAGGGCCGCTCTACGAGGCCTGTCTCACACCAACATCTGTCCCATATCTGTCCATCTGGAGGAGACTGTGGCACCCCTCTGGGACAGCGTTTGAGCAAGCTGCCTCTTGCAGTGGGGCACACTGCTGGTGGGTGCAGGCCTCACTGAATACTTGCTGCAGAGACCAGAATCTTCCCATTAATCACACCCCCACTTGCAACACACATACTGACCCACGCTTCTTACCGAGATGGCGTCTTTAATTTCTTTGGCATCACAGTAGGCAAGTGGCCTCATGAGACCCACAATCAGTCGTTCAAACTTTCCTGTCAGCTCATACTTCAAGTCAGCAATGAGGTCCTGGGTGGGGGTCGGGGGGGAAGGGAGAGGAGATGGAGGAGGAGGGGGAGTTGCTCATTAAATGTGATTCTTATCACATTTAATGAGCACCTGCCCTGCAAGACACCAGGCTAAGTAAGCCCATGGAAGGGTCACTCTGGGAGGTATGGGCTCCCATCAACCCTAAGAAAGGGGCTTAGAGACGTCAGGCAACTCACCCAAAGTCACACGGTGAGCAAATGGGGGGTGCATGGCACGGTGCCTCTTCCCTGGCATTGTTGGTTCACTTGTTTACTGAGTGTCCCTCCCACTGTCTGTGGGTCCACAGGGCTGACACCCCACAGGTCTCGTTCGCCTGTGAGCCCCAACAACCTAGCACAGTGCCCACACATCTGACTAATGAGAAGAGAAAAGGAGGGCAGAACTGTCAGCACGGAGGGCTGAGCTGGAGTAAAACAGGAGGGACCCTGAATGAACACACGGGTGAATGAAATCAGCTCCCTGGCCCCATCCCACCCACCTAGCAGTTGCCATGGTTACCTTGCCGTAGAGGGACTTGTAGCTCTGGGAGATCTCCTGCCTCTGCCTGTTGCTCCGAGAAGTGATGAGCTCCAGTATGGCCTCCTTGTCACTGCCTGGAAGACAGGAGGGCACTGGTGACCCAACGTCAACCTGCCTCCGGGAAGCCCACCAGCACCAGCCTCAGCACCAGCCTCCCGTTCATCAGGCGGGGGTGTCAGTGGGGGAGGATCTATGGGGACCTGTTAAGGCCCTACTGAGAAGTATCACAGCACCCACAGATTTTGAGCTCAGAGGGCCTGTGATCTAGTCCCTCATCAGACACATAAGGAAACTGAGGCTGAAAGAGAAGCAAGGACTCACCCTAGCTTTCAAAATGAGACCAGGTTTAGAAAAACCCAGGTATCCTAACACCCAAGACAGGGTTGTTTCAACAAGAGAAATAAAAGAGAATAATGAACACCAAGTTCAGGGTAGTGGTTACCCCCAAGAGGAAAGGCAGGGGTGATGCTTTAGGAGGGGACCCACCAAGGAGGTTTCAACTCTATGAGGAGGCAAGTGCTACTTCTCATGGTGGGTGGCAGGTCCTTGGGTGAAGCTTCTATTATTCTTTAGACCTTTTGGTTGGTCTGAAATATTTCATTATAAAATTATGAAAAATAATAAAAAGAGGAGACAAAAGAATGAGTGAGCCCATCTCAGTACCTCACCCCAACCCTCGCCCCCAGGAGGGTTCGGGGCTGAGCCCACATGTGGGAACACCCCCAAGCTCCCATGAGTCCTGCTCCCTTTCCCAGGGCCCCACTGCTGGTGGCTGAGCACCCACCAAAGCCCTTCATGGCAGTATATAGGGCCTCAGCATCCTGGTTGGGGTCAAAGTTTGGGAAGTCATGAATGGAGCCACGGTACTTGACACCCTGTGGAGAGAAGAAGCAGAAGGTGAACTGCTGATCTTGGCCTTAAACAAGGCTCCCAGCCCCAACTCCAACCCCAGGTCATACTCTCAACCCTGGCCATAGGCAGAGTCTAGGCTGAGTTTCCTTCCCCTAAAATTAATCACTGACTACAGAAAGCCCAGGCAAGGGTACGGACGACTCTCTCTGTACCTCCTGACATAGCCTGCCCACAGACATTGCCATTTCCCCAAGGGACAGTGGCTCCATCGAGCCCACTGGACTATATTACCTTTCCCAGGACCTGAAAGAGAAGAAAAAGCCAGGCTGAATGCGAGGGATAGAAATGATCCCTTCAAGAATAACAAAAGTTCCTTATATTTTTATGGCACTTTATAGTCTACAAAACCCTTTTGCCTCCCTTAATGTGATTCCAACTTGTAGAAGCACTTAAGATGATCTATTCCACAGAAACAAAGAAACCAAGCCCAAAGAGGGAAAGCCTCTTGCTGGGGGTCCCACAGAGCCCAGATCTCTGGCCTGTTCCCCTCTGCTCTCCAGCTCCAGACACCTGATAGCTGCCAGCTTCTGAGAGTGAGGTCGTGGCCCAAGGGAAGCCCAGAACCACCCTCAGAATCAATGCCAAGACAAGATGCTGCCCTTTGGGCTCAGTGAACTGAGCTAGAGACTGGCATCTGAGGACAAGCTGGCTGGATCTTTGGGGTGAAAGGGAGGAGAGGCAGAGCCAGAGGATCTGAGACATTGAACCTGAATGCACAATGGACTGGTTCACAGAGAAGTCAGATGTGGGTCAGCTCCATGGCCCCAGAGAAGTTTGGGGCCAGGAGAGTGGCTGGGGCTGCGGGAGCCTGAGTACTGAGCTCACGGCATGGTGAGAGGGCACTTAGCCTAGGCCAGGCCCAATGCTAAGGGCTGAAGTTTCAGGGAGAAAGAAGACCTGACCCTGTCTTTCATGAGCTTCAGACTCAGCAGACAGAGAGAGAGAGAGAGAGAGAGAGAGAGAGAAGCACACAAATTAGCATAGAGCTGGTAATAAATACCCTAAAACAGAGGCAGAGTAATTTGGGAAAATAGTGGAGGTCGATTCCATCTAGGGGAGGGAACCTGTGCAAGGACTGGGGGTGGCTCACTGCAAAAAAGAGCCTCCGACCATCTCCTGCGTCTCCCAGGCCCCACTGAACGGCCTGGCCAGACATTTGGGTGCTCCTTGGTTTATGTTTGCAGTTGCTGCTCCTCTGAGATATGCATGCGTGGGCGCAGGGTTGCTATTTAAAGTTCTGACAGGGCGGGTGACCAGAAAGGGACACGGCCCTCTTCCCGCCACCCGTGAATCCCCTGCAACCTGATCACACCCCTGGGCAGAGGAGGAGAGAGTAACCCAGGCCAGATACCCAGGTCAGAAAAGAGACAGTCTGTTTAGAAAGCCCTAGGAGCAACGGCCCTTCTCACCCGTGCAGTCCCGGCACCTAGTGCAGAGCTTGGAGTAACCAAGCCCTGATATCTGCTGCCTAGGGGGACAGGCACCCGGATGGATCAGTGACCGGATGGATGAGTGACCGCACACATTCTGAGCAGATCAAAGACCTCCTGGAGGTAAATTCTACACTGAGCCCCTAAAGGCTGAGTGACAGCTGGCCCCAAGGGCTGGGAGGGGGGATGGGAAAAGCCGAGTCTAGGAGAAAGGCTTCACACAGGAAACAGCACAGTAAGGTTCTAGAAGATTCTCCAGTGCTCAGTGCCAACATCCAGAGCTGCCAGGACCATGGGACTCTAAGTTGCCAGGAAAGAACAAGAAGAGGAGGTGGAAGGGCAGAGGAGCAGCAAGCTGAGGACCCTCTCCCCTCCATGCAGCTGCTCCCCAACCTCAGCTGCCCCTCCTCCCATGGCAGGTGAGGGATGAGGCAATGTCCTCCAGGAGGACAGGAAGCCTAATGACAACAGGGAGCTTGATCCAAATGTTCCCTTCAACACCGGCTGAGTGAGCAGCGAGGCCAGCTTCCCAGGTGTGTCTTTGCCTAAGGACAATAAACTCTTCCAAGGGGCGGTTATCCCAGGGGCCCTTGGGATTGCAACAACTAGAAGAGGGGGACACGATGGGGGAGGGGGCTTAGCGCTGGTCACATTTAGAGGCATAGAGACAGTCCTACAAGTCCCCCAGTCTCCCACCATTGGTCATCCTCACACCAACCTGATGAACTCAGTCTCTAGGTGCCACCTGTGTAGCTGTCCCCACTTCAGGGCACCCAGACAGCCTGGTGCTCCTCTGGCAGACAGGCTCCTGGCCTCGGGCACCCATCGCGGAGGGGCGAGGGGTGCGGAGAGCAGAGAAAGGACTTTCCACCCTGAAATATTCAGCAGGTCCTGCTGCCAGCTGGTGAGCGGCCTGGACCCTGAGGCTCTGAGGTCTCGGGACCCATCCCAGCTGCTGCCTGAGTAGGAGCCTGCAGCCTCTCCCGAGAGACGGCTGCCCAGCCAGGACTCCAGCTTGGAGCGATCGTGACCACACCTGACCTGGGCCTCAGCTCTGCAGCTGCTGGAGGTTCGTGGACCAGTGCCTGCCCCCCTCTTGCCCAGACCTCAGTGTTCTCGCGCCCATCGTCAAGTTCCAATCCAGATCACCCCTGTCAAATGGATGCCACAGAGCTATGAGTCTGGGACCTTTCTGACACCACACCATTTCTTCACATCTTTGGTCCTCAAGATCCCCCCTCTTCTAGAAGGAAGGATGGGGAGGATAACCCAATTAACACAGCAGAAGAAGAAGAAAAAAAAAAAAAAACACAGCAGAAATGGACCAGAGAAAAAAGTGGCTTGTTCTGTGCATGGGTGTGGGGGGTATAGGAATGTTGGGAAGGGGGTGTACAGGATGCATAATTGGGCTGCCAATAATCGCAAGCAATAGATACAAACTTCAGCTCAAGAATGGAAGAAGACCTGCTCACACTCTCCAGTTTTTGTCTTTTGCAACCTCCCTCCCTCCCCAAACCCTGGCACTCCAAGCAGGCCAAATTGCTTTTGCTGCCCCCCACACTCTGCACCATCCCTCTGGCCTTCTGTTCCAGCGTCCCCTCCCCTGTGCGCACATCAGCCCCCTCACTCTTCCCCAGCAGCTCCCTCCTCCCCCGCAGCTCCCTCTAGGCATCTTTCCCAGCTTCCACAACCTGCACCCACAGAGCTACTTTACTGCCTCCACACAGAGCATGAGTCCTGTGCATCGGAGGATTCCAGCTCATCTTGTGAGATGAGGGACCCCGCAGGCTCTTACACCCTGGGACTCTTGCTTGCAGACTGTCTACCGGCCCCTGGTCCAAGGCAACAAGAAACCACAGGTCAGCCAGGCAGGAGCATGGAACCTGGAACAGGATTCCAGGAACCTGGAACAGAGCCCTGGAACAGGATTCCAAATATCCATGCCCTAGGTCCTGACCCCTCTGACCTTCCAGGATCTGCTCTCTCCACTTGAGTTGTGCGGAACCCTGCAGTTTGAATGCCTCCCAGGAAGTGGCTCTGGTATGACTACATATGGAAAATGGGGAACAGCAAGTTATGCCTTGGACCTTTGCCCATAACCACTAACACTTTCTTCTCCTGGTCAGAGAGGCCACTTGTGCAAAGTGTGCTCCTCAGAGGCTGACAGGGAGGCCACAGCTAGGACTCTTTTGAGCACTGATCCTGTATCACATGAGAAACTGAGCTCTTCAAAAATTGTGAATAGATATCCTTAAGGCCCTTGTTCACTGGGTGGTGAGTCATGAAAACTGAGGTCCAGAGAGAGTAGAACTTCCCCCAAGATCAAGCTCCTGTATTATGTCTGTGGCCAGTCGCTCTGTGACTGAAGGGAGGAGCAAGAGAGGCCAAGTCAGATGTACCTTGGTTTTATCCTCCCTTCTCAATTCCATCTCCTTTTCTACTGCTAGACAAGAGGAGTCACTCTCAGGTAAAGCCTGGCACAGGACAGTTAACTCTGCCCAAGGACAGAACCCGATCCTGGCCACACCCAGGAGTAAAAGCTCTTCCACCACACCTCAACTTCTACTGCTCAGCAAAGCAGTTACACGGCATGAAAGACTGGGGTCTCCCAAGCCAGGGAGACTTAAACCCAGATGCATGTAACAAGGGACGCTTCCACTGCCAGAGCAGAGATAACCCTCGAATGCTTTTGCCTGACCAGTAGCCATCTCCCTGGGGAACCACCTCTGGCCCACGCAGTTCAGGTAGCACCAACTCAACCACCGGAATCCAAGTCATCATTGGCTCAGCCAATGAGAACCAGACCTAGGACTTTCCCTGGAATCATTAGGAATAAATTATGTAGTTTCCTCCAGCTTGCTCAGGAAACAGAATGGAAGCCTGGGGCAGCTGGTGGCTAGAGTGCCAAGTTAGGGAAGAACCACCCAAGACTGAAGCCACCCAGAGGAAGTTCAATTCACAGATGCTGAATCCTGACAACATCATTTGGGTCCCTGGAACCAGCCAAACCTGAAGCCCTGGGCTTTTTAGTCACATAAGCCAATACGCATCTCTTCTGCTTAGGATGTTGTGCATTGTCACTAGTCACTTGCAACTGAAAAGGATGTGACTTGTAATGGGATCAAGCAAAGCCTGAGAATCTCTCCTGCTCCTTTCTAGATGAAGGCACCGGGGATCTGCAGAGTGGGCCTAGGGACTCTGGGAGCCCAGGAAAGGCAGAGCATAGCCTTCAGGAGGGGGGAGGCTCCTTACCTGTGGTTTGGCCATGGTATCAGGTTCTGCAGCAGGTAACACTGTGGAGAAGAAAGAGACCCATGAGATCTGGTCACCTCCATGCTTTCCCTCAATTTCTTCACCCTTCTTGCTTCCTAAGGGAAGTATGCTCCCCCTGCTGTTTTCCAGCTGCTCCCAGCCCTTTGGGTTAAATTACATCCAGACCTGCCTTGGGGCCAGTTGCACTTTTCATAATACACTGAGTAGACTGGCCTGGGTCCAGACACTCACACCAGGATGGGAAAGGGAGACAGGGCATGACCTCTGAGCACACACCACTTCTCCAGGCCATACAGGGCACTTTCCCAGATGTCCCACTTAATCCTCATGGTGATCCTTCCCAGCATCAGATTCTCCCCTTCCACAGAGGAGGGAATGGAGGATGGGGAGTCAGGGAGGTTGCGTAATTTACTCAAAGTCACACAGCTTAAAAGTGAATTCAACAAAGTCCAGATTCCAGAGTCCAAGCTATCTGCACCATGCATACCCTATGTCTAAGTCACCAGGAATGGTTCCAGAAGCCAGGGTTTCACGTTCTGCAGATGAGAATGCTCCAAGAGCTCTGGGCCACCTGCTGCAAATGTCTGAAGGGCTGTGGTTCCCATGTAAGTCAGTGAGCCTTTCTTGAGCAACTGCTCTAATTAGGCACTGAGGATACAGCAATCAATAAAAGAGATTTTTAAAATCCTGCTTTTCTGCAGCTGACTCCATACTGGGAAAGAATAAAAATGCACATGGCAAAAAAGTAAGGAGAAAATATAATGCCTGGTCGGGAGACAGTGACAAGGAGCTCAGGCCAAATGGTCAGAGGATGACATGAGCCATGTGGACACCTAGGGCAGTGCAGTCGAGGGGACTCAGTGTGGCTAATGTGGCAGCAGGGAATGGAGGCAGGGGATCAGGGCATGAGCCACTGTAAAGACGCTGGATTTTTCCCCCTCTTTAAGGACAAACTGGACACATGATCTTATCCAAGGGAGTGTAGGAGATAGAGTGAAAAAATAAACAAAAATGTCTTACAACTGAAAAGAAATAAAAAAAGGGCTGTAACTGCCTTGGAAAGGGAAAGAGAAAGGGGGGCCAGGGCAGGCTGGTGAGCACTCTCAGCAGGAAGGCAAAGATGGAACTGAAGCAATTTTCCTGGGACAAGAGGAGAAAGAAGGGCCTGTGCTTTCCATTTCAGTCAGGACTGTATCATTGGATCTGTCTTTTTTTGTTTTTTAAATATTTTACTTATTTATTCATGAGAAACACAGAGAGAGAAGAAGAGACATAGGCAAAGGGAAAAGCAGGCTCCCTGTGGGGAACCAGATGTGGGACTCGATCCCAGGACCCCGGGATCATGCCCTGAGCCAAAGGTAGACACTCAACCGGTGAGCCAGCCAGGTGCCCTCGTTGGATCTTTCTGAGCCATGTCTGTGTACTAATTTTTTTTTTAAGATTTTATTTATTCATTCATGAGAGACAGAGAGAGGCAGTGACACAGGCAGAGGGAGAAACAGGCTCCATGCAAGGAGCCCGACGTGGGACTCAATCCCGGGTCCCCAGGATCACGCCCTGGGCCAAAGGCAGGCGCTAAACCGCTGAGCCACTCAGGGATCCCTGTGTACTACTTTTTAAAAGTAAGAATAAGGGGAATCCCTGGGTGGCTCAGCGGTTTAGCACCTGCCTTTGGACCAGAGCGTGATTCTGGAGTCCCGGGATCGAGTCCCATGTCGGGCTCCCTGCATGGAGCCTGCTTCTCCCTTTGCCTGTGTCTCTGCCTCTCTCTCTCTCTCTCTCTGTGTCTCTCATGAATAAATAAATAAAAATCTTAAAAAAAAATAAAAGTAAGAATAAGGAACTCTATCAGACTTACTCAGCAAGAGTTACAAAGAGTGGAACTAGAAGAATAGAAACCAGGGTGACATTTTACCTCAGTGCTTTCCAGTCCACCACATACCACACCACCAAAACAAACAAAAAACAAACAAACAAAAAAAACAAACCCCAAACCAGCAACAATTTAGGGAAAACCAGCTCTAGACCTCAGTCTGTAATCCTGCTCTCATTCTGGGGTCACTGGAGACAGACAGTAAGGAGACAGACAGTAAGAAGAACACAGGTTTGGGGGGGGAGGGTTAGACGGACAGAAGTAGATTCAAATAGGTTTGTTCTGTTCTATCCAGGTCGAAGCAAATGGTGGGTATTTGTCATTTCTAATGGCTGAGTAATATTCCATTGTATACATAGACCACACTGGAGGGTATTACGCTGAGTGAAGTAAGTCAATCGGAGGACAATCATCACATGGCTTCACTCACATGGGGAATATATATACATATTTTAAAGATTTTACTTATTTATTCATGAGAGACACAGAGAGAGAGAGAGGCAGAGACACAGGCAGAGGGAGAAGCAGGCCCCATGCAGGGAGCCGATGTGGGACTCAATCCCAGGTCTCCAGGATCAGGCCCTGGGCTGAAAGCAGCGCTAAACCACTGAGCCATCCGGGCTGCCCTCATATGGGGAATATTAAAAAAAAGTGAAAGGGATTAAAGTGGAAAGGAGAGAAAATGAGTGGGAATTATCAGAGAGAGGAACAGAACATGAGAGACTCCTAACTCTGAGAAACGAACAAGGGGTAGTGGAAGGGGAGGTGGGCGGGGGGTTGGGGTGACTGGGTGACAGGCACTGAGGGGGGCACTTGATGGGATGACTACTGGGTGTTATACTATATGTTGGCAAATTGAACTCCAATAAAAAATATACAAAAATTAAAATTAAAATTAAAATTAAAAATAAGTCATCAAAAAAAAAAAACCAAATAAGGTTTTGTTACTTATTAGCTATGTGACCTCGGACACATTGCTCATCTCTGAGTTCTAGGTTATCTCAAGTACAAAACCGGGCCTTTCCCTTTCCTGCCTTGTAGGGCTGTCAGAGGCTGAGACATTAACTTATGTCAAGGGCAGAGCGCATGAGGAGGCCAGGCATTCGCTGTGCCGGTGGAAGTTCTGACAGCGCTGTGTCCAGTTTGCCCGGATCCCCAGGGCCTGATCATGAGTCCCCCAAACTGCAGTCAGCAGACAGGCAGGAGGTGGGGCCTGGGGATGAACAGCAGAGGATGGCGGCAATCTGCCTGCAACCCTAGCAGAGCTTGAGGAAACCCTGGTGTTTCCCTGACAACCAGGGGCCCCTCTGTACCAATGTACCAACATGCAACTCTCACCAGGAAGTGGAAATTCCCCCAGCCGGGGATGGGGGGGGGGGGGCGCCATGTGTGAACATTTGAGTGAGCTCCTGGGTTTCCCAACCTGGGGCACGGTGTGGGCAGGGGGTGTGAAGGATCCCCCAAGGCCAGCATAGAAACAGGGAAGTGTGCTGGGCAGGGAGGGCTCAGGCCTGTCACCTGTACCTCCAGTCTGGAAGCATTTTCCCTTGGCCTTGTCGCTGGAAACTTCAGCTGCTGGCTGCAGCCCAGGGCCATCTGGATGAGAGCCCCTTTCCAAGGAGAGACGGCTTAGGGCTTAGAGGAAGGGCCTCCCAGTCTTTGGGAAAACATTCCCAGCTCAGAGAACAGTTTACATGTGCTTCATGTGAGTGCAGGCTGGTGTATACACAGAAAGCAAACTTCTTCCAGAACTAGATGTTGAGATTGCAGTTGTGGGGAGGGGTGGGCATCTCCAGGAGCCCCTTCTCTGCGGGCTCAGGGAAGCACTGGAGCTAATCACAGAGGTGCCATTTACCCTGCCTTTACAAGGGTCTCTGAGACCAGAGCAACCCAGAATTGGTTGAATCAGTGTTTTATATACAATGTTTCAGAATCCCAGAGGACTCTTAACCATCCACCACCTCCGGCCCCTCATTTTCTCCTCGAGGTAAAGGCACTTTGGAGAGGATAAGTGGCTGGCCAAGGCCCAGACAACAGCCTGTATCTGTGCCTCTGAGTCCCAGGTCGAAAGCCCCCCACACAACCGTGGACCATGGCCGCAACAGGACACAAGGAAGAGGCCAAAGAAAAACACCTACGTCTGGTTTCCAATCTGTCTGTAACCTCCGACAAGTCAGGTTCCCTCTCTGGACCTCAGTTTCTTCATCTATAAAATGGGGATAATAGCACACCGTCTTTGGGAAAATCAGAGTGGATGAGAAAGGCTTTTATAGATTCCAACCAGGGATTTTCACAGGAGAACCTCAAAACATCAGCCCCAGGAGGGTTCTCCCCCAGGTCACAGGATTCTTCTCTCTCCCCCAAACCTCCCCCCTACCCAATATGTAAGTTTTATCCCCTGCCCCGACTGAAATAGCTTCTCAAGACTGGCAGGTATGGCCCCTCTGCACCTGTGCCTCTCTCCTCCCAAGAACCCTGAACCTCTTCTGATCTGGGCATCCATGAGGGCTCATCGTGGCTGATCATTCCAGAATCCATTCTAGGGTACAATGTCCTAGTGGCTCTGTGCTACTGTGGCCAGCCTCTCTTTAGTTCTTTAGCCTGAAAGCAACGATGTTTCCCTACCTCC
This sequence comes from Canis aureus, assembly GCF_053574225.1. NCBI lineage: Eukaryota > Metazoa > Chordata > Mammalia > Carnivora > Canidae > Canis > Canis aureus. The sequence goes on along the minus strand of NC_135614.1, from coordinate 59,926,903 downwards.
CCTTTGGGAGCTCCATCTGATGCCAGAAGGAAGGCGCTAGGGTACAGAACACACCAGAGCTGGCAGGACTTGTGGCTTGCCACTGCTCAAGTGCAAGAGTTGGGGAAACCAACACCTAGACAGGGAAAGGGTCTTGTCCAAATCACGCCAGAGGCATGGGCTTTGAGGTCGGACCTAGCTGGGAATCACAGCTCTGCCCCCAGTGCGTGATTTAGGTAAAATTACCTTCATTGAATCTCAATTTCCACATCTACAAAATGCACATCGAAATTATCTCCAAGTACTGAAAAATAAACAAAACAGCAGAGGAAGAGCCCCAAACCCAGTGCCTATTCGGAAGTAAAGGCTCAAGAAATCGTAGCTTTTATTATGATAAACCCAAATATTTACAAGATAGGCAGTGTAGCACCATAATAAAGAACGGAGGCTTTGCAGTCATGGCCTGAGTTCAAATGCAGACATTCCAGAAAATTCCTAGTTCATGACCTAGGGCAAAGTTTTCTCTCTGACTCAGTTTCCTTATCTGGGAAATGCTAACCTCATAAGGTTGGGGTTTTTTTGTTTGTGTTTGTGTGTGTGTGTGTGTGTGTGTGAAAATTTAATGAGCTAAGGCAGGTAAAATACTCAGCATGGCTAGGATCATGTTAAATGTTTAATAAGTGATGGCTTCTGTCATGACAGTCACCGTTAGAGGGGTACTAGGCACAATAAGCCATCAGGGTGCAGGACAAAAATATTAGTTTTCTAAATGTTCTTTTACCTTGTCCTTTCCTGCTGCATTTGTGATATGTATATAAAGTTAAAGACACATGTTAGAGGTTCAGGCTGATAGGCACAATCGCGAGTCTGGACGTCATGGAATGAAGCAGTTGGAGAGGAGAGGGGATGTCAGACAGAAGAGAAACACCAGCATAAGAAAAAAGCATGTCTGTCCTCAAAAGGTACCTTGCACACTTTGGAGGAATAGAGCATATGCTTTCAGGGAGGGAAGAGATGCTGAGTGGAAGGGAGTGAAACCAGATATGTGTGGGGAAGGCAATCTGAGAAAAATCAAAAAATAACACGGAAGGTCATGCAAAAACTCACCCAGACCTCTGTGCCCCAGGAGAACCCGGGGGACTCTAAGTTGACCTGTGTCACTGCTTGCCCCTTTGGCCCCAGTGACCCTCTTCAAAGCAGGCTCTCTCAGCTCAGCATTCAAGACCCACAACATCCTTTCTGATTTATCTGTCTTCTCCTCTTTCCTCTTCGTCCATCACCACATCCTTTCCCCACTAAGCCAAGAACCTCTTCCACCAGCATTTTCTACCCAACCTTCTAGCATCAAAACCAGTGCTTTTCAATTCTGACTTCATTAACCTCACCTGGGAAGTTTTTCTAATTTACCAAAGCATAAAGTCAACCCCCAGAGATTCTGATTAATCAGTTCTGGGGTGAGGCCTGGGCTTTGGTAATTTTTAAAAATTTTCCTAGGGATCCCTGCGTGGCGCAGCGGTTCAGCACCTGCCTTTGGCCCAGGGTGCGATCCTGGAGACCCAGGATCAAATCCCACGTTGGGCTCCCGATGCATGGAGCCTACTTCTCCATCTGCCTGTGTCTCTGCCTCTCTCTCTCTCTCTCTGTGACTATCATAAATAAATAAAAATTAAAAAAAAAAAGAAAAAAACTTTTCCTAGGTGATTCTTTCAACTCTTCCAGGAATCCAAGAGGGATTTCTCTCTTCTTTGAACCCCTACAGTATTCAGAAACCACCTACATTTGACTGGCTTGGATTCAACCATTGTGGATTTACCATTCCTCGAGTAGATGGAGGCTGCTTGCCTTCAAGGTACTCTAGGAAAAAAATCTCTACTTCAAAGTCTCCAGGTTATGATTCCAGTCTGAGCAATTTTACAGCTCAGTAATTTGTAGGTAAATGGTGGCAGCGCAAAATAATTCTTACAGACATGTTCATACTGTTCTATTTGGTAAAGGTCCAATGAATCTCCCTCCCCTTCCACCAGAAAAACCAGTTTGCCTCCATTTGTACATTCCCTTTTTTTTTTTTTAAGATTTTATTTATTTATTCATTGGAGAGAGAGAGACAGAGACAGAGACACAGGCAGAGGGAGGAAGCCTGACGTGGGATCTTGGGATCAATCCTGGGTTTGCAGGATCAGGCCCTGGGCTGAAGGCGGCGCTAAACTACTGAGCCACCCGGCCTGCCCTGTACATTCTTTTTAATAAAAGTGTCTACTGATTCTCTTTCAAGCTGGCTATAACATCTACCTGTCCTTATTAGTATGTAAATTGAATAAAATCTTTGGCACATGGTCATTTTTATATCTTTTGAATCATGACTTTACTGTTTCTTAAAAATTACTGTGTCTGACTCTTTTTTAATTTTTTAAAGATTTTATGTATTTATTCATGAGAGACACAGGCAGGGGGAGAAGCAGGCTCCATACGGGGAGCCTAATGCGGGACTCAATCCCAGGACTTCAGGATCACGCCCTGGGCTGAAGGCAGGCGCTAAACCGCTGAGCCACCCAGGGATCCCCACTGTGTCTGATTCTTTGCTGCACCCCCTTACCACAGGGTACGGCTCATAAGGATTGTTGGGTGAAATGCACTGAGCTGTTTTAATGCTTCTTTAGTGACCCCCTTGAGGGAAAAAAATCACACAATAAAAGGACATCCAGCGTACGGGGCTTGAAACTGTGCTTTATTCCTCATTACATAGCCACGAGAGGAAATAACTGATATAATTTACCCAATATGATAAAGAAAGATAGTGATTAAGGGGCTCATTTAAAAAAAATTGACTGAGTATGTTTATTGGCAGGAGATGAGGGTAGAATAAAAAATAAACAGATGAGTCTCCCACCCACACAAAGTTGGCAATCTAGTGCAGTAATCTGTCATTTTTTTTTTTGGATCCTATATACCACTGTAACAAAAGGAAAAAAACTGAGTATTTATCATAAAAATATATTTTATAAGCATGAAATTAAAAGCATATGTAATAAGAGCCCTAGAGTTTCCTCCTGTACCCCAGAAAATCATCTTAGTGCCTCCCAGGATGAGTGCACCCAACTTCAGAGGCCCCCCAGGGAATAAGTTCATGATCCTTCCCCTCCCCTTTTCCTGATGGCTCCTCCCCCAGCCCACAGGAAGACACCAGGACCAGCCCCACGATCCTCCAGGAGCTAGCTTTTGATGAAGCCAGGCTTTGATGAAGCTGGGGTAAATGCCATTCCTGGCCCTGTGCCTGGGCACCCCCCCTCCAGCTCAAGACACTCGAGTTTCTTAGAGAGCAGTATCTTTGCCTCTCCTGACCCAGAATCATTGATCTCGGCTGGGCAAGGCCCCAGGAGATCATCAGGCTGCCCCAGGTTTGGAATTATGGGCCCGGGTTTGAATCCCAGTTCAGTTCATTTTTGTGAGAGACAGAGAAGTATAGTGTCTAACAGACAGAGGCTGCAGCCTCTGCTCTTTAAGAGCTGTGTGGTCTTGGGCAAGTACTTAGCCTTGTATGTAAAACAGGACGAAAATAGTGCCTCAGAAGAGGCCATGGTGAAGATGAAAAGAAGACACACCTTAGAGCTTAGAAGTGGCCCTGACACAGCAGAAACACTATGTGTATTTAGTAGTGTTTCTTCCCTAAACTTTTGAAGGCTGACTTTCCACATCTGCAAAATGGGCATGGAAGCAGCATCCAACATATCAAGGGGTTCAGCAAGGGCCTGGCGAGTTGGAAGGGTTCAATAACAGAGGTGATGATTTTATTATCGTTTGAGAAGTACCAGGACTCTCAGTTTTTCAGATGAGGAACCTGAGGCTTGGGTCACCTGCTTCCTCAAATACCACAACCTTCCGAGACGACAACGGTAGCACCTGCCTCTCTGTGCATAGCACTCGACAGTTTGCAAGCTCTCTCACATCTGCCATCTTAAAATCTCATGAGGTATCAACCTCATCCTCATTTTACAGATGGGCAATAAGGCTCAGAGAACCCAAAGACAGTCATTCCTCCTTTGCTAGTCTCTGGGGGAGCTTCTCAGTCTCCGGAGAGAAGGAAATGCAGTGTAGCTGGATTCCAAGCTGAGAAGTTTATAAGCATAAAGGTCCCTCCACCCCCCAACAAAGACTTCCTCTCCTCCGTTGTGGGGGTGGTGGGGGTACGGACAAGACACGGACTTGCATGCTCAGAAATCAGGGTACAGACCACATCCTGCACTTTGTCTCCACCCAGGAAATATCTTGGAGAAGCTGGGCGGGGTGAGGCTAAGTGATACTATTGGGCCTCCCCAGAAAATTCTAGAAAAAAAAATGCAACATAAAGAGTTAGGCAGCCCCAACCCAGTTCACCAGTGGGGTGCCATGGACACATCTCTTACCCCTCTAGAGAGGAAGGGACTAAGGCCTAGGGGTTAGGCCTGCCTGGGGGCCCAGCTGCTCAGAGGCAGGGTAGAGGCTTAGTGGCCCAAGGCTCCTGCTGGGTGCTGCAGTGCAGATGCTCCAGATGCTGGCAGCTACCCAACACTGCGGAACGTCCCCCACCCCTTCCCAGGGTCAGCTCCAATAGGCAAGGTCCTGTACTTCCCAAGGACGGCCCCCTACTCTGCACATTGGTATCCACACTCTGCCCCAGCAAGAGCTATGGCCCTAAAGCAGAAACCACAAATATTTTCTGAATCCAAGCAGCCAGTGCCTTGGGAACAAAGGGTGGAAGGCAAAGGAAGATGGATGAGTGACTGTCACAGCTGCAGAGGGGGATGCAGGCTTGGGCCTCCCTCCCCAGCCCCACCCAACTCCCAGAATCCTGTCTTACAACAGTGGATCCTAGAATACCAGCGCCAGAAGTGGCAGCTAGTTCAGCAGTCTTTGCAACAGACAGCTAACTAATTCAGAGAGGGAAGGACCCTGCCCAAGGACCCCTCCAGCTCCTGGAACTGTAACCCTGCTTTCCACGCACTCGCAGGCCAGTGACCTCTGCAGGGCACAGGGCCTGCCAGCCGGAAGGGCAGGGTCTGTGGGAGCTGCAGCTGGGCTGGTCATTCACCTGGAAGGGCAAAGCAGGACAGGATATCCCTTCTGGGTCAGTGGGGCCAGCAATTTCAGGTGTGCTTTGGGTGGGGCAGGAGGGGGAAGTGAGTAAAAATGGCAGGCTGAGGAAACCAGAGTCCTTTCACCAACCCCTGAGCCATATTTCCAAATTTGGAATTGTCAGGGAAGACCCACGGGGGTTTAGAGAAAAGGAGGGGTAGGAAGGAATCAAAGGCTGGATTCTCTTCCCAAAGGATCCCCCCCCCCCCCCCTTCTTCAGACAGGGTCTGAAGGTTAGGTCAGACTTCCCAGGCCTAATCAAGACTTCTCAAATTTGTCACCATTCCTTGCAGCTGACAGATAAATCAATTTTAAGGATAGCCATGTCCCCCCAGAGGGGCTGGTTTATGAGCGCTGGACTTGGAGAAGTAAATTGAGGCTCAGAGAGGGAAAGCTACCGATTCAAGGTCACAGTGCGAGTTGATGGTGGAGTTGGGATTGGATTCAGGGTATTTCAGTCCCATGCTGGTATTTTGGGAGTTAGCTGAGGCCCTAAGCTTTGGGAAGGCCCAAACTGGGCTTCCGGAAGGCAAGAAGGGTGGGGCGTCTGCCTTTAGGGCCTGGTTGCAAGTCGCCGTTAGGGCAGCGGTGGTCCAAAGGGCCCCTCGAGGGTCCCTAGGGAGTGAACAGACAAGCCAGTCACCCACTGGTCTGCACGCCGAGAGCCCCCCCTCCCCCGCAACAACACACCCAGTCCACTTCACGAGCCGCTGGAGGGTCGGGCCGCCTCTTCCTACAGCCTCAGTCTTCAGGCCCCGGCCACACCCTGCCCTGCGGGTCCGCAGACCCCCGTCCGGCTGCCCCCAACCCCAGGTCTGCTAAGCCTCCCCAGACCCCGACCTCCCCCCAAAGCACCGCCAGCATCCAGCGCTGCCTGGGCCCCGCGCCCCCAGCCCCGGGACCACACCGCCGCAGAGTCCGCCCTCCCCTCCCCTCCCCTCCCCTCCCCCTGCCAGAGCGCCTTCGCCTCCGCTTTGCGCCCCCCTAGATTTGCGCCACTGTGCTCCCCCAGGCACATTCAGCCCGCGCCCCTCTCGGCTTCCCGGCCCCGCGCCCCACCTGCCCGCGCCCCACCTGCCCGCGCCCCTCCCCGGAGTCCCGCGGGAGGCACGGCTCGGCGACGACTGGGCGTTCATCGCGCCCGCGCGCCCCTGCAGCCCCCGGGCGAGGGGCTCCCCGAAGCCATCTCCTCTCTGACCTCAAGCCACTCACCGCGCGGCGGAGGCTTCCTGTCGCGACCGGCGGCGGCGGCGGCGGGGACGCAGCTCGCGGGTGGGAGCCCGTTAGCCGCAGCGCGGGGCGGGCCGAGCACAGCCGCGGCGCCGGGCCCGACACGTGGCGCGCCGAGGCCAATCGGGCTCGCCCCGCCTTGCCTCCTCCCCCGCAGCCCGCAAGTTCATTCGCTCCGGGAATCTGAGAATGTCACCAGCCGGAGGGGCCCCGCAGGAGAGCCCGCGTCGGGGCTCAGACCTAGAGAAGGTGGGGGGCTTCGGCCAAGGTCGTCGGCGCTCAGGGCCGGACGTCAGGGCTTCCCTCATCCGCACGTTTCCCCCCAAATCCCTACCACTCGCCAAAGCTTCGTTGAGAAACAACATTGAGGCTTGACAGAATTGAGGCCAAGCCCTGTATCTGGTTGATCAGATCACATTCCTCAATAGCCCCATCAGGCTGGTGACATTACTTACCCACTTTCTGGAGCAGGAGAGCCCAGACACGTCCAGTTATTTGACCAACGTGGCACAGCTAGTAACTTGTAGAGCTGGGACTTGAACCTGGGCCTAGTGGCTCCAGAGGGATGCTCATTTGAGCTCGGCTCTGCGGAGTGTGTGGTTAAGAGAAAAGGCAAAGAGACCAGCAGTTAAAATCCAGAGCGGTGTGGAAAACGCCTAGAACACAGGACACCATAAACTATTTGGGAATCCAAAGGAAACAGAATGATTGTCCCCCCAGATATTTGTAAAGACTTCCTGGAGGAGGTGATCCTGCAGTAGAGAGGTCAGTAGTATCTCCCAACCCCTACACCTCCTTAGAAGTTCTGCTTTGGTGAAAAGATAGACTGATGGCAACCCTGGGCTGCTATTCACCTGCTGAGTTTGCATGGACAGAACTTTGATTTTCAATTTGCTCATCCAAAAGATAATGATGAGGCTTTTGCGGAGGGTTGTCCTCAATCTGTCACTAGGTCAGAATCCTCTAAACCTCCCACAAGAAGACCTGGCTGGAAAGTATATTCTTTCATCTATTTGTAGGGGCCAAGGGCAGGCTGCTCCAAGATGAACCACTTTGGCATGAAGATTATTTTGAGTTAAAAGCAATCTGTACCAACAGATTCAGGAAAAGCTCTTTATTTCCCCCGCAACTGCCTAAATTTACATTGGAAAGAGGCTGTACCAAGAAGAGACTTTTTTTTTTTAAGGATTTATTTATTTATTAAAGAGAGAGAAAGCGAGAGCTTGCATGAGTAGGGGGAGGAGCAGAGGAGAGGGAAAAAAATCCTCAAGCAGACTCCCCACTGAGCATGGAGACTGACTCAGGGCAGATCCCAGGACTATCAAGATCATGATCTCAACTGACTGAGACCCAGGCACCCAAGAAGAGAACTTTTTTTTTTTATTATAGTCACACAGAGAGGCAGAGACACAGGCAGAGGGAGAAGCAGGCTCCGGGAGCCCGACGTGGGATTCGATCCTGGGTCTCCAGGATCGCGCCCTGGGCCAAAGGCAGGCGCCAAACCGCTGCGCCACCCAGGGATCCCAGAACTTTTTTTTTTTTAAAGATTGTATCTATTTATTCATGAGACACACACACAGAGAGAGAGAGGCAGAGACGCAGGCAGAGGGAGAAGCAGTCTCCATGCAGGGAGCCCTATGTGGGACTCGATTCCGGGTCTCCAGGATCAGGCCCTGGACTGAAGGCGGCACTAAACCGCTAAGTCACCTGGGCTGCCCAAGAAGAGAACTTTTAACAGGACATTCCAATTTATCTAAGAAACCTATCTTCATAACAAGGCAAACTTTTTTCTCCAGCCATCTCTTACCTTCCTGCTAATGGTCTTTCTCAGACCCCTACTCCACTCCTTAGCTCATATAAGTGTCACGTTGCCACAGTGTCCTTGGAATTTCCATGTCTGTGTGGATTCCCCTTAGTATGAAAGTAAATTAGATTTTCTCCTGTTAAAAAAAAAAAAAAAAAAAAGATTTTCTCCTGTTGATCTGCCTCTTGTTAATTTGAGTCTTCATCCAGCTAGAAGGATCTTGAAAGGCCAGGGAATTTTTTCCTTCCCAACGTATTCATTCCCCCAACAAAATTTATGGAGTACCTGCTGCATGCCAGATGCTGAACTGGGAGACTGAAGTGAGCATATAGGAAGTGGGGCCCTGACCTGTCCACAGGGAGCATTCACTCTTACAGAAGACAGAAGCTTAGGTCATTGTTAAAATAAAGTTTGGGCAGTTGTGATCGATAAAGTGCAACACTGGCCTACAGCAGCCCAACCTAGGCATCCAAATGAGAGTGATGTTAATTTGTGACCAGAAAGATGAATGGAGGGATTCCTGGGTGGCGCAGCGGTTTGGCGCCTGCCTTTGGCCCAGGGCGAGATCCTGAAGACCCGGGATCGAGTCCCACATTGGGCTCCCGGTGCATGGAGCCTGCTTCTCCCTCTGCCTGTGTCTCTGCCTCTCTCTCTCTCTCTCTCTCTCTCTCTCTCTCTGTGTGACTATCATAAATAAATAAAAATTTTTTAAAAATTAAAAAAAAGATGAATGGAATCTCATAGGAGACCAAGGAGAAATTAACATAATTACCTTATGATGACATCTGTTAAAAATAAAACCATCTGCCCAAAATAGTGTCATTGAGACTGAATTCACAAACTGGGTCTTGGGAATTAATACTTAATCTGTTTCAACCTCCCCCAGAAAGGTAATATTAACCAGTCAGGAATTTCTAAATCAGTGCCAATGAATCTACCACTGAGGCCCCCCCAAAGAAAGTTAAGATAATCTTCAGGATAAGATCCTGTAGGTAAGGAAGGTAGCCAAGCTGGAGGAAGAGCATCTCAGTCAGAGGAAACAGTTGGAGCAAATGTTTGAAGGCAGGCATAGGCCTGGGATGTTCCAGAAACGGCAAGGAGGCCAGTGTGGCTGCAGTGGAGTGAGAAGGAGGGAGAAAACCAGGAGAACAGACATAAGGAGGGACCCAATCAAATGGGGATGAGGGAGGGGGCTTGTGGGCCATTGGAAGGACTTAATCTTTCATGCTGAGGCATTTGGGGAGCTGGTGCAGAGTGTTGAGTAGAGGAGGACGTGACATTTGTTTTCTTCTTTCTTTGGGGGCAAAATTCACATAACATAAAATTAGCCCTTTTAAAGTGAACAATTTAGTGACTTTTAATACATGTACATTTTTATCTAACCACTACTTCTGTATAGTTCCAAACCATAGTTCCATATCCCCTTAAAAGAAAATTCGAACTCATGAAGCAACTACACTCCATTCTCCCCGCCTCCAGCCCCCTGGAAACCACTGATTTGCTTTCTGCCTCTATGGATTTGCCTATTCTGAATGTATCATATAAATGGAATGGTACTATGTGGGGCCTTTCCTCTCTGGTTCCTTTCACTTAGCATAATCATATTAGGGTTCTCCAGAGGAATAGAACCAATAGGGTAGACAGAAATAGATATATATAAGAGGAGATTTATAATAGGAATGGCCCAGGAAGTTATAGAGGCTGAGAAGTCCCATAATCTGCTGTCTGCAAATTGGAGAATGAGGAAAGCCAGTGGTGTGATTCAGTTAGAATCTGTAGGCCTTGGGATGCCTGGGTGGCTTACTGGTTGAATGTCTGCCTTTGGCTCAGGTCATGATCCCAGGGTCCTAGGATCGAGTCCCATATCAGGCTTCCCACAAGGAGCCTGCTTCTCCCTCTGCCTATGTCTCTGCCTTTCTCTGGGTGTCTCTCATGAATAAATAAATAAAATCTTAAAAAAAATTTTTTGCATGCCTGAGAATAGGGATGGGAAGGGGTGGTCTGAGGGCAGGAAAAGATAGACATCCCAGCTCAAGAAGAGAGAAAGCTGAATTTGCCCTTTCTTTGCCATTTGTTTCGTTTGGCCCTTGATGGATTGCATGATGCCCAACCACACTGGTGAGGGCAGTTCCTTAATGTACTGCACCAAATGCTAATCTCTCAGTGAATCAAATGCTCACCATCACAGACACACCCAGAAGTGATGTTCTATTAGCTCTTTGGGCATCCCTTAGCCCAGTCAAGTTGACATGTAAAATTAACCATGGTGACAATGGTTTTGAATTCCTCTGTGCTGCCTCACGTGTCCATACTTTATTCTTTTTATGGCTGAATAATATTTTATTGTACGTATATATCACCTTTTGCTTATCCATTCATCAGCTGATGGACATTTAGGTTGTTTCCTCTTTCTGGCCATCATGAACAGTGCTGCTATAAACATTTGTGTACAAATACTGGTGTGAGTACTTCTTTTCAGTTCTCTTACATATTTACTAAGGGTAGAATTGCTAGTTCATGTGGTAATTCTATATTTAATCGTTTGAGGAACTGCTGATCTGTTCCTACAGCAGCTGCACCATTTAATATTCCCACCAGCAATGCACAGGCTTCTCCATGTGCTTGGCAATACTTGCCATTTTCTGTTTTGTGTGTGTGTGTGTGTGTTTAAAAAGATTTTATTTATTTATTCATGAGAGACACAGAGAGAGAGGCAGAGACATAGGCAGAGGGAGAAGCAGGCTCCCTGTGGGAAGCGTGCTGTGGGACTCAATCCCAGGACCCTGGGATCACGACCTGAGCCAAAGGCAGACACTCAACCACTGAGCCATCCAGGTGCACCGTACTTTTTGTTTTTAATGCCATTCTAGTCAGTGTGAAATGTATTATGTGGTTTTGTGTTCTATTTTTATAATTGAAGTATAGCTGAATTTTTTCTTTTCTCTTTTTGGTAGATACCAATCTCATGATTTTGATTTGCATTCCTCTAATGACTAGTGATGTTAAATATCTTTCCATGGGTTTATTGGCCATTTGTACATACATCCTCATTGAAGAAATGTCTATTTAAGTCCTTCACCCAATTTAGTCTTTTTTCCTTTTCCCATCTTTAAATTGGGTTGTCCTTTTGTTGTTGAGTTGTCAGAGCTCTTTATATATTCTGGAAATGATATATTTCTGTGTCAAGAATACTGAATACTAGTGGGGAGCAAGAGTAGAAGCTGGAGCTCTGTTAGGAGGCTTTTGTAGTAATCTGGATGAGAGATGCTGGTAGCTTAGCCAGAGTGGCATAAATGGAGTCAGTGAGAAGTGGTTAAAGGCTGGATATACTTCAAGGTAAAATTAACACGATTTCCATAAAGGATTGGTTATAAGGTGAGAGAAAAAGAGAGGAGTCAAGAATGATTTCAAGGATCTTGGTCTGAGCTCCTGGAGAATGGAGTTACTATGAACGGTGATGAACAAAATTTCAGAAGGAGAAATTTGAGGAGTGAAAGTGGGAAAAAGATTGACTTCCATTTTCAACCAGTTTGTTTAAGATTTCTATTAGATATCCAAGAGGAGATGTCAAAGAGGCAGCTGTATACAGAAATCTGGCATTCAAGAAAGAGGTCAGGGCTGGGGATGCATATTTGAAAGTCACATGCATATAACTACTATTCAAGGCCACAGAAAGTGATGAGTTCATCAAAAGAAAAGAGAACTATGGGTCACTCTTATATTAAGAGTCAGAAAGGAGGCACCTGGGTGGCTCAGTTGGTTAGGCATCTGACTCTTGGTCTCAGTTCAGTTCTTGATCTCAGGGTCTTGATCTCAGAGTCATGAGTTCAAGTTTCACAATGGGCTCTGCACTGTGCAAGGATCCTAATTAAAAAAAAAAAAGATTCAGAAAGAAAAGGGGTGCCCAGCTAACTCAGTTGGAAGAGCAACTCTTGATCTTGGGGTCATGAATTCAAGCTCCATGTTGGGTGTAGAGATTACTTAAATTAAAAACTTAAAAAAAGAAAAAAGAATCAGAAAGAGGAGAAGAACCCAGCAAAGGTGACTGGGAAAGAACTTGCAGTGATGTGCAAGGAAACCCAAGAGTGTGGTGTTTTGGAAACCAAGTGGAAAAAAGTGTTTGAATGAGGAGAGAGTGGTCAGCTCTTTGCTGCCCTTAGGTCCAGTAGGACAAGTCCCAAGAATCTATCGTTGTATTTAGCGATATGAAGATCCACATATCCTGTGAAGAGCTGACTCAGTGAAGTATTGAGAGCAATGACCTTATAGGAACAGGCTTAGGGGAACAAGTGTCAACTACTTATTTCAGGAGTTTTGCTGTAAAAGCAAGTAAAGAAAATGGGTCATTCCTGGTTGGGGGTGTGGGGATCAAGAGGAGGGTTTTGGTTTGTTTATTGATTTAAGATTGGTGACATCAGGAGTGCCTGGGTGGGTGGCTCAGTGGTTGAGCATCTGCCTTTGGTTCAGGTCGTGATCCTGGGGTCCTGGGATTGGGTCCTGCATCGGGCTCCCTGCAGGGAGCCTGCTTCTCCCTCTGCTTGTGTTTCTGTTTCTCTCTCTGTATCTCTCATGAAAAAATAAAATCTAAAAAAAAAAAAAAAAAAAAAAAAAGATTGGTGACATCACAGCATATTTGTGAGCTGGTGGGATTGATCAGATAAAGAAATGGAGAGAGATGGGAGCGATATTTGGGGAGAGAATGGGATCTAGTGTATAAGTGTAGGGGCTGTTCGTATCCTTAATTTGCAGTAAAGATGACTGAAGTTCAGAGAAAATATGGTGTTTGCCCAAAGTCAGCCCAGATTGGAAGCCTGGCCCCCTTGACTGCTGGGCCCGGGGCCTCATTCTCTGAGCTGCAGAAAAAAGGTTAATAGATTGTTCATTTTCTTTGACTGAACATCTCATTTCTGAGAATCAGTCCTAAGAAAATAATTTGAAATACAGACAGAGCTTTTGAGGTCCCACACCTTACTTTTAGCCACAGAAAGGAAACAACATAAACATCCAGGGGCTGTGGAGTAGCAAGTAAGTATATGTCACACCACCTCACTGGCTGGTGGACACAAAGCCTGGAAGGAGGCAAATATGGGACGGAAACCTACTAAGATGACTTCATCTTTTTGGTGCTGTTCCAAGCCCCTTCCTACATAGAGTGGCCCTTCCAAAGTGTATGTAAGAGAGACAATGTGATGTGGAGATGTGGGCAGAACAATGGACTGGGATTCCAGACTCTCTCCCCTCCTTGTCTCTCTAATTTCAGAGGAGAAAGGTTCAAGATCTGGGGGCTGGGCTCTGGAGAAGCTGGGAGTGGTCAGATACTGCCACCTGCTGGCCGATGCCAGTTCTGCCGGCCTCCATCAGGATGGTGCGCCCTGTGTGCTGTCCCAGAGGGGGGTCTCACTTTAAGTGCACTCAAGGAAGGAGCCCTGGGGTAATGTTCATAGGACCTCCAGGAAGACCCTCTTCCTCCACAAGAAAGGCCTGTCTCAGTGCCTGGTATTCCTTTGAAAGACTTGGGGGCTGCTCCTCTCTGTGGGAAAGAGAGTTTCTAACCACTTGACATGAAGCGGATTATTTTCAGCCATAGAGTCTCAGTGATGTGAGGATGCTTCGTTTTGGGGCAGGCAGGTCACTTGGAAGGTGGAGAAATGGAGAAATAGCATACAAACAAAAATTGGCTTAAAAAAAATCACAGAACCGCTTTTCTAATGACTTTTGTTGTTTCTCTTGTTGTAAAAATATTGGGTGTTCATTACAGATAATCAAAAGATGAGGGCACCTGGGTGGCTCAGTCGGTTAAGTATCTGCCTTTGGTTCAGGTCATGATTTCAGGGTCCTGGGATCAAGCCCCGCATCGGGCTCCCTCTCTTCATTCATGCTCTCTCTCTATGTCTCTCTCAAGTAAACAAAAATTTAAATATATACATATACATATATATAATCAAAAGATGAAAATAATTTAAAGCCATAATCCTACAATCTAAAGGTAGCCTACGCCTGCCTTTGGCCCAGGGCGCGATCCTGGAGACCCGGGATCGAATCCCACATCGGGCTCCCGGTGCATGGAGCCTGCTTCTCCCTCTGCCTCTCTCTCTCTCTCTCTCTGTGACTATCATAAATAAATTTAAAAAATTAAAAAAAAATAAAGGTAGCCTACATCAACACTGTGATTAACATCATTTTTTAAATTATATAACAACAACAGCAATGATTATAACAGCAACACTGATGGAGAGCACTTATGTGCCACACACGTATACTTTTATTTACAAAAACCTGGAACTTACTGTAAATATTGTTCTATCCTTGATACACCTTAATTTGTTGTAAACACTATTTTATGTGATTAGATACTCTGAAACACTGAGAATAACTATGCCAAATTCTATTATATGGTAATGTAATTTATTTATCTAATCACCTTGGACATTTAAGTTGATTCTGAATTTTTCAGCATGGCTTTGAGATTGTTTCCTAAAATTTGAATTCCAGATGAAAGAGTAGTGAATATTTTTAGAGGCTCCTTATATTTCCAAATTGCTCCCCCTCCCCTCCATTGAGAGAGCAATCCACACTCTCCTGCACAAGGTAGAAGAGAAACCACTGAACCTTAGAATGCTTACATAGATTTCATAAATCACAAAGCATGTTTGCACGCATCATGTCTCCACAACTGAGGTGGACACAGCAGGCACTATAATCGCACCCAAAAGATCTGACCTGGAAGCCAGGGAAGCCCCATTGCTAAAGCCAGCATAACATAGCTATTTAGTGCCTACCCTAAGATGGGAACTGTTTCCTGATGCCATGCTGTTTCTTGGATCCCGTTAACAGACTCACTTCTTTTAGGTTTAACAGTACTTTTAGGTCTTCAGAAGGCTCCTTTGACGTGAGAGTGTACTATAGACCTTCCGGGCAGCTCATCACCCCACAGCAAAGTCGGGCCAAGGGATTACCTTGACCCCTTGCAGGAAATCTTGGGTCACTGTGAAAAGGGCCTGAAAGCAGCTGTAATTAGAAAAAGCTGCATAGCACTATGCTTTAGAGCACAGTCTTTAAATTAAAAAGCAAATGAGCAAAGAAAGCCCTAGCAAAGAACCAGGGTTCCGGTTCCACCACATGCTAGCTGGGTCATTAACCATTTTTATTCCCCCTGAGATTCTGTTTTCTTAGTTATAATACACAAGTTTTATAGAATACCTACCACACGAGTTTGATGTTGCAATTCACTGAGGTAATGATATAAATCACTTAGCAATTAGCATCTAGTATTGAGACAATAAATATAAGCATTGTTGCTATTATTTTTATTATTTATTAAATGGATAGGGTCCTAATTTATTAATAATAAGAGGTGAGAGTTCTGGTTGGGTTCTACAATCATGCACTTTTGTTTTGTTCTGTTACTATCTGTACAAATAGTAGAGAGAAGGGGATGGGAATAAACTACCTCCTAAGATTCCCTTTGTTCTTACATGTTGAAGACTCTAGTCTCTAACATTCAAGTCTAAGGTTCCATTTACTGTTGAAAATCTCTAAGTGCTTGTTTCGGGATTTTGTGAGATTAGGATTTTATAACTCTGAGATTTTCTATCTAGGATTCCAAGATCCCATGACTCACTCAAAACTCTTTTTTTTTTTTTTTCAAAACTCTATTGAAACATTCCATTTCCGTGGAATGAAAGCTCTTCTTGTAAGCCTGGGAGAAACTTACTCTTCTTGTGGGTTTCTCCTTAAATAGCACTTCTTCAGAAATTCCTTCCTGATCCTTTCTCCAGTGCTCTTTATACACCCCTCCCCATAGGCTCTCCTAGGATCCTGTTCTTCCCTATCATAACAGTGTCCTCGTTGGTGATTAGATACTTATTTTTGTGATTTTGGCTAATATCTGTCTTCTTCATGTCTCTATTGCTTGGTAAAGTAGATTCTCAGTAAATATTTGATAAATGAAATAAATGAATGAATGAATACAAAGCTTCCCTGAGTATTTATTCCCAAGGTCTACTATTCCAGACACAGCCCACCTCCCACCCCCGGCCCACCTGAAGGCTGACACCCAAGAAGAGAGTGACCTTTCTAATTCCAAGATGTTGTCTGGACTGTCTGTACCCCAGCCCCTCTGCTCCCCACTCCTCTTTATTTGTCTCTTTGGGAGCCTATGGGTTAAAGAGAAGGCTATGTCCGTGTTGTTGAAACCAGGCTCATTTATTCATTCAGCAGATGTTTATCTAATGCCCACAAAGTATTAGGCACTGTGCTAGGGGACTGGGATAAAGGGTGAGCAATATAGGCCTGGCCCCAGCTTTCACAGAGTTCACCCCCTAGAGGGTGGGAGACGGACATTCATGACTCAATCACACAAATTCCTGTGAACAACAAACTGTGGTAAGTGTTGTGGGTCGGAGGGGAACAGGGTGCTCCAGGAGCATGTAATAGCTCACAATCCAGACTCAGGACCTTGGGCTCCATGGACATTCTCCAGGGCCATGGGCTGGGCTGGGCTGCATGGATACTCTCTGTGCAATCTCTCCACTGGGGAACAATCAGAGAGAACATGGATTCAACAAGGTGCCCTCCTTAGCTCCCAGCATCTGCCTTGAGAGCACTACACCATCACCTCTCAGGTCCCTCTGGCTCCTCTCAGTGTCCCACATCCTCCTTAAATAGCTGGGGAATCTGAAGCCCAAAGAGAAGAGGCTGCTCAAGGTCACACAGCAAGTGGCAAGGTGAGGCTCTCCATTCTCTGCTAGTTCCCACCCTCCCACACTACTTCCAAGAATGACCATGGAGTTTGTACCGAGGGAATCCTGTTTCAACCAGAAGCCAGGAGGCTTCCTACCTGCTTACAACCAATAGTTGGAAGGTACACCAAACTCTGCAGAAGAGCAGGTGGCTCACGGCTACAGGCTACGTGGGAGGGACTTGCCTGCTGGTGTTTCCTGAGTCACAAACACACATCCGCTCCTGTGGGTGGCTGTGTGGAGTCCCATTCTTTCATTTAACAAGTGTTAAATCTTCAAGGACATACAGCTAGTTGAGCATTGAAACACTCCTTCTTGCTCTTTGCAGCATTGTTTCCAACAGCAAAAAGGAAACACACTATGTGTCCTTTGGTAGGGGAATAATAAAGCCACAGAATATTATGTAGCACTTTAAAAAGTATAAAGGTAGGTCTCTACAGGGAGCCAGAGAACATTGTTGAGGTTTTTTGTTGTTGTTTTTGTTTTTAAAGCAAGTTTAAGGAAACTATAGGCCCCGTGGGTGGCTCAGTGGTTGAGCATCTGCCTTCGGCTCAGGTCATGATCCCAGAGTCCTGGAATTGAGTCCCCCATCGGGCTCTCTGCATGGAGCCTGCTTCTCCCTCTGCCTGTGTCTCTGCCTCTCTCTCTGTGTCTCTCATGAATGAATAAATAACATCTTAAAAAAAAAAAAGAAAAGAAACTATGCACAGTCTGAAATTATCTACAGAAAAAAAATTCACACCTAGACTTTATTTATTTATTTCTCTATGGATACACACCTAGACTTCTGTAAATGCAGGCAGAGATCTAGAAGAACACATACCCAGGTAGTGACCTCTGAGGAAACGGGGTGGGGGGTGGGGGTGGGGGTGGCAGTCAGGGTGTCAAAGGGAACTTAAGCTTCATCTGTAATTTTTTTTAAAATGAATTTTATTTACATATTCTTTGCTTCAATAAAATTATTTTTTTTAGAAACACCAACCTTTACAGCAAGAGTTGACAAACATTTTCTGCTGAGGACCGGCCGGTAAATATTTCAGGCTCTGTGGGCCGTGAGTCTCTGTGGCAGCCGCTCCATCTGGCAGTTGTAGTGTAAGAGCAGCCCCAGACAGTATGGACTCCCATGAGTGTGGCCTCTTTCCACTGCTTTATTTATGGACACTGAAATTGGAATTTTATATCATTTTCCTGTGTCACCAAATATAGGTTTTTAAGCATTTAAAAATGGTAAGTGCTCCCTTAGGCAGCACATCCACTAAAATTGGAAGCATACAGAGAACACTAGTGTGGCACAAGGATGACACAGAAATTTATAAAGGTTCCAGATATATATTTTTTTTAATGTTAAGCCATTCTTTTTTTTTTTTTTCTTTTTTTTAGCCATTCTTATCTGAGGGCTCTCCAGAAGTGGGTGGCTGCCTGCAGATTTGCACAACCCCACCTGTGGTAACGCCCCCCATTTAAGTCCTGTTCGAGCCCCATCCCTCCCAGACCACATTCACCTGCTCTGTCCTCAAACAGTCCTGTCCTTCAGGCCCCCTCATAACCCTCCTGTGACCTTCAGTGACCCCTCCAGCTGTGTCCCAGCTGGGGGGACACTCCTCTCCTGGCTGCAGGACTGTTTTTTCCTGAGCAGCAGAGCTCTGAACAGCTCTATTCACCTTGGCTGGGTGGGGAGAGTGCTGTGAGGGCACGTCAGGGACCCAGAGAAAGGAATTTGTTTGGAGTCCTAGACTCAGGACTTGGATTTGACTTTGAAGTCAGGCCCTCCTCTCCCTTTCTCAGGAGTCCCTGCCACTTCCCTGCTCACACTCCTCAGCCCTTAATCTCTTCCTGGGAGCCCCTGCTGCCACATCTTCTGAGCTGCAAGGCCCCTGCAATGGACCCCCAGGCCCTGTGCTGGCTGTCCTGTTTCCTGCTCATCTGTGTCATTTCAGGTATGGACATCTATCTCAAATCTTTTTATTCTCCCCGGGTGCCCGGAGACCCCTCCTTTCTGCCTTTCCCAGGAATACCCTGACAGCATGGTGGGGGGTGAGCACTCAAACCCCTAAGATCTGCTCTTCCATGGATTGTCTGTGCTGCCTTGGCAGGATCCCCTCTGTGAGCTCAGCTTCCTCATCTGCACAATGATAAGGTTGGACTGCACGATCATCCAAACCCTTTCCAGATCCCTTTGTGAGAGCACCACATAACATAAAGCACAGAAAGCACTTAGTGCAGAGCCTGGGTGCCCACTGGTTTTTATTTATGATCATTATCCTCATCCTCACATCTTGAGATCAGACTTGACAGCTTCCCTAAATTTTCCCAGGTGGTTTGTTGGCTTGGCAAACCCAGAGGTTCCAAAGCTGGGGACATCTTGATGGCTCCCAGAGAGCCACTTCCTCCCCTCCTCAGCCCAGTGTCTGTTCAGGAAGATGTGTTTGCAGCGTGCTCCCCCCCAAGCGGAGGTCCTGGTGGGCCCTGTCAGAATTGGGCAGCCCCAGCTCTTGGGACCAGGCCAGCCCAGCTCTTGGTTGGATTTCAACTCCAGATCAAATAGAATTTCAGACCCAGGACCCAGAGATACCTCCAGCCAGCTGCTGTAACAACAGCTTCTCAGTCAGGCACACAAAGAACCAGCAAGTACCACGAGCCCTCTCTTATCCTGCCCTGTGATTGGCTTGCTTCTGCTTCATGGAAGGCCTCTATTTATGGAAGCTTGGCTGTTAAATCATAGCTTTATATTTGCATTTGAAAAAAAAATTATTTGTGATAGGTAGACTATCAGCCTTCCAAAGATATCTATATCCTAATCCCCAGAACCTTCCATGGCAAAGACACATTAAGGCTGGAGATGGAATCAAATTTGCTAGTTAATTGACCTTAATGTAGGGAAGTGGTCTCAATTGTTCATTCATTCAGTTGGGCCCAATGTCATCACAAGGGACCTTGAAAGCTGAAGAGGGACTCGGATGGCAGAACAAGGGAGGTGGTGGCACGAGGAAGCTTCCATCCAACAGTGCTGGCTTTGAAGAGAGTTAAATGGGGCCATAAGCCAAAGTATCTGGACAGCCTCTAGATGCTGGAAAAGACAAGGAAACAGATTTTCTGAGAGCCTCCAGAAGGACTGCCAATCCCCGACGCCTTGGTTTTTAGCACAATGAGACCCAATTTAGACTTCTGACTTCAGAACTATAAGATAATAAATTCATGTTGTTTTAAGCCACCACGTCTGTGGTAACCTGTTACAGTGACAATTGGAAATGAATACATTGTTCTTGATGAAAATTTATTGAGCTTTTGTTGTAAGCTAGGCACTGCACTCAGTGCTTCCCGTATATTATCTCATTTAATAGACACAACAACAGTCCTGCGGGGCAGGTGTTTTTGTTTCCATTTTCTAAATGAATAAAATGGGCCTCAGAGAAATTAAATGAATTGGTCAAAGTCACACAGCTAGCTTTTAGTGGAGCAAAGATTCAAAGTCTAGCACCCCTGGTTCTAAAGTCCATATTCCATCAGTGCATCTAGGCTCCCACCCCTTCTCTGGAGTGGCCTAGATAATTCCTCAGAGAATCGTTGTTTTTAGGTGCTAGACTGCAGTGTTCTAGGTCACCTCATTAATATGCTGAGCCCAGCTGACCTCCCTGATGCTTAGTTTCTCAACCTGTAAAAGGGGGATAATAATGCTTGCTGGGTGCTCATTTCCGGGCCATGGCAAGGATTAAACCAGAGTGTGAGTTGAAGAATTCTCTTTCCATGGAACTAAGTGCTCTCCCCATGTAAGAACTTCAGAATAAACCTGCCCCCAAACTACCAAACCTTCCTTAAGCTATTGCCGTACCCTATCCCTCCAAGGCCAGGTGAGGCCCCCATTATAGAAGTTCCCACTACGGAGACCTTAACTTTGTTGTGAATTAATTGTTTTATTGCCCATTGGAACCTGGATGTGTTGGTGATGGTGGTTTGGGACATAAAAAGACAGTTGCTAAACTCCATTGGGATCTTTTCTGTTGCTGTTGCCCAAACACCATACCCGCCCCTTGCCCTTACCTCCCAACCTGCTACCCATGATGGATGGGGATGGCCCAAGACTTTTGTAACTGGTCTTAACAGGATGGTTTAAGAAGAGGTTTGTGATGTGTGTTAGATTGGAAATAAGACCAGTTGGGAGTTACAGCAGTAGACAAGGTATGATCTGACCAGGGTTCGGACTGAGGAGTTGTAGCAGTGGGGATGAAGAGAGAAGGATGTATCTGGGAACTACCAGAGCAGAAAAGAAAGAGCCTCAGAACTTGGTAGAAATTGCACAACCTTCTCTGTTTGAAGAGAAAATTGGGGGCTGGGGTGGCAGGCAGGCACACGGAATGGCTCTACGTCCTCTTCCACAGGGAAGAAAAATTGGATCAGTGGTAAAAGCTGAAGATTGAGGGTCAGCATCTTAATGTCTTTCTAGCAGTCAGATCCATTTAGCCTTAAGATACACTACGGTGGAGCTGCCATGGGCTCTGGAGCCAGGCTAACCTAAGTCTGAGTCCCAGGTCTCCTGTTCCTCGGCCTAGTACCTGTGGAAAGTGAGCCTCTGTGAGCCTCAAGTTCCTCATCTGTAAAACAAGAACAATACTTACTTTGCAGTCATTAGGACGATGAAATAAGAAAATGTATAGAAAGGGGCTAGAACAACTCCAGAAACATAGGCACATCAATTGTAGCTACTAGTATCATTAAATACTGAGCTCCCTACTGCTAGACATATCTAAGTGCAGGTTAAGTGACCTCTTTTGGAGCATATTCTAGAAGGTTTTGAAATATTGGTGGCCGCTCGGGGAAGAAAGTGTGTAAGTTCCCTTCCATAGCCCACCAGTACTTCCATTTCTAAGGAACTCATTCTAAGGAAGGAAGCTGTCAAAGGTGCATTGCAGAACTGATTATTTTGGCTAAGAATGTGGAAAAACCCAAATACCCAACAATAAAGAAATAAATCATGATACACACCTACCACGAAATACCATGCAAATGGTTCAGGATGTTTTGGTACATGTGTGTTTACTGATGTGGAATGGTAATCATAACATATTACCGAGTGAAAAAGGCAGATTATTAAAAATATGTGTTCTGTTGCTCCATTTTATTTTTTTAATGTCTTTAAAATATTTGCATTTAAAAGCCGTGGAGAACTATGCTTCAAATAGGCATGGTGGTTATCTCTGGATGGTAAGTTTTGGGGTAAATGTAATCCTTTTTCTTGATTGGTCTGCATTTTATAATTTTTCTCTAAAGAATGAGGGTTCCTTACAGATCTCTGGGGTCTGTCAACCGCTGGGGTGAGGGGAGGACCCAATCTGAGATGAATGGTGAAGGCTCAGGGCCCCACACCCACCCCGTCTCCCTACAGCTGAAGTCCAGAAGCCAGCTCTGGAGAGGTGAAGGCCTCAGGAGCCACAGGCAGGAGGAAACCCAAATCAGACCCGAGCCAGAAGTCCCTGCAGATAGTACTCCCACAGAGGCTCCTGTGCCCCACCCGCCTCCTCCATCCTGACCCAGGTGTTAGGGAGGGGCCACTTCCAGAAGGTGGGGACTCTCTGAGCCTGCAGGGCCGGGGATCCCCTGGAGCTGCGCTGCAGGGGGAAGGTGGTTCGCTGGAAGGTACCTGTATACTTGGAAGAGGTAGGCCAGGGGTGCCTGAGGTACAAGGTAGAGGAACTTCCTATGCATCAGTGGGAGTGGGGCAGCAGTTCACAATCTGACGACAGTTTTGATAGTGATTAAAGTGGTCCAGAACCTACAATGGGCTTCCATTAGGTACAACTACCAGCATCTAAAAGAAACAGGGGGTGGCTGGGTGGCTAGTGGGTTAAGCTCCTGACTGTGGCTCAGGTCATGATCCCGGGGTCTTGGGATGGAACCCTGCATTGGGCTCCCTGCTCAGCGGGAAGTCTGCTTGTCCCTCTCCCTCAGCCCCTCCCCCTGCTCATTCTCTCTCTCTCTCAAATAAATAAATAATTTTTTAAATGTTAAAAAAAAATTAAGATGAGCTCCCAAGACCCATCAGATGCCTAGTGGTTTAACAGAACGGGGGGCACGGCTTCCCGCAAGACTGGAAACCAATTCTGGGGGCAGCAAGTAGTGCCTGTAGGGAGAAGGGTGGCAATGGGAAGGGAAGGAGGCCGACTGTCCCACCTACCCGTGCTTGAATGTCAGGCTGAGACACCCTGATGTCAGGGACGCCAACACAGGGAAGGCAGAAAGAAAGGCAAAGTTGACCCCACCAGCACTGCTCACGCCACTGCAGAAGAAAATTGGGCAAAGGCTGGGGTATAAAACTAGGTTCAGGAGATTTGTCTGCCCTCTCTCAGTTCAGCCTCTTAAAGTGAGATTTGCTGGGACCCCAGCCCCTGCTAGGGAAGGAGCCAAGGAGCAAGCACAAGGGAGCTCGGGGGATGCCATCTGCCATGTGAGGACAGGCTCTGTGAGGAGTAGATGCCAGCGGATGTGCAGGGGGCCCGTGAGAGGCGAGCAGTGGAAACCAGGTGGGGCCGCTCCCAGTCCTCGAGGGGACGAGGTGGGTGGGGGGTGCTGAGCCCTGGGGGGAGCACGGGCCTCGGCTCCACGCTCTCCCTGGGTGCTCCCGGGCTGGCTCAGGGCCCCCATCCCCCGCCCGCCTCGCCCTGGTCCAGCCCCCGACTGTCTTCCAGAATCAAACACGGGGGCAGCCCAGCCGCTGCAGCTGGTGGAGCCCGGGGGCGCGGACACAGGGGACTCGGGCCGCCGGGCGCGGCGCTGCCGGGACTGCGCGTGCGCAGAAGGCGAGGCCGGCCAGGGAAAGGCCTTGGTCCTCTTCACAGGCGCCCTGAAGTCAGGGTCTCCAAAATGCCAGTGGGAATGACGACGCTGGAACTCGCAGGCTGGTCTTCAGCTCTCAGTCTCGGACCCCTCACCAGAGAGGAAAAAGCACTGAAAACCGGGATGGGCAGGGAAAGGGCGATTTTAGGGCCCCATGAGGGGACCTCCTGCTCATGGGTGGTGGTAAAGCATCAGGAAACTAATCTATGCCAAACTCATTCTTCTCTCTCCCTCCTTCCTTCCTAGACCCAGAGGAGCTCTTTGTCCCCACCGAGGATTAGGAGGTGGTACAGTTGCGCAGCCATCAACCAGTCCTACTTCCCTGCCAGGTGACCAACCCCCTGGCCCAGGTGTCGCTGCATCGGGAGATCCCCCCGGAGGAAATTCCAGGGGGTGGGAGAGACATCTCCTTCGATGTGAAGAAGGGCTTCACCATCCACCAGCCCCGAGCTTCCTTGGCTGGCTCCTTCTTCTGCTTGGCCAGCCTGGGCGGCTTGAGACAAATCTCTACCAAGTTCATGCTGATTTACATCAACTGTGCATGGGCCTAGGGCCTGGGTGGGCAGGGAAGGGAGGATATGGGGGAGATGCCTCCTTCAGGGACCTCAGATTCGGGTTCTGTGGATTATGGGACTAAACAATCAACCAGCTTTCAACAACATTCCATGTAGTCAACTATCTTGTCTAGCCAGCCAATCAGCTATTGAGCGACCTTGCATCCATGCAGGCTGTCCATCCACTCACTGTCAATCATGTCACACTATTCCATTCATCTATCTGTCTTCCTTCAAATCAACTATTCCAGTCACCCATCCTCCATCAGATCACCTGTTCCATCAACTACTCATCCTCTATCAGTTCGACCACCCCAACCATTCATCCTCTGCGAACTTAACCAATCCACCCGTTCATTTCATTTAATCGCTCTAACAATCAGTCAACACGTTTGTCACCATTTCTCTCCCATCATTTCCATGGTAGACCCGTCTTCCTCCCCCAAACCCACCATCCAAGCTTCAGCAACATCAGTTCAACTTGGAGAGAACTTCAGCGTGACCTGTATGGCTCTGGGTGAGCCGGAGATTGCTGTGGACTTTATCTGGGAATATCCAGGGCAGAAGGTAAGCAGAGGGGAAGAAGAGGTGTGTATGTGTGTCTGTGGTGATGGTGTGTTGGGCAGGAGCATGGGAGTGAGGAATTAGGATGAGGATCGTGGCAGAGCAGAACCACTGCTAGACCAGTACTCTGAGTGACCTTGGGCAAATCACCTCCCTTTCTCTGGGCCTCAGTTTCCTTGTTTAGATTACTGTATAAAATATATAATTTGCTCCTTTGTTAATTAATCCAACAGTAATTACTGAGCACCCACCACATGCCAGACACTGTACTTAGTGCAAAGACCACAATGATGAGGCAAAAAGAGCTATGGCTTCTGCTGTCTGCAGCTTACCATCTAAATAGGGAGGAAGGAGTGGGAAATGAATGTGATCATGGAGAGAATATGAAGTGCTACATCGAGAATACAATAGGGCAATGTGACAGGGTCTTCTTGAGATAGAGTGGTCAGGGAGTGTTCTCTGAGGTGACATTCAAGTTGAGACTGGATGGGCCCAAATCTCATGAATACAGGGCTGGGCAAGTGCTCAGGCCCCATGGCTGGTGTGTGTAGTAAGAGATGGACAAAATCCATTAGCAACTGTCTCCTGGGTACCTGCTGGAGGTCAGACGTTCCTAAGGTGTTGTTCAACAGATGGTTGTGATGTTCCTTCCTCTCAAAGAACTTACCCCCAGAGCCCTCAGACATCTGGAAAGCAGCTGGGTCAAACGGTAGATCCACCAGCACTGACAACTTCAAAAATTCTTCACAGGGCTTCCTGAAAGAGCTAGAATTTGACATGACCCTGGAGGGGGGGGCTAGACCAACAAAAATATGGTGAAGGTGAGCTCCCCAGAGGCCACAAGAGGGAAAGAGTGGGGGAACATTCTCCCACTTGCCCAAAACGAAAACCAAGACCCAGCAAGGGGAAAAGACCACACAGATGGTTGGGAGACATGGCTTCACTGTGCTGGCCTTTCCCCAGCGTGTTCCTTGGAATGGTAGGGCACCGAAAAATTCAGCCTCAAACCCCTAAAAAAGTGTTTTTAGGAAAACATTGCCTCCTATAACCACCACCTGCCTTGGAGATTCAAAACTCACATGCACATGCGACAGACACAGTGGTCTGAGTCTCAATTTAATTTTGCTTAACTCAGTGTTTCCCAAACAATTTAATAGAACCCCACCTCCCCTCCACACCCCGCTTTGGGGAGGTAGCACCCATTAACAATCACACAAAACCAGAGTGCCACACTGGGGCGGGAGGGGGGGGTGCTCCCAGCCAAGGTACTTCCTGTATCTCCTTGGGTAGGGGAGGAGACCCCAGCTTCTCCCCAGGGACCTGAGAAGCTCACATTTGCCACAAAGAACCTGCCCTTTCAGGTGCTCTGATATGCATGTACGACCTTGGGCGAGTCACTGTCCCTTTGTCCTTTTCCTGAAGGAATACACAGTGCCTCTTACTCGCCTGCTGGTGCCTGAGTCAGAGGTGACACCTGGGGTAGCTGATGGACAATTATTTTTTTGTCCTTTCAGTTGGGCCGACCCCCCTATGTCAGCAAGTGGGCCAGTGTTGTTCACCAAGAGGGCCAGGTACAACAGGTGGCAGGGAGCACCCTGTACGTGGAAGAGGCTCAGGTTGGGGACTCTGGCATCTACACCTGCCAGGCCACCAACCTCCAGGGCATGGGGACTGCCACCACCCATGTCCTTGTGAACACAGGAAGCCGTCACATCTCCCCTGCCCCTTCCTAGCGCCCTCCCTGACTGCTGGCATCTTAGTGGAGCCAAGGGCAGACATGGGGGTAGGTTACTATGTGACCCTTGGTGCTTTTGATGCCCAGGAGTTGTCACTCGCACAAGGACTACAAAAGGAACCTTCACATCACCCCTTATACCCTGCTGTCCATCACTGCTTCCACCAACCTCACAGCTTCCCTCCAAGCCCTGACCTGTTCTGATGGCCAGTCTTCACTCCAACATCAGGCCCCATTCCAAGGCTGGGCAAAGCTAGGGCCATTGGGGTACCAATACCCCAAGAGGGAGCCTAGAGCCTCTAGGCAAGTCACTCAGGCCCAGGACATTTTCCTCAATGATCCCTGCCACCAGCAGGGGTCCTCAGTGAGGGGCCACCTCCTCCCTCACCCGGGGAAAACACAGGGGCCAGATAAACTTGTCTGCTGGGGTGAGGGCGTGACCACAGCTTAGCTCCTGGCACCCACCACATGCTATATGAGGGAGAAACCTCACTCCCCGCTTGCCCCTTCTGCAGACCAGCCCCTCTCAATTAAAATGATGCTTTCTAAAGTGCATACTGCAGCCTGAAGTGCTTAGGTTGGGGTAGAAAGTTGGTCAAAGGAGTTTAGAAAATGCTGGACACACTGGAAATTGCAGTGCACATTAGCACATTAAAGGTTCTGAGAAGTCCTGCAGGTCTGTTTAACTTGATTGAACCTAGAGTTTCTCAAACTGCTTGGCTACCAATTCTTTTCTTGGTCATGCCTATTAATGTGCAATGAACTAGTGCATCGCAGACAAACTTTGGGAAACATTGCATGAAGAAGTACGTGTATACTTGACTCCAGAGCTGTTTCCAAGACTCCGAGATGGATAACTTGTTTGCCTGTGGCCGGAGAAACAGCTCAGCACTCCCCTAGCCCTACTAGGGGAGAAATGGAGAAACAGATTTGCATCTGAACTCCTAGAACAAGAAATGGCTGAAGACCAGATCCAAGGGAATGAAGAAGGCAGTCTGGGATGATAGAGCCAACCTCAGTTCTCCTGGACTGACTTTTCTTACTTGCTGGTCTGGGGCCTGGGGCTGGAGCTGGGGAATCTCACTGGCTCCTGTGATCTCAGTTTGCTCTGAAGAGAGATAAGAATGGGGCTTCAAGGATCTTAGATGGCTGAGGGGAGGGAGGTGTATGTGAGAGCATTGAATTAAAATGCTCTGCGCAAGGGAGGGTTTATTTTATCATTATCATGTCCAGCTGACCCGAAGCTTCCTGAGAAGAATATAAAATCCATAGACGGTCTGGGCTGGACAGGCCTGCTGAGGTTAGTCTGGCCACCCCTCTGCACTGATGGGGAAGCTCAGGGCCAGGTTCTGGGGTCCTGGTGCCTGGCATCAGGGGTGGCAGAACGAGTAAAGGTAAGGAGCAGGAGTATGAGAGATTGGAAGTGGGTGGGGGCAGGTAGAGGAAGGAGGACAAAGACCAAGTCACACTTCTGATCTTTCCAGAGCCTGGAAAGAAAAACAAGCACAACAAGCTAAGGGCTGGATGACAGATGAGTTCCTGTCCTGGCTTTGTGGGTCCCACTCCCCACCTTGGTTTCCTAGTCTGTACAGGGATGAGGTTCCAACACTGGCAGCTAAGTGTACCCAGACCCACTAGGTGGCCCTGCATCCAGGTGACACGGAGACTAAGAGATCCAGAGGGCTGAGGAGTGAGCCTTGCTTGCCTGCGCAGGGGGGAGGAGCACTGGCTCAACTCCTGGGCTGGCTGGACTCTGGGACTGGGAGCAATGGCATGCCCCATGTCATACCCAGCCCATGCCTTGGCTGGGCTAGGCCCTGGCACCCCAGTCCCAAGAGCTTCCAGTGACCCCCTTTCCAGCTGCTCACCTTTCCCTGTTGATTCCCAGGGTCTGGCCCACTTCCTCCCCTGCCCCCCAGCCCCTAGTCTGACCTTCAAACTATCCTAGAATGGTACACCGTAGTGACTCAAGGGTCATTCGTGCAGTTCCCCTGGCTGTTTTAGAGGAGAAGTAAACTGAGGCTAAGGGAGGGCCTGAGCAGAGGCAGGAACATCTGGGGGAAGCTGACAAGTCAGGACCAGGGGGTTGTCTCTTTGTCAGATGGCCGCAGCAGCCATGGCTGCCCCTGGGAGAAGCTCAGGACTTCCCTGAGTGGAACAGAGAGAACAGGGAGGGACAGAAGGACTCCTCTTGCTTGTTCCCTGGGCCAACTCAAGGGAAGGCACACCTGGGGCCCCAAAGCCCCAAGGGTGATCCTGCATGGCCCGAGCCCCCAGGGTCACTGGGCACACACCGGCTCCCCATCTCACTCCTGCCCTCGGCCCCTCGGGGAGAAAGAAGGCCTCTGCTGTCTTCTCTGGTGAGTCCTCAAGAGGGAGCTGCCACCACAGGCGTCGTGGCGGGCCCAGGCCGGGGCCCTAGCTGGCCAGGAAGGAGACCTCGGTGGGGGTGACGGAGGCCAAGGGGAAGGCAGCGGATGCGTCGGCCCCCAGGACCCGGTACAGCAGCTCCTCCTTCTCTTGCTGGAGCTGTCGCCGCAGCTGGGACTCCTTCTCCAGGGCCTCGCGGGCGAGAAGCACGTCCTCGGAGAGCTGCCTGTGGATGCAGACGGGGGGCCGCGGGGAGAGCCTGTCAGCGGCTGCACACACCAGCCCCTTCCTCTAGGAGGCCTTCCTCAGGTGGGCCGCCCTCCTGGGCTCCTGGGCCCTCTTGTTTGCAGGAGGCCACTTGATCCGTTGCCAGAGGAACGTGGCCCTCAGGGGCCACAGCTCCGGGTTCAGCTGTACCCCACCACTTAGCTATGCAACCTGGAACGAGTTATTTAGTCTTGCCAAATTTCAGTTTCCTCATTTTGTAAAATGGGAGGGACAATAGGAGGAGGACCAGCTCTTAGAGTAATGAGGATCAGGTGAGATAATATGTAAAGAATTCAATGAATTATGTCTGACACACGATACTGGCCCTCATTTACTAAGCCTTCAGAATAGGTTCATTCATTCATGTGCATTCATTCGTTCATTAGGCCATCCCAGCTAGAAATTTCCTGTGTCCTCTTCCTGTATTGGGCTTTGCCATGGAGCCTGCTTAGCCAGGATGGGGACAGATACCAATCCGGGCACAGAGACTTAGGTTTCTGGGTAGAGCTGGTCCATTGGGATTCCTGACTCCCAAGGAAAGAGGGGCCACATTCCCCAGAAAGGCTTGCCCTTCACCCCTGCCCTCCCCCCGCCCCATGTCAATCCATTCCCTAGGTTCTCTGAGACCTTCCCAACTGGAGATTTTGACCAAATGGTGGTGATGGGAGGAAAGGAGGCAGGGCAACAGCTACCTTGACATAATCATCTGGTTGCGGCCCCGGACATGGAGGTCCTCGTTCTCCTGCTGCAAGGTGGTGATTTTTTCCTCTAACATCAGATTTTTCTCTTTCTGTAACAAATCAGAAGGAGCTCAGAGAAGCCACCAAACTCACATGGCACAATGTGTGCCATCACCTACCTCTTATCTGTGGTCACTGAAAACCCTGACTCATTCTGGACTAGATGTTACATTTCGTGAAGCAGGAAGATTACTTAAGAAAAAAAGTGTAACTAAGGAGTGAACAAGGGGCTGCCAATTTTTAATTCTGCTACACGAGACATAGGAAAAGAATACAGCCACTCCCATCTAACATCTCCATCAGTTCATAAGAGAAAGGATATTTTTGGTTCTCTAAAGTCAGAAGGATATAATCTATATAAATAAAATTCCATGTGTCTGCTATGCTCTTCCACAAGAACGGCTGAACAAAATTCACAGGAACATCTGAGATGGTCTGATTAGAATATGGGTCGTGTGGCACACACAGCAGGGAGATTTCTTCTGGAGTAACATAATCTCTGTTTGGATTCAACCCTAGGTTCCCAAGGCCTCCCTTCTCGCGGAAACAAAGCCAGCTGTGTGCTCAATGCCCACCACTCTCCAGGCCTGCCCTTGCTGACTCTGGCTGCCTTTCTATCTGATTTTTCAGCCTTGTTTTCTTCCCTGGTCCCTCCTGATGAGCCAGGGTACCTGCCCTGCTGTCACCCAAGTTATAGCAACAGGAATAGCCAAGAAAAGCACAGGGTCTGGATGAGAAGGGGCCACTGCTTGATCCAGATCAGCCACAGGCCAGCCTCAGCTGTCTCAAGGGTCAGCATGGGTCAAAGCCAGGGCAGGTCAAAGCCAGTGCAGACCAGGCTGGAGCCTCCTCAAAGTCCCTTCCCTCCACGCACTTTACAGAGGAAATGCCCAGAAAGCAGAAGCCTGAGAACACATTCCCCCCACCCCCATCAGCTGCTTCCAAGCACAGACCACTGTTTCCATGAGGATCAGCCGCTTGTCCAGCTCGTGAATACGCTCGTTCTTCATCTCGATAACAAAGTGTAAGCTTTCCAGCTCCTGCTCCCAGAACTGGCTGGGGCTCCCATAATCCTAGACAGGGACACAGAGTGATCTCATTAGACCAGCAGGCAGGGAGAGGGGATGCAGGGAGTACCTGTCTCTCTCCCACTCTGCTTGCAAATCACTGTTTGCCTCTCACCAGTCACCTCCCTCCCTTGGCTCATGGTAAGTGCTTAATACACTTGACCTCATTCTAGCCTAACACTAGCCTCTGAGGCAAGTCCCACTACCACCACAGATGAGGAACTGTCATTCGGATAGGTGATGATGCTTGTGCTAAGTGGTAGGTTAGCTCTTTGCATGTAGTTCCTTTCGAATCCAGAGCCCAAGCACTTCCTATTTTCCCTATGCTTCTCTCTCATCCTTCCTTTCCCCTTCAATGACACAGGGACCCTGTTTCTTCCAGGCCCTTGTGAAAGTAAGAGTGTCAAGTCTGGGCCCTTGAAGAGGGCCTGGCCTTTCCTGTTGCCCAGACCCTGACTTCCCTGGAGATCTGAGAAGGGAAATCCCTCCCTGCCACCTACCTGGATGTGCTTCTTATAGTCTCGGCTCAGAATGGACTCTTCTACCCTCTTCATCTTGGCCTGGAAGACCTCCAGCTGTGACGACAGTTCATCAATGGTCTCCTGGAGAAGGGAGTGGGAGGGAGATGGTCAAAGTCTGGTTCATAAAGGCTGTGGTGGACATCTGCATATCCCAGCGAGGGGGCAGTTTTGGGTTTTTCCATCTATCTTCACTCTGCCCTCCCCAATAATGCAGGTTTGATTTGCTGCAACTACTGCTTGAAACACACCTGCCCCGTCTCTCGTCATAGAGCCTTCAAGGACTCCCTCTGCCCTCAGGGACGATGTCCCAGTGTTCAAGGCTGGTGGTGCTAACTTGGCATTCAAAGCTCACCTGAACAGGGCTCTGCACTTTCCCAGTCTTCCCTCTCACTGCTTCTGTGGCCAGGCACCTGCCAGTCCTCCCGCTGCCAGGGACATCCCTGCCTCCTACTTTCTCGCACCCAAACCAAACCTGGTCCATGACCTTCAGGATAGAGCAGGCCTTTCATATGGCTCACGGGCCCCAGCACTTGGCCCTCACCTCCTCCCCAACCTTACTTCCCTCCCACTCATACTCTTCATCTTAGACTTCTTTCAGTTCCACGGGCAATCCAGATTTTCCTTTTTTCTCCATGTCTTTAAGCACACTGTTTTTTTTCTGCCTAGGGCACTCTTTTTACCCCTCTTCATCTGAAGAATTCCAACCTACCCTTCAGGTTCCAGCTAAGATTTCATCTTTCTGGGGAGTCCCTGACCTGATAAACTGGCTCAGAGGCCTTCCTTCGTGCTCCACATGCCTGCCTGTATCCACCTGGCAGCCCAGTCACAATGTGGTACCCCAAGATCCTCCAACAACAGTCCTCAGAGAAATAGGCCAATCCTAATCTCAGACCAAGTCCTCCTGAGCTAATAGCCCCATCACCACATCAAGGGGCTGGATACACAGAAGACACTCACTTATGCCCCTCACATCTAAGTAGAGGCCATGCTACTTTCCCTCAGGGCCTCCCCTCCCCCACAGAGTCAGCCATGGCCTACCCTCTCACCTGCAAGGTCGCCTTGGCCTCCTCAAAGGACTGGGTAAGGGCTTCCTTCTCCTGCTCATGTGAGGCCCGGAGGACTGCAGGGAAAGGAGACCTCTGTGAGCTCAGACACCCAGGCCCTTTACCCGAAAGCCTTCTGGGAGGTGCCATGAGGGCCGGAGAACCTGGGTGATCAGCTGGGGCCCACAGGGGCCAGGGGTCTGGGGATGGTCTTATTCATACTTCCTTTCCTGGGCTTGCAGCTGTGCCAGAAGCATAGTAGATATTAATTAAAAGCTTGTGGAAATGGAAACAAGTTGTATCTTGAGAGGAACTGTGAACCCTACCAGAGTATGGGAGCCACCCACACCTCACTTTGGCTAAGACCCTGCAGTAAGCTTGTCCATCTTGTTCACCATGCCCTCATATGCAGAGGGTCAATGTTTTGTAAGCTGGGTTACCCAAACTTTGAAACAATTAAATCGTTACTTATCGAACCTTAGCATAAAACTGCAGTAAGTACACTTGATTTGCCACCCAGAAATCTATGTCGTCCTGGT
The DNA here is from genome assembly GCF_053574225.1 of Canis aureus. Taxonomy (NCBI): domain Eukaryota; kingdom Metazoa; phylum Chordata; class Mammalia; order Carnivora; family Canidae; genus Canis; species Canis aureus. Next base: position 59,893,812 of record NC_135614.1, on the reverse strand, counting down.
TCTGCTTCTTCACAACTGAGGAACCTTGAGAGGATCACTTCAAATATTGAAAAGTTCTATTGCCTCAACTGTGAAATGAGTTGTTCTAAGGGATGACTCAAGGATGACATGAGAAAACAACATACATGGGCTTTCCAGACTGGGCAGTGCTGGGCAGATTTGCTATCATTCTCCCAAATCAATATAGTTACATATCTTGTGTTTGTCTCTTAAGATTTTATTTATTTATTCATAAGAGACACAGAGAGAGAGGCAGGTTCCCTGCAGGGAACCCAATGTGGGACTCGATCCCAGGACCCTGGGATCATGACCTGAGCCAAAGGCAGATGCTCAACCACTGAGCCACCCAGGAGTCCCTATAGTTACATTTCTTATCCCACCTCCTCTACAGAGTTCCTCATGGAAAATTCCTACCTTGTCTCAGCTAGAAGAAGACAATGTAAAGTGACGAATCAATGGGTGGGATGAAACAGGACAGAGAGGACAGGAAAGAAAAGTTTCACATGACCAAAAGCCTAGGTATACAGTGGGCCTGTGTCAGAGAGAAAACAATGTTCAGTAGTATAAATGTGATAGAGCTGTCAGAAATTAAAGAGATCAGGGCAGCCCTGGTGGCCCAGCGGTTTAGGGCCACCTTCAGCCCAGGGTGTGATCCTGGAGACCCAGGATTGAGCCCCATGTCAGGCTCCCTGCACGGAGCCTGCTTCTCCCTCTGCCTCTCTCTCTCTCTCTGTCATGAATAAATAAAAATAAAATCTTAAAAAAAAAAGAAAGAAAAAGAAATTAAAGAGATCAGCTATAAAAAATTACAGGCTGAATTTTTTTCCAACTATGGGCCAAATTTGTTAATTTGCCTATCAAGACAGGTTCTGATTCCAGGTAAGATAGAGGATATTGACTCCATAACACTTTGTCCTCCTGAATATAGCTCTAAGACCTAGACAGAATGAATGGAGTAGCTATTTGCAGACTCAGAAAAGTAAATGGTAGCAGGGAGACTGGGCAAGAAGATCAGAATTTGAAGTACCATGGAACCAGTAGTCTTAAACAAGACTTAGAATCTCATGTTTTCAAATATTTCAGGATATAATACAAAACTGCTCAGCATATGAATCCAAATGGCTCAGCACACAAATCCAAAATGGCTCAGCATACAAATCCAAAATTGCTCAGCATACAAAGAAGCAGGAAAATCTTAACTTGGCTGAGAAAGACATTCAGCAGAAGCCAACACTGAGATGCTACAGATGTTGGAATTATTAACAGAGACTTTAAGGCAACTGATGTAAAAATGCTTCATGAAGTAAGGGTGAGTATTCTTGAAAAGAATGGAAAATAGAAAGCCTTAGCAAATATATAGAAGCTATAGAAAAGAACCAAAAGGAAATTTTAGAACTAAAAAGTGTAATAAATGAAATTTAGAAAAAACCTCACTGGGTGGGCTCAGTAGCAAAATAGAGATGACACAGGTAAAGAGCCAATGAACTTGAATATAGAGCAATAGAGATTATCTAGTCTTAACAACAGAGAGAAAAACGATTGGGAAAAAATGAACAAAGCCTCAGGGACCTGTAAAACAATCTGAAAATGTCTAATATTTGTGCATCAGAGTCTCAGAAAGGGGAGAGAAAGAGTGCAGCACAGAAACTGTATTTAAAGAGAGAATAGTTGAATGCTTCCCAAATCTGGCAAAATATAAACCTCTAGATTGAAGACACTCACTGAACCCCAAACAACGTAAACCCAAAGAAATCCACACCCAGACACATCATTTTGGATAACTAATGACAAAGAAAAATCTGGAGCAGAACCAGAAAAAAATGGTGCCTTAGAAGAAACAATACTTTGAATGACTGGATTTCTTATGAGAAACCTTGGAGACAAGACAAAGTAAGAACATAAATAAGGAATAAGAACTGCCAAAATAAAAGGACTGTAAATCTAGAATCCTATAGCCATTGAAAATATCCTCAGGAAAAAAAGGTGAAACTAAAACATTCTCAGATGAAACAATGCTAAAATAATCCCCCACCTGCAGCCCTTCTTAGAAAATTGCTTAAGAAACTCTTCAGACAGAAAGCACATGATACCAGAGGGAAACTCGGAACTTCAGGAGTGCAGGAGAGCAACAGAACAGTAAATTCCTAGGCAATAGAATAGACTACTCTTCTTTTTCTTCCCTTGTGCCCCTGAAGATATGAGTGATGGTAAATCAACGTTATAAACAGTGTAACACTTTCTGATGGTGCATTCAATGTAAGTGGATGTAATACCTAAGAGAAGTACCACAAGAAAGAGAGAGGTAGAGACCTGCATGATGGTAGGCTTGCTACATTCCACTGGAAGTGGCAAAATGTGAATTCTAGGTAGACTCTTAAGTATTTTGTAATTCTTAAAGCAGTCACCCAAAAAAAAAAAAAAAAAAAAAGAAAAGAAAAGAAAGACACCAAAACCAACCAAACAAAAAAGCCTATACAAAGAGATATAGTAAAAAAAAAAAAAAAAAAAGAAAAGAAAAAAAAAAAAAAAACACAGAGACAAGCTAAAATGGGATACTAAATGTGTTACTAAAATGCTAAAATGGGATACTATTTCAAATACTCCAAAAGAAAGCAGGGAAAGGAAAGTAGAAGATTAAAAAAACAGAATGACCAGAAAACAGATACAAAAATAACAGACCTACATCCAACCATATCAATAAGAACATTAAACCAGGGGGCGCCTGGGTGGCTTGATCAGTTCAGTGTCTGCCTTTGGCTCAGGTCATGATCTCAGGGTCCTGGGATAGAGAGACCCTGCATTGGGCTCCCTGCTCAGCAAGGAGTCTGCTTCTCCCTCTGCCTTTGCTCCTCACCCTGCTCACCCTCTCTCTAAATAAAATAATAAAATAAAATAAAATAAAATAATAAAATAAAATAAAATAAAATAAAATAAAATAAATAAAATAAAATAAAATAAAATAATAAAATAAAAATAAAAATAATAAAAAAATAAAATAAAATTAAATTAAATTAAATTAAAATAAAATTAAATTAAAATAAAATAAAATAAAATAAATAAAATAAAATAAAATAAAATATAAAATAAAATAAAATAAAATAAAAATAATAAAAAAATAAAATAAAATAAAATAAAATAAAATAAAATAAAATAAAATAAAATAAATAAAATAAAATAGGGCACCCTGGGTGGCTCAACGGTTTAGCGCCGCCTTCAGGCCAGGGCCTGATCCTGGAGACCTGGGATCGAGTCCCACATTGGGCTCCCTGCATGGAGCTTGCTTCTTCCTCTGCCTGTGTTTCTGCCTCTGTGTGTGTGTGTGTGTCTCTCATGAATAAATAAATAAAATCTTAAAAATAAATAAATAAATAAAATCTTAAAAAATAAGAATGCTAAATTAAATGGTTCAAACATTGTAAAAAAGACAGAGATTGTCAGAATGGATCTTATTAAAAAAAAAAAAACCCAGCTATGGGCTATTTACAAGAAACCCACTTTAAATATATGTCACAGGTAGATTAAAAAGCAAAAAGGTAGAAAAAACATTAATCAAAGGAAAATTGCTGTGGCTATATTCATTTCAGATGAAGTACACTTAAGAATAAGGAATATTATGAGGAATAAAGAAGGACATTATATAATGATGAAGAGGTTAGTTTTCTAAGAAAACATAATCCTCAGTGTTTATATACCTAACAAAGGAGCTTCAAAATACATGAAGCAAAAATGAACAGAACTGAAAGGAGAAATGGACAAATATACACAATTATGGTAGGGGTCTGCAACACTCTGCAGTATTCAGTAGAAAAAGGAAGTGTAAAATCTGGAAGAATACAGAGGAACGGAACACTGTCAACATCCTGATTTAACTAATTTATAAAGTACAACTTACAGTGGCATAATACACATGTTTTCAAGTGCACATAAAACACTCACAAGATAGACCATATCCTGAACCATAAAACAAGCCTTAAAAAAAAAAAAAAAAAAAAAAAAAAAAAAAACAAGCCTTAACCAGAAAAGGAGCAAAATACAAACTATGTTTTCTGACCATAATGAAACCAAACTGGAAATCAGTCACAGAAAGAGAACTATAAATCTCCAAACACTTATGAGTGTTCAATGAGCCAAAGAGGAAGTCTCAAAGGAAACTAGAAAATATTCTGAACTGAACAAAAATGAAAATACAAAAACATCAATCCATGGGATTTAGGGAGAAATTTATAGCACTAAGTGCTTATGTTAAAGGAGAAGGGTCTCGGGGTGCCTGGGTGGCTCAGCAGTTAAGCATCTGCCTTCAGCCCAGGGCATGATCCTGAAGACCCAGGATTGAGTCCTACGTCGGGCTCCCTGCATGGAGCCTGCTTCTCCCTCTGCCCTGTATCTCTGCCTCTCTCTCTCTCTCTCTCTGTGTATGTCATGAATGAATAAAAAATCTTAAAAAAAAAAAAAAGAGAAGGGTCTCAAATCAGTCATCTAAACTTCCAGCTTAAGAAATCACAAAAAGAAGAGCTAAGTATAAAGCAGGCAAACAGAAGGAAGAAAATAAAGATAACAGAAATCAATGAAAATCAAAATGGAAAAATCAGGGGGAAAAAATCAAGGAAACCAAAAGCTGGGTTGGGGAAAGGATTAATAAAGTTGATGGACCCTAAATAAGACTGACAAAGAAGAAAGAGAATACACAAACTACCAATTTCAAGAAATTAAGAGGAAATATCACCACAGACACAGAAGATATTTATAACAATAGTATGAGACTACTACAACAATTCCATGCATATAAGCTCAATAACTTAGGTGAATTGTAGCAATTCCTGAAGAACCACAAACTACCCAAACTCACCCAAGGTAAAATACATAACCTGGGCATTCCTATAACTAACTATTAAAGAATTTGAATGTGTACTTAAATACTTTCTGGAAAAGAGATGTTTGAGAACAGATGGTTTATTCACAAACTCTGCTGAACATTTAAAAATGATACAATACCAGTTCTATACAATCTTTTCCAGAAATGAAAGGGGAAGGGACAGTTCTCAATCATTCCATGAGGCAAGCTATACCTTGAAACGAAAACCAGATAGATGGTACAGAAAAAGAGCCCTAGTGAACATAGACACAAACATCTTCAGTGAAATATTACCAACTCGAATTCAGAAATACATGAAAATGAATAATACAATGTGACCAAGTAGGGTTTATGCCAGGAATACAAGGCTAGGTGCAAAATTTGAAACTCAAATCAATGTAACCCAAAATATTAACAGTCCAAAGAAGAAAAATCACACAATTATATGAGTCATAGATCTAAGTGTAAAACTTTAAACCATACAAATTTTGGAAGACAATATAGAAGATTTTTGTTGTCTGGGGTTCAGTATTGAATTTTTAAGATATGATACCAAAAGCATAATGAAAAAAGAAAAAATAATAAATTGAAATTTATCAAAATTGAAGACTTTGCTTTGTAACATACATTGTTAAGAGAATGAGAAAAAAAAAAAACCCTACAGACTAGGAGAAAATATGTGCAAATACAAAGGACTTGTATCCAAAATGTATAAAGATGTCTCAAAACTCAACAGTAAGAACAAGCAAGCTAGTTAATGGGTAAGAGACTTGAATGGACATTTGACCAGATGATATACAGACCACAGGTAAGCACAAGAAAAAATGGTCAACATCATTAGTCATTACTGAAATGCAAATCAAACCCATGATGATATATCACCACACACCAATTAGAACAGCTAAGGTTAAAAAAAAAAGTTGGCAAGTATTCAGTGAGAAGCAACAGTGGAATTCCTGTACTGCTCAGGGGAATGCAAAATGGTAGCCACGTAGGAAATCAGTTTCCCATTTCTCATGAGGCTGAACATACATTTACTATATGGCCTATTCATCCTACTCTTGCATTATTTACCCAAGGGAAATGGAAACTTATGAACACACAGAAATCTGTACATGAATGTTCCAAAGAGCCTTATTCACATTCGCTTCAAACTGGAAACAATCCATATGTCTTACAAGTGGATGAGTAAACAATGGCCTTGAAAAGACAAAACTATAGTGATGGGGAACAAATCAGTAGGTACCAGGAATTGGTGTAGGGGTGGAGATGAGTACAGAAGGATAGCCTGAGGGGCACCTGGGTGGCTCAGTCAGTTAAGTGTCGGACTCTTGGTTTCCACTCAGATCATGATCTCAGGGTTGTGGGCTCAGGCTCCCCCGCAGGCTTCACACAGTGTGGAGAGTCTACTTGGGAATTCCCTTTCTCCCTCTTCCTCTATCCCTTCTCTTTCTTATGTGCTCTCTAATAAAATGAAATAAAATATTAAAAAAAAAAAAAGGATAGCCTGATAGAATTGGGGGGAGGTGGAATTGTTTTGTATCAGATTAAGGTGATGATCACGTGAATGTATACCTGTGTTAGAATGTATGGAACGGTACACCAAAAAAGTCAATTTTACTGTGATAATTTTAAAAATAAAAACATGAATAAGTAAATAAATCTTTAAAAAAAGTTTTAAAAATAAAAACAAAAAAGAAAACAAAAGACAACAAAGAATCATCAATATGGAAAACTACCACTAGTTTTTCCCAGTTATCTATGTATCATTTCCCAAACAAATAAAATCCTTTATTTTCCCTCCCACTATGCTTTTTATTCATTCATTTCATACACATTTATGTACCACCTAATATAAGCCAAGTGATTTAGAAATATCTATGAAGGAATTCTGACTGGTGGAAAGAACTCAAGACAAGCAGTCCCTTCTCCTCTGGGGTTTTTACAAAAGGAAAATTTTCTTATCAATATATTTATAATGCTAAAAAGGGTATCAAAGCAATGTGCAGAGAACAAAGTTGCTTTCCTACAATAGCCTAGTGACATGGGAAAGGTAGATTTTATTTTTTAAAAGATTTTGTTTATTTATTACAGAGAGAGAACATGAGTGGTGGGGGAGTGCAGAGCATGAGGGAGAAGCAGACTCCCTGCTGAGCAGGGAACCAGACTATGTGGGGCTTGATCCCAGGACCCTGAGATCATGACCTGAGCGGAGCAGACGCTGAACTGACTGAGCCACCCAGGCGCCCAGGGAAGGTAGATTTTAGAGATATGGAAACCCAACTGAGATTCAACGTAGATTGTAGAGGCATAGACATTGAACTAAGGTTGAGTGACAGGCCCAGGATTGCACAGCACGTTAGAATTAAAACACAGCTCTTCAAATTCCCTGGGCGAGGGCTTCAAATCCATTCCAAAACATTTTGTGCTAATGTTGCAATATGTTTCAAGAATCTTAAAATTGTTCAGACCTCTGTTCTAGTTATTCCGTTTCTGGGAATCTAAGGACATAACGTGAAATGTGGGCACATCTTTATGCAAAAGACGTTTAGTGCGGTGTTATTTACAGCAGTTAAAATCTGGAAGTCTAGACTCACAGGATATAAGGAAAACCATGTATGCAATAGTCTAACCTTTATCAACATTTACAAGCAGAATAATTACTTGGAAACATGTGGGAAACAATGTTAAATGAAAAGAACAGATCTAAAATTTCACATATAAAATCATCCCAACTGGGGTCGCCTGGGTGGCTCAGTAGGTTGAGCATCTGACTCTTGCTTTCAGCTCAGGTCATGATATCAGGGTGGTGAGATCAAGCCCCAAGCTGGAGGCTCCTTGAGATTCCCTCTCCCAGCTGCTCTCTCTCCCTCTGCTCCTCCTCCTGCTCTGGTGCTCTCTCTCTCTCTCTTTCTCTCAAATAAATAAGTAAATCTTAAAAAAAAAAATCCTATCTGTATCTTTAAAAGATAGTTTTTGGGAAAGATCATGCAAATACTAATGATTAAAGTAAACAATGGTATAACATTTTCTAGGTCTGTTTCAATAGAATAAGAAATGTACATAACCTTCTCCAAAGAAGTTATACAAATGGCCAAAAAGCACATGAAAAGGTGCTCAGCAAAATTAGGCATTAGGAAAATGCAAATCAAAACCACTAGGAGATACCACTCCACTCCCCACTAGGATGGCGACAATGACAACAATAGCAGCAAGAATGGAAAGACAAGTGTTGGCAAGGATGCGGTGCAACTGGAAGCCTCGTGGTTGCTGATGGGGATGCAGAGTGGCGCAGCTGCTGTAGCAAACACTTTGGCGTTTTCTCAAAAAGTGGAACATAGATTTACTGTATGAGCCTGCAATTCTACTGCTGGGTGTACACCCAGGGTAACTGAAAGTGGGTGTGCAAGCAGGTGCTTGTACTAGTGGCACTATTCGCGGTGGCCAAAGGGTGGAGGCAGCCCAGGTGTTCATCAACTAATAAACAAATAACAAAGTATGGTGGGTCCATACCAATAATAATGGATATGACTCAGCTATAAAAAGGAATGGAGTAGTTTTTCAAGTGGGAGAGGAAAAAAGAAATTGTAGCATAAATGTAAGCTGAAGCATGGATGTGCCCTGCAAACATTATGCTGGGTGAAGAAGCCAGACATGGGGTGGGATGGTAGGTCACAGATGGTAAGATTCTATTTACTGAGGGTCGACTGGTGGCAGCCAGGGGCTAGGAGGTTGGGGAGGGATGGACTGCTTGGTGGGTATGGGACTCACTTTCAGGGTGATGAGAGTGTACTGGAATGTGATGGGGTGATGGTTGCAGGGCACTGTGAATGTACGAAATGTCACTAATGGTAATGGTCTTATGTGTATGCTACCAAAATAAAAAAAAATACATGAACTTTGACACACCAACTTTACTAGAATGTTATTCAATTTTTAAAAAGATTTTATTTATTTATTCATGAGAGACACAGAGAGAGAGGCAGAGACACAGGCAGAGGGAGAAGCAGGCTCCATGCAGGGAACCTGACGTGGGACTCTATCCCAGGACCCCAGGATCACACCCTGAGCCTAAGGCAGACGCTCAACCACTGAGCTACCCAGGCATCCTACTAGAATATTATTCTCAAGAAAAAGTCATGAATGTGGCAAAGATGTACAAAACAGAGTTTACTGTGTAAGTATCGTTGCTATTATAAACAATGGCAAAAGTTTGAAATTATCTAAATGCTTAACCAATGGGCTCAGATGAACAAGGGCTGACATTAGAATGCTGTGCAATTACTAAAACTTATGTTACAGAAGTGTAATGACAAGATATTAATAGAATTCAAAGTGAGAACAATTTATTTCCTCCCCCAATGTCTGTGTGTTTATGTGTATAGATGAATATCCCAGGTACACGTACACACACACACACACAGAATGAAAGGGATCCATAGCAAAGGGATAACATTGACTAGTTCTGGTGGAATTACATACAATTTTAATTTTCTCAATAATATAATAAACACTAATAATTGTTTGCTAACTATCTTGTGAAATATTAGGCATTGTTCTAAATGTTATCTATCCATCTACCTGTACATCAAATCATTTAATTCTCATAAAGACCCTATGTATTAGGGTCTTAGAATTTAACTAAATTCTTCAAGTTTACATAACCAGTAAGAGAAGAGGTGAAGATGGGATTCAAACCTGTGGCTGCAGAGCCTCAGATCCCAACCACTATGCGGTAAGATCATTTTGTTTGATCCATAGAGTCTAAATTTTATGATGGCCACATCACATATAAAAAGAAAGAAAGTTATCTGAAAAAAATTGCCTAACTATAAATTTTAAGAGCTGTCATTGTTGTAGGGAAGGAATATGGATATTTTAAAAAGAATACGAATTCTTTTTTAAATGGAAAGGGGGGAAAACTCTCTCAATTAAGGTTAAACAAAGCATGGCGTCAGTTTTAAAGTCATGTCCAAAAGGACAAGTCCCAGGACCCTGAAGATTCCAGCCCTGAAGCAGCCAACTATTTGTGGACCAGAGGCAGGAGGGAGGGGCCAGAAGCGGGGGTGGGTGTGGGGCAATAGTAGAAAGGAGGGGTCAGAGGCAAAAGAGAGGGACCAGAGACAGGAGTGGGGGCCAGTGAGAGTCCGGAATTCGAGAGGTGAATTGGGGAGGTGGGAAGAAAAGAAGGACCCTTCTAAACCCTTGCTAGTGAAGCATCTCCATCCTTACCTTGCAGGGTCTCCTCATGCTCTCCGTCCAGGACTCTTCGCTGTTCATCCAGTTTCTCTCGAAGCTCTAGCTCCCTCTCCTTCTCTACCTGGGGGCGGGAAGTGGTTCAGCGGGGCTTCACTGATCCACACACCAACCCCTGGAGCTTTGTGGAGGTCGGTGATCAGAGTCCCACCCCATCATCCAAGTGATGGAAACAACCTGAGCTCAGAGTGGGCACAGACTTTCAAGACATAGTAAACTTGATGCCCTCTCCAGGCAGGAAGTCTTTGTACTGTGTTAGAGTGTTTCCCAATCTTACACTGCATACAATGAGTATAATGAATTACATGCAAGCAGTTACAAATATTTAGTCAAAAGATAAAGGACTTCCTACTGGGTAAAGGAGTAAGAGATACTTACATCAAAATCGAAAGGTAGTCCTCAAGATTAGAAGGGAGGAGGAAAAGAGAGGGCTTGTGTGTCACCTGGACTTACCTGTTGGGCCCATTTCTTCCTCTCTTCCTCATGTTGCTGGAGAATTCTGGTTATCTCCTTCTGGCACTGCTCGGCCTCCTCAGATGGGCAGAGCTGGACAGCTGTGGCTACAGGTGAGGAAGCAAAAAATTCACACACAGCAGAGGGGAGGTCAGGGATGTGGCAGAGAGGATGTAGGAGGTCAGGGGTAAGTGGTGACAACTCCAGTCTCCAGCTCAAGAATGGTTTTAGATGGGAGATCCAGAGGATCCCTGGGTGGCGCAGCGGTTTGGCACCTGCCTTTGGCCCAGGGTGCGATCCTGGAGACCCGGGATCGAATCCCACGTCGGGCTCCCTGCATGGAGCCTGCTTCTCCCTCTGCCTATGTCTCTGCCTCTCTCTCTCTGTGACTATCATTAAAAAAAAAAAAAAAATAGATGGGAGATCCACCTTCAGCACCAGCCCCTCACATCTCTCTGGCTTCAGAGACCCTCTTTAGTGTAGGAGCCAGTGATCTCATTATGGCCCCTTAGGATCTAGAGCAGAGCTGGGAACTCAGAGGACGGACTCAGCCCATTAACATGCTCTAGCTCATATCTAAAATTTAAAAAAGGGGGATGCTTGGGTGGCTCAGTGGTTGAGCATCTGCCTTCAGCTCAGGTTGTGATCCTAGGGTCCTGGGATCAAGTCCCACATCTGGCTCTCCGCGGGGAGTCTGCTTCTCCCTCTGCCTATGTCTCTGCCTCTCTCTGTATCTCTCATGAATAAATAAAATCTTTTAAAAATTTTTTAAAAAATAAATAAAAGTTTTAAAAAGTTGCTGAGATTTACTTTTACTTCATATACAGATTTCCAGTTTTGCTTGAAGAAGCCCAAGAACTGGCCGCATATACCTTTGTGCCACCCAGGAGTTGACGCTGAGGCACAGCTGTCTTCCCCTTTGTACAGGATGTGGCTCTGCCATTTGCCACAGTCCTTGCCTCTCTCTCCAGAGGGCACATAGAGGGGACCACTCCATCACTTGCTTTACCTGCTGGGGCTGGAGCCTGTGAGTGTCTGGGTGTGTGACCCCCGACTTTTAGCATCCCCTACCCCCATCCTGGCCAACGGCCAGCTAGCTGGAGGCAGAGGGGCTGCTGTGAGTGGGAAGAAGCCTCAAACTGGAAACCTAGATCTCATTAGGGAAACTCCAACACAGGTCCTGCCAATGCCACTCTGAGTCCAACAGGCTCTGGGTGTGACCCAATGCATGATCCACCCTCCCTGTGCCTCAGTTACTCAATATGGGAAACTGGGAAAATAATATTATCTAGCTCACAGGGCTATAGAGATGATTAAATCTGGAAACAATGGCAACAGAAATTATATGAGCAAGATAAGGAGTACTGAGTGCTTACCCAGTGCTCAGGAACCTGTTGAAAGTGCCCCACAGGGAATACGCAGTCCTCACAACAACCCACTGTGGCGGGTACTGTGTTTATCCCCATTTCACAGAGAAGGAAACTGAGAGACAGAGAAGTTATGCAATTGGGCCAGGATCACCCAGCTCACAGTTGGGGGAGAAGGGCTTTAAACCTGCACAGTCTGATCCCACGGCAAGCACCCCTCATTGCCACCTTAACTCTGCTTGCTTACGTACAAAAAGCAGTAAGTGTACTGCCAGGTATTTAGAGGTAGCTCAATAAATGCGCTTTATTTTGAACTACATGCTCTCTAGAGATTCATCATTGCTCATGACAAGTATTAGAGGGGCTGGCATTACTGCTGTGGCTGGCATTATTATATCCATGTTAGTATTATTATCACAGAGTGCCACAGACAGCACTGGCAAAGGGCTTGGGGAGAAAGGTGAAGAATGGGGCTGCTAGCCAGTTAGCTGGCACTGGGCCTCCTATCGGGGTTGGGGAGGAGAGTAGTGAGTCAGTGCCCTGGAGCCCGGGGGACAGCGGTGACCACATTCAGGGAACCCCAGACTCTCACAAACCATTTGGCTCAGGCTCCCAAATGTTGGTCCACAAGACCAGTCCCAGACTGGCCCCAGCCAGGGAGAAGCTCATAAAAAACATAAATCATCACCAATACCATCAGCCCCCGTCCAAGAGATTCCCGTTTAGCTGGTCTGTGGTGGGGCCCCAGAATCTGTATCTTTGTAGCTCCTCCAGGTAATTCTCGTGCACAGGCGGATGATAGAACCTCTGAATTCTGGTCCAGTTGCTTATCTGGTGCTTGAACTCTGTCTACAACGGCCCTGACAGTCTCCAGTCTGTAACTGAACACTTTCGAGGTGGAGAGCTCATTTCATTAGTAGGTAGCTCTGATGGTTTTAAACCAACAATCACACAAAAAAATCCTTTGAGATTGAACTGAATTCCACCTGCCTGTTTCTGTCACCTTGAGGCCCTTGTGCTGACCTCTGAGTCACACTGAACAAGGCTTATCTTTCTTCTCTACAGGGGCACTTCAGACACTTGGAGAGATCTGCTGTCTTTTATTGCAACATCTTCTTTCCAGGTAGAACATCCTCTGCTCCTTTAATTGCTCCTTACAGGACATGGTTTCCAGATTCCTCACCAGCCTGATCTGTCTCCATTGTACTCCCTCCAATTTTTCTGGATTCCCCTAAAAATGTACTTTCCAGAAATAAACTCAGCACTCTGGGTGTGGCATTAATAGCCAGGAACGGGTCAGGACTATCACCTCCCTGATTTTAGACATGATACTCCTATTAATGTAACCTACCTAAGGTCTCATGAGATAATTAAATAGCTATATCACTTCTGTTGATTATAAAGTAGGAAACCTCATGGATGGAGAGGAGGGCATTTATAGGGCTGCCTACTCACCTGTGTCCCCATTGAGGGGACCTAATTCCTGTGGCTCTGGTCTGGGTGGCTGATCTGGTTTTCGGCGCCTCTGGAAGAAATGAGACAACAATGAAGTGAAGGTAGGGGCACCTGGGTGGCTCAGTGGTTGAGCGTCTGCCTTTGGCTCAGGTCATGATCCCGGGGTTTTGGGATCGAGTCCCACATCAAGCTCCCCTTAGAGAGCCTGCTTCTGCCTCTGCCTATGTCTCTGTCTCTGTGTGTCTCTCATGAATAAATAAGGTAGGAAGTCAATGTGAGGATGTATGCTATACTGGATCCTTCCAAAGGCAAGACAGGACTGATTTCCAGTTATGCCAGACCTTGCCCTGGATCCAGTTGCTTAGGCTGCCTCCCTCACTAGCCGAAGGCAGCACTCCCTCTGTAGGGAAGGGGTTCCCATAGCAGGATTTCTCATCATCACCAGGGAAACCTTCAGTGGGGAGCTTGATGCTGATTGACCTCTCCTTAGATTCTTGTGGTTTGTGAACCAACCAGAAGGCCCTCCCTGCCCACCTCTTCCTTCTCCCAGCACTTACTCAGACCTTTTGCTATTATCCTCACCCAGTTAGAGCTGAAACTTTCCAATCTTGAATTCAGAGACAATTACCCTTTCCTCTGAGGACCTACGCTTACCACAGCTTCCTTCCAAGTTCCCTATATTTGGGACAAAGCATCAGAAGTCCAAGCCATGGGGGTGGGGGGTGCTTGGGTGGCTCAGTAGGGTAAGTTTCCAACTCTTGGTTTTGGCTCATGTCGTGATCTCAGGGTCCTGGGATTGAGCCCTATGTCCGGCTGATGCTCAGTGCAGAGTCTGGTTGTCTGCTCCTCTCCCTGCTCTCTCTCTCTCAAATAAATAAATCAGTTCTTGGGGCACCTGAGTGGCTCAGTGGATGAGTGTCTACCTTTGGCTCAGGGCATGATCCCAGGATCCAGGGAGAGGGTTGCACACCGGGCTTCTTGTAGGGAGCCTACTTCTCCCTCTGCCTGTGTCTCTGCCTCTCTCTGTGGGTCTCTTATGAGTAAATACATAAAATCTTTTTTAAAAAAATCAATTCTTTAAAAAGAGAAGAGGTCCAAGCCATGGTTTTACCATGATTATTCTTTGTTAGAGGGGGTGCTTCTCCCAACTATAAAGAGGCAGTGGTACTTACTTGACAGATGGGGATAAGACACCATACTCAGGATGTACTGGGCATCATGATGTCTTATCTATACTACCTTAGCAAATCTTCAGAATGATCCTGGGAAATATGAATATCACCAATTTATTTTTAAAAATATTTTATTTATTTATTCATGAAAGACACAGAGAGAGAGAGAGAGAGAGAGAGAGAGAGAGAGAGAGAAGCAGGCTCCATGCAGGGGGCCCGATGTGGGACTCAATCCCAGGACTGCAGGATCACGCCCTGAGTCAGAGGCAGATGCTTAACCGCTGAGCCACCCAGGGGTCCCTGAATATCCCCAATTTAAAGAAGAGGCAGCTGAGGCTAAGTGAAGTCAGGACTCAATCAAGGTAGATTAGCGAATCGTTGGCAGAGTCAAGGATTTGAGCCATACCTCTGGGTGCTTTAACCAATGTTGGCCAGTATTGGGTGAATCTGATCAAAGGAGGGAACAGATGCCAAAGGGCTGTATTCCAGAGCAGTGCCAGTGGCTCCCAGATTTTCAAGTTTCGTAAATGGTATCTTTTAATTGGAGAGTTGATATGGGTTGATGAGAAAGGATGCTGAAAAATATTATTTGCAGACTAACACTATCATTTCATAAAATAGAGCACATGATAACCTTCCAAAATATAGTAAGGAAAGCTCAAGACTTTTCTTCTGGGAAAGGGGAACTGACATGCTTATTCAACGTTATACACACACCTACACCTTTAATTTTTTCCACTTCACCCCAGCTGGTGGAAAGTCGGTCAAGGCCTGGCCCTGGCCACTGGGCCAGAATCTGGGGTAGAAAAAAAAAAAAGTTAAGCCATTCTGTACACTTTTAAAAATGTTTTCGGGTAGTAACTAGACTTACTGTGCTGATTACTTCACAATATATGCAAACATCTAATCATTGTTGTATACCTGAAACTAATATAATATTCATATGTCAATTATACCTTTAAAAAAGGATGCTTTGGGACGCCTGGATGGCTCAGCAGTTGAGCGTCTGTCTTTAGCTCAGGGCATGATCCCGGGGTTCCAGGATTGAGTCCCGCATCGGGCTCTCTGTGAGGAGTCTGCTCCCTCTGCCTATGTCTCTGCCTTTCTCTCTGTCTCTTATGAATAAATAATAAAATCTCTAAAAAAATGTTTTTTAAAGATGCTTTTAAAAAACAAAAAAAATTTCTAGATCCCATTTTAAGAAACACTTAAAAGGGGCATCTGTGTGGCTCAGTCAGTTAAGCATCTGACTCTTGATTTCAGCCCAGGTCATGATCTCAGGGCTGAGATGAGGCTCGTGTCCAGGCTCCATGCTGTCTGGCTCCATGCTGGGTGTGGAGCCTGCATAAGATTCCCTCTCTCCCCGACCCTGTTCCCCTCCCCCATCTCCCTCTCTAAAAAAAAAAAAAAAAAGAGAGAGAGAGAGAGAGAGAGAGAGAGAGAGAGAAATAAATAAGCCAGCCTATGGGAAGGCTTTGAAAATGTTCCATTACGAATTATCACTGTAAAAGACAAACTTTACTTTTTACTATGGTAACAGATTTTTAAAAGTAAATTATTGCACAAAATTATTAACAATTTCCTGAACTAAAGAATGATTGAAATGCTGCTAGAAAGCATACTTCTGGCTGGAGAAGGAAGTCAAGTCAAGGGAAGGCTTCTACAACCTTCAACTCCTGCCCCCAAAGTACCCAGCCCAGAGCCTGGTACGATGTGAGCCCCTGGCCAGTTGAACATGACACGGCACTATCACCCCCATCCAGGTCAGTGGCTGGGGCAGGCGCTCCGTGGCTGCGGATGCCTGACAACTGAGTTCTCCTTCCACCCTGTGAAGACGGGGCTCTCCCTGCCCAGGCGAGAGGGGATGCCTGGCCCAGGCACAAGCCAGGGGAGCTGTCAGAGCAAGAATCAGGGAAGTGATGGGAGCCAGCCTCTCTACTCTGGCCTGTAGGAAGAAGGGAGATAAGTGCTTGTCACATCCTGGTTGCCACCACTGGTTATACTCATCTGGGGATGTTTTTATGGGACTGAGAATTCCTGAATTCCAGTCCTGGCTCTTCTACAAACCTGGGCAAATTTCTTCCCTTCTTTGGGCTCCTGCTCCCTCCTTTGCAAAACAGAGTCAAGAACACAGTAGTGGATCCCCACGGTGTTCCAACTCTAGGCCTCTGCCCACAGCCCCTCTCGATAGCGCTGATGGGCAGAGTAATTACAGTGAGGAAACCCAGGGAAGCAAGACATGGTCACATTGTGCCTTGATGGCAAAATCCACATCAGAACCAGGTCTTAGCACATTAGAGATGGAGTGGTGTGTTAAGAACTCTGGGATTTAGGGATGTCTGGATGGCTCAGTCGGTTAAGCTCTTGGTCATGATCTTGGGGTTGTGGGATTGAGACCCACTGTCCGGCTCTGTGCTCAGCATGGAATCTGCTTCTCTCCCTCTGCCCCTTCCCACCCGCCCCCACCCCAATCTCTATCTCT
Organism: Canis aureus; assembly: GCF_053574225.1. NCBI lineage: Eukaryota > Metazoa > Chordata > Mammalia > Carnivora > Canidae > Canis > Canis aureus. The sequence continues at coordinate 59,876,775 of NC_135614.1, read as the reverse complement.
AAAATAAATAAATAAATAATAAAATCTTAAAAAAAAAAAAAAAAGAACTCTGGGATTCTAGAATTACCCAGACCTGGATTCAAATCCTAAATCTAACACTGTATGATGGCATGGCCTCTCTAAACCTTGGTTGCCTCATGAGATTGTTTTAAGGATTAGATGGGATAATGTACCTATAATGTCTGGCATAGTCTAAGAGCTCAAACATTGCCTGAGTTTATTACTTTCTGTTTGAAAAGCAGTGCTTTGGTAGATCTCCCTCAGGGTGGCCTGAAGTAAGATCATAAAGCTCATAAAAAACTGTCTCCTGCCAAATAACAATCACAGAAGGGTGAAAAGCTCTTCTCCACAAACGGCTTCCAGACCACAGGCAGGATGTATAACCAGGGGCTTGAGTCCCCAGATCCTGATAAAATCACTCCCAGAATTACTCCTTCCAATGACGTTCAAGACTCATCACTCTCTGTCCTTAGGCTACTATCCTCCTCTTCTTTCCTATTTCTTTAATGAATATTTATAAACATCTTCCTCCAATTATAGGAGTAGTAATAATAGATATATCTATTCATTATTTGAACATTATATATACTTTATATGTTTTACTTTTTCAACTACATTATAAGCATTTACTACATGGCATTAAATATTCTGTAAATATATTAATTTTCACGACTCAAACATTATATCTTTGTGAACAAATTCAATCATTTGATTAATAATCTGCATGAGTACTTCGGTTATTTACATTTTTAAATTTCCAAATTATGCTTTCACTAATCACCTGCCGATTTATACGATTTTTTTTTACATATCCCAAACTACTGGTTCTACCTTCCAGAAAGGTTCTACCAATGAACACACCCACTACTGGCACATGAGAAGGCCAGTTTCAGTGCAACCTTGCCAACATGGAATAGTACCATTTTTTAAAAAATAGTGGGCAGATTTGGTAGGCCCAAACCAAACAAGCCTATGGTATTCCTGGCCCCAATGGGTGCATCCATGTGTTCAAGACCGACCCAAGCTGCTCAAGCCCATCCCAGCATGGTGCACCCTCCAGTTCCTCAGGCTTCCAGGCTGAGCTCATGTCACATTTCTCCTTTGTCTCTTCCCAGGGCTGAGTTAGTTCCTGGTGGCTCTGTGCTCCAGTACCTGTCCGAACACCAGCATGAGCACCTGTCTGGTTACCTGTGTTTCTCCAGCTAGGCCAAGGGGGCTCTTTGAGGATAGGGATCATTTTTGAAACTCACTTTGGATTTGTCCCAGCATCTGTTATGATGCCCAGAACACAATTTCTAGGAATGTGGTCTATGGGTCTCCCGTATTAGAACCACCTGGAAAGCTTGCTTAACACAGCCCCCAGGCCCAGTTCTGGACCCACAGAGTCCAAGGGTGATGTGTGTGCCAGGAAGCTCCCATCTGCCAATCTATGCAGGAGGTCCTGATGCTCACAAAAGCCTAAGGACACAGAGCCCAGAGCTGAGTAAGAATTGATAAGCAGCCACTACATGGAAAATCCCCAGGTTGGGGCTCCAGCGGCTTCCTCCTCAGAGGCTACAGAGCAGAGTACAGCCTGCAGTGGGACAGGACAGGGGCTGGGAGGGGGACACAAGAATTTCCCCTTCCAAAAGCAGACCGGGGAGGGCCAGGGCTGGGGTGGGGCATCCGGATCGAGCTCTGGAAGAGAGATAGCAGGGTTTCCTGAGTTGATAGAAACTGGAAGAAGAGAGCCAGGGGAGCAGTTGGCAGCACAGGACGTATAAGCAGAACCCCTGACCGGGGGAGACACCAGGAGACCTGGGTCCCAGCTTTCCTATGAGCCTTTCAGGAAGTCCCTTGCCTGCTCTGGTCCTCAGTTTCTGTATCTGCCAGGCGTCAGGGTTGGAACAGTTCTTCCAAACTCCAGGGCAGCCCTTCCACTATGAAGGCTGGAAATAGGGTGCTTTTATCTTGGTAACACACACAGTTCTGGGGCCCAGCTCCTTGTTGTCAAGCAGACCAGAGCCCTGCTTTGGGTTCAACCTGAAGCCAACCCGATTTGCAGCAGGATGTGGCTGCCAAATACAGGTACAAAGTCAGGGTCGAGGGTATCCCCGGTGGCCCAGCGGTTTAGTGCTGCCTTTGGCCCAGGGCGTGATCCTGGGGCCCCGGGATCGTGTCCCACATCGGGCTCCCTGCATGGAGCCTGCTTCTCCCTCTGCCTGTGTCTCTGCCTCTCTCTGTGTGTGTGTCTCTCATAAATAAATAAAATCTTTAAAAAAAAAAAAAGTCAGGGTCGAGTGGGAGGACAGTGGCCAGAGCTGTGGAAAAGCCCGATGAGCTCAGATTGGGTCCAGTGAGACCCGTAGAAGACGCTTGCATTTTGAAAAGTAAATTGACAAATTGGAATACATCCAAAAGGAGTTGACAAGATGTGGAAGGAGGCACAAAACCAAATTATAGGAGGTACTGTTGACAACAGTTGGTCAGCGTCAAGAAGAGGCAAGAAAACCTGGCCGCTGTCTTCAAATCTCTGCAGGACTGTCACGAGGTAGAAGCTGCTAGTGTGTGGTCCACACATCCTTAGAGGGCAGGCTTGTGGCTAAGGACTAGAAGTTTCAAGAAGTTTCAGTTCAACATGAAGAAGAATTTCAGAACTGCCCCAGACAGAGATAAGCTGCCTTACTAGAGGTTGGGGGTGCAGTGGTGACAGTGAGTTCCCCATCACCAGGAGCATGCAAGAAGAGGTAAACTTCATTTCACAGGTGGGACTGAGTGATTACAGAGGACCTTGAACTCCAACAGTCTATAATTCTATAAAGTATCCTTGATGTTCAGCAAGTAAAGCCCTCAGGTAAACACAGAGTACAGGTGGTGTGGGAAAGCCACCAGCATTAACACAGTCTCGGGGGCTCTGTTGAGTATTATCCAGGTTGTAGTACTTTGGAGTAAATTTCCATAGTCCTGTACTAAAGCCTAGGGGGTAGAATCCTCAATTTCCCTCAAATTGTGAGCTGCACCAGGCATGGGTGAGTAAGGCAGGAGCAGCTCAGATGGAAGCCGCCCAGCTATTCCTTCCGCTGGGGCTCCTGCTAGGATGGAAGCCAAGAGCAGCCTTGAGGATGGCTCAGCCTTTCCAGAAGACACTTGGTCTCACCTTGCTTTAGGGACATCACTCCATGCTTTCCACGGGCCTTTGGGCTTTGTATAATTCTGACTGAGTGGTATCATTTACATCCTCATTATTTTTGCCTCCCTTAGAGAATTTAATAATCAAAGGACCCTTAAGAGTTACCCAGCTCCTTTCCTGTCGCCTGGCTTCCCTGGGCCACAGAGTCCTATTACACCCTTTCTGGCTGAGGAATGCTTCCTGGGACCCAGAAGGCAGGGTTGGCAGGGCCCCTGGAGACAGTTTATTCCATTCTTCATCTCCTATTTCCAGATGGAGAAACTGAGGCCCAGAGGTGGGGCAGACAATACTTGTCAGAGGCCACAAGGCCAGGGAGCAGAACGCTACTGAGAATCCAGATTCAAGGCGGAGCCTGGACGCCGTTCCTTCTCCTATATGCATACACCAGATTGATCTCAGCAGATGAAGTCTAGGGGACAGATGATTCTGGGTCTCACGGGACTCAGGTCACAGCCCTCTGCAGTATCAGAGCTGCTTTCCGGAGGCTGCGCTCAGCGTGGGCGGGGCCCCTCACCAGTAGTTTCAGAATCTTAACAACCAAGGCAGAGCCTATTGGCTGAGGGTAGAGACAGGAAGGAGGTGGGGGTGGAGGCCCAAAGGCCCCCCCCCCCTTCCAGAAAGGGGAGGAAAGGCAGGGCCTAAATGTTCAGGGCTGTTGAGAAATATTGGTGCTCACACCCAAATCACAGAGGCCCAGATGGACGATCACCATAAACACAGGTTTTCTCCCCTATCTCTAAGATGGGCAGAAGTGTTTTGCCAAAGTGATGCCTGAATTTGATTTCATTTTCACAGTGTCAGGGACACCGAAGATGTAGCTTGCCTCATTCATGCTACAGAGTGTGACGTCACCACCGCCCACCGCCTGCCTGGGGATAGAGTGGTTTGGCTACACAACCACCCCAAAGGCAGGAGGGCCAGCCTGGACCCCTCGGCTGTGCTGGGGGCACTGCCTATTCTCTGAACACCTGTGATGCCCCCAGAGCACCCAAGTCGGGGCTGGATGTGGTCTCTAGTGTTCCTATCTGATTGACTGACAAATGAGGCCTCAGAGGAGGACAGAACCACTTCCCTCTTGCGCAGACCATGGCAGACAGTGGGGAAGGCCTTGAGCACAGAGCCCAGCCTCGCTCACAGATGGAGGAGCTGAGGCCTACAGAAATGTTTCCCAGTGCACAATATTCCTTTTCTTTCTCCCCAGAGCCCATGCTTCCCTGTCCCCTAGCAGCTTCCCAGGGTGTCTACCAATTCTGGGGCACCTGGCAGGGCCTGGAGCTGGCAAAAGCACTCAGCACCATTTCTGGCATTTGGGTCAGCCTGAGACCCTGAAGGGGTGAGATAGAAAATGATGTCGGTGGCCGGGGCAGAGAAAGAGACATGCTGAGGGCACAGACAACATATCAGATATCCACCCATCTCCCCAACCCAATGGCAAGCAGCCGAGTTGGGAGGTGGTGGGATGGAGCGGGGTTTAGAGTCAAAATCCTGGCTTGCCACTTGCTTGCTGTGTGACCTTGGGAATGTACCCTACCCTCTCCGGGCTTCTGTTTCCTCTTCTGTATGGTATGGAGTTGGGTGATGGGATACATCAGAGTCCTTCTTAGTTTTGACATACTTTGGATGTAGAAGAAGGGGCAGAGTGAGGTCATTCGGACACCTCATCCTGTATCAGTCCTGGCACGCTCATTTGCTCCGGGCAGAGCAGGGCAGGCAATCTGACACACTCAGCTGTCAACCCCTGCACGAAGAGGGCTTCTCCAGAGGCCAAGAAAGAGGCACCCTTGCTCAGGAAGACCTGAGTGGGTGTCCTGCGCCCTTCATGTATACCCTCTGTCCTCGAGCAGCCCCTGTGGGAGGCAGTAATTGCCTGGAGCAGAGGGTGACAGGGAGCCCAGTAGCCACCCACCCCCAGGTTATATGCAGCACATATAGACACCCTGTAGCCCTGCAATTGCACTGCTAGCAGAGAGACACCCATTAGTGAGGACAACAGTACCTCCAGGGTGCTCAGGGCAGAGTCGTGTGTAATAGGGAAACACTGGGAACCAGCTTCATACCTGTCGTGGGGACTGGCTTGATACCCTAAGGTACCTCATACTACGCAAGGTCATAAGTTTAAAAAATGAAGCACATTTTACATACAACGTCGGAAAGACATTTGGTAAAATACCAAAATGCAAAATGAACTATTTCTATTATACAGAAAAGCACAACCTGATGACACTTGTCATATCTTGAGAAAGGACTAAGATCATTGTAGCCAAGGATGGGGAGCTTTAGTCTTACCTGAATTCTTAGAATTTTTTAAACAATGATGCATTCAAGTTTTACTCATGTGCAAAGAAATCAACAACAGGAAGAAATACGACTCTCGAAACCTAAAAGCAGCGAAGGCAGGTCATTATCCAGATGGAGAAGTGAAGGGGCAGGGAGAGGACCCCCTAGCTCAGATCCCCAGCAGGCTAGCGGAAGGGGCAGGAGTCAGACCACAGCTGACTCCCTGGGCAGTGCTTTCCTCCATGGATGCCACGACTGCTGGCCGAAAGCACCCGGGCCTTGGCCAAGCACCTCCTTGTTTGCCATGCTCCCTTCTCTTCTGGTGAACCCTGGGTCCAAACAGAGGCCTGGGGTTCCTGCTGCCCTCCCTCGACTGATGGTGGAGGTTGACAGTGGGGGTGGGAGTAATGAACCTGAAGATATATCCACAGTCCCCAGGGCTGCTGTAACAAACTACCACAAAGTTGGAGCCTTAAGACAAAAATGTATTCTCTCACAGTTCAGGAGGCTAGAAATCCAAAATCAAGGTGTCAGGAGAGTTGGTTCTTTCTGGAGGTCCTGGGGGAGAAGGTTTGACCCTTTTCTCCTTCTCTCCCGGATTCTGGGGCTTGCCAGCAATCCTTAGTGCTTCCTAGCTCATGTGTCTACATCCTTCCAGTCTCTACTTCTGTTATCTCTGGCTTTCTCACTGTCTACATTTTCCTGTTCTTATGAGGAAACAGTCATTGAGTGAAGGCCCACCCTATTCCAGTAGGACATTATCTTAACTGGATTCCATCTCCAAAAAAACCTATTTCAAATAAGGTCACATTCATAGGTTCTGTGTGTTCATGAGTTGTGTATGGTGGGGGCACTATTCACTCCAGTACAGGTAACTTTCCTAACGTCAGGGCTATTTCCTTAATCACTGGGCAGCTGGTAGGGTTGTGTGGAGCCGTGGAGAAGTGGCAAGGAGGTCTACAAGGTTCCTTGCACACCCAGTAAAAGAACACCACCACTGGGGGAGAGGGAGAAGCAGAAGTAGGTCAGGTTGTACATCACTTATCTGGAGGAAAGCACGGACGTAGGATGGATGTTTTATGTCTTATAAGGCATTTGGCCTAGATGTTCTGGAAGATTCAGGTTTGAAAATAAAGTGACAAGATAAACGATTTTTAGGGATTAAAATTCACCTGGCAAGAGAAGCAGGATGACTTGTCTTCAGGTAATGGACAGATTTAGATCTCCACATGCTAAAGATGGATGGATTTTCCTCTTGCTCCTACTCTCTGCCCACGTTGGACTCCTGGAACCTCCTCCTCCCCCACCTACAGGTCCAGCTCTCCCTGGTCATCCAGTAGGCCTCACAGTGCTCTGAGGGTGGAGGATACTGAGAGGACAAAGGTGGAAACCAATCAGGCCAACCATCATCAGGCTTTTCCTTTTATTTGGAGGGGTATCCCTACATTTTCCAAGTCTTTTTTTTTTTTTTTTTTTTGAACCTGAATGCTCACAAGTGTTACACTGAGACCCCTTAGAATCCCTGTTCCAGGCAGATTTACTAGCTGCTCCATGAACACTGAGAGGTTAGTTGGCAGTGCCCCCTCCCACCCCCAAACCCAGGACCATCATCAGCTTGACTTACATGGTAGCCCGCTTCTGGGCAATGAATCTGAGGTTTCATGTATTCTGCCTTGTTTACAACAAAAAAGACATGAAATCTGGGCCCCAAACTCAGCACCCAACGGAGGCAAAGATGGATGTCTTTAGGTGACTGGGTACATACCCTGCCCTTGGGGGACCTACATTAGCCATCTGGGAATTCAACTACAAAGGAAAAGAACAGAATTGAAAACATGTACATGTGCAGAAAATGTGTTGCCAAAGATTGTGTCTTTAAGGCAAGGATTATTAGAAATTTTTCTACCCAAGTACAGAGGTCTCTTTATAAAATAGAAATCTGGCTTTCAACCTCACAAGCTTTTCAGAATGCAATGCATGGAAGCCTGTATTGGCTCTAGCTGGGATGATTTTCTGGGGTGGGCAAAACCCCATCAGCTCAGAGGCTACATACACACCAACATCTCCATGATGCCTGGGGCAAGGGGCTCAGTGCCCAGGAAAGTCAGCTTCCTCTCACGTTCAATTGTCCCATCCTTGGCAAACCAAGCTAAAAGGTCAGGTTTGCCCAGTTCCTATTGACAAAGTGTCAGGAGCCTGGACTTTTCTATATTCCACTTACCCCAACACAACTATCTAGCCCCACCCCACCAACCCTCAAAACCCAGCCAAGATGCCAGCTCTCTAGGGAGGCCTTCCCTCAGCCCCTCCTCTCCCCTCTGAGCTCAGAGCCACCCCTCTCACCCATTAGGATGAAAACACAAAGATGCTCATGAATAATGAGGGTAGGAGTGGGGAATGTAAACAACCAAGTGTCCAAACTGGTTAAATAAGCCATGGAACATCCACAGAATATTAAGTGGCCATTAAAAATCATGTTTCCATGGACTATTTAACAAGAATGCCCCAGCAAAATATTAACTAGAATATAACCAATTTAAAATATATTGCCAATTGTGTAAAAAGTCACCCTCGTGGATATTATTTATATAGGAAAAATAGAAGGACACTGAAGTGTATGCAGAGGCTATGTCTTAAGGGTGATTTTTTAAACTTCTTTATATTTTTCCAAATTCTGAATTTTCTTTTTTAGGATTTTATTTATTTATTTGAGAGAGAGTGAAGGCAAGAGAGACAGTGAGTACAAGCTGTGGGAGAGGAAAGGCAGAGGGAGAAGCAGGCTCCCCACTGAGCAGGGAGCCTGATGCGGGACTCGATCCCAGGGCCCTGAGATCATGACCAGAGCCGATGGCAGACGCTTAACCAACTGAGCCACCCAGGCTCCCCCAGGTTCTGAAATTTTGCCTCAAACATTATAATAATCGGAATTAGATTTCTTAAGTGGAATCCTAAAATATTTACTAGTCCTAGGCTTGCATCTCCTCTTCTATTCTTGACAAAATGTCACCTGACCTCTGCTTGAACTTCTCCAGAGATGGGGAACTCGCTACCTCTTCCTCAGAACAGGTGGAATCTGGCTTCCTTTAGCTTCCCCTATGGGCCACAATTCTGCCTTCTGGAAAAACAGAAAACAAGGCTGCTCCCCAAGTCTCCTTGGCAACACTTCAATGGCCAGGCTCCAGGCTTCATGTCCCCAACCCCAAAAATCTTCCAGGGACATGAATGTCCCCCTATTTCCTACATCCCTGTTTGCTTTCCTTGGGTACAATCTAGGCAGTGATGTCCTTAAAGTCTCCTTATGACATTCTCCACATGACCTCTATTCTTGCCAGTCAGTGTGTCTCAGGGGCTCCGCTGCATGCATTCTTTCTCCTAATCTTGAGACAACCCTATGACCCAGGAGCTAATCTCACACCCATCTTACAGATTAGGAAACTGAGGCATGGAGGAGCCAAGTCCTTTCCACAGTCACTTAACCAATGTGCAATAGAGCCAGGACTGCGGCAGCACCTAGGCAGAGCCTGCTGTGCCCGGTGAGTAAATGAATGCATGAACCTTGCCCTGAAGCCCATGCCCTTAGCAGCCATGGTTGGTCTCAGAATTATGTACGCCCACGCGGGGCTCTTCCAGGCCATTCACTTCTGCATCCCTCCCCACCCCCCCTTTTCTCTCACCCGGCCTGCTACCTGGAGGTGCTCATGAAGGGCTCCTGCACGACAGACCCATTGAGAACCTGGTGCCCAAGGCCCAGTAGTGGGAGCCGTGCTGAGTTGGTTCTCTGCCACTCTGCTCTGGACTGTGGTGCCATGAGTCAGAGTCCTGGGGACCAGGGATTTCAGACATCATACCAGGCACACACACAGGGGCTTGACCATGAGGCACTAGGTGCCCTTCCCCACCCCTGCCCGGGGGGTGGGGGGCGGAAGCTACTGGGGATGGAAGGCCCCTCTGTACTCCCATGTTACTCTTACAGGCAAATTCGTGGAAAATGTTTCCCTGGCCTCTCCCCTCTCTGCCCATCCTCCTCCCAAGTCTTCCTGGGGACATGACCATATCACCCATGGTATCAGTCAAGATGGATTTAGGAAGGACCAGAAAGTGCAGATGGCTCCTCAGCATCCACCTGCCAGGGATCCCTGCTCAGCCATCATCAGGATTTCAACTCATCCCAATGAGGCAGTGACAGCCTCAGGTGGGGTGTCTTGGCTAAGGCCACCAGGCACAGTAGACTACAGAACTCAGCACACCCTCTAATCTTTGAACTTGGAAGGACTGAGAGGTCCCAACGGTCAAGCCTCTGTCCCCAGCCAGGGCAGTGCCCGCTGAAAGCTCTGGGCTCATTCCTTGCTGCTTGCCACCCCTGCTTTCCACAGTGAGCCCATCATGCTGCACTTTCTCTGGCTCAGTCTCAGCTCGGGCTCTTCTCTCTGCCTCCAAACCTTCAGTGCTCAGTCAAGGCATCCACACCCACCCCTCCCCACATCCAAGGAATCTTCCTGTATTTCTCAAGGCTGGGTGAGGTAGTGCTGTTGCTCCCCGGGGCTAACCCCGACCCTGATTGGCTGGCCTTCATCTGCTCACTCAAATATTTACGCAGCACCTACTCCATAGGAGGTGATGAGCACCAGCGGGGGTGCAGAAAACCAGGCTCCGCTGAATAGCTTTGCCACCAACTGGCTCTACGACTTTGGACACATCACTTCTCCCCGAACCTCCGTGTCCTCACCCATAGAGTGGCGAAGATTCGGCAGCTCAGCCTAACTTCTTGGGCTTTTGTAAGGCTCGCAGGATGTGAAAGCACTCTGTAAACTGCCACTCAGCGTGAGTCATTGTGACCATGACCTAACCCCTCTGTAGTGTGAGCTCATTTTTGTACATCCCATCCTTAGAGCCCTGGGTCTCCCTGAGGGAATGACAGCTGGTGGGGATGGCCTTGGGAGCTCAGGCCTTCCGGGGTTTGGCACCTGGATGAGAAGCTGGGCAGGAGCACAGCCTGGAGGGATGGAAACAGGCATGAACTTTAAGTGAACTGACTTATAAATCCTGCCACACAGGGGCAGGGGCCTGGCATTGCTGGGGCAGGGAAGATGTGCCAGACTGGCCTAAGGCAACAGAGTGAAGGCTTTTGGGCCAAAGGGCTCTGGAATCCATAAGAAGTCACTGGAAGCACAGAGTAGGGGAAGAGACAAAGAGCACTGGGCTAGGGGACTGGATGCCTGGGTTCTACTCTAAGCTACTCTATGACCTCGGTCAAGACTTCCCTTCTCCAGGCCTTACCCTCTGATCCATGCATCAGCCCAGGTGGTACCCAAGGTCCCTTCCCACTGAGATAGTCTGTGCAGGCTTTACTTGCCCTTCATGGTTTGGGGGTGGTAGGGGAGGGTCATCCAGTTCAGACTGTGACAAGGACAGACAGGGACAGCTGGTAAGGCTCTTGGAAGGGCAAGGCGGCAAGGGAACCCATGCCCGCTGTTAGAAGGGTCAGGCCTGGGACAGGGCCCCTCTTCTGGTCTCCTTCTGCCCCTGCCTAGATGGAATTCACTCTTGGCCCACTTTGCAGACTGAGACATTGACACAGGTACAGACTCTCAGACCCTTGGAAATCTTCCTGCTCATCTCCCTCCCTCTCCCCCTAGAGGGAGAAACTGAGGCCCAGAGAGTGATAAGGGCTTGCTCCAGTTCACCAAGCACGTCTACAGTGGAGCCAGGACTGATGTCCACCTATCGCCAGCTCCGTTTCGGGTCTCAAGCCAGGCTCAGCTTTATCTGCCCACAATCCCTATCTGCCAGCCCTCTGCTTCCACTGCTGTAGGTAAGCCTCAGTTTCCCTGCTGCAGTAAGGGATGACGTGAGGGATTCCCAGCCAGAGCTTGACGAGGTTTTCTGAACTAGGAATAAAGGAGGAGCAAGAAAAGCAGAGGAGGTATTGTACTTGGGGTGAAAACTCCTCTCTCAGAACGAGGCACACGGCATGGAAAGTTTGCCTTGGTCCCAGCAAAGCGGGAGAGAGAGAGAGAGAGAGATTCAAGTTTTATGAAAAATAACTACATTTTGTTGCAGTTTGGGGCTTCTCAGGGTCCCCAGGGAACTGCTCACCAAGTTCATGGGACCACCTATTCCCACCTGGCTGAAAAGCAGGCAGTAGTAGGAAGAAGGCTTAGAATTTGAGGGCCCTCCCTTTCCCCTCTGCGGCTCGGGTCCCCGAAGGAAGTCGTCCTTCGGCTCCAGGCTCTGACCTTCTGGGCTGCTCAGAACCCAGGGGCACCTGGTCCCACTGCCAGAAACCCGAGTAGAGTCTCCTGGGTCCTGACCCAGCTCCGAGGCCCCTCGGGGGGAGGGACAGGAAGGAAACGCAGGGCAGCAGCAGGCGGTGGATCTCCTCCCTCTTTGGCCCCTCCCAGCTACCCCCAGCACAGCCCACGTGCACCGGCTGGGGGCCCCCCAAGAGGCTCGCGACCCGCGCTTCTCCAACTTCAGTGTCTGTTGTCATCACCCGGACAGCTCGTTAGAAGGCGGGTCCTGTTTTAGCAGGTCCGGGGCGAAGCCCGAGAGTCTGCATTTCACACGGGTCCCGGGTGGGGCCGCTGCTGGGACCCCGAGGGCCACTCTGCGAGGCGCGGCCTCGGGACGCGGGAGGCGCGCGAGGCCCAGAGAGGTCGCGTCACCTGGCCGGGGCGGCCCAGCCAGCAGCCCCCGACCCAAGGGAGCCCGGCACCTGCCTCGGCCCGGGCGGTTCCGCGGCGGGGCGGCCGGCTCAGCGGCGCTCGCGGGGCCCAGGCGCCGTGCGGGTGCACTCGGCTGCCCCGCGCGGCTCAGCCCGGCCGGCTCTGCCCGCCTTCCCCCGCGCCCGCCCCGCCGTCCTCCGCCCGGCGCCCCGGGAGGCTCGCAGGGCGGGCGGCGCCCACGGGCCCGCGGCGGAGCGGCTCCGCGCCCCCTCCCTCCCGGGGCAAACTTCGCCGCCCCGGCCCTTTACCTTTCTGGGGGCTCCGCAGCAGCTCAGCCGGCTGTGCCCGCCGCCCATCCTCCTCCGGGGCTCCGGCCGCCGCCGCCCAGCTCCGGGCGCCCCCCGCCCCGAGGACCGCGCGCCCGCCCGCCGGGGCTGCCGGCGAGACCCTGAAACTGAACCTGGAAGCGCAGACTTGAGCCGGCGCTGGGGCGGCCGCGCGCCGTAAATACCCGAAGAGCAGGGCCTCGGGGGTTCGCGGCGCCGCCGCCCCCGGCAGGTGACCCGACTCTGCGAAAGGCAACCACCTCGGGCCGGGCACAGAAGGTCCCTACGAACCACGGATGCTTTTCCGGGCCCTGGGCAGAGAAAAGGTCAGGAAGAAAAAAAAAAAAATTAAAACAATTACTTAGAAAACACACAGCTACCGTTTCTTGAGAGCTGTGTCTGTGCCGGCTACTTTGCACGTATTACTACCCCCCCTCCAGCCCCCCAATCTCCTTGCAACAAAGGTATTATTCCTCCCACTTTACAGGTTAGGGAAGGGAGGCTCAGAGACATCATTTGCCGAAGCTCACTAGCTAGGGAGTAGCCGAGCCCAAATAAATTCTAGTTCTAATTGGTGACCCTAAGCTTTGAACCACTTCCCTACAAATACATAATGATACTTAGTTTAATTGTAATGCCTCTTCACTTCTGGGTCAGCCGTTCTTTCCGGGTCACGAGCATCTGTAATACGCTGTCCGTCTTGGACGGATGATGGTACCCATTACAGCCACCTTGTGAAGTAGACAGGCGGTGGGAATAAGGGACAGATCTTCAGATCTTGTCGCTGCCTGGGCAAGAGAATTTTTATTTACTGCCACTTTGTTACTACCTGGGGTTTCTGAGAGTGGCAATGTAGAAAAAAACCACACCGAACTTTGAAAATCAGCGTGCGTGTGTATCTGTGCATCTATTAGCAAATTATACAAGGCCCGGAGACACTTGGGAAGGTATGCTAATGTGAGAGGGACTTACAGTCATGAATGAGGAAGAGTAAGAGACCACAAAGGAACCTCCCCCTCCACAGAGTATAAGACCAATTGCAGCAGGTTCTAAAAAAGGAAACTAAAGATACAGATGATACAAGGTTCTTGGAAGGAAGAATAATATAGGACGGTGGTTCATAAAGTGTGGTCCCCAAATCAGCAGCAACCTCACTACCAGACAGCTTTGTTAGCCATACAAATTATCAGGCCTCACCCAGACCTACAGATCCTAGACTCCGGGGATGGGGTTCAGGAATCTATAGTTTCCCAAGCCCTGCAGGTGACTCTGACCCTGCTAAAGTTTGAGAGCCCCTGCTGTAGGATGTGCTAAACAGGCAATGAAGAAAGAGTGTCTCCTTAAATTTACAATGTTTATTGAAACAGTGTTCAGGATTTAAAAACAAATAAGCAAACCAGCAAACAGGCAAAATCCAAAACAACCTGAATATCCAAGAAAAAGGAGCTTGATTAAGTAAATTATGATATATCTATAAAAATAGAAAGTCACGGTACCAGTAAAAATACCGAGTAGGATGAATTTATTTTATTAAAAAAGTAACAAATCCATTCTTACTTTTAAAAAGTATTAATAGTGATTACCTCTGTATAGGTGAGATTTTTAAAAAGGGGTATATCCTTATGACTATTGTTATAAGAAAATCACTATTATGAGCAGAAAAAGTTTTTAATAAAATATGTTTCTAAATCCATTCATGAGACTGAGACTAGTTTTTCACCATCAAGTGAATATAGGGGTTAATATATGAAATCCCAAAGAAAGGGACAATGACTGTAGACTAGGTAGAAAAGAAAAAAAAAAATAGGCAAAATGGCCAAAAAATGTGGGGAGATCATAAGCAGGAGTGCCCTGTTTGATCCTGAACAAGTCGCTTCCCCTTTTGGAAAGTTTTGCATGTGAACCCTGAAGAGTTGCACTTTCCAAAATTGATCTGAAATTTAAATGCCAACAATTGAAATCAATTGCTTGGGCTGGTGGGTAGGAACTAGGAAGGCAAATTCTATTCCTGGAACCTTTGTTCTCAAGCTCTTGCCTCCAGCTTCTTGGTGCTTCCTGGGAGACTGGGCTCAGATTTCCCACTTTCACACAACTGGCTTTCTGCTTATATGCTTTAAAGCTCCTCCTTATGAAAAAACTCTAAAGAGTTTTTTGTTTTGTTTTGTTTCAGTAACTTGACTTTGATTAAGTGGCTACTGAAACTTCTGTTGGGTGATGTATCAGTCAGGTTAGGTCAGGTTTTGCTGCGGTAATGAAAATATAAAAATGCTGTGACTTATGAGTGAAGCTGAGTTTTGCTCCCACTACGTGTCCAGTATGGGGAGGCAGGGGACTCTGTGGCACATGGAATTCTACACCATCCTATGATGCAGTCATCTCAACACTATCCCCTCAACTTGTGCCATGGCAGAAGAGTATATACAGAGAATAGAGCATAGGGTCTTAAATGTGCCCACTCAGAAGTGACACACATTGTCTGCTCATATTTTATTGGCCAAAGCAAGTCACATGGTCATGCTCAACTTCAAAGGGATGAGAAAGTACAATGTGTACCCAGAAGGAGAGGAGAACCAGGAATACTGGTGAGCAGCAGAAATGTCTACCACAGTTAGCAATTAATAAGCAGGTACAATGTGACCATTTCTTGGGCAAATAGGGTGACTATTTGGGGAACGACTATTCTGGTTCGCTCCAGATTTCTGCAGTTCTAGCTCTGAAAGTCCCATGTCTCCTCAGTTCTAGGTCCACTGGGATGATTGGTCACCCTTTGGGCAAGACATAGTGAAAGCACAAGGGAAGCAGACTCAGATTCTTGTCCTGAATTAGTTATTATCTGCTTTTTTTTTCTTACATTAGACCTATGCATAGAAAAAGAGGGGGAACAATACAAAACAAGTTACAAAGCAAATGTTAAGTTGTGCACCCCACATAAAAAGTATTAGCATTAAAACAAGATAAGAGATTGTGGTAAATAGGAATAGGGAAGGAGGACTTCCTGGAAAATACCAATGCCAAAGAATTTTCACGCTGAAAGGAATCCTACAATCTCAGGTTGGTTTTTGTTGCTTACAAATAAGACAAATTTCTTTAAGAATTTCCCTTCTAGGGATGCCTGGGTGGCTCAGTGGTTGAGCATCTATCTGCCTTTTGGCTCAGGGCATAATCTCGGGGTCCTGGGATGGGGTCCTGGGATGGAGTCCCGCGTGGGGCTCCCCACAGGGCACCTGCTTTTCTCTCTGCCTGTGTCTCTGCCTCTGTGTGTGTGTGTCCCTCATGGATAAATAAATAAAATCTTTAAAAATATATTTATTTATTTATTTATCCATGAGGGACACAGAGAGAGGCAGAGACACAGGCAGAAAGAGAAGCAGGCTCCATGCAGGGAGTCCGATGGGGGACTTGATCCCGGGACTCCAGGATCACACTCTGGGCCAAAGGCAGACGCTCAATGCTGAGCCACCCAGGTGTCCCAATAAATAAAATCTTAAAAAAAAAAAAAAAAAAAAGAATTTCCCTTCCAGGTGTTTGTGCAGTCCATATATTCATACTTCCAGTGGTGGGGAGATCACTACCCATCTTCCCATACCTAGAGGAAGAGGAGAAGCAGAGAGGAGCAATCATAAGAGGGAGGAAGAGCATGAGTCCAGGGGGTAGAGTGTGGCTGTTGGCAGCTGAGGAATGAGGAATTAGAGTTGCTGGCTAGGTTGTGTGGAAGGGGCGAAAGTCGGGACAGGGTGCGCTCTTTTGGGAAAGACTGGAAAGAACAATATGGGGACTATCCTGAACATTTTTCTAAGAGAAATACAATATACCCATATATTAAAAGTTTGGTGTAGAATTTCAGGCAATTCAGGGCCCCCGAGGCCCCTGCAGTAAGGCTGTGCCTGCATCTCAGGGTAAGGACCTTTGAACGAAGTGGCTGCTGAATGTCTTTCTATCCCTGAAAGCTTTTTCTTTTCAGATTCTTCTGACGTCATGAGCCCAGTCGTTCCCCAAACATGTTGTCTGCCCACAGTGACTTTCTGTGCCATCCTTCTCTGTGGGATATAATTCTCCCCAACATCAAGAAGCGGATCAAATGCCCTCTCCTCCCAAAAGCCTTGTGGCACCTGTTCCACAGCTCTCTTGGCACACACACAGATTTCCTCTGAGGTATATTGTTTCTGTGCTCTGCGTGTCCTTCCTAATGGACTAAGGGTCACAGAGCTCCATCTCCTCCCTCCTCACCCTCGTAGTCCTCAGGAGACTGTGGCAGAGACTTCCAGTCGCCTTCCTCAACGTCGATTCTTCCCTCTTCCCTGGTTATAGAATCATCATATTCTCCAGGCTAACAGGCTTCCCTTGCATCTAGGGTCTAGGGGTGGCTGGTAAAGGGAAATTACCGGTTGCGGCTTCCAGGAAAACATTTTTGGGGTGGGGGGAGAGAGAAGGAGGAGGGAGGTAGACAGAGAATCCCAAGCAGGCTGCATGCTCAGCGCAGAGGCCAACACAGGGCAGATCCCACGATCCTGAGATCACGACCAGAGCTGAAATCAAGAGTTGGACGCTCAATCCACTGAACCACCCAGGCTCCCCTCCAGGAAAATTTCTAATAGGGAAATGACTCAGCTGGGAAGAGGGCTCCCCCTTTTCCTCGACCCCACCCCCCTTTTCCTGCCTGGAATACAGACATGATGGCTGACTTCCAGCAGCCTTGTTATTACCCTGAGCAAAAAGATAAAGGAGCCTGGATTCCTGATGAATTTACGGAGCCCCCATACCAGCCCTGATCCATTACTTTCTAATTTTTTCACACAATAGAATAAAAACCAAATTTGTTTAAGCCACTGACTTTGAGATTCTGTCTCTAGCAGCAGAATGCAATTTCTAACCAATTCGTAGATCGTTAGTGAAGGTTTACTATATTGAACTTAACTAGAATATTTTCTTTTGGAGACACTGTGTGTACCCCAACTTCCATTCTTGAGGCAGGAAGTGAGCCTCTGCTGGGAAAAGTTTGCCAGAACTTTGATGGAAATGTTGGTTTCGATAGCTTCCTCTTAAAATTATATACACGAGAAAAAAATGTGAGAAAACCTAAAATAGTTGAGTCTTTAGGCTTTTCATTGTTAGGTAAGCTCTGCCCCATGACAGGGCTTGACTCTGAGATCATGAGTGGCGTGTTCTACTGACTGAGCCAACCAGGCACCCTGAGTCCTTAGGCTTCTATTGGTATACTTCTCAAGGAATGGGCAGGCTCATGTGCTTTAGAATCCTCTGGAGCCCTCCCTCTTCTCCTATCTATCAGGAACTAGAGAATCAAGTCTGAGAAGTTTTCACACTGAAGTTTGAGTCTTAGTGCTCCAGTGGTTGTGGTGGGTCATCTCACCAGAGAGTCTAGTTGCTACATTAATAATATTGAATTTTGTTGAACTGAATTAATGGTGAAGTTTTTGGAAAGGAGAATGGAGCCTGAGTAATGCTAATTAGCGAGAAGCCCTCCCTGCCTATTTTCCCAGGAGACCCATAATTTGGGATGTGGGGCTGCCTTGGGAGAGCAGGAGAGTAAGATTCGCTTTACCATTTTCTTTATCAAAAGTTGATTCGTGTCCATAATGATTGGTTAGTGTTTTCTCCGTTCAATAAAGTTCAGATGGAAGTCCTCAAGGATCTTAAACGGTAATGCAGAGTATTGCCATATATTTCTCCAAGGAAAACTGCACATCACTTCTTTCGGTGGGCTCTCAGGTCTGGAAACTACAAGTAATGAACAGAAGTGGACATTTCTTCACATCAGTGGTTCTCAAATGTTGTTCAGGGATCAGTGGCAACCCCATCTCTTGGGAAATTGTTAGAAATTCTTGGGCCTCACCCCAGACCAGCTGAATCAGAAACGCTGGGTGTGGGGTCCAGGCATCTGCGTTTTACAAGTCCTCCAGGTAATTTGGATGTGTGCTTATGTTTTAGTAGCTTTGATCTTTATGTCCTCTTCATGTCTGACAGCGATTGTTTTTTAATACGTATAGAGATGAGGTAGAGAGTGAGGTCCAGGGCTCAGCGAGTCTATGTATGAGCCCTATTTTCCACGTTTGAGACATTCTTGGCTGGGCTGGGGCTTGCTCACCCCTACCTGTACCCTCCATGTGAAACACAGGGGACTGTGCTATAGGTTCTAAGCCAGGCTGTGAGCCATCTCACATCTAGGAACTAAGAGTGAGTCCTCTGATGAACAGTTTGTGGATTTAAATGCAATTGAATGAGCAGGACTCCAACATTAGCAGCTGTGGCAGGGTCAGGGTGGGGTAGGGGGACCTTTCCAGATCAGAGATGGATATTCATTTGTCTGGCTGCACCTAAGTCTGTAATTGACCTGTCCTGCCTCCATGCCCCCTGGGTACCCCTTATCAGAGGACAGTTTGTACCTTCTGCATGTTTCCACCCGATATCATGTTCTCAATTCCATTCCATTTCAAACATATTTACTGTGTTTGGTGGGATCCCAGTTTCTGACAGCCCACCTCATTCTTCGGTTTGAAAAATGAGTACTTGTCCACCTATGTCAACTGCTATAGATTCTCAATCTAAGCCACCCTTGCCCAACAGATAACTGCCCCATCCCCCGCCTCCTGGTCCTCTTGGTCCCGATGCCACCCTCCTTGCTCCATTCCAATGGGAGCATCTTACCTGTAAGAAAGTAACCAGAATGAGAGTCAGAGGATGGTGAGAGTGGGTACTGTGCTTTCCAAGTCAAAAATTGGAATACATGATATGACAAAGGAATTTGTGACATTTATGTTTTTTTTTTTTTTTATGATAGTCACAGAGAGAGAAAGGGAGAGGCAGAGACACAGGCAGAGGGAGAAGCAGGCTCCATGCACCGGGAGCCCGATGTGGGATTCGATCCCGGGTCTCCAGGATTGCGCCCTGGGCCAAAGGCAGGCGCCAAACCGCTGCGCCACCCAGGGATCCCAGACATTTATGTTTTTATTGACCTGATTCTATTCATTTGTTTATGTTTTGCCAACATATTGGAATTTCTGGGATGCCTAAATAGTTAATGGGGACAAAGAAGTCAAATATTGGCAAATGGGGTGGCCCAGAACATATGTGAGAAATGATCTAGGTCCAAGACTTACAACAAATGTCTACAGGGTCGGGTAGGTACATTAATGAGGAGGGGGCCCAGCAGGAGACAGGGTGGGGAGCAAACTGGGGACCACATAGCCATCTAAAAGGAGCACCAGTGAGTGTATTGCAGTTGATAGATGTAGGAAGACTATAAAGGCCCAGGCAGGCCTGGCTTTCCAATTGTTCAAGAAAAACTAAGAAATCTGTTTTTATTTTATTTTATTATTTTTTAAAAATTTTTATTTATTTATGATAGTCACACACACACACACACACACACACACACACACACACAGAGAGGCAGAGACACAGGCAGAGGGAGAAGCAGGCTCCATGCAGGGAGCCCGACGTGGGACTCGATCCCGGGTCTCCAGGATCGCGCCCTGGGCCAAAGGCAGGCACTAAACCGCTGCGCCACCCAGGGATCCCTATTTTATTTTTTTAATGTAAAAACTGCATTTTACAAGTCCTCCAGGTAATACAAGCCCCCCTCCCCAAACCATCATACAAGTTAAACAAAAATTTACAGAAGGTTTCTGTAAATATCACCTCTGCTCCAGGTAGACAAGTAATGTGACAAGGGGTAAAGAAAAATACTATGAAGCAGGAAGAGTGACAAATTCCATCTGAGAGAAAGCAGCACAGGGCAGGGTTCGCTGAGGATGTGATGTTTGAGCTGGGCTGTGCGGGTGAAGTAGGAGTTCTTCTTGTCAAGAAAGTGATGGCTGTAACTAACCTTATTGTGGTGATAATTTTGCAGTATATACAAAGTATATATGCAGTGTATATTTTAAGTATATATTAAAATTTTTAAAAAGAGAGAGGGGAAGATCTTTCAGGCCTGGTGCTGCATAGGTTTTCGGGGGGTGGGGGCTCAGTGTGGCTGGAAGGCTGGCAAATGCAAGAAGGTACAGACAGGCAGGAGAGGCCCTAACAGCCCAGCTTCCTTTTTGTCCTGTGGGCAGTGGGAGTGCACGATCAGATCGATCAGATCGGTGTTATAAATGGTCACGCTGGGGCTCCAGTGGAGGCCCGAGAGAGAGCACCAGCTTAGAGCCATCAAATATCTACTGGAACGGTTCTAGATAGAACTGGTGCAGGTCCAAAAGGTACTTCAGTCTGGAAGGACTGCAGCCCCCAGGTCCAGCTCAGGCCCTGCCCTCACTGAGCTCCCAGCCTGATATAATATGGTAACTACGGCGGGCCCTGCAGAGTATGGGGTGCCACTGTAGGCGGTAGGCGGTAGGCGGTAGGCGGAGAGCAGTTTCCTCCCCTCTTAGCCTGGGAGGTAGCAGCTAGCAGCCGGCAGTGTTGTGGTTACCAGGGCCTTGGGTTACAACACATGTTTGTTTTTTAAAAAACGTTGCAATACCTTTTAAATCAGGGCCCTGGACAGGATCCAAGGACAGTAGCAAGGACCAGCCCCTTGGCACTTCTTAAAGAAGCAGCTGCAGAGGGTGGCAGCCTCAGGAACCTGGATTGCTGGAAGAGTGTGAGTTCAGGCGAGGCTGGCAGCAGATTGTATCTACAGCTCACCCCATTCCCCCTCTTCCTTCCTCAAGGTGCTTTTGCATCCAGAGGACTTGAAGATGATCGGTCTCCCAAGCTGTCTTGGAAAACCAGAGGCAGCGGATGGAGGCATCCAAGAATATAAAGTCCTTCTCCTTGGGAGGAAAGACCTTATGACTGGTCCAAGATTCAGGGGTCTGGTTTGACAGGGAGTGAGTGTCCCATTGCAGGAGGTATGCAAACAGAAGCTAACATTGGGTAGGACATGTTGGAGAAAGCATGCGAGGATCTGCTGGGGCAGGGGTCCTGAAACAAAGGAAGCTCAGATCCATTTTCGTTGCCACGGAAGAGACCTTTGTTACGGTCCCTTTTCAGAGATAGAAGTGATTCCTCAAATGAGTCAAGATTGGGATACAAGACACTTTCATTCTGGTATATTGTTAGTGGGAATGTAAAATGGTGCAGCCACTATGGAAAACAGCGTGGGGGTTCCTTTAAAAACTAAAAATATAGTAATATGATCCCATAATCCCACTTCTGGATATATATCCAAAAGAACTTAAATCAGGATCTTGAAGAAATGTCTGCACACCCATGTCTACTGCAACATTATTGGCAATAGCTAAGATACGGAAATAACCCAAATGTCCACTAACAGATGAATAGGTAAAAAAAAAAATGTGGTGTGTGCATACAATGGAATATTAACCTTTAAAAAGAAGGAAATTCCTCCACATGTGACACATGGATGAACCCGAAGGACATCACGCTAAGTGAAATAAACCAGCCACAGAGGCTACTTCTATGTGGTCTCTCAAATTCTCCTGTGTCAAACTCACAGGAGCAGAGACTGGCAAGGTGGTTCTGGGGATCTGTGCTACAACATAGTGCCTAGAGTTAACAACACTCAATTGTGCACTTACACACTTGCTAATAGGGTGGCTCTTACGTGAAGTGTTCTTACCACAAAAACAAAAGAAAAAAATAAAGGAGCCCAAGGAAACTTTTGAAAGTGATGGATATGTTTCTTACCTTGATTGGGGTGGTTTCAAGGCTATATGCATATGTCCAAACTCATGGAATCATATACATTAAGTATGTGCAGTGAGTGTTTCCCTAAACGGATGATACCTCAAGAAAGCTGTTTTTGTAAAAAGAGACTTTCATTCTGTTTCTGGGCTTGCTATTGATTTGCATTTTGACCTGGATAATTCACACTTCTCTGGCCTCAAGCCTCCGCCCCATGTTTTACCCAGTGCCTGGCATGGAGTAAACTCAAGCAAAGATGTGTTGAACAAATGATGGAAGGATTAATTGATTGGATTGGGTTTGAAGTTAGATTGGGATCCACCGGCTTCCGACCTTACATGAACCTCTTGAAATTTCATTCACAATTGTGTTCGTATGAGCGATTCCCTTTTTTTTTCTGGATAGGGTCCACAGCTTTAATCACCATTGTCGTCAATCATGGGTGATTTATTTATGATAGGCTAAAGTCTACATCCTTTATCAAATGTAATCATCAGGAACCGTCCACTGCACTAAATCGAAAATTCAGGTTTGGGGAGTGCTAAGGACTTGCTTAGGGTCCTGTTAGACGTCATCCAGACTTCACGACCTGGGCTCTAAACCACCATGATGGGTTACACCAGTTTCTCAGAGAGATCTGTGACCCCAGAAGGCGAAGAGAAAACATCCCAGGACCCCGGGGCTTTATTTCTCTGCGGGACTGTGGGGAATAGCGGACAAAGGGCCGAGGTGGAGCAGAGGGCCAGCCAGCCCCAGCAGGGCAGCGCCCACGCGGCAAGGGCTGCTATTTAGAGCAGCCCCAGAGCCCCCAGAAAGGATGATAAGGGGCAGGCAGGGGAGAGCAGTTGTAAAAGGAGCCCCAGGAGGGGGAGGGGGAGGGGGAGGGGGAGGGGGCTATCTCCTCCCCCGCCCCCGCTGCCTCCAGCTCACTCTGTCGCCTGATGTCTAAATAAGGCTTACAGGCACATTCTGGGCAGCTAAAAATAAACTCCTCTCCCCCTCCTGCCCTTGGGCTCTGGCGACCTCCCCAGCCCCGTCCGGGTTCCCCTGGGCAGGACCCGCTCTCCGGAGCCCGCCCCCTTACAGACTCGCGCTTGGCTGGGGACCCCAGGGTGCTGACGGGCCTGCGCTGATGTCAGGATTCCCCAGTCCCCGCTCTGGGCTCCGCCCTCACAAACCCGGACAAGTCCGTCTTCTCTCTGAACTCAGCCTCCCCCCAGATAAAACGCGGGCGTTGGAATAATGATAACAAAGCGCTGGCGTTCTCGAATGAAGTCAGGATGCCGCACTCTGGGGTCGGACTTGAGTCCGTGCAGAGGTTCCCTGGGGTGCACGTGTCGTGCACACTGATTTTAGCTCACGCCGCCTTTTATAACGATCTGAGGTAGCTGCCCACACGGAACGATCTGAAGAATTCACATAAAATTCTGCATTTCCAGCTTCTCTTGAAAACTCAGATCTGTGCACCCCGGGCCGCGGCGTTCGCCCACCGAAGCTCGAATTGGGTGTCGGCCGCCCCCTGCCGGCGGGATGCGTGTACTACAGGGGCGGCCGACACCCTGGCCCGGGTTTCCGCCCAGCCCCGCAGACAAGGGCGTGCGAGGTGCCGCGAGCCACGGCGCTGCCGACGTAGAGCGCAGGTCCGCGCAGGTCCGCGCAGTTTTGCATCCCAGGGCCTGAGCCCCCGGCTTGGCTCGGCCCAGGAGATGCCCGTCGAAGGAACGGTCGGGACCGGTCATGGAAGCCTTTGGAAACTAGAGGACTCGCGTGCAGGTTGTGACGATGGTGCCGCCTAGCGGAACTCCGGGGCCAGTGCACTGCCTGCCCCTGTCCCGAGTCCAGGTCCCAGGTCCTAAGGATGCGAGAAAGGAAGGCAGAAAGAAATGAAGATAGAATTAAATGTCCTTATCAGGCAGCCCGTTGACAGATGCTTGAGGCAGGAGGAGTATGACGTTCCTCCAGGAAGCTCCCAGATGTCTCCGTGTTAGTGCCTTGCTAGAGGGAGAAATAACCTTGGTTTGACAATAGCAAGGCCTCAGGTTTCCTGAGTCTTCTTTTAGCCCATGAAAATGGGGCAGCCCGGGTGGCTCAGTGGTTTAGCCCCGCCTTCGGCCCAGGGTGTGATCCTGGAGCCCCGGGATCGAGGCCCACATGTAGTCCCACATGTAGTCCCACATGTAGTCCCACATCGACATTGAGTCCCACATGCTCCCTTCATGGAGTCTCTCTCTGTGTCTCTCATGAATAAGTAAATAAAATCTTTTTTTTTTTTTTAAAGGTAAGAAAATCTTGTTGGGGGGCTCAGATGGTTGAGTGTTTGCCTTTGGCTCAGCTCATGATCCCAGGGTCCTGGGATGGAGTCCCACCTTGTCAAGGGGGCGGTGCTCAGTGGGGGAGTCTGCCTTTCCCTCAGCTCATGCACTCTCTCTCAAATAAATAAATAAATAAATAAAAATCTTTTAAAAAAAGAAAATTCTGTTGGGATTTCCCTTACCTTTACTTCCCCAAATCCCAAAGTATGTAATCAGTAGCTCCTCACAATCCTGGGGCGGCAGCAGCTCTTGCTGCCCACGAATCCTGTCCCCATGCTTTAATAAAACTGCCTTTCTGCACCAAAGACGTCTCAAGAATTCTTTTCTTGGTTTTTGGCCCCGCACCCCACCACCCTCACCTATATTGCAAAGTGACATCACTAAGGGGCAAGATTCTCATACTACCCTCCCGAACCCCTAAACCCACTAGGAGTTACTAGACAATTAAGGTTCTTTGAAGGCATTACCCAGACCTCCTGAGAAGTCAGTGGGATTGTCCTTGGTTGACAATTACTGACAGAAACAGCCAGGGTCTGTTTAACTCAATCCTTCAGAGCTCCTTGGGAGGCCAGCAGGGGAGCAGAGACAGAAGCAGGAGGGGGGAAGGGGAGGAAATGTAGAACAGAGCTTTTCAAAGAATAGCTTCTGGTCAGCCTGCTGGGATTCACCCAATTCCCTGGAGCTGGATGCTGCCTCTGGACTGGCCCTCAGACATCCTGAAACCCATCCCACGTCAACACGCAGTAGGGTGATGCGCAGAGATGAAAGCCTGGGAATGCCAGGCTTTGTCCTTTCTGCTCTGTCTCAGTAAACGGAGAAGAAGGAAGGTCACCTATAGCCTTCCTTGGAAGGAAACAGTGACCCTGTCTGTATCCTACCTCTGCCACTTAGTGGTAGAGAAAAGTCAATCAGTCTGGACCCTTGCTACTCTCCTTGTATCCTCAGATCAGCCAGCGTTGGCTTCCAGAAGAGCCTGTTAGAAATGTACATTCTTGGGCTCTACCTCAGACCTAGGATCATAATCTGCATTTTAATGAGATCCCAGGTGTTCTGCATGCATTCTACTGTTAGATAAAAGTGGCTTTAGACCAGTGGTTCTCAATATTGGCTTCACCTTGGAATCCCCTGGGGGGCTTTTAAGAATGCTGATGTCTGAGGTGCCTGGGTGGCTCAATTGGTTAGGCATCCAGCTCTTGATTTCAGCTCAGGTCATGATCTCAGGGTTGTGAGACTGAACCTTACATCCGGCTCCACCCTCAGCAGGGAGTCTGCTTGTGATTCTCTCTCTCTCTCTCCCTCTGCCACCTCTAAAATAAATAGACAAATCAGTTTATTTTATTTTTTTCATTTGAGAAACTGCAAGAGAGTACAAGCAGGGGGAAGCAGAGTACAAACAGGGGAAGAGGGAGAAGCAGGCTCCCCACTTTGTGGGGAGCTCAACACAGGGCACAATCCTAGGCTCTGGGATCATGACCTAAGCTAAAGGCAGAGGCTCAACAGACTGAGCCACCCAGGTGCCCCATAAATCTTTTTCAAAAAATGCTGGTGTCTGAGGCAGACCTTCAGGGCAGACCCTCAGGGGCAGCCGGAGCATGGGTTCTCAGGTCATTTGTTTAAAGCTCCTCAGGTGGTTTCAGTGTGTGCCAGCACTGAGATCACAGCTCTAGGTAAAGCCTCTAATGAGATGAAAATTTTGGGGAATCAGAACCATGCAAATTTGTACAGGGGCCTCCCACCCTGGGCCTTCAGACTTAGGCTGGTGGGGGAATCAGATAGGTGTGGCTGGTGCTCCAGAGGCACCTTCCTCAGTGCAGTCTCACCTGTCAGACCAGGCCAACCCCTGTCCCCCAGCGCATTGTCAGGCCACCAGGTGCTCAGATTTCAAACAGGTGGGGTGAGAAGCAGGTGGTGCTCCTCTGTGCTCAGCAATCCCGCCCAGGGGTGTGGCCCTGAGCCAGGGGACTAGAAGGCATTGCTTAAGGCTGGAAATACCGTTTACCATTTAGATAAAAATTTTTGGCTTCAATGGAAAACTATTTATTGCCTAGAGCGTCCCCTTCCAATATCGGCTTGTGATTCTATGGGGCGGGGGGCTCTGTGCCTGTCATTGCCTCTGAAGATAACTCATGCCAGCGGAAAATCATCTTCTGGACTTGTAAATGCTAGTCCTGTGGAGGTTAAATTGACTTCTCTCACCTACCATGGAAGAGGCAGTTTTGCCTCCATTTGTGCATTTATCTCAGTATTCCTGATCTACAAATGCGTTTGTTCTTTAGACTTCCCTTTGCACTGGTTGTAGCATCTGTATCCCTCACTGAAAAAAATAAATAAAATCTCTCCTGTGTGCTCGTTTTCTATCTGTATGAGAGCTATGATTTTACCTTCTTTTTGAAAATGACCCTTTAATCACAAGCACAGCCATGATTTAAAACCAGATGTCCAGGGACACCTGGGTGGCTCAGTGCTTGAGCGTCTGCCTTCAGCTCAGGGCCTGATCCCAGGTCTGGGGATTGAGTCCCACACTGAGCTCCCTGCATGGAGCCTTCTTCTGCCTCTGCCTATGTCTCTGCCTCTCTCTCTGTGTCTCTCATGAATAAATAAAAATCTTAAAAAAAATACATAAAACCAGATGCCAAGACTACATGTGGGTTGAAACCACACGGAGACCTGGCTACAACAGAAATGAGAGATGCAAATGCAGGGGCTCTGGAGACTGCTAAGTTCAGGTCCCATGTAAGGGGTCAATGATCATTCAGCTTCAATGGAATGTTGTCTGCAGGATTGCAGGCTGATGTGTCCAGATTATCTCTCTCTCTCTCTTTTTTTTTTCCAGAAAAAGTTGGAAATCCACAATTTAGTGAGGAATTACTTGTTTTTATTATACACTGGCAAGTAAGTACATCTCTAAGAAATACCATACAAACAAATTGTGTTTCAGGCTGGTATTGCCTGTCTGTGACTTCTGATCTGACTCAGTGCCTGCTTCATATGCGTTTAAAGCAGTAAGCACTCCTCACTCTACTCGGGGGCACTCACCAGACCAGCCTTTCCACGCATGCTGGGTCCTAGGAACATTGACTCACACCCCAGGGGACACAGGTGCTAGGTCATCCTGGGCCATACCTAGGTAATCCTCTGGGAAGGGCTCAGACCTAGGTAATCCTCTAGGAAGCCCATGAACATAAACATTAGAGTACTAACAATTTCCAGGCTTCCAATCCATCACTCCTAGAATGTGATTTCTTCAAGGACAAGAGCCTCGTTTTAATAATTGTTACTTTTGGGATCCCTGGGTGGCGCAGCGGTTTGGCGCCTGCCTTTGGCCCAGGGAGACCCGGGATCGAATCCCACGTCGGGCTCCCGGTGCATGGAGCCTGCTTCTCCCTCTGCCTGTGTCTCTGCCTCTCTCTCTCTCTCTCTCTCTCTCTCTCTCTGCGTGACTATCATAAATAAATAAAAATTAAAAAAAATAATAATTGTCACTTTTATGTATGTGTGCACTTATTGTCAGGCAGGTGCTTCACACCACTAGATGTCGCTCTCAGCTACACACTTGAATTGTCTGGAATTTAAAAATGTACCAATGCCAGAGATTTAGGTGTTGTTGGTTTGGAGTGTGGGCCTGGGGATGGGGATTTTTAAAAGCTCCCTAAGGTGATGGTGGTGTGCAGTCCCAGCCAATAACCATGGCCTGATGGTCTTGACCATGTTTAAGTTTTATCCTGGCTCTCAGCCCAAATGTCTTTCACTTCTCCCAAGGATGATTCTCTGCCTCCGCAGAGAATTCCTACCAGACTCAAGAAGGCAGGCCCACCACACTTTCTATTTTTTTGTCTTCCAGGATAATTACTCTTGGATAGTATCTTGTTAATGCCTTTACTTGCTGACTGCCTTTCTGGAATGGACTTTGTTGGGGTAGGGATGGGGTTATGACGTGGGGGCAGGACTTTTATATAGTTCAACTTTAAATCTGTATTTGTTGAATGAGAGAATAGTTTAACACCAACAACTAGTTGTTTGCCGTCATTATTATTATTATTATTATTATTATTATTTTAATCTTTGTTTTGTCTTACAAATGAGGAAACCGAGGCTGGAGAGAATAAAGCCCTTGCCTAGGCTCTCACTGGGCAAAGCCCTGGGTCTGCCCAACACGGAGTGAGTGCTCCGAATGAGACACTGTCCTTGTGGTTTCACCTCCCACCTTGGTTATGGTCTTAGTTTCCAGGCAATGTGTCTGTGGTGTTCCAGCATCTCCTCCAAAGCCCTTCAGATGGAGGTGTCAAATACTCTCATCCACAAGGAATGTACCAACTCACTGAGAGATCCTCCAAGGTGGCTGAGAGCATTAACCTTTGATGCCCAAGATCAATAAGTTCTTGTTTGAAGGGGTGTGCTTCCAGGCTGAGGGACTGGAGCATTTAGGAGCGGGGAGGAAGTGGGTAATGGGGTTTAGGGGCCTTGGCAAGTGCAAAGATGAAAAAGAAATGATGCTGGAAGGGAGTCAGTACACCCCCCTTTCTGTAGCCAATGAGGCTCCAGGGCTGACCAGCATTGGCTTCCAGTTCCCCTATCCAGCACCTGCACAGCCACCAAGGAGTGAAGCCACATGAGCATCTCTCATACCACTGTGGGATCAGCTTCAGGAGAAGTGAGTTCTCATTTTGCTATTGCTGTGTGTCATTGGGCAAGTCCTCTATCTCAAGGGGCCTGAAAGTGCACTTGCATATAATGAAGAGTCTATTCTAGATGAGAGAAAGAAGACCTTATCAGAATGGGAGGAAGGTGTGCAATTTACGAAGCATATTAATTTTAGCCGTTCTGACTGGTGTGAGATGGTATCTTATTGGAGTTCTGATTTGCATTTCCCTGATGATTGATGTCCAGCATCTTTTCATGTGTCTGTTGGCCATCTGTATGTCTTCTTTGGAAAAATGTCTATTCATGTCTTCTGCCCATTTTTAATTGGATTATTTGTTTTCAGGGTGTTTAAGTTCTTTATATATTTTGGATATTAACCTTTATCGGATATGTCTTTTGCAAATATCTTCTCACATTCCGTAGGTTGCCTTTTAGTTTTGCTGATCATTTCCTTTGCTGTGCAGAAGCTTTTTATTTTGATGAAGTCCCAATAGTTTATTTTTTTGCTTTTGTTTTCCTTGCCTCAGGAGACATATCTAGAAAAGTTGTGATGGTTGGTGTCAAAGAGGTTGCTGCTGTGTTCCCCTCTAGGATTTTGATCGTTTCCTCTCTCACATTTAGGCCTTTAATCCATTTTGAATTTCTTTTTGTGTATGGTGTAAGAAAGTGGTCCAGTTTCATTCTTCTGCATGCTGTGGTCCAATTTTCTCAACACCATTTGTTGAAGATACTGTCTTCTTCCCATTGGGTATTCTTTTCTGTTTTGTTGAAGATTAATAAACCATATAGTTGTGGGCTCATTTCTGGGTTTTTTATTCTGTTCTTTTGATTTGTGTGTCTATTTTTTTTTTTTTTTTGCCAGTACCATACTACCTTCATAATAGAGGTTGAAATCTGGAATCATGCCTCCAGTTTTGCTTTTTCTTCTCAAGATTGCCTTGGCTATTCAGGGTGTTTATGATTCCATAGAAATGTTAGGATTGTTTGGTATAGCTCTGTGAAAAATGCTAACCAACAGGTGTTGGCAAGGATATGGAGAAAGGGGAACCCCCCTTACACTATTAGGAATTCAAACTGGTGTGGCCACTCTGGAAGATGGTATGGAAGTTCCTCAAAAAGTTAAAAATAGAACTACGCTATGATCCTGCAATTACACTACTAGGTATTTACCCAAAGACTACAAAAATACTAATTCAAAGGGATACATGTACCCCAATATTTATAGCAGCATTATCTACAATAGCTGAATTATGGAAACAGCTCAAGTGTCCATTGACTGATGAATGAAGATGTGGTATATATACACAATAGAATATTACTTAGCCATGAAAAAGAATGAAATCTTGCCATTTGCAATGATATAGACAGAGCTAGAGTACATTATGCTAAGCAAAATGAGTCAGTTAGGGAAAGACGAATACCATATGATTTCACTCATATGTGGAATTTAAGAAACAAAACAAACTAACAAAGGGAGGAAAATGAGAAAGAGAGGCAAACCAAGAAAAAGACTCTTAACTTTAGAGAACAAACTGAGGGTTAGCAGAGAGGGTGCATGGGGTGAAATAGGTGATGGGGATTAAGGAGAGTGCTTGCTGTGCTGAGCACTGGGTGACGTATGAAAGTGTTGAATCACTATATTGCACACCTGAAAGTAATATTACACTGTATTTTATTAATATTAAACTGAAATTTAAGTAAAAACTTAAAGCATATTAAAAGATTGGATAAAGTCTGGCAACGTACCAATGCCAGTTTCCTCGTTTTTATAAGAATACCCTGATCTTTTTTAAAACTTAAAATCAATTAGTTAACATGTAGTGTATTATTAGTTTCAGAGGTAGAGTTTAGTGATTCATCAGTTGCATACACCATCCAGGTGACTTTTCTGTAAATCTAAAATTAATTACAAAATTAAAAAAAAATATTTTAAAAAAGCTGATTAGGTAAGTTTTAAATTCTACTTATGTATTCATTTATTCAACAAAGGTTGATTGCTCATTATGGGTCAGGTCCATGTTAGTGACCAAAACTCATAGTCCCACCCCTTGCAGGGTTTACAATCTAGTGGTGATTTGGCAGGAATAATATCCCTATTGCTTTTTTAAAAAGCAAAACTTAAAAGCATTATAGCTTAACAAAATCTTGGCTGATGGGCTACATAAGCAGATGGGCTATATATCCTTGCTCTATCACTTCCCAGCTCTGTGACCTTGGCAAAGCTAAACCCCACGGTGTATGTATGTCTTCCTCAGTGCTAAGATGGGGCAAAAAGATTTCTCATAGGCGTTTAACGTGCTTAGCATGCATTAAAGCACTTGCTCTCGGTTATTACAATTGTGATTATAATTATTGAAAAAACACAGTGATTCGGAATACGGATACAGGAAAACGTAATATGAACAGGGAGCGTGACATTGGGTCAAAGAATGCACACGGGTTTCAAAACAAAAAGGCTTTTCCGCAGCTAAGGTCACTGCGTCGGTTTAGCAACTGCAGTTCTGGCTCCGCCCCGCCCCGGCCCCGCCCCGCGCTCGGCCCCGCCCCGCCCCGCGCTCGGCCCCGCCCCCCGGCCCGGCCCCGCCCCCCGGCCCGGCCCCGCCCCCGTCGTCCCCCAGCTCCGCAGTCTCCCGCCCGAAGGAGGGGCTGCACGGCGGTGCCTGGAGGCGGGGGCTGGAGGAGGAACCTCTGCTGGGGGTTTGTCGGGAGAGACCTACCCAACCGCAGGCCCCGCAACCTCTGGTCCCCCCACTGGGCGGGGCAAACCTGGAAGCGGCGGCGCTCGGTTTTGCATAGCAATGCCCAGCTTTGCATAACCAACGAAGGCTAACATTTAAGGGCGCCGCCGCCGCCACAGACCTAGTAGCCCTGCACGGACCCGCTCTTTACAATGGCCTCCCAGGTGGATGCTGTGCTCCTGATCGTCTTGGGCTTGCTTCTCGCCGGCCCTGCGGACCCTTCACGCGTCCACCAGAGAAGGGTGAGTGTGCCCCCCACTCCCGCCCGCCCTCGCTCCTTTCGGGGCTGCTTCCAGCTCGCCGGTCCGGTTGGGGTGGGATTATGGGGGTGGCTACTCTGCTTTCTAGAATTCCTTCTCCTCTGCAGAGCCTCCCAAAGTCACTATCTGTGGGACTCCGAGTGGGTCCTTTTCTCTCTTGAGTCTCGGTTAACCCATCTGTATAGTGAACGTGGGCTATTAGGCCTTGTTCTGCTCCACTTTTAGGGAAGGTTCATCTCCCTTAGGTCTCTACCCTCTTGCTCTCTTTCGGAATATCGAACATCCGAGTGAAATTTGGCAGAACTGCAAGGCTAAGGAACTGCTCTCAGGCCCAGAGACTCAGCCTTGTTTACCTGCCCCCGCCTTCCACCTCCCATAAAAAGGCCTGGCACTCATCCCTTCCCCTTCTGTCTTCTCTGTGGCTCAGCTTGTCGTGACAAGCGTGGGTTTGAGAGGCAGGTAGGCCCAGACCTGTTCTTCTGGTGACAGAGATCCAGCCCTGTGACCCACTGCTTCTGATTACAGGCCACGGAAGAGTCTTCACTTTTCACTCACCCCATGCTCCAGACCCTTGGGAAGGGGAAGTTCTGCCTTTCTGAGACCTGGAGAAGCCTAGTTGCATTTGTCTCTTTGCTGCATAGCTGTGGGCAAGACACAGATGGTCTCCTCATCTGTAAAATGGACATGATGATACCAGCCTGCCTTTCTCAGATGGGTGTGGGTGAAGGGAAATGCTTTCATGGTTGGAAAGGGGCTAAAGTAACAGGTAAAGTGATACAAGCCGGTAGACTCGGCCTCACCCTGCCCCCGGGGGCCAAGGGGTCTATTTTATTTTTCCTGTTGAATGAAAGCATAAGGACCTCTTGGCCTAGAGGCCAAGACGAGAAGGACTCCCAGTGTGTCCCTGAGTATAGGTTGAGAATGTTTCTCTTGGCTCCAGGGCTGACCACTATGAGGTGGAGTCGAGCTAGACCTTGGACTTGCCCTGCATCCCCAGTCTCTCCTATGTCTTGACCATGGATGCCATCCCAGACCAGAGGGTTTTAGATCAGCACTTTTGGAGAGGCCCTGAGACATCATAGAGTTCACCCACCTTGCTCAGGCCGGTAGAGAATAGGTGCCACCTGTGATGTACAGCAAAAGGCACTTTCAGTTTTCTCTGGGCTCATGTGATTCAGAGTCTGGTGCCTGAGACCAGGAGCCAGATAAGGGCAGTGGGGTGATGGTAACCACTTAAGCATCTGGAAACTTGTTTTATTTCCTCTTCTCGTGTTAACCACTCTTGTGTTGCTGGGCTATGACCGGCATCAGACAGCGGGGAGAATGTCTAATCCCGTGCAGGCATACGGTAGGTGCTTAATAGACTCTGTGACACTGTATAATGACTGTCATTTATTGTGCACATACTCTGTGCTATGTGTTGAGTTGTGTGCTTTTTTTTTTTTTTTTCTAATAAGCTTTTTTGGGGGAATAATTTTAGATTTACAGACAAGTTGCAGAGATAACACAGAGTTCTCTCATAAACTCCCCACCCAGTTTCCCCGATGTTAACAGCTCGTATTACCATTGTGCATCTGCCCAAACTGAGGAACTAGCATTGGTTCATCAGCATTACCTAAAACTCTAGACTTTATTGGATTTCACCAGTTTTCCCATGAATGTCCTCTTTGTGTTCCAGGATCCAGTCCAAGGTAGCACAGTGCATCTGTCATCAGGCCACCCCAGTCTCCTCTGGTCTGTGACAGGTTCTCAGTCTTGTGTTTTCATGGTTTGCCAGGCTTGAGGCGTGGCGACTGTATTTTCTGTGCATACTTCTCATTTTCCCAGCAGCCCTGTGAGAAGATATAATTATGTCCATCTAATAGATGAGGAAACAACCTCAAGAGGGTAACTTTGTCCAGGGCCTCAGCTCGTGTGAGTGGCTGAGGTATGATTGGAACCCGGGTCTGTGATATGATATATACCTGTATTTTTGCCTCCAGAGCTGTGCATTTTCCCTCTGCCCTCTGTTGCCTCTTCCCACGTGTTGGCCTATCCTGGGGATGGCAAATACAGTAGTTTCTCCCTTATCTGTGGTTTTGCCTTCTGTGGTCTGTAAGCCCAGTGAGTCGCAGGCTGGAAGCAGATGATGCCCCTTCTGACTTCATCAGATGTTTAATAGTAGCCCTAATGCTATATCACAATGCCTGCATCACCCACCTCCCCTCATCTCATCACACAGGCACTTTCTCGTCTCACATCATCACGAGAAGAAGGGTGAGTGTGGTACAGTAAGATATTTTGAGAGGGAGAGAGACCACACTTACATAACTTTTGTTACAGTGTGGTGTTAATGATCGTTCTGTTTTCTATTAGTTATGGTTGTTAATCTCTTACTGTGCCAAATTTATAAATTAAACTTCATCATAGGTATGTATTAAAAAAAAGCATGCATAGAAGAAAATCCATAGAATATATAGGGTTTAGTACTATGTGTGGTTTCAGGCATCCACTGGGGATCTGGGAACATATCATGCACAGGTCAGAGGAGCTCCTGTGCCAGGTCTGGCCCTTAGTGGGCATTGCTAATCCTCTGTGCCTCCTCTTCCAGACGAGGCTGGACCCAGCTGCAGAAATTTTTGCCAGAGCGGCTTCTAGTCAGGCATGGGGGAAAACTCTGTTGTTCTGCCTTCCTCAGGGGCTGAAGGAAAAGGTAGCTTAGAAGAAGGGAAGGAATTCTTCATCTCCAACAGGACGCTCGGGACACCTGCCCCAGCCTGGAATCAGCCCTCGATGTGAAGCAGGGTGCCTCAGAATCTGTGAAAACAGCCCCAGAAAATGGCTAGTCCTCCTACCTGCCTTCCAGCCCAACTCTTAAGTCCAGGCATTCTTTCATTTGACAATGGCCTCCTAACTGGTCTCCCCCTTCCAGACTTGTTCCTCTCCAGTCCATTCTCAACCATGAACCAGAGCGTGGCACTCTCTTGCAATGGGGTTCTGTTGCACTTACAGTAAATCCAGGGTCCCAGTTTTGACCTACGAGGTCGTACATTAAATGACCTTGCCTCCCCTCCAGCCTCATCTGGGTCAGTCATCTGCTACATGTAGCCCAATAGCCTTCTTATAGTGCCCAGCCAGGCCAGCGAAACTTCCTACCACAGGGCCTTTGCCCATGTAGTCTCTGCCTGGATAGAACAATCTTTCTCTCTCTACTTACATGGCCGACTTCTCATCCTGCAGGGGTCCAGCTTAAGTATCATTCCCTTACTACCCTGTTTAAGTAAGTCCTTTGTTCCTCTCAACATTACCTCTGTTCATTTCTTTTCCGGTGCTCTGAAATCATGGTGGGTAACATTTATTGGCTTTAGACTCTAAGCTCCTCAAGGCAGGGCAAGAACATTTCTAATTGTTTACCACTATGAACACAAACCTAGTCCAGGGCCCGTGATCATTGCTCCATAAATATTTGTGGGATGAATACTGAAGGAAACATTTATCGGCACCTACCCTGTGTAAGGGGCTGTGGGGCACGCAGGCATGAATCAGACCCTGTTCTGTTCTTCTTACTCATGTCATTACATTTCATTCCAAGGGACAGAAACTCATTCCAAGGAGCTCAACTAAAGGGAAGTTTACTCCAGGTATACAAGGAATCTCTTGGAACTAATGGCAGGAAGTGGAGGCTGGGCCATATAAATGGCTTTCATTCAGTGAGCCAGCTCATGCTTTGGGCCTGGCATTGTTAAGAGCTTACATGCACGCTCTCATCTTCACATCCCTAAGAGGAAAGTATAAAGCCTCCACTTAAAAGATGTGGAAATTGGAGTGCCAAAGGGGAACTGGCCTATAGATTCATGTGATGCTGTGGCTGAGCCAGGCCTGTTGACTCAAGCTCTGATTTACCCTATATCTCACTCCAGAGTCCTGCCTTTCACTGCTAACCCCATATTGCCTATTTGGACAGGGGTGGGGTTGGGGAGGGGACACTTCTGTTCTCTCTTCCAGAGACCAGCAGAGCCCTTAGTTCTTGTCTCTTCCCAAACTTTGGCTTGGTCGTGGGTCACAGGTCTAGGTGCTCTGACCTTATCCCAAGTATTATGACCCAATGACGGCAGAAAGCCTTCTAAGTGATTTGTGCCTCAACCTCCATTTCCCAGAGGCAAAGAGAATCTGCCAGCCTCGCTTGGGTTAGAAGTTTCCTTTCAGCCCAGTTGGCTGTGTTGACGACGGGGTCAGTTGGAGGTGTGGGGCTGGCAGGTATTCCTTCTAAGATGGGATGCACATAGTGGGAATGCCTAAAGTGTTTCTTAGGTGGCCTTCAGGGGGCTGGGAAAGGTGCAGGTGGGTGGGCAGAGTCTGCACGGTGTAGGAAGTGTTAAAGATCATAGACGAGTAGGCAGGTTCTGTGGGAGTGGGGAGTCAGCGGTCTTGTGTAGCCAGACAAGATGGTGAAATCTAGAGACCTCTAGGGGATGTTGAAGAAGAAGAGAAAGTGGCTCAGCAAAGGGGAGGATGGTGATTCAGATGGGACAGGGTATGGGCAATGGGATAGGAGGCAGGAAGCACTGGTTAGGATTGGGGAAGCTTGTTCACTAGGATTCATCGACAAGCGCCCCACTGGGTGTCTCTCTCCGTGTGTCCTATTCCCTCCCGACCTGATTGCATACTCCTTGAGGGTAGGGGTTTCCCACTGTGTTAGTTTCCAATTATTCCTGGCCCTGGATTGGGCATGGGGTGTGACATGAATAAGATCTGGGTATGAGGCTGCAAAGGTGAACCCTCCAGGAACTTCCCTCTTAGGAGATGCCAGGGCTGGCTGGAGAGGGGTGGAGGGGTGGGGGGCTGAGAGTGGAGGTCAGAGAAGGCACCAACCAAGGGTGGATGTGGTTGTTCACCGGTTTTGAAGCTCAAGATCTGACATCTTGTGCTTTCTAGTTTACAGCACACTTTGGGGAGATTATATTTTTTTGAGTTTTCTGGTATAGTACTACCTTGGAGATGGGTACCAAGGTGTTATCCTGGGCTAACAGATACAGAAGTGCAGATAAAAGCTCAAGGAGGGGAAGTGCCTCGCCCACTGTCACACCATCCATAGCCTGTTCTGTTGATGCTTCTGCCCTGTGAGCGTTCCTTTTGTCAACATTTCTTTTCTTTCTGTCTGATTTTCTTCAGCCACCCAAGTCCGGGAGCTTTTTCTGGAACAACTGCGATAGGGCGAAGGACCCTGTGTTGTTCAGAAGCCTGTCTCTGCTACCTGACCCTGTTCTCTTTCCTGGGAACATGACTTTTGGCTTCGAGGTCCGGACCAGTGTCCCCCTCAACGATCCTCAGAAGGTGAGCCTGGAAGTGGGCAGGGTTGTGGAGGTGCTGGAGGGAAGTGGCATGGGCCAGCTGGCGGGGCCCCTTAGGGATGTATGCTCAGGTGACCGTGAGTAATTCTGCAATCCTGGAATCACAGAGCAGCAAAGGATGTGTGAATTCTACTCCAGTTGGGCAATTTTGTTTTGATGCTGTTGTGAATTATAAAACAGGGATGTCACTTAGTGATATGTAGTCACTTTAGAAATTACAAATTCTCAAAAAGTGGGGGAGATACATCCCCTGAAATCTCAACTACCCAGTGATAAGGGGTAGGCACTTTAAACATTTGGTAGGCTAGGATTTGGAGCTGTCCCTCATACAATCACATATAACATGCATATTAATTTTGAGTGGATATGTATGAAAATAAGAAGCAGTGTACCTTGTAAACGTGTCCTGCAATGTGCCTCCTCATGAGGTAGTCACTGCTATTTACATAATCGTCAGAATATTTTCTACATTTGTAAATATATGTACATTTGCGTTGTAAATATATGTACATTTACAATAGTGGATTTTTATGGCATGTGCTATTAAACTTGCTTTTTTGGGGGTGCATGGGTGGCTCAGTTGGTTGGGCATCTGCCTTTGGCTCGGGTTGTGATCCTGGGTCCTGGGGTCGGGCCCTGCGTTGGGCTCTCCACTCAGTGGGCAGTCTGCTTCTCCTTCTGCCCCTCCCCACTGCTCTTACTCACTCTCTCTCAAATAAATAAAATCTTAAAAAAATAAACTTCCTTTTTTTTTTTTTTTTTTAGCATCATACTGTAGGTTCTATACCTCTTTCTGTGGCATTTGGCATCAGTTTACCTAACTCTTCTTAATGGCAGAAATATTCGGTTGTAGATCTGTCCTGGTGTACTTAACAAATCTATTGTCAGACATTTAATTTGTTTCTAGGGCAGTTTTTGGTTTGTTTGTTTGGCTTTGTTTATTTTTTGGCTGTTATAAACACCTTTGCCAACATTATCCTTGTCATGTATCTTTTTGTACTTTTCTGATTATCTAGACAGAGACTTTATTTTATTTATTTATTATTTAATTATTTATTTATTTTTAGGCACAGATTTTTTTAGGTCTTTAGGTACATATTGCCAAAGTGCCTCCAGATATTTGAACTCCATATATCCTCTCCCAACAGATGGCCAGCAACAGATTTGCCTTTTTTCACAGATTTGATTCTGAGCATTTTCTAATAATGTTTTCCACTATTTTATGTCATCCCTAGTGAGGTTCGATGTCTTTTCATTAATTTGGTTGCCTTTTTTTTTTTAAGTATTTTATTTATTTATTTATGAGAGACACACAGAGAGAGGCAGAGACATAGGCAGGGAAAGAAGCAGGCTTCTTGTGGGGACCCTGTTGTGGGGTTCCATCCTGAGATTCTGGGATCAGGCCCTGAAATGAAGGCAGATGCTTAGCCACTGAGCCACCCAGTCATCCCAATTTTGTTGCCTTTTGTATTTACTTTGGGATTAGCCAGTTTGATCATGTCTGTTGCCTCTTATGGGAGTGGCTGTTTACATGCTTTTCTACAGAACAATAGAGGCTTTTCATATATCTATTGTAACACCATACATTGTAGTCCCTCTCACTACTTTCAACTGCTTTCTTTATAACATTTTTAAAAAGATTTTATTTATTTATCTATGGGAGACACAGAGAGAGAGAGACAGAAACATAGGCAGAGGGAGAAGCAGGCTTCCTGCAGGGAGCCTGATGCAGGACTTGATCCCAGGACCCCAGGATCACGACATGAGCCGAAGGCAGATGCTCAACCACTGAGCCACCCAGATGCCCCACAACATATTCTTATATGCCCTTCAGCTTGCCCAGGTGCAGATCTATTCTGGCACCAGTTTTGTTCTGATTCTTTAAAAGGCTTCTGATGTGGAATGTGTCCTGGTAACTACTCTTCCCCCTGGCTGAATCACAGCCTCTACCTTCTAGGTTGCTTGTGGACATAACTGGGCTGATAACATGCAGTGTGCTTTTTTACATAACCTGGCACGCAAGACCTGCTCGCTACATGTTAACTCTTGTTAATAGTTCAATTAGTGTCAGTCTGTTCCTGTGGCCCCTCTGACTTGGACAGAAGCCCGGGATGTGTGGACAGCTCTTGGGCCCTGCCTTCCTCTGTACCTCCCTCCAAGTCTTCTCCAGGCTAGATCATTACATTTCCTTTAGCTATACTTCAAGCGATAATCTACCAGGGTCACACAAATGCCATTTCCGTGCTCTTTCTGCTGAGTCTGGAGTGTTGGGCTCTATGGCAGGTGCCATCATGCTTGTTCTGCTGTCACTGTTGTGCAGAATGCTGGCATTTCTGTGATGCTTCACTTTTGATTGGTGAACTCTTTCTGCCCCTGGCCTGCTTTTCTTGGTTTTTTCGAAGGCCATTAAGATGGACCCCCACCCCTTTCCTGATACTTTATGACCTGTCGTACTTAAGTTTGGGCCATTGTACTTTATAAAAACTGTGCTTGGATTGCCTCTGCTCCTTCCCTTGCTCTTAACATTTCTCTTGTATATTTTCAGTTTAGTTCTTTTCACTTTTCAGGTAATATGCATATTAGCTATCAAATGAAAGCCCCTGAACACTTGTGTAGGAGAAAAGGTGATGAGCCTCGTTTTACAGATCAGGGGTGCTGAGGCTCATAGAAGGGTGCAGCTTGCCCAGGTCGCGTAGTTACTAGCACATTCAAGGCTGGGTGTCCTTATGCTGTTACCTGTTCTTGAACTTTTTCAGGCACGAAGGTGGACTTAGTGCTTGGTGTGTCTGTAGGAGAGTGCTCCAGAACTTTCCCTTGCTCAGCAGAGATCCCCTAGAGACAGCCCCTTATGAGCCTGGAGGCCTCAATGTCTTCCATCTCTTGTTCCTGAGGCCCAGAGAGGAGAGTGAGGGATCCAGGCCCACACAGCTTGCAAACAGGAGAGCCAACTCATCCTCTCTTCCGCTGACCATGCTGAAGTGGAATTTTTTTAATCCAGAGTCTCATCTCAGACCTGGATGAATTTAGCCCCTGCTGCAATGTTTAGAAGCTGGATGCCCCAGATTCCATGAGCCATGGGCAAGACTGGGGCCACCCAGGAGCTCCCCTTTCCTCTTTTGACT
Organism: Canis aureus; assembly: GCF_053574225.1. Lineage (NCBI taxonomy): Eukaryota > Metazoa > Chordata > Mammalia > Carnivora > Canidae > Canis > Canis aureus. Next base: position 59,836,290 of record NC_135614.1, on the reverse strand, counting down.
TGCTTTATAGGATTCAGCTTAATTTATAACTCCCTCCTGTGGGCCCTCTCTCAAGTTCCAGTCTCTGAGACCCTTGTTTTCTCATCCTCAGGAATCATAAATCGCTTTTTTATTTGGCATATACACTAATTTTGGGCTTTTAGATGTGGCTTTCAGGCCTGATAGTTTGACCTATTTTTCCCCCGAGAATCATGTACCTACAGTACTCAGTTTATAACTGCCTCCTTCCATTGCATCAGGTGGCTCCCCTTCAGCTGCTCCCCATGTATCTTTATTTAGAGCTTTTGTGTGCCTATCTGTGTGGGAGAGGCCAAGATAAAGAATTTCTTTTCAACCCATAAGAAATTTTCACTCTTAGGATGTCAGGACTGGTAGGCCTCTTTGAGATCATGAGATCCAAATATTCCATTGTCAGGATGGAGGGGTGGAGACCTGAGGACTTGCTCACAGGCCCTGGCAGGTGCAGGGATCCAGCCCTGATTATTGGTCAGAGCTTCTGTCTGTCTGGTTGTCGAGACAGGTCCCATGACAGAAGTTTATTTAAATCAAGCTACCTAATTTGCAAGGAAGTCTTGGACTAGAGAGATAGATGGTATCTTATTATTCAGCCTTGCTTGCTTTCCTGAGCCATAGGAGGAGGCAGATTGATAACAGGGGCTGGGAACTGAGCCATGCAATCCCCAAGTGGAAGGCATGGCACTGCCTCAAAAGAACCTATTGCCTTACGTTCCATGCACTCCTACTGAGTACCTCCGGTGCTGTCTTTGGCCTGGGTAGGCAAGGCATGGCTCCTTCTGGTGGATACAGCCCCATAGGCTTCTAGCCTGATGGGAGGACCCCAGCCAGGACTTGGCCCTCACTGGTCCCCCCATCTGGGCGTTTCTGTTCAGGGCATAACCGACTTAACCATTTTCATTGGGATACTGGAGAAACAAGGGGTACTGGCTGAGGGAGAAGGTAGGATAAGTAGTCCTGCAGGAGTTAATGTTTGGATTTCAGGCACTGTGCTAAGCATTTTACAGGCATTGTCTCACTCGATGGGATCTTATGAAAGAGGTTGGTACTCTAAAATATCCTGCTTTTGGAGACAAGGGAATGGAAACTGAGCAAAGTAGCTCGATGCAATGGCACAATACTAGGAAGTGGCGGGGATAGCTTTCCAGTCCAGGCCTTCTGGCTCTCCTAGGCGAAGGGGCTGGAGTAGGCTTGGCAGGAGAGCACAGAGGCAGACTGGCAGGGGACCATGTGTGAGTGGGGGTGCGGGATACTGTGTGTGTCAGCAGAGCGCCATGAGTTCAGCGAAGAAAGCAATTTGAATCTATCTGCTCAGGATCCAGAGTACACTGATGCCTCCCTTCCTCTTGAGCCTGGATCCTGACATCTAGGGCTGTTGGAAGACTGAGTCCACAAGCTGGGGAGCCAGCCCAAGCCCAGCAGACTCTAGGGGAATAAGTGCCCATCCAGGATTTGTCTCTTAAAGACAAAAGTCCTAAATCAAGTGAGCCTGGAGGCTGGGAAACATGACATTGCTAGGATTTCAGAACTGAAAGGGACCCTAAAATTGTGGTTTCCTGCCATAACACCCACAAGAAATCAGATGTTCGAGTGAGCTAACCTCCCCCTTCCCTTTCCTTACTGTTTTCCCTTAATACATTTGGCAGGGGGCAGGGGTTGCTGGTGGGGCACAAACACGGTCAAGAGAGAGAGCTCACTTAGTGAATGCCTGGCACACAGCAGGCACAGCTGGGACTGTCTGCTTTGAAGTCCTGGCCTCTTCCGGCTCAGCTGCAACCTCTAGAACAGGAGTAGAATCATGTCAGCATGGAGGTGTGAAGCACATCATCGATCTTCTCATCCAGCTTCTTCTGAGTATGGGGTCCTTCGGTGGCTTCCCCAACTCAGTCTGGAGAGCCTGCCACTTCTTGGGGGGTATTTCTTTTATATCCTAGCTATGATTGTGATGAAGATCTTCCTTTATATCAATCCCAAAGTGAGCTCCCTATAAATTCCTACTGTTTTAAATTCTTTTACAGCTCTACAGAGAAAATTTACCCAAGGATAGAAAAGAGGTTTCTACTCCAATCGGCTGGCAATTGTTGCCTGAGGTCCTACACAGGAAAGGGCTCTTGAAGCCAAGATGGGGCTGAGAAGGAAAGTCTAGCAAGTGGTGCCAGTTAGCAGTTACATGACAAGTGCATTTCAGCTCCAGTGTTAGCTTCAACCTATGGTAGTGATTACCTAAAGAATTTTAAGACTATGGTTCAGTGGGGGGGGGGGGGGGGGGGCGGGGAGCGGAATATCACAACAATCATTAATTATCTGCCATAGGTACCGGGAAGGATAACACTGGGACATGTGCCACATGGTCACTTCTGGATCAGAATATCTCCAAGACCCCATCGATCAAAAATTCCGTGATCAAAATAAAATGCTGATCTTTTAAAAATGTAGAGGAGTTGGTATGTTTGCCTTGGAGCTTATACTGTTTCAAACTCTTTCTCCCTAGGTGGAAATAATTGTGGAGAAGGAATTGGCTGGTTTCTGGGTCAAAGTCCCATGTGTGGAAGAACTTGGTAGCTGCACCTATGAAGACATCTGCCAAGTACTTGACACTTTTATTCCCCCTGGACAGCCCTGCCCGGAGCCTCTGCACACCTATGGGCTTCCCTGCCACTGTCCCATCAAGGCAGTAAGTACATAGGAAAGGAGAGCATTCTTTCTGTGGCTGGAGTAAACACATGGGACTTGGAAGGAAGGGTTCTTGCATTCTCTTCCCACAGATCTGGATGTCTATGGGTGATCTATCCTGAAATGCTTATATTTCGGGGGCTTTGGTTGATCCATCTGTGGGTTGGGAGACTTAAACCGCAGTATGACCTCCAGTGCCGGTTAGCTCTAACATTCCATGCTCTGTAGTGCTATGACTATCCCCAGTCTCATGTGGCTCTCAGGGTAGTGGCAGAAAGGGCAGTTCATGGCCCTTTTGGGAGAGTTCCATGAGAGTCCCCTCGGTAGGCTTCCACTGACCTGTGATCCACTGGTTTTCCTGCAGGGCATCTACTCGCTGCCTCGGACTGAATTCATCCTGCCCAACATGGAGCTGCCCTCCTGGCTCAGTTTTGGGCACTACCGCATCCAGGGCATCCTCAGCAGCGGTGGGAAGCGTCTGGGCTGTGTCAGGATCTCTGCCTCTCTGATGGGCAAATAATGTGGCACCAGCAATAGCAGAAAGAAGGGGCCTGAGAAAGGTATCCCTCTTCTTCTGTCTTGCATTTGCTGAGGTCAAATCCTGACTCTCTGTACCCCTTCAAGCCCTTTCTGCAATGATGCCACTTCCCTCACTGAGAATCATTTTGTGCCACCTGCATGGCATGGGTGGGCAGCCCTGACCTAGGGGTGCGGCTTGGCAGCTCTGATAGCCCACAGCAGCTGCCAGGCTGGCCGCTTCATTTCCCTCCTTGACTCTATAACTTTCTCTCTAAGAGCTTAATTCATTTTCTAAACAATCAAGGAATGGGACCAATGTATTTTGTGATCTTGAGTTCAGACCAACCCAGTTGTAGTTTTCAGAAGTTACCTTTGTAATTTTCTTTAGAAAAATTTTTTTGGGTCACTGACTTAAAAGCAGAATGGAAGTATTAATAACACTTTTTGCTTTACTTTTGTCCCCCTTATGAGGAAGGGGCTGAAGTAGTTCACCTCAGTCTATTCCTCCATTAACTTCTGTGATTAATTCAGTATTCTTTTCTAGTTTTGCCCAGCAAACAGTGGGGCATAGTGTATCCGGGGGAGGCAGGGCACGTGGTGGGGCTTCACTGGGAGAGGTATTTAAGAATGCCCTATGTGTTTAAGAAAGTTTACAGACTCAGGTGCCTGCAGGGCCAAACACGAGACCTAAATGAGTGAGGATGATGACAAGGAGCATACTGTTTCCAGGCATGTCTTCCTACCCACCCCCCGCCTTTTATAGCAGCAGATATGCATTGTTACAAGGCAGCTGATGTCCAGGCTTGAGCTTGGGAATATTGTCAGGGATGATGGGGCCTGGGCTGAGTTAGAAAGGGTGCATTCAGCCCATAGGGGCAGCTGTGGTAGAGCCGTGGCCAGTTGGTGCCACATGAGAATGCCGTAGGCCCAGTATTGCCAAATAGTCTCAAATTTTTTTCCCTTGGAGAAGCCAGAAGTCCAGACTTTTATATGAAATCTTATAGTTTTTAAATATTGGCAACAGATGATTTTTTTAAAACACTGTGCAGGCCAAAAGGGCAAAACCGACATGTCAGTAGGGGAAATCTGGCCCACTGTGGCCAGTTTGCATCCTCTGATGTAAGAACATGCATTCCTTGTCCTTTCAGTCTTGAGACGACTCCTCCAGGGTTGTTTGTCCCTCTGCAGGGCCGGATCCATAGGGTCTGACCCACAGAGCAGGCTCTTGCAGGGCTCGGGACGAGGGAGGCAGCCTCTCAGAGCTGTCGGTGGCAGGGATCATGAGGCTGCCTGCCCCAGCCTTGCAGCATTGTCAGGCTGAATGGGGCAAATGCGGAAGAGTTGGAACCCACCAGCAGCTGCTCTGTGGAGCAAAGATCCAACAAAGAGAGATGGACTCACCTCGGGTTCCTGGGTTCGCCCATCGTCCCGTCCTCCATGACAACCTACTGACCCCTGGATTAGTTTTCAGAAGTTACCTTTGTAATTTTCTCCCAGCTCCTGGGATCATTTGAAGCTTGGAATGGCAATAAACCTTTTTAACTTGCTGAGAATTCCTCCTTTGTCTTGACTGCACATTTGTCCATCGTCGAGTTTTTAGGAGCTTGTTTGGGGTGGGCTGTTCCTGCTGGTAGGGTTTGCTCTGGAGGCACAGACGAGCCGAAGTGATTCCAGGGACTGTCTCTTCTGTTTCTGCCTTGTGAGCTGCTTGTTCTCCCTGCTTCAATCTGTCTCGTCACCATCCAAGATCCTTGGCTTGTTTTTATTTTTTTGCTTTCCTATTGCTCTGTGACCACTCCAGCCTATTCCCCTTTTGGTTTTTTAGGCCTTGTTCTCACAGTTGTTCTCAGTTCATATCCTAGAATGGAATCTCATTAGCTCGGTTAATCTTTCCATGTCCTGCCAAGCTCTTGGGTCAAATGCTTCCCTGGGTCTCAGTGGGGAGGGTGTGAAAAATCTCAAATCACAGGCAAAATAGACTTTTTTAAGCAATGGTACTGAGCCAACTGGAAAAAGTTGAAAATAGATTCATACTTCACACCAAATGCAGAATAAACTCCAAATAGATCCAGGGTCTAAATATCAATGAAACCATACAACTACTAAAAGAAAACATAGATGCAAAATCCACAAGAAATAAAAGATTGGTACATTTGACTACATTTAAAAAAAAGTCGCTTTTCACGAAATACCATGAAGTCGAAAGACTGTGAGAGGGACGCCTGGGTGGCTCAGTGGTTGAGTGTCTGCCTTCAACTCAGGATGTGATCCCAGAGTCCTGGGATCAAGTCCTCCCTCGGGTTCCCCTCAGGGAATCTGCTTCACCCTTTGCCTATGTCTCTGCTTCTCTCTGTGTCTCTCATGAATAAATAAAATCTTCGATTAAAAAAAAAAAAAACAAAACCAAGAAGACTCGAAGAAAACATTTTCAGCACATATCATAGACCAAGTGTTAATATTTCTACTATATAAAGAATGAAACATCCAAGGGACTAAAAACCTGATAGAAAAATTGAGGAGACGTGAATAGACAACTCTCCTCTCACACATACACACTAAGTTGTAAAAATAGGCCTTAAACATGAAACCTGCAGACTTACCTATGATTAGAGAAATGTCTGTCAAAACAATAGAACATCACCTCTCAGACTGGTGCACAATGGAGATAGAACCACACTGCTAGTCTAGGCTGTAGGGAACAGGCATGCCTACACAGCTGGTGGGGATGCAAAGTGGTACAATCCTTGACAGGAATTTGTTAGCACCTAACCAGACTTCAAAAGTGCTTATTCTTTGATCCTACATTCCACCGCTGGGAATCTCCTCTGAAGATACACCTCCCACCATACAAAAATACACCTGCATGTGACTTTTCATGGCAGCATTGTGATTGCAAATACTAAAAATGTAAACATCTCTAAGAAAGTGACTGAATAAGCCACAATATGTTCACACTGAATCCTACTTGGCCATAAAAAAGAATGAGGGAGATCTTTGAATCGATATTGAGTGATTTCCAGGATATGCTGTTCAGTGCAAAGGCAAAGTGCAATGTGCAATGTGCTACTTTTCATGTAAGAAGGAAGATGTGGGTATAAATAAATATACATTCATGTGCTCATTTGTAAAGATGAGCCAGCATTAATGAGATTAGTTGTTTGCAGAGGGTAGGTAGGGATTTTTTTTTATAAATTTATTTTTTATTGGTGTTCAATTTGTCAACATATAGAATAACACTCAGCGCTCATCCCATCAAGCGCCCCCCTCAGTGCCCGTCACCCAGTCACTCCCACCCCCCGCCCACCTCCCCTTCTACCACCCCTAGTTCGTTTCCCAGAGTTAGGAGTCTCTCATGTTCTGTCTCTCTGATATTTCCTGCTCATTTTTTCTCCTTTCCCCTTTATTCCCTTTCACTATTTTTTATATTCCCCAAATGAATGAGACCATATAATGTTTGTCCTTCTCCGATTGACTTATTTCACTCAGCATAATACCCTCCAGTTCCATCCACGTCGAAGCAAATGGTGGGTATTTATCGTTTCTAATGGCTGAGTAATATTCCATTGTATACATAAACCACATCTCCTTTATGTTAGGTAGGGATATTGTGGAAAGAAGGGAAAATCATAACAGGGTATAAAGGATGAAGGAAGCAGGAGACTTCTGAGTGTATCTTTTCGTGTAACTGGCACTCTTAGAACTATAATAATGGTCCTCATACCTAAAACATGATTAAAATCAGTCAGGTGATGAGGAGAAACAACATGGAATACAAATGATAACAAACGAATTATATTTCAAATGAAGAATGCAACTGCATTGAAGGAGGTAAGAAAGATAACTGAAGTTACAGTACTTCGATGGGATACAATAAAGCTAAAGTACAAAGGATCTGCACACAAATATTGGATTCTACTCAGTCAATTTGTTTTTCACAGGAGTAGGGGTTAGCAATTGAAAATATGTCTATTAGGATTGAAAAAATAAATATATTGTGGATAATGAGAGCATGGGGGCATACTGTAAGGACACAGGAACCAACTTGAAGGAGCTCTCAATGGCCAAATCTTGGATATTTTGAGCAATACTATAAATAATGACAGTAATGTGTTCTAATCCATTGAATAAAAAAAAATCCATTAGTCCATACACAACAGAATCCCAGTTAAATGTAGAAGGAATGTTGGAAAGAGAAAAAAAAATCACCATTAGGCAAATATCATTGTAATAATTGCTGCAGACAGGAGACACCTATGGATGCTAAAATTGTTAGGTCAAAGTATAATGAAAAACAGGATTTTGTAGGGCGCCTGAGTGGGTTGGTCAGTTAAGTGACTGACTCTTGATTTCCACTCAGGTCGTGATCTCAGGGTTGTGAGATGGAGCCCAGTATTGGGCTCCATGCTGGACGTGGAGCCTGCTTAGGATTCTCTTTCTCCCTCTCCCTCTGCCCCTTCCCTCCCCACTTGTGCTAGCACTCTCTCTCTCTCTAAAGAACAAAACAAGATTTTGCAAGGTTTCAAGGTATTTCCCTTACAAGATACCAACTGCAAAGGGGAAAGTAGTCACTTTTTAGTGAGGAAAACTGGCAGGCACCACCTTAACCATGTATATCATTAAGTTAACATCACTAGTAATAAGACATTGACACCATGTATCTCCCAATATGATGCATCGATAAAGCACAATGAGACCTCTGTGGCATTGTCAAAAATGGATTAACCTCCAAGATGAGGAAAGATTAGAAAAACCCAAATTGAAAGACACTGCAAAATAAATGGCCAGTATTCTTCAAAAGTACGGGGCCATGAACAAGACTGGCCATGGCCAAAACTGAAGGGTGCCTGGGTGGCTCAATCGGTTGGGCATCTGTCTTCAGCTGGGGTTGTGATCCCAGGGTCCTGGGATCGAGTCCCATGTGGGGCTCCCTGCTCAGCAGGTAGACGGCTTCTCTTTCTGCCCTTCTCCCTCCCCTAAAAAGTAAATAAGTAAATAAAATAAATTAAAATAAAATAAATAGGAAAGACTAAGGAACATTCACAGATTAGAGAGAATAAAGATACTGTGAGCTCTTGAACTGGATGCTGGATTAGAAAAAGGCCCAAAAACAGGATTTCACCAGTTAATTACTTTGGCTTTGATTGTTGTATTAGGGTAAGATGTTAACATTAAGTGAAAGCTAGGTGAAAGGTATATTGGAAACTCTGTATTATTTTTGCCACCTTAAAGATTTTTCAAAAATAAAGTTTAAAAAATATGTTGCTGACGTCTCCATTTTGAGGGAAAAAAAGAGTTTGAGCTATCTCTCATGTAACTTCAGTGCAGGAAGAGAGACAAACATGCAAATAAACACCACAATTGTGATGTGTTACAAAGTAGAAGTTACTGGGGACTGCAGTGTCTGGGTCAGTATAGTACGAAGTCAGAGAAGGTTTTCTTGAGGAAGCGATGGCTGACATCTGAGAAATGAGGACTTGAGTAGGGGAAGAGAGGAATAGTGTATGTGGAAGCTCTGAAGCAAAGAGGAACATGGTGCTTTCAGGGAACTGGACAAGGACCGTTAAAACTGGAAGGAAAGGTGCTGCTGGTGCACGAAGCAGCTGGAGAGTTCAGGAGGGATCAGATCACCCAGGGCCTTTCGACTGGGTCCCAGTTTTTACCAAAGCAGCACAGACATCAGAGAATTTATCCTAGAAGATCAGTTCAGGTCCTATTAGTGATCTTCAGAGTGCTGATTGTAATCAGATAGTGTGCGTGTTCGGTCACACGGTGCTGCATATTCCTTGTCTGGGAACTTACCTCCCTGACTTGTAAGTCCAGCTTCTGAAATTGGAGTCCTCCTGATGAACTTCCCTTTCAAGAGTCGTATCGCCTCAATTTCACTTTCAAGTGGTATTTGCCATACCAGACAGTTCTGGCCCATCACCCATTTTTGATCTTTGAACTCAGGTACTCGTTTGAGAGGCTCCTGTGTAGGTTTGAGTCAGCCTGGACACTGTTTGCCAATAGCAAATCTTGTCTATCCTTAGGAATTTGCCTTTCAGTTTCATTGCCAGGGGCACTGTGACTTATAAACCATTGCACTGTGTCACTAATGTCCACTTGGGGCCAACTCTGAATGCCTCCATTTCACTTGGGTGACTTCTGCTGCCCACCCGCCCATGCAAGGCTTGTGTTGCTTTAGCAGTGAGTTCTGTAGCAACCCCAGTTCTCTCATCATTCCTCATTTTGATGGGCTTGCCTGCTGAAGATCCAAATTAAGCGTCTCCCTAAAATGATTCTGCAGATCATTCCACTTTATGCCCCAAATGTGGTCCAGCTCTATCATTTTAAGACTGATCACATTTATCCAGCAGAGAACTGCAACAGGAGATATTTCTGAAGGTCCTGAGGTAGGGGAAGGAATCCCTCTCCATCCTCGATATCCCCTAAAATATCTCTATTCCAGCTACCAGGTCCCAGTTTTTGCCAAAGAAGCACGTAGCAGTAGAGAATTCAGCTTACATTGTTGCATCAGGAATGAGCAGTTTGGGTCCTATCAGTGATCTTCAAAGGCCAGGCTGCGATCAGATAGTGTGTGTTGCACCAGTCACATGGTGCCTGACGTTTAATGTCTGGTAGCTTACCTCTCTAATCTGATTTTGCATTGCTTTATTTTGCATGCAAACCTTAGTGCCAGGGTTGGCTATCCACTATCTATAGATTGTTCAATGCTATGAGAAGCAGACATTCTTGCATTCCTCTTTCCAAAGGTTCTTTTGCAACCCAGGGTCTATTAACTTTATGGATTTTGTGATTGTTCCTGAAATTGCACATACAGTTTAGCATGCATGCATTTACATGAATTTTATGAAGGGGGATCTATAGCTTCCCTTAGAATCTCAACAAGGTGTATGACTCCCCCCGCCAAAGTCATAAACCACTGTCTTAACTTGCTCTATATTCTATAGGAAAGCTTCCATATATATCAAAGCCTCACTTTCTCCATGCTTGTAGCTTTCTTATCTAGGGATGGGATGCTCCCCTCTGCCTCCCCTCTCTTTCATAGTTATTTCACATCTCCTCCAAGAGCTAGTTAGTTGCTGGACATCTGACTATTGGTAAATGGATGATGATGTGCTGAGGATGAGAAGTCAGCTAACTCCAGTTGGGATTCCTGGGATTCCATAGCATCAGTCATGTCATAGAAGGGGAGGTTGAAAAGTGACATTACCTGTAAGTATTCATTACACTGTACATTTATGCTTTATGTACTTTCTCATATGGGTTAAAGATAAAATTTTTATTTTTAAAATTGTGTTTCTGTTATAGTGAAACAAATCATTAAATTTCCCCCTCACACACACACACACAAATTTTCCCCTCACATGAAGTTTCTTTAGTTATAAAATCAACGTTACTGCTAAAAACACAATAACACAGGCAGAAAAAAAAAAAACCCATAAAATTTCATTTCTAACTCAACCAACTTGTGAAAATTCCTATAACATTTTATGTTGTGTATACTCTTCAAAATTGCTTGAGTATATGCAAATGACTTCTTTTTTAAAAAGAACCTAAATGGAATCATGCTTCACATTTTGTTTTTTAACAACTGTATTGAGGCATAGTTAATATTACACAGTGTATACCTAAAGTACATAATTGGTAAGTTTTAAAATATATATACACGCCTGGGAAGCCACCCTCACAATCAAAATTATGAACACATTCTCCATCAAGCCCAAAAGTTTCCTCATGCCCCTTTGTAATGCCTCCCACTCACTCACCCACTCCTTCACCTTTCAACAATCTTTCTGTCCCTACAGAACGTGTTGCATTTTCTACTATGGTAAAGCTACCATGAACATTTATGTATAAGTCTTTTGTAGGTATATGTTTCCTTTTCTTTTATGGGAGCTGGAGTTCCTCTACATATTTGCCAACATTAGTGATGTCAATCTTTTAAATGTTAGCTATATGGTGGGATCTCATTATGGCTTTTATTTGGGTTTCTCTAATTATTAATGGTGTTGAACATATTCTCATATGCTTATTCACCATCCATATATCTTCTTTGGTAATGGGTTATTCAAACCTTTGCTTATTTTAAAAAAAAAAAGGATGTTTTCTTATCACTGGGTTTTAAGAGTTCTTCATGTATTCTGGGTATGAGAGTTTCAATACACATAACTTTGCAAAGATTTTTCTCTCAGACTGTGGCTTTTCCTTCCATCCTCTCAACAGTGTCTTTTGAAGAGTAAGAGTTTTAATTTTGATGAAGCTTACTGCACTGAATTGTTCTTTTATGGATTGTGCTTTTGGTATTGTATCTAAGAAAATCTTTGCTTAACCCAAGGTCACAACATTTTTTCCCCTATGATTTCTCCTAAAAATTTTATAGTTTCAGGTTTTATACTGAGGCCTAAGATTTATAGGTCTATTTTGAGTTGATTAATATATGCAATGTAAAGTATGGAACCTAGGTCCCTTTTTTGGGCATATTGATATCCAATTTGTGTAGCTCCATTTCTTGAAAAGGCAATCCTTTTCCAACTACTTTGCCTCTGAACCTTTGTCAAAAATCAGTTGCCCACATACGGAGAGAGTTTATTCTGGGTGCTATTCTGGTCTATTCATCTACTTGTCTGTCTTGGCACCAACACCATGCAGTTTTGGTTACTATTGCTTTGTTATAAATCTTGAAATCAGACAGTGTTAGCCCTCCACCTTTGTTCTGCTTTTTCATAGATATTTTGGCTCTTCTAGGTCCTTTACATTTTCATATGAATTTTAGAACCAGTTGGTCAATTTATACAAAAAACAAAACAAAAGCCTGCTGAATGTGGTAAAAACTGATATCTTAACCACAAAGAGTCTTCTGAGTCATAAAGAAGGTTTATGTCTCTATTTATTTAGGTATTAATTTCTTTTACCAAAATATAATAGTGCCTGCAAAATAATATTAGTGCCCGCCTTCGGTCCAGGGAATGATCCCAAAGTTCCGGGATTGACTCCCACTTCAGGCTCCCTGCATGGAGCTTGCTTCTCCCTCTGCCTATGGCTCTGCCTCTCTCTCTCTGTGTCTCTCATGAACAAATAAATAAAATCTTAAAAAATATTATAGTCTTCATGAATATTATATATTATAGTCTTTAACAGGTGTTTCATGTCTTTCATCAGATTTATTCCCCCATTATTTCATCTTTTTTGATGAAATTATAAGTGGAATTTCTGACTGTTCTCAGCTAGTACAGAGAAATACAGTTGGATTTTGTATATTGACTCTGTGTCCTCAAGCTTTGTAAACCAATTTGTAGTAGCTTTTTCTTAGATTCTGTTGGATTTTTCTATATTTGTATAATGACATCTTCATAAAGACAGTTCTTTCTTCCTTTCTGATCTGGATGCCATATATTTCTTTTTCTTGACCTATGTCATTGTTTAGATATCCGGCACAATATCAGATAGAAGTGGTGAGAGTAGACGTCTCTGATTTGCTTCTGATCTTTCGTACAGGGAAAGAAAGCACTGAGTTTTTTTCCATCCAGCATGACATTAGTTGTAGGTTTTCATTGACACTTTGTACTGGTTGTGAAAGTTTCCTTCTATTCCTAGTTGCTGGGAGTGGGAGTTTGTTTTTTGTTTTTTTTTTTAAGAGTTATTTATTCATGAGACACACACAGAGAGAGAGGCAGAGACACAGGCAGAAGGAGAAGCAGGCTCCATGCAAGGAGCCCAACATGGGACTCGATCTTGGGTCTCCAGGATCATGCCCTGGACTGAAGGCAGCGCTAAACCACTGAGCCACCCGGGCTGCCCAGTCACTAGGAGTTTTATGTTAGGAATAGATGTTGGATTTTGCCAAATGCTTTTCTGTGTCTATTGAGATGATTATTTTTTCTATTTCAGTTTATCAATAATGGTGAATGAACTACACTGATTTCAAATATTAAACCAACCCTATATTCCTAGAATAAATCCCATTCTGCCATAATACATTACCCTTTTAATATACTGTTGAATTTGATTTGCTAATTTTTTTTTTACAATTTTTGCATGTATGTCCATGAAAGATTTTGATCTGTAGCTTTATTTTCTCATAACGTCTTTGTCTACTTTAGGTTCACATAATGTTCTTAATAAACCAGCTTTACCTACTGATCAATCACAAATATATTTACATATCAATGGGTGCATTTTTGCCATAGGTGGGGGGCATATACCATTTTATTTTGGAAGAGTCATAATTTAACCTAATGTGTCTATTAGGTTAAAAGTTAGGTGTTTCCAACTTTTTAATATTATAAAAATATAAGCTCTCCTTTTACATAAATTTTTGCAAACACAAAGTATTCTTAGGATAAATTCCCAGGATTAGTGGGTCAGAGGGCCACATATTTTAAAACTTATGTATTATAGAATTGTCCCTCAGAAAAGCTATAACAATGTATATTCCCATCTGCAAAATACAAGATTATCTGTTTTTCAAAACCCTTCCCAAAACTAGGTATAATTTTTTTAAAGTAGGTCAGTAGTCCTTGCACATGATGAAATCCTTCTCTCTCACACAAATTGCATAGACTCTTTGGCCTAAATAGCTCTAAGTGGCCTTAAAATTTCAGAGGGAGAAAAGAGAAGGAGAGAAAGAGGTAATGTCTTTCTAGGTAGGAAATCACCATAATGACAGATTGCTAAGAAATATGTTTGTATCCCTTACTCTACTTCCAGTAGGTCCATATCTCCAGGGCAATAGTATGGCTTGCTAGATGGCAATCACTTTGATTTTCACACATGTGGTTGAAGGACAAATTAACCTATTTTTTCACTTACAGAATGTTAGATCTAGATGAACCCTTAACAACTGATTCGTCTAGTCCTGCATTTCATAGATGGGACAGAGAGAAGGAAGAACTTGCCCAAGATCCCATAGGACATTAGTGGCAGAGCCAAATGGTCGGATAAAATTACTACTAAGTTCTTTGTTCCATCTGTGATTCTCCCACTTAGAAGAATATCCAAATAGAACACTGCCCTTTCCCCAACACACACTTCCCTAAATCTTATGCTTTAAGGGAAGCAACTGCAGAATAGAGAAAACAATTGCTTTTGCATTTACATTTGTGCTTGGTCTGTTTCCAGGGATACCATGGGCAAATGGCAGTCCTCTTCCCAGTAAATGAGGGAGATGATACAAATAATTGAATGTGGTTTCGGTTCATAGGTGCAAAAGACCTCTGAAGACATCCAAAACCAAAAAAGGCATAGCCTGAGAGATATGAGTACTGACTTGTGTCATGTACATTTTTCTTGGAAAGATAAAGAAGTCGCTAATTAATATAGAAATGTTGGGATTTGATGAATGTATATAACATCCACAATGGAAGTCAAGTTGGGGATGGGAGGGAGAGCTACTAGGATAAAAATAGATAATTATGCATAGACACCTGTGGAGTTGGCTATGGAATGGTTGATGGGTTGGATCAACTCATAGAGGGCTTGGTATGTTCCAAATACACACCCTAAAAGGCCCAGGATGCTGATCATGATGTCTTTTGCAATGGTGACACAGCTCATGTCTTCAGGATAAAAGGTGATGAGCTCCAGGAGGGGCGGGATGATGAGGGCCAGGGCACTGCTGCTCACTGAGCCCACAAAGGAGATGACCAGGTCCAGGCGGGGGATGAGGATGGCTGAGACACCTGCAGAAATAGAAGAAATTTAGAATCATTGATGGTTCCTGCAAGAAGGAAGCTCAGAAACAAACTATTTCTTTGGAGCCTTATAATCCCATAGATGCCTGACAGACTATTTTGGAAAGGTGGGAAAGAGTTTCATTGCAGATGTGAGCAGGAGGTCAGGCACTGTGGTTCTGGACTCCCAGCTCTATTTTAATGGCCAATATGGATGCTTTCCTTCTATCTATTGGGTTTTTCAAATATAATAGTTATTTTAAAGGCTCCTCTGTCATCTATCTATTATCATCATCTTCTTATTAAAGAGGTGGGTCATCTAGAGCCCTCGAGGGAATGGGATATGGCCGAGGTCACATATTCTCTTGATGAGAATCCATCGAAATGCCTGTCTAAGGCTCTTTCTTCTAGGTGCTCAATAAATGTCTGGCTCTTAATCAGACACTGAATCTACTGTGAATTTTTACTACTCTACAAAATATAGCTACTGTCGAGAAGCAAGAATGAATTAAAAGTGAGATGGCTTTGTCATTGTCAGAATCTCGACTACTTGTTTTCCTACTCCTAGAATGATCCTGGTAATTAAAAGCATAAAACATAAACACAGCAATAGGCTGCTCTCTCCCCACCTTTTCTAAAACGGGGTCTTCTTAAATCTCCATTGTTTATACCTATGATGAACATAAACATGAATTTTCCATGGGGGTCCAATTTCAATAATGTATGAATGAATAAATATAGCAATTATGTGATTTCACTTTGCACAACTGTATGATTTTCCTATGAACAAATTAGGAGAAAAACTGTCTTGGAAAGCACTCATACTAGCCTGCTGGATTTGAAGAAAACCTCACTTCTTTCTGAAATTGCTGCAACATCCAGTCAGATAATGAGACTCATCGACTCTCACAGTTGAGAATTCATCATCCCTCTGATGGGATGGTCATGTCCACAGCTTTCCCTTCTCAGATATTTAATAAATTGTTTACTTAGAGGAGGCCACAGAGAGGAATCAGTGTCTGTTCTCCAAGAGAGCCCATACTGACAGGACAGAGAAAATAATGTAAAGGAAAGCTATAATGCAAGGTAGGCTGGAGGAACTCTCTAGAAAGATCATGCTCATAGACCTTCCATAGCCCTCCATTGCCGATCTCCTTTAGCACAAGGTCTCTGATGACTCCCTGCCAGGTCTTCTGGCTTCAGATCTTATCACTCCCCACTTTTAGTTTTCCAAAGAGGCCGGTACATAAGTACTTGTCTCAGATCTGTGCACAGCCTGCTGCCTACATATGGTACCTTCTTTGCTCCTCCATCTACTTCCTACTTATCTCTTAGATCTCAACTGAAATATCACTCCACTGGAGAGGACTCCCTGACCTGACCTAGGCTAAAATATAGGACCTTCTTATGTACTCTTAGAGAACCCTCTTCTTATCTTAACCATCATATGGTGGTACATCATTATGTACCATCATAACATTCATCACAATGTGCTATAGTTATTTCTTTGCATATATTTCTTACTCAGCATGTCTTCTTTATTATTCATTATTGTATCCCTAGTGCCTAGCACAATGTCAGGCACACAGTAGGTGCTCAACAAATGACTGTTGAATGAATGAAGGATAATGGAATTGACAGAAGAAGGAGGAGGAAGTGGTCATACCACATATAATAGAAGCAGGGCATGTCGTTAGATGGTCAGCTCTGTCTAACACTGCCTTCCCTGATCTTAAGTAGCCTGAACTACTCAGTTTTTCTCAACTTAGACCCTTCCTATTAGGAATGATCTCAGAACAATAGAGCCACAGGTCCCTAATGTCTTGGTACAGACTGGAAACTCTGTGATCTCTTAAACCATCGAATGTGCTGCTTCTGCTTCTAGAACTCCATCTATGTGAACATCTGAAAGCATGTTCTTCTTCTGGAAGCCTCCAAGAATTACAGTTTCTTCTGACTCTGAACTGAAACTGCATTTGCTCAACTTTAAACTAAGAGTCTCTAAAACAAAATTCTCTCTCTCTTGTGTGTTACCTCACAGGTGTTTCAGGACAGATATAGAAGTTCCCAAGCCTTCGTTTCTCCAAGCAAAACATCCCTAGATTTTCCCCCTTTCCTCATGGGGCACCATTTCTGATTTGCTTCAGAGAAAAAAATTCCCCAGCCCCACTCATGATGTTTCCCAAACATCTACAACAGTGCCTAATGTAGAATGAATGAGTGAACCAATGAATGGAAGGAAGCATTAAGAGAGGAAGATGGAAGGAGGAGAAGGGTAAATATTGCACCCAAAAACTGATCTCCAAGACTAACAATCAGCCCCTTGTTTGCTCCTATAGTTCAATGCCACTTTATGATAAGGGACTTGATCTTAATTTATAATAGGAAGGAATATGGCACATGATAGAAGAAGACAGGCTTAGATGCTATAGAACCTGTGTTCAAATCCCAGCTCTGTCACTTAGCAGCTGTATGATTTGAGTGTGTTACTTAAATTCTCTAGGCCATAGTTCCTCCAGTTGGTAACATTATGTTGCTAGGCTGTCACGAGTATAAGGCAATGTCAGTATGGTGCCTGGCCTCTAGCAGGAACATAGGAGTATGAGTGAATGAATGCTACTTCTTTCTCCCATAAACCAGCCAATGGATACTTTCCATGTGTAGACAGTAGAGACGATTGCAACATGTGATCGTTCTGTTAAGCCCCCTTTTCAGGTGGAAAGTTGAGGTGCAGGGAGGTGAACTATCTTGCTTAAGGTCACAAAGAAGGTAAGTGGCAGAGTCAAGGATACTGAGGTAGACGCCAATGTGACTCACAGCCACAGCTTTGGGCAAAGAGTGCCCTTATATTCTACTCACAGGTCAGACAGACCAAGGCTGTGCGGACAAACAGGTCTATTAACAGTGTCCAGCTCTCTGACACCTGGGAGATGACGAAGGGGATGATGATCTCAGCTGGGACGTGGAACTGGAGGGCGTAGGTGAAGAAGATGCCAATGGAGTACATCAGCTTGACCGACTGGTACAGCCTGCAGACAGATGGATAGGACATGACATTTGATGTAACTTCCAGACAGGGCCATTCAGGACTCACTCATTGCTCAGAAGCTGGTACCTGTCACCCAGTTACAGAACTGGCTCAGGCCTGACCTGCCATCAGAGCCGTCTGGGAAGCTCATTAAAAGTGCACATTCCTGAAAATTCTGATTCAATAGGCCTGTGGCTCAGGTGTCTGTGCCTTTAATTCTTTTACTTTCTTAAAAAGGTATATTTGTATAGAGTAAAATTGCTAGTTCAAAAGTCATATAGTAAAAAGCTTCCCTTCCACACTCGATCTCCAGCCTCCAGTTCTTCTTTCCATAGGCAGTTCCTCTAACAGTTTTCTTGTAGCCCTTTCAGAAATAATCAGTGCACATAAAAGCTTATACCTGATGTAGGTATACCTACACACACACACGGTAGCATCCTCTGCACACCACTGAGCTCCGTTTTTGTTCATTAAATATATATTGGAGATTGTTTTCCGTAAGTACACATAGACTTGGCTCTTCTATTTAATAGATGCTTGGTATTCTAATAACATAGATCACTATAATGTTTTTGGCCCAGTCTCCAGCTAATGGATATTTACTAGTCTTTCACTAGTAAACAATGCTGCAAAATATATCCTGCTACAGACATATCTATGCACATTTAGTATACATCATGAGAGGTGAAAATGCTGGCTAAAAGTATATGTGATTTCAATTTTGGATAGCTATTAACATATTGCCCCTTTGTTGTCCTGGCGTATTGGAATGCTTGCTTCCCCATATCCTTGTCAAAACACAATGTGTGAATGTATGCTAGTCTTTGCCATTCTGTTTTTTTCTGGCATTTCTATCTTCTCAAACATATAAAATGCCATTTTAAAAATTCGCCTGTGAACTGTGTGCACATGCCCATTTTTTTCTTGGGTTGTTGGTCCTTTTCTTAATGGGAAGAGGTATTTGTCTAAGACTCCTCTGGGGAATCTGATGGCCAGCCCGGTTCAGAGCAGATGTGAAGTTCTCATGGCACCTGATGCCTGTTTTCTAGCTGAGGCCCACACAAGGAAAGTGCCCTGTCCAGGGTAGCCAGTGGCAGCCTGAATGGCCCAGAATAGAAATAACATATTAGAATGATTATCTTGACTTTAAAGAAATCACATTATTACCCCACCTAGTCATTATCACAACACAATGAGGTAGGTGGGGCTGGTGGTATTTTTCTCATTTTATTAGCTGTGGCCTTGTGGGAAATGAATGCCCTACCATTCTACTCACCTCTGAAGGAACAGGCTGTGGGGAGATATAACAATGGCAATAGCTAATACTTGGCTAGTATTTACTATGTGCCAGGCACTTTTCTTTTCTAAGTAGTCTCTACATCCAAAATGGAGCCCAACGTGGGGCTTGAAGTCATGCATGCCCTTGAGATCAAGACCTGAGTTGAGATCAAGAGGTAGATGCTTAACCAACTGAGTCACCCAGGCACCCCTGTGTCAGACACTTTTTAAAGATATATATATATATATATATATATATATATATATATATATATCCAGTTAATCCTCACAATCACTCCCTTGCCCTTTGGGGTGAAATGTGGCCATAGGACTTGCTTTGACCAAAGAAGTACAAGCTGGGTGAACATACATGTCACTTCCCAGGGAACCTTTAGCAGCTTCATGGTGAAGGGCCTGATTCACCGCACTCTCTGCCATGGCAGCATTTGAGGGAATGGCCATCTTATCATTCTGTGTCCTTGAGTGGGGATAGTATAGAGCTGAGCCCTAGCCACCCCATACTGGGCATGTAGCATGAGCATAGATTAAGCATTTGTGTGTGTTCAGCCATTGAGATTTTGGAGTTGTTTATGACTGGAGCATAACCAAACCTATACACATAGGCATTAGTATTGTCATTTACCAACAATGGAAATGAGGTCTGCAGGATTAGGTAGCTTGTCCAAGGTCACATAAGAATCAGGATGCAAATCCCTTTACTTAGCTTTAGAACCTGTGCTCTTCAACACTTGGCTCTACTGACTGCATAGTCTCAATGCACTCAGTATACTGCCAGAATAATGATAATGGACAACACTCGGTGAATGCTGTGTGCCAGCCCCAAAAATGTTACCTGGATGAATGAATGGATGAGTAGATGAATGATCAAGTGTAAGAACCCCAAACTAAATTCCAACTGAGGCATAACAATGGTGTCTTAGGTCCATTTCTGGAACTGGAGGCCTGACTAATAGTCCATCTGTGGGACCCTCAAGCATTATTCTGGAATTATACTTTTTATTGTTGCTATTTGTGCTTCCTAAATACTCCCAGATCATTCTGTGTTAGGGTCTTTAAACCATAGAGTCAGACAGATTCAGTGTCAAATATCACAAACAGTGTGAGCTGGGAAGGTTCCATGTGGTCACTCCAAACAGCAACTTCCTCATCTAGGGAATGGATTTCATAATAATCATGCTAACTCATAGGGCTATTATGAGGGCTTAACCAGATAATGCACAATGCCTGGATTGTCAAACCTACCTGTTATCATCATACGAACACTGGCAGTTAATATATGGTGTTAGTGACAACCCGAAGGAATGCCACATTCTGTCGCTAAGGCTCAGATCCCAGGACTCTGCTCCCCTCGCATCACCCCAGGCAGGCAAGGACATACCAGCAATTGGGTAAGTTGAGGGTGATGCTGGCCTGGGTACTGGACCCAAACTTCATATAGCCCAGTGTCCCCAGGCAGATGTAGAGGATGATGACAAGGGACATCCCCAAGTACAGCACAAAAGAAAAGTGTTGTGGATGCTTCATCTGATTTTTGAGAGGCAGAACCTAAAAGTGAAAGGAGATTGAGAAAGAAGAGTCAGAAGCATGGCTCCTCATGAAGGATCAGGTTTCCCCTACGGGTACAAACTTTTTTCTTTGGGTGGCCCAGGGTCAGGAAGGGCCACACTCCTTTCTATTTGCTTCCACTCTATTGCCAGGAGTGCCCTACTCGGCCTGGGCTAATGAGTATATTTGCACTCAGGCTTCAAGGCTTAGTGTGGTGCATGGAGTGGTTGGTGACCCAGTGGATGGGTCCTAATTTTCCCTTCCAGCAGGAGCAGATCATAAATACTTTTCATATTATGAAAAGTATTTATGCACTTTTCATAAATACTTTAAGACTTCTGGAATGGCCGGCTTCCCCAGAGGGCACCGGGGACCATTCTTGCAAACCTCATGTCCATCTTACCATACCGACGCCTTCAAATGTGAAAATGGCTGTACCAAAGAACAGTAAGAATGTCTTCCAGCTCGCCATCAAGGGGAGGCTACTGGGATCTGGAATCTCCTGAAAGGGAGTAGAAGAAGGGCATTGGTTTTGCCATGGCATAGGAGTCATCCTCCAACTTTGCCTGGTAGACAGTTGGGCCACATCTGCCATCAACAGAGACACTATCAGGAGCACCTGTGAGATAGCTAGAGCCAAATCAGCCTTCTTACCTTTAAAAAAGTTCTTGAGGCACCTGGGTGCCTCCATCAGTTAAGTATCTGACTCTTGATTTTGGCTTAGGTCATGATCTCAGGGTCCTGCAATGGAGCCCTGTCACCATCCCATCATTGGGCTCAGCACTCAGTGGGGAGTCTGCTTGAGAATTTCCCTCTGTCTCCCTCTGCTCTTCCCCCCACTCATGCTCTCCCTCTCTCTCTCTCTCTCTCTCTCTCAAATAAATAAATCTTTAAAAAAATTTTAAAGTTCTTTATTTATTGTGGTAAATTATACATAGCCTAATTACATATACATATAAACTATACATAGCCTAAAATTTACCATTTTAAACATTTTTAAGTGTACAATTCAGTGGTGTTGAGCGCATTTTCACTGATGTACAACCCTCACCACCACCCAGCTCCAGAGCTTTTTTATCCTCCCAAATCGAAGCTTTGTATTTGTGAAAGAATAACTCATTACCCAGCTCCTGGTCACCCCTATTCTACATTTCCATGGATTTGACTACCCCACGTTATCTCATATAAGTGAAATGATATAATACCTGTCCTTTTGTGACTGGCTTATTTCTCTGAGCATAATGTTTTTAAGCTTCAACCATATTGTAGTGTGGATCAGGAGTTCATTCCCTCTTAAGGAATGCATTGAATGTATTTACCACATTGTGATTTCCCACATCTTTACATGTGGGAGAAGTGGGACCCAGGGAGGAGAAGGGAGTTGCCCAAGGCTTCTCTGCAAGTTAGTGGCACAGCCTGAGTGAGAATTCAGGTCTCCTGTCTTCTCATTCTCCAAAGCCTCTTTCTCATCACTTCCCCCAGAGTCCTACAGTCTAGTAGCTGGTGTGCATGCAGAGAGGATGATTAATTTAAGAGACTTCCTGTGGTGGGCGGAATAATGGCTCTTTTCCAAAGATATCCATGTCCTAGTCCCTGGAATCTGTGAATATGTTATGTTATATGGCAAGGGAGAATTAAGTTTTCAGCCTGAATTAAGGTTGCTGATCAGCAGACCTTAAAATAAGGAGACTATCCTGGGTTACCTGGGTGGGTCCAATGTAATAACAAGGGTCTTTAAAAGTGGAAGAGGGAATTGAAAGAAAGAACTAGAGAGAGGGTGGCATCTCAATGGAAGGGTGAGCCTTATATTGCTGACTTTGGAGATGGAAGGGGACCATAAGCCAAGGCATGCAGGTGGCATCTAGAAGTTGGAGCAGGCAAGAAAACAGATTCTCCCCATAAGCTTCCAGAAAGACACCCAGCCCTGCTGGCACCTCGACTTTATCCCAGTGAGACACCCAGAAGTGTAAGATAAATTTGTGTTACTTTAAATGGCTAGATTTGTGATAATTTTCTACATCAGCAATAGGAAACTAAGATTTTCAGATTCAAAGAAATGAAGCTATAATGGTAGAATTTCAGGGTGGTGATAATGGCAAAGCATGGGCCTGGGAGGCAAATTTTTCTGTTGATCAGTTTCCTTGTCTGTAGACTGAGGATAAGGGTAGTATTTACAAAACATAAAATATATAAAATAGTATCACTGTAAAGATTCAGTGAGTTAATATATGTTAAGAACTTGACTCCAAGTAAATAAAATGTCTTTATCATACGTGTATCCCTTGTCAACCTACCACCATTGTAATTTTTGTTGGTTTTTAGTGAGGTATATCCTCCCGAATGGATGTGACTTTCATGAGAGCAGATACACCACCAGTTTCACCTACCACTGAATCCCAGTGCTTTGCACCATGCCTGCGTCACAGAAGGTATTCACTAACTGTCAGCTGACTCACTGCTATCCAGTGTGACAATGAGGATGATGGTGATGATGTTGACTAGCTTTTGTGGCTTGTGGGCAGAAGTGTTCACAGATGTCACTTAGCAGAGGCTGCTCAGAGGAGGGCACCTTTCTCACCTTCACCCGCCCGTAATGATACTATCCTATCTTTCCCCTGGTTAGCATCTAGAACCCCTTCTGCAGTCAATTTCAGGCACAGACCTTTATGATATACTCAAAGATCAGAGCCATGCTCCCCAGGGTGGTGATGTTGGCCAGCGTCGAGAAGATGGACAGCATCCTGAGGTTCTGGATAAACACCAACAGGACCACGAAGGGCAGGATTGTCAGCATGTAGAAGCGGATGTCCAGGATGGGGGTCAGCGCCAGGATCTTCCTGGGCTGGCAGTTGTTGGAGGTCACGTGGGCTTCTTCCACCATCTGACATAGACATAACGAGGGGCAGCATAGTCAGAGTTGTCAGATTAAATACAAAATACCCACATGAGTTTCTAGTTCAGATAATTAACAAGTAACTTTTTAGTAAAGTATGTCCCAGATATTCCATAGGACATACTCATAGAAAAAAAAATTCTTGTGTATCTGAAATTCCAACTTACCTGAGTGTCGTATATTTTTATTTGCCAAATCTGGTAACCCCAACTGTAGTGCCCATGACTTTGACAAAAGGAAACCCTTAGAATCTTAAGATCTCTTTTTGTCATTTAACCCAACCTCTTCCTCCTCGTCAAATGGTTTCTTCTCATATACTCGGAGAATGGAAGTTGATTACACAAGAATATCTTCTTTAACTTTAGATAGCCCTAAAAGTTAGAAAGCTCAAATACTGAGCAATATCTATCTGCTTGAATATTTCATCTACAACAGTTGCCATAGTTCTGGCTGTTTGAATGCACAAAACCAATTATGCTCCCTCTATTCCATGAAGCCAAGAAAGAACACTGTGATTGATTCGTTATGCCTCATGGAAATGCAACGAGGGCAAGATTGCAGCTTGTTTGTCTTACATTTAATTAGTCATCTTCACTGTGACAACCCTGAGATACCTGAAGTGAATCTCACCAACACTTTTCAGGCTAAAAATTCCCAATTGTTTCTGATTGGACATGATTACAAGCCTCTCTCTCCATCTTGGCTATATTCCTCAGATGTTGCTTTGGCTTCTCAATAATCCTCTTAAAAAGTTATTTTTGGGGCACCTTTGTTTGGCTCAGGTCATGATCCCAGAGTCCTGGGATGGATCCCCGACTTGAGGCTCTCTGCTCAGTGGGGAGTCTGCTTCTCCCTGTCTTTCTGCTCCTCCCCCTGCTTATGCTTGCTTTCTCACTCTCTCTCAAATAAATAAACACATTTTTTAAAGGTGATTTATAGGACTGAGAGAACTCCCAAGTAGTCTGATCAGGCATGAGAAATGAAACCATCTCCTCCCAAGATCTGAACACTACACTTTTGCTAATGCAGTCCTAGCAGTGGGATGTCTGCTTTTCTCCCACTCTAAGAATCCTCTTTACCTGTTGTAAGTTGTCTGCCATAAACATAAAATAAACGCTGCAGAATCCCAGTTGGGTGGTAATTAATAAGAAGCTGACAGTGTACCTGAGTAGGAAAAGAGGAGACAGAGGGAGAAAACAAGTTACTTTAAAAAATGTATTTATTTTTATTTTGAAATGATTATTTCTGTTATTTTTTTAATACTTTGTTTTTTTTATTTTGAAAAATTTGAAGCCCACAGAAACAACCAAAAAATCGGTATAATTAACATCCATATATCTTTCAAATAAATATGCCAATTGTTAACTTTTGGTCCTACCTGCATTATATAAATATGTATGTGTATGAATGTACGTATTCATCCATACACACACGTGCATTCTTTTTCAGAACCACTTGAAAGTCAATTGCAGAAATCATAATACTTCAACCTTAACTCCCTCAGCATATCTCTTTTAAGACTATGAGATTCAGTATTTTGTCAAATGCTTTCTCTGCATCTATTGAAAGGATCATATGGTTCTTGTTTTTTCTCTTGCTGAAAATGGATGAAAGATCTAAATGTGAGACAAGATTCCATCAAAATCCTAGAGGAGAACACAGGCAACACCCTTTTTGAACTCGGCCACAGTAACTTCTTGCAAGATACATCCACGAAGGCAAAAGAAACAAAAGCAAAAATGAACTATTGGGACTTCATCAAGATAAGAAGCTTTTGCACAGCAAAAGATACAGTCAACAAAACTAAAAGACAACCTACAGAATGGGAGAAGATATTTGCAAATGACGTATCAGATAAAGGGCTAGTTTCCAAGATCTATAAAGAACTTATTAAACTCAACAGCAAAGAAATAAACAATCCAATCATGAAATGGGCAAAAGACATGAACAGAAATCTCACAGAGGAAGACCTAGACATGGCCAACATGCACATGAGAAAATGCTCCGCATCACTTGCCATCAGGGAAATACAAATCAAAACCACAATGAGATACCACCTCACACCAGTGAGAATGGGGAAAAGTAACAAGGCAGGAAACCACAAATGTTGGAGAGGATGTGGAGAAAAGGGAACCCTCTTGCACTGTTGGTGGGAATGTGAACTGGTGCAGCCACTCTGGAAGACTGTGTGGAGGTTCCTCAAAGAGTTAAAAATAGACCTGCCCTACGACCCAGCAATTGCACTGCTGGGGCTTTACCCCAAAGATACAGATGCAATGAAACGCCGGGACACCTGCACCCCGATGTTTCTAGCAGCAATGTCCACAATAGCCAAACTGTGGAAGGAGCCTCGGTGTCCATCGAAAGATGAATGGATAAAGAAGATGTGGTCTATGTATACAATATTGCTCAGCCATTAGAAACGACAAATACCCACCATTTGCTTCAACGTGGATGGAACTGGAGGGTATTATGCTGAGTGAAAGAAGTCAGTCAGAGAAGGACAAACATTATATGGTCTCATTCATTTGGGGAATATAAAAAATAATGAAAGGGAATAAAGTGGAAAGGAGAAAAAATAAGTGGGAAATATCAGAAAGGGAGACAGAACATGAGAGACTCCTAACTCTGGGAAACGAACTAGGGGTGGTAGAAGGGGAGGTGGGCGGGGGGTGGGGGTGACTGGGTGGCAGGCACTGAGCGGGGGCACTTGATGGGATGAGCACTGGGTGTTATTCTCTATGTTGACAAATTGAGCAGCCTTGTGAATATCCACATTTTTTGGTTTTCCATGACATTGGCTTTTGGGGAAGGATCCAGGCCAAATGTCCTATAGAAATGTCCCACACTGGAAGCACCTGAGTGGCAGGATGGTTATGCATCTGCCTTTGGCTCAGGTCGTGATCCTGGGGTCCAAGGATTGAGTCACATCGCAGGTTCCCTGAGGGGAGCCTGCTTCTTCCTCTATGTCTCTGCCTCTCTTTGTGTGTGTGTCTCATAAATAAATAAATAAATAAATAAATAAATAAATAAATAAATAAATAAAATCTTAAGAAAAAAAAGAGAATGTCCACATTGTGGACTTTGATGACTGCTTCCTCATGTTTAGATTCAGGTAAGCATAGTTGGCAAGCATACCACATAGGTGATATTTTGTACTTTTTCCATCATATTGGGAGGCCCTGGGGTCCTGTGGCTCCACTGTGATGATGACAGTCATTTGTCTCCATTGCCAATGCACATTTCCCTTGTTATAATCTGGAAGTAAAGCTTTGAGACAATATGAATATCCTGTCCTCTCAAACCAAGGGTTTTAACATTCATTGATGATCCTTGTCTGAATCAATTATTTAATCTGTGGTTGCAGGGTAATGGTTTTCTAATCCTGTAATTGTTTCTAAATTTATTGGTTGGCATTTAAAAAATATGTATTCTTCCTCTTTTTTGGTATCACACACACAAAAAAACTCACATTAACTTTGAAAATTTAGTATATTATACTCCATTATTGTCATTATTCTTTTGGATTCTTCAATTATCTGAAATTTGAAGATGCATTTATTGTTTAAGGGACCAAAATATGTTCCTCTACTTAGATCAGTTTAGATGAGATTGGGTGCGTTCAGGGTGACATGGCCGTAGACTTTAGTTCAGTGGTTTTCAAAGTTGGGTTGCTGTACCAGTTGCATCAGAATTACCTGAGGTTTATGCCAAAAATACAGATTCCTGACTCTCTAATGCCTATCAAATCAGAAACTCAGTGATATCATATGAGACCAGAATAGGGATGTTTTCTCTCTCTTTATTATGGAAATTTTAAAACATATACAAAAGCAATGACAATAATCCATGACTCCTCGTGTGACTATCCCAGTCAACAATCACTAACTTTTTGTCAGTCCTATTCCAACCATCCCTTTACCTACACACATGCTTATTTTGTTGGAATATTTGTAGCAAACTAGAGAACTCAAGGTACTTCATTGTAAATAATTCTATATGCAGCTCTAATGGACAAGGACTTAATATATATATATTTCCAACATTATCACCCCTTGAAAAATTAATAATAATATTTATATCATTTAATAACAGTCCATATTCAGATTTCTCCAAATATCTCAAAAATATTTTACTGCTGGTTTCTAAAGTCTATACTCTGTGTTTTGTTATTATGTCTCTTAAGTTTTTAAAACTGCTATATTCCCTTTGCTCTCCTTTTTTCCTTTACAACTTTTAACTTTTTGGAGGATGTTGAAGATACCAGATAATTTATCCTGTAGTGTGTCTCACTTTCTAGATATGGTTGATGACTTCCTCATAATGTCAGTTAATGCATTTCTCTATGCCCTGTGTTTCCTGTAAACTGATATTAGTTCTAGAAGCTTGACTAGATTGAGGTTCTTTATTTATCTCTCTGGCAAGGATATTTCCTGGGTGATAACAGTACTCCCTGCTGTCCTGCTGTATCCCATCATAAGACACATTGCGTCTGGTTATCGCATGTCTAGACATGAGATACTAAGATTAATACCTGGGGTCAGATGACATCAGTGTTGTCTTCCTTCTTAAAGTTTCCCAATGACTTTTTGCCTAATGGCTTGAGCATCCATTGATGATTGTTGCCTTTATCAAGCTCCCAGGTATCCCTTAGCACACTAAAAATTACAAATCATTGTTTAAAATATGTTCCCAACTCTTTTTCAGTTACTGAGCTTCTTGAAAAATGGTACAGTATAATGAGTGGGAGCTAGATGTTCAAGATTCAAGCTCTTGCTCTGTCACTAAATTCCTGTGTAACCCTGGGCAGCGTTATTGCCCTATCTGGGCTTTACATTTCTCCATTGAATAAGCATGGATATGGTGGTCTCTAAAGACCCTTCTTACCCAAAAGTTTTATTCAGGGGTCATCAGAAACAAAAACTTTGGTGGGAAAGGATGAACAATTGTGAGTCATTCGTTATTATTGCCTCATGACCTCACCTGTCTGAAAATCAGAGTGACTTCTGATCAAGAGAGCGATGACCTACTGAGAGTCCCAAGAGAGGAGCTGCAGAAGGGATCTTGGCAGTCACAATACTGACTCACTACCTCCTGAAGGGCTCTGCTGAGAAAGGCTGAAATGTTAGGTTTGGGTTGAATTTCTGTGCAACTGCTATCTATATCTGTTTGTGGACATGTTATTTTTTTCCTTATGAGCTTTGGTCATCTCATATTTCCAGGACAATAAAGACTCTCCCTGCCCATCTACAAAGTCGAAGATATGATCAGAGGCACTAAGACAAAGAAAAGCCTCTTGTATACCAGGCACTTTTTATCACGCAAGGAAGCAGCCTGAATGTTCATTAGGGGAAGGCTTGAATGAAACAATGGCACATGTCCCCATGGAGGAACATCCTGAACCTTCACAAATAATCAGATAAGCCCAGGACCATCCTAAGCTGCCACAGGACACCACAAAGCTGCTGCCAGTTGCCCGGAGACAAGTTAGGAAAGCAACATGGAACACCTTTACACATGCACACACCCTGCACCCTGGAGACAGATCCTGTGCTCCAGTTGGTCAGAGCTGTTCATATCAACCCCCAGCAGGTGGTGCTGAGAGGCAAGGTCTTCATTGTTGGGGGAGCAGATCCAAACAAGAGCTTCTCAGATGTGCACACCCCAGATCCGGGATTTAGCCACCTTGGAGGGCCTCTTGCCCCATTCCAAGCATGCTGGCTTTGTTCTTTCTTATGCACCTCACAGCGTCTGGGTGTTTGGAGGTGATGACTAGTCAGGAAATTGAAATTGCCTACAAGTTCTGAATCCTGAAACTAGGACTTTGGGACCATGCCAGAGGTGAGCAATCCCCCACTGTTCCCAAGACCATTCACACATCATCTGAAGCCACTGGAAACCAGTTGTATATCTTTGTGGGTGGAAAGAGAGGCACCCAGCCCATGCAGGATGTGAAGCTGCATGTGTTTGATGCAAACACTCTGACCTGGTCACAGACAGACACACGTGAAAAACTTCCAATCTCCCGGGCATGGTCATGTGGTGGTGGCAGCAGGGACAAAGCTCTTCATCCCTGGAGGCTTGGCAGGGGACAGATTCTATCATGATGTGATTGCACTGACACAAGTGACCAGAAGTAGCAGAAACTAAGTCCCACTGGGGCACCTCCCACAGGCTGCGCTGTCCACTCAGCTGTGGCTTTGGGGAAACACCTGTATCATCTTTGGAGGGGTGACTCCCACAGGAGCACTGGATACAATGTACCAATCTCACATAGAAAAGCAGCATCTGGGGGACCTTGCATAAATTTGAAACTTTTCTACCACCTGGACCATTGGATCATTCTATGTGTCATTCCATGGCCAGTGATGTGTACTTCTGAGAAAGAAGATTCCAATTCTGTCACTCTGAACTGTGATGCGGAGAAAGGGGCTTCTACAGGCAAAACAGTGACCCAAGCTGGTGACTCACATGAAGAAAGTCAGGCTAACATGCTGTTCTGTATTGTGCTTGGTAAGATGAATAGAGAAGGGGAAATCTAGTGATTGCATTTTGACTCTAGCTGACTAATAAATCGCACATTTTTGTTAAATGAAAAAAAAATCAGGTATGTCTCCCTGTCCCAGTGTGGAAAGAAACTAGACACATTGTTAGATGAAAGAGCAAATTTCCAGAAAAATATTCTAACCAGTGTACAGGAAAATGCAAAATGAAATCTAAATTTCCACTCACACACATATACTCATGAACATGCAGAGACAAAGTCTAGAAGAATATTTACTAACTAGGTATCACTGGTTACTTATTGGATGAAGAGTGGGGATGGAGCTATCAGAGGAGGTTCTCTGTACTGTTCTACAGTTTGTAATAACAACATATTCACTTAACCCTGGATAACTGGGAACAAAGGAGGATCCGGTGAGGATTATTATTGATCTTACTACTCCTGCCACTACTACTATGACATCTATGAGTAAATACTACCTGCCCCACACCGAGTGGGTCCTCAGCCAGGCATTTGGGCAGGTTTCCAGGCTGTACATCATGGCCTCTCCATAGTTCACAAAAGTCTTTTGCAATCTAGGGAAAGGACAAGCAACATGTAACTTAAAACATTTTTGTTAAAGGCACAACTTACTCCCAAAGTGAGTAATTATTATATATTTGTGTGTTAACACGAAGCATTCTAGAAATTTTCTAGCAATGGTATTAACAAGATATCTTATAATACACTTTTAAAACTTTGAGGAAACTGCCTTTCCCCCCTTTTTTGTGGTGGTCTTCTTAAACATTATTATTTAAGTGAAAAAAGTTTTTTAAGGAAACAGTAGCTTTGCATTGACTTAGGTCATGCAGACCAGGAAAAAGGGGTCATGAAAGGTGTGAGATGTGTAAACCTAGTCAGGGGGAGGAGGAAGTAGGAGAAGAGGGGGTGTGGGTATGGCCAAGCCAGTGATCAACTGCCAAGATTGTTGGAACATTTGAGATCCCTGCTTCAGACCAGATCCCATGCAAATGTGGTACTGAGGTTTCTGCCCAGCACCCGTGTAGGATGTGACACCCCAGTCACAGCCTCTGCCCTAGATGGCCCTTCCTAAGGACCAGGAAGGGCCTGAAGAGAAACCACCTGTGAACAGTGGAGCAGCAGCAGGTAGTCGGGGGATGGATCCCCACTAAGGGGAGTAGCTGGGAGAGAGAAGGAGATTCAGACTTGGGTCTTGGGTTTAAAACCAACACCCCTCTCTCCCTTAGATGGCTGAGAGACCATGAACAAGTCTCTTTAGGTTTCTGAGTCCCAGTGTTTTTCACACACAGTCTGGGTTTATTTATTTATTTATTTATTTATTTATTTATTTATTTATTTTTTACAGTCTGGGTTTAGGGGAGGAGACAGTGACCAATGAATGTAGAGATGCGCTGAAAACATGGCATAATCCTTCTATTTTTATTATGGTTCATTGTGCTTGATATTCCCAAATAAATGAGGTCACATTGCATAGGAGGGACATATTTATTAGTCTAAATGTTATAAATTCAAAAGCTGTGGGGCCAGGCAGGTATCAGTAACCTGGGGAGAAGGGCTGGTATACCACAGAAGCAGGAGAGTGAAGACTGCACCAGGCCCCTGGAGCACATCCTATTCTAAAAGGGATCAACTGGGACTTGGTTCTCCCAGAGCAATGAAGGAATGACACTATAGAGGTGCCAGGTTGTCTAATTGCAAGGAGAAGGTGGTGTTTGTTTGTTAATTTTCCCAATGTGACATCTCTAGGGTTTTAAACATGGAATAAAACAAAACAAAATAAAAACACTGGGGCAGCCCGGGTGGCTCAGTGGTTTAGTGCCACCTTCGGCCCAGGGCATGATCCTGAAGACCCGGGATCGAGTCCCATGTGGGGCTCCCTGCATGGAGCCTCTTCTCTCTCGGCCTGTGTCTCTGCCTCTCTCTCTCTCTCTCTGTGTCTCTCGTGGATAAATAAATAAAAAACTTTAAAACAAAACAAAACTGTGAAGCTCTTAGATCATCAGTCTGTAACATCTATATTAGAAAAAAATGAAAAACAAGTCATCAAAAAAAAAAAAAAAATCAAGGGTGCCCGAGTGGCTCAGTCAGTTAAGTGCCTTCGGCTCAGGTGGTGATCTTGAGGTCCTGGGTTCAAGCTTTGCATCAGGCTCTGTGCTCTGTGGGGAGTCTGCTTCTCCCTCTGTCCCCCTGCCCCCTTGCTCATGCTCTCTCTCTCTCTCAGGTAAATGAAGTCTTTCAAAAAATCAGGAAAAGACTTATCATGAATGGCTTAGGTATCAGAAACCTACAAGTGATATAATTGTCCCAGTAGGCTTGAGGGGAAACAGGATTTGCAGAATGGTTGGCAAAAGCAAAAATGAACTATTGGGACTTCATCAAGATAAGAAGCTTTTGCACAGCAAAGGATACAGTCAACAAAACTAAAAGACAACCTACAGAATGGGAGAAGATATTTGCAAATGACATATCAGATAAAGGGCTAGTTTCCAAGATCTATAAAGAACTTATTAAACTCAACACCAAAGAAACAAACAATCCAATCATGAAATGGGCAAAAGACATGAAGAGAAATCTCACATAGGAAGACATAGACATGGCCAACATGCACATGAGAAAATGCTCTGCATCACCTGCCATCAGGGAAATACAAATCAAAACCACAATGAGATACCACCTCACACCAGTGAGAATGGGGAAAAGTAACAAGGCAGGAAACCACAAATGTTGGAGAGGATGCGGAGAAAAGGGAACCCTCTTGCACTGTTGGTGGGAATGTGAACTGGTGCAGCCACTTTGGAAGACTGTGTGGAGGTTCCTCAAAGAGTTAAAAATAGACCTGCCCTACGACCCAGCAATTGCACTGCTGGGGCTTTACCCCAAAGATACAGATGCAATGAAACGCCGGGACACCTGCACCCCGATGTTTCTAGCAGCAATGTCCACAATAGCCAAACTGTGGAAGGAGCCTCGGTGTCCATCGAAAGATGAATGGATAAAGAAGATGTGGTCTATGTATACAATATTGCTCAGCCATTAGAAACGACAAATACCCACCATTTGCTTCGATGTGGATGGAACTGGAGGGTATTATGCTGAGTGAAGTAAGTCAATCAGAGAAGGACAAACATTATATGGTCTCATGCATTTGGGGAATATAAATAATAGTGAAAGGGAATATAAGGGAAGGGAGAAGAAATGTGTGGGAAATATCAGAAAGGGAGACAGAACATAAAGACTCCTAACTCTGGGAAATGAACTAGGGGTAGTGGAAGGGGAGGAGG
This sequence comes from Canis aureus, assembly GCF_053574225.1. NCBI lineage: Eukaryota > Metazoa > Chordata > Mammalia > Carnivora > Canidae > Canis > Canis aureus. The sequence continues at coordinate 59,802,839 of NC_135614.1, read as the reverse complement.
GTGGGGGGTGGGGGTGAATGGGTGATGGGCACTGGGGGGGGCACTTGACAGGATGAGCACTGGGTGTTATTCTGTATGTTGGTAAATTGAACACCAATAAAAAAATAAATTTATTAAAAAAAAAAGAATGGTTGGAGTGGGTGCCACAGGCCTTTGAATACTGGCTCTGCAACTTCCTAGAGTGTGACCCTGAGCAAGGCATTTAATTCACCCAGGTCTCAGTTTACTCATGTGTAAGCTGGGGATAATAATAGTACCTGCCATAAAAGTTTACTGTAAGGAGTAAACTCTTGTTACTTAAACACTTGTAAAGCTCTGGCCAGGTATCTGGCACATGTAATTGTGTGATAAATTTAATAGTTGGATAAGTAAATGCTCTTAAAAGTGTTTTGTGAGCTGGAAAGTGTGCTGCAAGTTGGGTGTGACTGAGATACTCCAGATACACCTGTTTGGTTTGATAATTTGGCTTTATGAGAAGTTTCAGTTACTGTCTCTACTTTGACCTATGGGGAGTTTCTGCATATCTATAAGACCCCTTTGGATTTGTATGCCTCTGGAGCAGCTAAGTGTTACAGACAGAGAGCCACCAGGCAGTTGGCTAGAAGGAATTACTAATCACCCACGAATTGGTTGGTTTATAAATATGAAACTCACAACAAGTTTGTCTTCACTGCATTTGTCTTCTCTTTCAGGATTTTTTTTTTTTTTTTGGCATGGCAGTTTCAAATATGTAAACACCAAGTATTGTATGGATGCTTTATTAATGACTAGAGCCATTGTGAATTATTCACTTCAACTGTTTTTTTTGCTTTCATTAAATATGTCCCAGAAAGAATTTGCCTGGGACAAATTACCCCTACAAGGTGTGTGTGTTTTGGAGTTGGGGGAGGGAGGGTGTGGGGAGATAAGAGGGAAGGAAGGACATCCTAAGTATCTTGTATGTTCTCGGTAGTTTATAAAGCATGCTTGCGTCTTTTATCACCTTTTTTTTTTTTTAAAGATTTTATTTATTTATTCATGAGAGACACACAGAGAGAGGCAGAGAAACAGGCAGAGGTAGAAGCAGGCTCCATGCAGGGAACCTGACATGGGACTTGATTCCGGGTCTCCAGGATCACTCCCTGGGCTGAAGGCGGCGCTAAACCGCTGAGCCACTGGAGCTGCCCCCTTTTATCAATTTTGATCTTTCCAGGTACAGATATTTAAGGCAGAGGGTGCAGGAACTTGGCAAAGTCATCCAGCAGGTTAGCAGAGTTAGGCCCAGACATAGGAGTTTCCAGTTGGGATTGTCTAACCCTCTCTACCACCTCTGTAGAATCTAGAGCAGTAGGTGTGGGGGCGTTGAAGTGGCTGGTTAATTGGGTCAGTGGTCAAAGGAAACTCAATACGGGGTCTGGCCCTGGGGAGAGAGGAAAGCAGGATTCTCACCTCTGACTGAGGTGGTGGGCACAGTTCAACAGGATGACCATGCAGTGCACAGTGAGGATCCCAATGGCTAGCAGGCTGATCGGACCCACCTGGAGGGGAAAGAGAGGTGGGGACAGTGAGCCATACACTGATCATTCCCATAACTGGCCCTCTTCCCGTCTGGGTGCAATGGTCCCTTTCATCATAAAGCTGCCTTTGGGATAGAGGTCCTTGCCTGAATGTCCTTGTGGCCATAGACACTCTAGTTTGAATGCCTTTGGAGTCAGCATCACTGCAAATCAGCTGTCTAATCTCTGCTGGCACACTTCCTGTGACTACCCCACCACCTCCACAGATAATCCATGCCTTTCCTTATCTGCCTGGAGTTCTGCCGTCTAGATCCCTTGCTCCTTTTCTCATACCCTAGCCCTTACTTCCTCCAAGATACTCGAAGACCAAGGTTTCTTTTAGGACTTCTCTTCCTCTAGTATAGAATTGCCAATGGGGGCATCAGTGATATTTTGGACCAGATGATTCTTTGTTGTGGAGGCCTTCCTGTGCCTTGTAGGATGTTTAGCATGTCCCTTGATCTCTACTCAAGGTGCGTGGCACTCCCTCTATGAGTCTGGCAGCTCATCTCTAGACACGTCTCTAGACACTGTTCATGTCTCGGGAGGTGTGTGCAACATTGTCCCCAGTTGAGAATCATTGCTCTAGTATATCTAATTCATCATTAACCCTTCTATTTTTTTAAGGATTGCATATATTTAAGGTGTAAAACATGACAATTTGACACACATATACATAGTGAAATGACTGCTGCAGTCAAGTTAATAGAACTACCTTATCCTCACATAGTTTCCATTTTTTAATTTGTGTGATGAGATTTAAAAACAGAGGTCATTAGTAATCCTAATCTCTCAGATATGATCAGAGGGGCATTGAATAAAGAGAGACTCTCTCACCTCTCCTGTGCTGGACACTTGTGCCTTTATAGATGTGCCCTGATGTAACAAATGAGAGATGAAGAGCACCTGTAGATTTCACTAGAACATAGCCTCCATCTAACAGAGACTTCTTTTCATCTTCTTTACTTCTATATTCCCAGTACCTAAGAATCCACATAGTAGGTGCTGGTATGTATTTCTCAAATGAATCATGGTCAGAAGCTCTGGGAGATGGAAGGCAGAGGAATCACTAATGACTCTTCAGAAGCAAAAATAAGAAGATAACAGAGCTTATCTTCTTTTTTTTTTTTTTTTTTTCAGAGCTTATCTTCAATAGCATATACCACACTGGTATAGATAGTTTGGCTGAGGGCCATGTGGTAATAATACTCTTCAGAAGTTCTAGAACTCTGAGGATTTCAAGGGGGAGAGTCTCATCTGTGGGTTGGAACTGTTACAGGCTGGAAATCATGTCAAAAGAAGCCAGGGTCTTTATATGCCTTCCTTTGACATGCAACCCAATTACCAGGCCTGGAGAAAGGGAGAAATTAGCATCACCTAAATGGAAATAATATATTTGGCATCCATCCAATTCAATAGCCATGAATTGAAACTTCCTGTGTGTCAGTCTCTATAGCAGTTATTGTGAGGAGATGTAAGACTACATCAGCGAGTTCCTGCCCTCAGGGCTTTCAGGTAAGTGAGGAAAGTAGGTATACTAAAACATTATGTCTTCTCTTTGTAAGAATTCCAGGTGAGGTAGATATAAGTTCTAGAAAAACACAAGCGGAAGGTGGCATTGATTTTAGCAGGAAACAGTAAAGTTTCACGGAGGAGGCAGACTTCAAAAGACAAGAAATAAGGCAGAAGAAATGGCAGATGTGAAGAGATAGAGGTGGGATGATGCAAGGTGTCAGTGGACTGGCAAGGCCTTTGCTATCTTCCTCTTTCCAGCTGCTTTCTCACGGTCAACCTCCTGGTTTGAAACAAGAGCCAGTGTGCACATGTCTGTAGGGAGTAGGCTGCGAAGGTACATGAATGAAATGGGCTGGGTATGTGGAGGATGATGGTACGTACCAGTGTGTGAGGATGGTGGGTCTTTATAGTGTGGGGGGGCATTCGATGAAGGGGTTCAAAAGGTACCAACTTCCAATTACGAGATAAACAGGTACTTGGGAGGTAATGTACAACATGATGAACCATAGTTAATACTGCTGCATAATGTGTCTGGATGTTGCAAACTATATGATATATAACATCTATATGTGTACATGAAGAGATGGATGTTGACCAAACTTACTGTGGTAATCCTTTTGCAATATATGACTACCAAGTCATTATGTGGTACACCTTAAACTTATATGGTACTGTATGTCATTTATATCTCAATAAAACTGGGGGGGAGAAAAGAATAATGGCCTATCCCCTCTGGGAACACTCCATTGGACTCCAAGCTGACTCCAGGGGATTGATGCCAAGAGGCACATTTCCTATTGCAGAGGGTATCCCCAGTTGTCCATTGATAAAAGTGCAGAGTCTTTAGGGGCCCACTACCGCTTTCCCCCAAATTGGTATACCTAGTTTCCATTGCACAGGTCCCTCTTACCAATAAGCCAGCATTTTTCATGGCCAAGGGAAGTCCCAGGAGTCCTGTGCCAATGTTGCATTTCAGTAAATGGACCAACGTTTGCATGATCCTGTAGGGGGAGAGTAGGGAGACAAGAGGGTATCTTAGTGGATGGGAAAGGTGACCCAAAATTCAGGTTCCTTCCAGCATCTCCAGCACTGTCTTTTGGGAAGAGGGACAAAACCAGGTGAAGTGGACTCTGGAACATCTGATCCAGGGCTGGTGCTAGTTTAGGTGACTCAACGAATATTTAACACACAACAGGCTCTAAAGAAAAGATTAACAATTCCTCCCATTCTGGATAACTCCCTGCCAGCAGTTTATGCATTAACACATCCAATGATTTTTTTTTCACAGCCAATTCACTCAAATAATATTTATTGAGACTACTAAATGCCTGGCATTTTAGATAGACAATGAAAAAAATTACTAGTAATTTCCTCAATTTCTAGAGTAATCATCGATACCTGGTCATTTATTAATTTGCTCACTAGAAAAAACATAACCTTTCCCAGCATATGGAATATTTATGCTGGTTCTAGTTCACTCCATCCATTTTCTCAACCAACATTCCTGTGAACTATTCCATGCTCTGCATTGGATACAATTTAATAACAATTGTTATTGTGCATATAGAATTCTTACTATGTGCCTGGCAGGGTGCTGGGTACCAGGGTTCTAAATACTCTCCACACCTGCGCTGGCAGTTCCTGCCAAGCACCCCCCATCCATTGGGAAGGGAGAAGGTGGGAAGGATCATGAGAAGAGAATCAAGAAGGAACTGAAATGAAAAGCTGGGTGCAAGAGCAATGAATTCAGAGGTAAGAAGCACTGAGTTCTGAGTTCTAGCTGTGCCATCGACCTACGAAGTTTGGTCACTACTTTGCAAAGACCCTTAGCTGCGTACATCTTCTGTTCATCTGCCAAAAAAGATAGAAAACGGCAATAATTCTTGCCCTGCCTACCTCCCAGGGAAGAATCAGAAGAGGTAATGACATGATGAATCTTGGAATTATGAAGTGCTTCTAGGATGTGAGGCATCCTCACCACCACCACCCTCATCATGACCATCTTCTTCATTATCAGTATCACTACCACCTTTAGTCTGACTTTATGGTGCTCACCTGCTAGCAGGGCCCCTGGAAGGGGAAGCAGAGTTGGGTTAATAGAAAAACAGCAAGTAAGGGCTGGGTTAAGTAGGTTGAGGTGTCCCCTGCCCCTGGAATGAAAGGTACATTGAGGAGGCCTTTGGAGGTACCTCCTTGTGCAGTCTTAGGACTGTCTACAGGCAGCTTGCCTCGGTCACACAGTGGGTCCCTTAGAGACCGTGCTCATCTCTCCAGGTCTTTGTCCCATCTGTTAGGGATTCAGGACTGTGTCAAATTTTACAATTCAGTAACAACCTGGGAGAAGGTTGGGGCTGAGACAACAGGGTAGGCCCTTGGCATCCCCCTGACTTCACATCTTCATTAATTTGAGGACGGAGGAGGGTACCTGTTGTCCCTTCACTTACAAGAGGCCATTTTTATAACTTTCATTTCTTGATAATTGCAATTATTGGAAAACATGTCAAAGCAAAACAAAACTTTTGTCTTGTTTTGCCAAATTTCTTAGTAATTTCTCCAACAGATAATGCTCTTTCTCCCCCCTTCCTGCCCTCTGTCCTTCCATTCCTTACTTCTTTCCTATAGCATCATCTTATCCAAGTTGAATCAGATCTCTTTTCTGATCTGAAAAGGTGAGACCAACTTTTGGAGAAACCAGGTGCCCTAGATAACAGCATTATACATTAGTCAGGGCCTTGGATGGTAAAACATATGTTGGGTTTTTTTTGGGGGGGGGGCGGATTTTTTAAAAATTATTTTTCCTTGAGAAATGATACATTGCTATTATAAGATGAAATACCAAAATTCTACTAATTGGAAATAACCATGGTTAGCATTTGGATTAGCGTCCCTCTGGGCATTTCTGTTTGTTTTTAAAGGTGCACACTTTCACATATGCAGAACCATTATTATACTGTTTCCTAAATTAATTTTCTTTATGAATGGTGTGTCCCACACATTTTCCACAAACAGATTTCCTTCACCACTTGTAATGGCTGTGTTATATTCTACTATATGTGTGTACCATACTTTATTCAAATAATATCTTATTATTTCCAAATCATCCATATTATAACTGGTGCTTCAATAAAATTATCACGAATATGTGTGTTAATAGCTCATTAGGAAGAATTCCTAGAAGTGGTATTTATTGATCAAAGGATATATTTATTTCTATCTGTACTTAAAAAGTACCTAAGTAATACACAGTATGAAATTTAAAAGGTAAAACAAAAACAGAACCAAAACCCCTTATGTAGTGAATATAAACCTCCCTGCCTCTCTGTCTCCCAATCCTCTTACCCCAAAGCAGCCACTGCTGCCAGCTGTGTGTGTGTGTATGAGTGTGTGTGTGTGTGTACTTTCAAAGGAAGCATATGCCAAATAAGTATTTGTATGTTTTATATAAGTAGGTGTTAGGATTTGACATACAACATTGCCATCTGGAAAGGTACCAGTTTAATTCTTCCTAGAAGGACGAGCAAGAGCATTTCCTGACACCCTTATCCACACTGGGTATTGTCATTTACAATCTCATTATGACCAAGGATGTTATTTGGTCTGATTACTAGATAATAGTTAAATTGCCAATAAAGCTCTAAGAAAAAGTTCTGTGTGTCTGAGTTTATAGTAGTAAAAGTAGGGTCAAGGGGCTAGGAGGTGACCTTCTGTGTCCTGGGTGGGTTTGTAGGAGGGAGGGAGGGAGAATGAATAATAGCAGATGTGGAAAGAGTCTGAAACCGTGGAAAAGCAAGCAGCGTATGATAGAAACTGTTCCTAGAATCAAGCTCACACTGGGGCGGCTACTCTGCTTGGATTCTCTGCAAAAACTGGGAGACAAGGGTCATACCCAGAGCCACACGGATCAACCTTCTTAGATTCTGCTTTCATCTTTCCTCCACACATGTGTTCAGTTGGGCTAAGAGTGTTAGGAAGAGAGAAGTAGGCAGATGTGGCCTGAGCTGTGAGGGCAGCACTCGCTTGACCTCAGATCTGGAAGGGCAGTGAGGCCACTTACGATAATCTGTTGGCTTCTTCAGTAGGATGGACATTCTCTGAAGCAACACTGCCTCTACTCTCCGAGAGTGACTTGGACCTGTTGTCCAAGGGGCTGGGCTCACTGTTGAAGTCTCTTCCAAGCAGTGACGTCTTCAACATGGTGGGTAGCTGGTGGCAGCTCAGGGTGAAGGCCTGTAACCACCTTGAACCAGCCTCCCATGGGTTTTTCTCCAGAGAAACCAGGGCTGCAGGCACAAGATGCTGGTTCCTGTTTCCCAACGATGCCTGACCCAGAATGAAGCCCGGATGTGCGAATCAGTGAAGCGCTGGAGGCAGGGGAAGCTGATGTTGGCTATGCCTCACCTGGCTTTGGGGGACTTAGGAGAGTCTCAGCATGACACTCAGGGCCCCTTATATTTGGTTGGCCATAAGCCAGGACTTACCTGGGCTTCCAGTCCCTCCCAGTTCAGCCCTAAGTGCTACAGGGCAAAGTGAACAGTGTGACTGGGAGGAGGAAGTCACCCTGGGATTGCAGGTCCTGGTGCCTGGATGTGGGGCCAGGCTCAGTGCTCACCTACCTCCGCGAGGAGGAAGCCACAGCTACCTCACAATGGAGGCTGCCCAGCCAATAAGGTGCTGCAGAATCCCAGGATGCAGGGTGGCCCAATCAATAGTGGATCCAGCCACCACCCTCACTGGGTGGGAGTGAAGAGTGGCCCTTTTAAGGCGCAGTTCAAATGTTACCTGCTCAGGATTCCGGTACAGGAAGGGTATGTGTTCTGTACCTATTTGGAAGTGAGTACAAGTAAACTTTTTTAAAAAATCATTCATTCAAGAAATATCTCTTGAGTACCTGAGTATACTAGGCACTGTTCTCCCTGCTGGGAATACATTAGGATAGAAACTTACTGTAATCTCTTCACTCATGGAATTACAGTCTAGTGAGGAGACAGATAATAAACAGATATGTCAAGTTATGTTAGTTGGTAATAAGTACTATAGAGAAAAATAAAGGAATAAAGGGGAATAGGAAGTGTTGGCTGGTGGGGGAAGGGTTGCAATCCTGGATGAGGTGGTCAGAGAGAGCCTTGCTGAGAAATTGTCATCTGAGTAAAGGGCTGACTGGGATGAGGGAGCATGCCTCGTGTATGTTTTGGGTAAGAAACTTAAAGCAAAGGAACAGTATGTGCAAAGGTCCTGAGGCAGAAGAGGGCCTGGGTATTTTGGGAATGGCAATAAGGCCATGTGGCTGGCTCAGCATGCACAAAGGAGAGGGGAGATGAGCAGAGTTGACACATGTCTGGTTTGCCCAGGACTGTGCTGGTGTGTTTTTATTGCCCTGGCATAATCACCAATAGTGCCTCTTTTCCTTATCAAAAAGTGTCCTTGTTTGGATGATAAATTACATGGTCACACTAGTGGTGCAGTTAATGAAAGTGGAAGTAATGGAAGAGGGATGGAACGGGATAGATAGGATCTCATAGGCCACTGTAATGCCTTTAATTTTTACTCTGGGATGGGAAATTGTGAAAGGTTTGAGAAGAGAAGTGACATGACTTGCATTTTAACAGGATCTCTCAGGGCCATTTGGTTGGGAGCGAATTCAAGGAGGGCAAGGGTCAAAGCGGGGAGATAATTAGGAGACCACTGTGATGAGTTGGGAGCCAGTCAACAGTGGTTTAGACCAGCACAGTAGCTAAAGAGATGGTGAGAAGCACACGAAGTCTGGGTACTTTTAAAAAGTAAAGCCAAGAGGATGTGCTGAAGGACGGACGTGGTGTGGGGTATAGAGGAAGGGGAGGGATCAAGATAACGTCAAGAATTTTGACATAATGGGAAGGATGGAGTTAGTGTGCACAAGCCTTGTCTTGGAGATGCCTTTGCAGAGCAAGCCTGGGCACACCAATCTTGGCTTGCACGTTCTTTGGGATGGTCTTAGATAGGCTACTTATGAAGATTATGGGAGCCACATGCTGCCCACGTCAACTCAATACTGCTGTCAAATCTGCTCCAAGCGCCTCTTCCTTCCTCTGAATGTCATCAAATGAGACCTCTCTTTCCTCTGATGCCCCAAAGGTTTTTTCTCAAGTTGAAAAGAATCCCCCCGCCCCCACCACCACTGCATTTATTTACCACTTTAGTACTGTCTAGTGATTGTCTCTCCACATCAGGCACTGCAGGCTTCGCAGTGAACACTTTCAAGGAGTCCACACTTTAGTGGGAAGCAGGAAGATGACACAAAACAAATAAACTAGATAGTGAGAGATTATAGTCAAGGCCACGCTCATTCTAAAGCAAAGCAACACAAAACTCAAGAGGGTGAGAGTCACCACCATCTAGGGAAAACGACTGTGAACATTTGGCTGTGCTTCATCACTTGTACACATCCCATTACCAACTTCCTGTGTAAGGAAAATAATTGTGTTCCACATAACATCAAATCTAGCATCTTAACTATTTTTAAATGTGCAGTTCAGTAACGTTAAATAATCCCAACAGGGCAGCCTGGGTGGCACAGCAGTTTAGCGCCACCTTCTGCCCAGGGCGTGAGCCTGGAGATCCCGGATCGAGTCCCCATGGGTCTCCCCTGCTTCTCCCTCTGCCTGTGTCTCTGCCTATCTCTCTATGTCTCTCATGAATAAATAAAATCTTTAAAAAAAAATAATCCCCAACGTTGTGTAACCAATCTTCAGCCCTCTTTTCTTCTCGCAAAACTGAACCTCTGTCCCCATTAAGCAGCTGTGTGTTCCCCTCACCAGCCTGCCCCCATCATTCTATATTTTTAAGAGTCTGACTCCTCCAGGTACCTCGTAAAACTGGGATAATAACATTATTTGTCTTTTCGTGACTGACTTATTTCACTGGACATGTTTTTCCTCTTTTTCGCTTTGACCATATCAGCATTTGAGATCCCTCCTGGGCCCTACAAAGTGAGGGATGTTGGTATACAGCTGTGTAAGTCCTGAACCCAACTACATGTTTGATCATCAGTAACTTCCTTCCTATCTCTCAGCCTGTTTCCTTATCTGAAAACTAGGGACAATGACAGTACATATGTCATAGGGTTAAGGATTAGGTGAGATAATCCCAAGCAAAACACAGTAAGTGCTCAGTGAGGGAAGGAAGAAAGGATTTTTGCTAGGATTCCTTGATTCAAGAGCAAGCTCTAAAAGTTAAAGAATCAGTGGGGATGGGAGGTAGAAGGTGGAGGGCCTCTGTGTCTGTGTGTGTGTGTGTGTGTGTGTGTGTGTAAACCAGTACCAGACAAAAAAAAAATTAATATCCCCACCACTGAAGCACAATTCTAGCGACTGGTATTCTTTAGCACTGCTGACAATTACTAATGAGTCTCCCCAGCTTACTTTTCTTGGTTACATCCATGTTACTAAATTTTTTTTTTCCGAAATTGAATTTTAGCCAGATTAGTCTAAATGGTAAGATTGACCTGAGCATCTTACACTGTAGGGCCTTGTCCCTGGCAACGAGTGACCATTTTTTAATAACAGAGAGGACAATCTTAAACTTAGCAAGGCTGATTGGGGCGATGGTGGAAGATGGTGGGAGAGGCAAAATATAGAGAGGAAGAATGCTTTGCCGCGGAAAGCATTCTTCCACGGACTGGCTCAGTCCGTGGAAGTGCTCTGGGTTTGTTGATGAAACAGAGAAGTGCAGGGTGGAAATAAGCCAGCTCTCTGGCCAGGTGGGCTGTAGACCACTGCATAACCTATGAGTGCCCTCCCAGCAGGTATTCTGTAGTCTATGGGATCTGGGTGCGGTCTGCTGGCCCTTCTCTCACCTGAGCGGGGCTGGTACGCATGAAGTACCTTCTGGAAGTCTAGCAGGTAGAAAGCAACATACAAAAGGAGCAGACCAGGATTTAGGAATTGGGGTGGACACTCTCCTCCAACATCTCTCCTAGGCCGTTTAGGAAAGATCATGGTTGAAAATAAGTAGGAAAGGGCTTTTTCAAATATTCTCTTAAAATGGAAGCAGAGGGCAGCCTGGGTGGCTCAGTGGTTTAGCGCCACCTTCAGCCCCAGGGCGTGATCCTGGAGACCCAGGATTGAGTCACACATCAGGTTCCCTGCATGGAGCCTGCTTCTCCCTCTGCCTGTGTCTCTGCCTCTCTCTCTCTCTCTCTCTTTCTCATGAATAAATAAAAATTTTTTAAAAAATGGAAGCAGAAACAAGCATGAGGGCATTCCCATAAATTACAGTAAATTTGATGAAAAACTCTCCCCTGAGATTATAGATCTGCCTATAATATCTACTTGGTTATTTCGGGGTGCTTTTCCAATTTTAGTGATTTTAGGGAGGAAGGAGCAAACACTACGTGGAAGCTTGAGATAGTGTTTCATTCAGGTTGGCTGGCTCCTGCAGCCAGCCAAGCTCAGACATGAGAAAAGGCCCAGGACTGTGAAGGAAGCAAATTGAAGTGGAAGGAGGGCAAGATTCAGTGTCAGGAGATCCAAGTTCTACTCAAAATCCAGCTCAATGGCGCCACCTGTGGAAAGCCATGCTTAGTACTCCAGAGCAGTTAGTGTCCCTCTGCCCTTATAAGGACCTATAATGGTACCAACTAAGTGGGTTACCTGTAATTCTTTCCCAGTGGACAGAGAACTAGTTTTTTGAGGGAAGGGGTGTTTTTATCCTTGGCATATCTCCTTTAAAGTGAGTTTCAGAAAAAAAAAAGTGAGTTTCAGTTAACTTTTGCTGCATAAAAACTCCCACACTTTATGGCTTAAAATTACATTTATCATTTCTCACAATTTTGTGGATCGTCTGGGCAATTCTATGATCTGGATCAGCCTGAATGGGGCTGGATGTAGTCTAGGAGTCTTCCCTCATGTGTCTTGAAGTTGGCAGGCTGGTTGATCTGAGGAATGGCTTCAACTGAGATGATTCACTTCTGCTCGCACGGCCTCTCATCCTCCAGTCGGCTAGCTCAGGCTTCTTCACTGGGTGGTCGTGGCTCCACAGCACAGTGAGCAATGAAAGTCCTGATGCACAAGCTATCACCAACCTTTGCTTATATCACATTTACTAATGTCCCGTTGGCCCAAATAAGACATGAGGCCAAGACCAGATTCAAGGGGTAGAGACATATATTTCACCTCTTGATAAGAGGAACTGCAAAGTCACATTGTCAAGAGGAATCTCTGACATTCTTGCAGCCTACTAGGAGAACCTTGAACTATGCTTGACACGCAGTAGGTAGAATGCTTGTTCCAAGAATTAAGAGGTAAATAACATCAAATACCATAATAGTATTGTCCACCTACCTCCCCCTGCCACTGACTGATCTACTTCCATGCCTCCTATCTACTGTTGGGATCTTCAAACTGAGCCAGAACTTTATCCAGTGGTTTAGAAAGTTTATTGCCCTGGACTTAAATATGATGATGGCTCCTTTCTGAGAGTTGCAGTTCACATTGGACCTCTTTGTCCTACCCATTTTTGTCATAGGAGTTGTGTATACTTTATTGGATTATAGGTTAGGCCCTCTAGTCTTTGCTCTGGAAAAGGGGAAACCCTTTGTTTACCAGATCAGCGTCAGCCTTAGCCAGCTGCACATCCTTTTGCCAGTTGGTGTCACTTGGTTTCCCCCTGGTGGCTGCTTCTTGCAGAGCATCACTCAAGGTACAAAATCCACCTTGTGAATTGCCAAGAAGTTGGATGGAATCAAGAGCCTTCCATGGGAGGCTCTCAACTTAATGGAAAGCAAGAGATGGAAAGAAAAGTAATAAGCAAAAAATTTTAAATTACCATCTAGACCCTGTAGCTGGTGAGTCCTTGATTGTTTCACCATAACTTGGCCCGGAGGAAAGGTAAAGCAGCAAAATAAAGATAATACATACAAAAGATATCCATATCAGTAGAAGTCAGGTGCTGGTGGGTAAGGAGTAGCCATTATCATTGAACAAAAATGGTGGAGTTGGAAGAGGTGAGGGGGTGTCCTGAGAAGATCAGCTCGTCCAGGGCCTGGTAGGTCCCCACGACAAAGCCCACAAAGCCCAGGATGCTGATCAGGAGGTCCTTGGCGATGGTGAGGGGGCTCATGCCCTCTGAGTAGTAAGTGGTGATCTCCAGGAGGGGTGGGATGATGAGGGCCAGGGCGCTGCTGCTCACGGAGCCCACCAGGGAGAGGACCAGGTCTAGGCGGGGGATGAGGATGGCCAAGGTGCCTGCAGGAGATGATACAGGATACATGGATCTTCAGCACTTAGTTAAGGTTTTCGAGTTTGGCTTTAGAATCCGTTTCTTAAAACAAACTAGTTGTTTCTCACATTTAGTTACATAAGGAAAACATCAAAAGTCCTGTAATACTCCAAACACATTCACTAGACGTTATGAATTAAAAATTTGGTGTGTGTCCTAATAATTTTCCCAAAAAATGCATTCATAATGTTAGGAAGAGAAATCTTTCCTTTTTGAGGTTCAATGATGGGGGGGGGGCATTGGTAGGAGCTGGGGATTTACTGACAATGGACAAAATTAACAGGACAAAAGACAGAGTTTACTTCAGGCAACACAGAACAGCCAAAGATAAGAGGTTCACTTGCTCATTTCATAAGGGGAAAGAAGGGGGCAGAAAGAGCATCTATGTAAGAACAAGTAGAAGTTATGCAAGGTTCAGATTGTTTATTTAGGGAATTAGTGTGTGATGATGGTTAGTCTCCTTTCTGGCAGAAAACCTTCCAGAGGGGATTTATGGTGGTTGAACTTGTCAGAAGTTCCTGCTTAATTCAGCAAATGAAGTTCAGATAAGCATTTATTTTTTCCCTCCCTGTGGCTGCTGTTTGTTTAAATGCTTTTAGCTTAACATAATTTTTATGCCACTGAGGTGCACTTCAAATCCCCATATTATTCAACAATGATTAAGGGACACCTGGGTGGCTCAGTCAGTTGAGCATCCAACTGTTGGTTTTGGCTTAGATTGCGGTCTCAGGATTGTGGGATCGAGCCCTGTGTCGGCCTCCCTGCTCAGCACAGAGTCTCCTTGTCCCTCTCCCTCTAATCATCAACTGCTCTCTCTCTCTCTTTCAAATAAATAAAATCATCTTAAATAAAACAGTGATCAAGCTCTTAATAAATAACAGTGCTGGGAACTGTCCCATCTGCTTGGGACATATCAATGTACAAAAGATACAACAACTTTTAAAAAATGCCTTTATAGAGCTAACATTTTAACAACTAACATGACTACACACACCTCTTACTTGCAAATAATTAGAATATGAAATTATTTATAGGAGAAAGGGGGTGTTCAGTTGGAACAAGAGCACAGGGTCTCATTAAGAGAATGTCTTTGTCAGGTTTTACATACATGTCAGAAAACAACAAACACCAGAAGCTAAAGATTTTGAAATTATGCATTTTTCAATTATGTTTTACAGGCCTGGGCTTCTACATTTTTTCATTTGACTTTTTGGAAGATTTTCACCAAGAAAGCCCAAAAGTCTCCCCCGGGCCTCCTGTGGAGGAGGTGTGTGGTATATCAGAACCAAAACAGGGCTGGGAGGCAGGATTCTGGTTTCCCCTGTGTGGCCGTGGTTCTGTCCCTACCTCTTGCTCAGCTTGTTTCCTCCTCTGCAAAATGGGGATAAATGCTATGTGTCCATAATGGTATTATGGTTCACACTGCAAATGGTGTTCAAGTTTTAAACTCATTTATGTCCTGGGATAACTGAGTTACTTGATGTAAAGCACCCAGAAAAGGTATCTTTATTGTTACTTCAATTTATTCCTAATTTGTGTGGATTGGGGCAATGCATGCAGAAGCCATAGGCTTCAGGAATTATCTTCATACTTAGGACAAATTTCTTATCTCGCTAGAGTCTCTAAGGTTCCGAATGGCAGTGTCACTGCTTCCTGGGGTAAATCGGGACAAACAAATCATTTCAAAGAAAGAAAACTGGTGTCCACTGCATTGCATGGGTTGGTCTAGTACAGCAAGAAGCAAGAATCGCCCCAAGGAGAAGTCTTAGAATCAATTAAAAGGAGCCTTAGGGATAGCTGGGGAACACAACACTCTGTACAGGAATCACTAGCATCTCCTTCAACCCTGCTAAAACACTTGCAGAAGTGGGGTACCTGGATCAGTGGGCTTGAGGCATAAGGAGTACTGAGAGGCTGTGATCGGGGCCAGCTGAAGCCCAAGGGGCAAGTCCAGCTCACTGCTGCCACTGGGGAATGTGATCCTAGGCTTGCCAAACAATTTTAATTGTCTCTCTCCCAAAACATCAGAAATCTGGATTTGTATGTGAGATCTTGGACATTTTAAATGTTGGCACAAATTTATACAACATTCTGAGGCTCAGAAAAACACCTCTTCTGTCAGATTGGACTCACTGGCCACTGACCTCTGTCTTGGAGGTGAAGGGTGCTGATGATGTGGGTTCAGATCCAAGCTCTGGCGCTCCCTAGCCAATTATCGCTCCCTGCTTCAGTTTTCTCACTTGTAAAGTTTATCATAGTCCTACCTCATGAGAGTCCCTGTAGGTCTGAATAAAATACTTTGAAATATGGCCAAAAAAGAGTACAGTGGCTGGTACACAGCAGGTATTTAATACATATCAGTTCTTAACATTATGATTAGTGTTCAACCAGCTGTGTCACTCTCTCAGGCTGGACACCTGTGACTCTGTCTAATTAGGTACATGGAGAAGAATTAGGTGTCCCTGGGCTTACATGAGTTACTCCTTGTAATGCTTTAATATGGTCCTTGAAATACAATTAGCACTTAATCAGTGCTGGTTATCATGACTATCCCTCACCATCTGGTGGATTCCTGACAGCCCTCAGGAAAAGAGCAACATTTTGCTCTGCCTTGTACTCACACGTCAGGCAGACCATGGCGAGGCGGATAGACAAGTCCAGAGGCAGCGCCCAGCGCTTTGACACCTGGGAGGTGGCAAAGGGGATGATGATTTCTGCAGGGACGAAGAACTGCAGAGCATATGTGCACAGGATACCAACGACATACAAGAGCTTGACCGACTGGTACAGCCTGCAGGACAAACCAGAGAAATGTTCCCTAAGGTCACCATGCTCAGATACCTGGCCTCCTCAGAACATTAACCCCTGACCTTGGGATAGTCCCTTGGGCTCCAGTTTCCTTGTCTGAAAATGATGGGCAGGGGACTTGCCAGAGTCAAGAGGGAGTCATGGCAGAGCATGTGGTGAAAACAGAGGGAAGTATCACAGGTTCAAGTGACAACAGGGGGGTCATCTCTAAATAAAAAGAACCTTGAGCATGCTTCTATGGAATACCTTCATAAACCACTATCACTTGATGGTCAATTTTAGATTTTAGGAACTAGAGGCTCAAGGCCAGCTACCTTGCCCAGGTGAAGACCAAAAAACCTGGGTATAAACACGGTAGTCCTTTGTGATCTAATGTCAGTCCTTAGCGATTCTCTGGATTGCCCCAAAGCTCTTGGCACATAACAGGCCATCAACACATGCTTCTTATAGGTTGAGAGAACTGCAGAGTCCCAAATCTTTGGGGGAAGAGGCAGTTTACAAAAGTCCCCAAAGCCTCTCTGCTACTCTGGAGGGTTTCTTGTTCTGTTCTATTTGTATATATAAACTAACCCTCCCTCATTCTCACTAGATCATGAGCTGGGGAAGGTAGTGAAATTCAAGATCATAGCTTACTTGGTCAGCACCTTCCATGCCCCTATGTGCCTAGACTGGTGTCTGCACAGAATTGCCATGCAGTAAATGCTTGATAAGTGATATTTGTCACCTTGGGAAAGGAGCCCCATTTAAGCAAATGAAGCTCCAAGTGACCCTTAAAAAGATAGCATCCTGTAATTAATGACATGTCTCAATGTGAGAGACAGTGCTGCACAATGCAATACAGGCTCATGTGTCTATTTAATATGGTACTGGGCAGCCCGGGTGGCTCAGTGTAGTTTAGCGCTGCCTTCGGCCCAGGGCGTGATCCTGGAGACCTGGGATCGAGTCCCGCATCGGGCTCCCTGCATGGAGCCTGCTTCCCCCTCTGCCTGTCTCTGCCTCTCTCTCTCTTTGTCTCTCATGAATAAATAAATAAAATCTTTAAAAAAATAAACAAATAAATGAATATGGTACTGTTGTGGCACTGAGGTGGCTCAATGGGTTGAGTGTCTGCCTCCAGCTCAGGTCATGATCCCAGGGTCCTGATATTGAGCCCTGTGTCAGGATCCCTGCTCAGTAGTGAATCTGCTTCTCCCTTTCCCTCTGTTGCTCCCCCTGCTTGTGCTCAATCTCTCTCTCAAATAAAATCTTTAAAAAAAAATAAATATGGTACTGTTGAAGTCTGGGTTTCATGAATTGGGTTCATTTAAACATAAAATTTTTACAGTGGTCTTCCCAAATTGGTTCTTGTTTTACTACTTTTTCATCCTAGCTATTCTAACTTGGAGGATGTGCATTCTTGGTTAGGGCAAGCAAGGCTCTGTAGCACAGGCCTTAGGAAATGTAGTTGGAGATGAGTGTTGCCACCCACCAACTCCTCTCTCTGCTGTTTGTTCTCCCTGAGGACCCCTCCCTTCTCTCCTTAGGTGAGCAAGGACTGTCACTTCTTCTCTCTCTTCCTAAATCATGTCCTCCTTTATACTAAGTTATCAAAGCCTCACTCAACATGGGAAGCTATTGAAGAAGGAGCTCCTTGGACAGAGATACCAGAGCCCAGGGTTCCTGTGATAGCTCTGCTTCTCATTCACTGTGGGGGCCCTCTAGACCCTATTTTGCCATCACTGGAAGGGAGGCAGCAGTCACCCACACATTTCCACCTGACCCTGAGTGCCCACCACCTGAGGGCCCGTGAAGTTACCAGCAGTTGGGTAGATTAAGGGTTATGCTGGCCTTGATGTCATTTCCAAACCGCAGGTAGCCCAGAGACCCGATGCCAATGTACAGGGCAGTGATGATAGACATTCCCAAAGACAGGATAGCTGGGAAGCGGCGGGCGTCCTTCATCTTGTTTTCCAGGGGCAGAACCTACAGAAGGATCATAGTGTAAAAAGAGAGAAGGGGAAAGAGGAACATGAACAAAAGAAGAAAGGCATGTGACTTCTGAGTATATCCCAAAAGTACTGGAAGCAGAGACTTGAATAGGTATTTGTACAGCTATGTTCATAGCATCATTTACAATAGCCAAAATGTGGAAGCAACCCAAGTGTCCATTGATGGATAAATGGATAAACAAGGATGGTATATACATACAATAGATATTATTCAGCCTTAAAAAAGAAGGAAATTCTGACATATGTCATAACATGGATGAACCTTGAGGTCATTATGCTGAATGAAATAAGCCAGTCACAAAATGATACATGGTACATAATTCCATTTACACTGGTACCTGAAGCAGTCAAATTCAGAGAGTCAAAAAGTAGCATGGTGGTTTCCAGGGACTAATGGAGGGGGAAATGACCATTTTGTTCAATGATTATAGGGTTTCAGTTTTGCAAGACAAAAAGAGTTCTGGAGATGGGTGGTGATGATGCTTTCATGATAAAATAAATGTTCTTAATGTCACTGGTGTGTATATTTGAAAATGTTAAGATGGTAAATTTTATGTTAGATATGTTTTACCACAATAAATGAGAAAAGAAAGGAAAGAAGGCCTGGAGTCACAAGATGAGCCCTGGACCATTTGGAGCTGGAAGGGCCCTTTTTAGGTTGTGCAGACCAAGGAACTCAGCCTCTGGGGCAGCCTGATCTGGCTAGCAGATGCATTTTGTTTGGCCAGCACAGCCTTTTAGACAATTGAAGGTGAATGCCTTTGGGCACAATATTATTGCCCCATTCACCAGGCCCACCTCTCCCCCTCATGTGGATGTATACCTGGCCTCTTCAACCACATTGCCTTCTAAAGGCTTTGGAGTTTGAGACTTCCAATTCTAGTGCATTCGCTGCTGTCTGTTCAGATGGGAAGGCTGCGACACAGGTTACACACAGTGGGCTGTGGCAGAGCTGGGACTGGAGGTTCCTGGTTCCTCAGCAGGACATTCCCTATACACCATGTTCTTGGGATCCTTCTTCTCCAGATGCATACCTGGCTCTGAGAGAATCCAAGTTGAGACAGCCTATCTGGAGCCTGCTGGGCATCCCAAGTTCACTTCTGTCTTTGGAACCAATCTGCTGGCCTCTCCTCCCATAAATTCTTCCTTAGGCTTCTATCAGCTAACAGCCCACCTCCACCTTCTCCTTCTCATTGATCAGGCCATAGGCTAAAGCACATTTTACATGCATCATTAGGCTAATCTGTGTCTCGGTTTCTTTATCTGAAAACTTACCTACTGGAATTTTTTTGAGATTTATATGAGCAACATAATGGCATACAGTAAGGGTTTAGTAAATGCTAACTGTTCTTTTTAATACTGTGAAGACTACATACATCTCTATGAAGATCGTGTTTGTCAAACTAGGGGTGATGGAAGGGGAGGAGGGCGGGGGGTGAGGGTGAATGGGTGACGGGCACTGAGGGGGGCACTTGACGGGAGGGATGAGCACTGGGTGTTATTCTGTATGTTGGTAAATTGAACACCAATAAAAAATAAATTTATTATTTAAAAAAAAGATCGTGTTTGTATAATTCTTATTTTATAGATGAGGAAAACAAGACTCAAGATGTAGTAAATTGCCCCAATTTACACAAAGATGAAAGTGGCAGACTGAGGCTGCAGACTGGGGCTGTCCTCCAAAATTCAAGTACTTGCTTCTACCCAATCTTGACTATATCCCTCCAGCATTCGATATATTTATTATTCAGTAGGACCTTAGTGTTTACTCCCTTGTACTGTTAACTCCTTTTTTTGTCCTATATGCATCTCAACCCCATGCAAATGAAAAATGCTTGAGGGGAATGCCACGTCAAGGTCATCATAATGCCTTTCCACTTTCTTTCAGATTAGGGGCAGGTTCCTAGTAGAAGCCAGGAAAATGTCTGAGGGATTATGTGGAGCCTGAATGACCCAACCTGAGCTTTCCCACCCTGCAATACATTTTCACTGCATAATTTCTACAGGCTAAAAAATTATCTTTTTTCTCAGTAGCTGGCTCTCTCCTTCTCTCCTCCTATAATCAAATTGATAAACAGCCATTTACATAAAGTGCAAAGGTCCCTGGATTGGGAGTAAGGGGCACTTGGCTTTAGCTACAGCTGTAGCTGTTCCCAGCTGGTGATCTGGCTCAAGTCCCTTTCCTCTTCAAGGCTTAGGCTCTTCTTCTGTAAAGTTAGAGACTGGGCTAAAAGATTTCTAGAGCTGATGTGAACTCTGAAAGTCATCATCATTAGCACGTAGTAGGTGTATTACTAATACTTATTGAACAATTGCTACTATCATTTAGTTGGGGAATTAGAGTTCATGGCCAAAGTAGATTCCAGCATATTCTGCTTCCAAAGTCATTTGCTCAACCACTGCACTCTTTCTTTTTGGTATTTCTGTCCAAAATCCTAAATATACTGTGCTTCCACTTGCATTAAGATGTTGTAGACACATTCCACCATAGCTCTCTTACTGATTAAAATTAAAATCTCTGGAAAGAATACATAAAACAACTATCCATGGACCTGCAAAGTATATAATAGCACGTGGATTGATCAAAACCAGTACAAATTACCTTTATGGTACTGGGTTTCTTGATTTTTTTCTTACTGTATCTCCCAATTTAGACTCAAGAGGACCTCAAATCCTAGAATTCTATGCAGGGGATGGAGAAAGAAAACCGTCCAAGAGAAATCCTCTTTCTGGCTAGAGGACATGGAACAGAGACCCCTGTGGGACAGACAGTATGGAAGAGATCCCTATTTTTTTTGTTTGTTTGTTTGTTTGTTTCCTTTTTTACTCTCACAATCACACTCCCAAGGCAAGTCCCAGTCACAAAACAGCATCCTAGTGTATCAATGACTATGGTGTTCACACAGGTACCTAAAAATCTGATACAAATTTTTCTCTTTGAGCAAAAGAACTAGGAAAGGGGGCTTTGGGACTTCAAAGAATGTGAGGACAAATCAGCTCTGGTACATAATTTGCAGGGTCCATTGCAAAATGAACATTCAGGGTTTCTTGTTCAAAAATTAAGAATTTCACGATGATAAAAACAGAGCATTAAACCATGTGTGGGATTCTTCCAAAGACAGGTCCCTACCCTATGTGACTGCACAGGTAGCATGTCCAGGAAGCAGGGCCTAGAAAGAATCACTGTTCATTCATCCATTATTTTTATTTTAGTTTTTCCCTCTCTTTTCTCTCAGTGCTTAATCCCAGTCAGACTCAGTCACAGGAAATGCACAGCACCATAGGAGGTTAAAACTTTGGCTTTCTAGCCAGAGAACCAGAAAAAGAAGCCATTAGAAGCTGGTGAGTGTTCGGGAAAATATGCATAAGAGGAGGTTGGAGAAAGTGATCCCCTAAATCTGTGGTGAAGTCCTAGGCTTTGTTCTAAGTTGTGCATGTGTGGGAGTGATGTGAAGCATCAAGCATTGTTCAAAGAAATTAAAGAAGACCCAAATAAATGGAAAGACATTCTATGTTGATGGATTGAAAGACAACACTGTTAAGGTTTTTGCACAGATGCAAAAACAATTCAATGGAGAATGGATAGTGTTTTCAACACATGATGCTGGAACAATTGGGCATCCTATTTAAAAAAATGAACTCCAACATACAAACACCTTTATCAAAAATTAACTCAGAACAGATCATAGATCTAAATGGACAATGAAAACTATAAAATATTTAGAAGAAATATAGGAGAAAATCTTTGTGAACTTTGGTTAGGCAGAGTGTTTTTAGATAAAGTACTAAAAGCAGAATCCAGGGCAGCCCGGGTGACTCAGCGGTTGAGCCCAGGGTGTGATCCTGGGGTCCCAGGATTGAGTCCCACATTGGGCTCCCTGCATGGAGCCTCCTTCTCCCTCTGCCTGTGTCTCTGCCTCTCTATCTCTCTCTCTCTCTCTCTCTCTCATGAACAAATAAATAAAATCTTAAAAAGAAATAAAAAAATAAAAGCAGAATCCATAAAAATAAAAATTTTGACATATTGGACTTCATCAAATTTAAGCCTTTCAAAGAGCTTTGAAAGGCATGGTTAAGAGAAGGAAAAGACAAGCAACAGACTACAAAAAACATTTGCAATTATATAGTCAATAAAGAACTTGCATTTTAATAATATAAAGAATTCTTAAAAAATAATATAAAGAATTCTTAAAACTTAACAGCTCAGTTTTTTGGAAGTTTGCAGAAGATTGGAACAGACACTTCATCAAAGAGTATATACAGATGACAAGCCCACAAAATGATGCTCAAAATTACCAATCAAATACTACTATGTCCCTATTAGAATGACAGAATTTAAAAATGCTGACAGTACATAGAAGAACTAGCACCTGGAATGTTCATCTATTCCGGTGGGAATGCAAAGTGGTACAGCCATTATGAAAACCTGTTTGGCAGTCTGTTATAAAGTTAAACATACATTAATATGTGAGTAACAGACTTTTCTAGAGAAATGAAAACTTCTGTTCACATAAAAACCTGTACACAAATGCTTGCTTATAGCAGTATTATTCATAATCATCAAAAACTAGAAACAACTGTTCTTCAGTGGGTGAAACTAATCAACAAATCCTGGTGTTGTCCATACAGTGGATACTCAACAATAGAAAGCAAGGAGCTGCTGATGCATGCAACAACACAGATGACCTTAACGTGCAGTCTCATAAGGTTACGTACTGCATGATCCCAGGTATATAGACATTGTGGAAAAGATAGAACAACAGGAGATGGAGAACAGAAGGTGGTTGCCAGGGGCTAGTGGGAAGTGGGGAGCTGACTACAATGGGACAGTATGAGGGAGTTTTTTGTGATGGGGGAGTTGTTCTGTGTCCTGATTGTGGTCCATCTGTGACTCTCTGCATTTCCAAAACTTACAGAAATGTACACATACCCCGCAAAGTGAATTGTATTGTATGCAAACTAAAAGTAAACAAAAATCACATACATAGCACTACCCTTCCTCAAGTGTGGAAACACAAACTATGTAATAATCCATTGTAAATATATAGTACTTCCCAGCTTAAGACTCCTTTTGTTTCATTAAATCCTGTAAATTGTGTTCCTCCATTTGCCTTGATTTTAAAAGATTAAGAAACACATCTTGGTATGAAGATAAATGTTTAACAGATGAATTGGGACAAAAGATTACTTTCTCCTGTGTGCACATAGAGACTCAGAAACCCAGAGTTCCCTGCTCCTGTTCAGAGGGCCACCCAGAGCACAGGAGAATGTCTACCCCAATTCAAACCTTACCACACCAATGCTTTCAAATGAAAAAATGGCTGTTCCAAAGAAGAGAGGATAGGTCTTCCAACTTGCTACCAGGGGCAACCGGCTGGGGTCTGGAATTCCCTACAGGAGAGAGAAATGTAGTAAGACCTTTATTCTCAAAGCATGTTTTGGTTCATATAAGAGGAGAGTATTCTGAGAGCAGACCTACATTAAAAAGGAATGTCAGAAATTCCAAAAACTTCAAAAGGAAGTAGGCATCAAACTTAATTTTATTTTATTTTTAAATATTTATTTACTTTTTCATGAGAGACACACAGAGAGAGGTAGAGACAAAGGCAGAGGGAGAAGCAGACTCCCTGCAGAAAGCCCGATGCGGGACTCTAACCTTGGACCCTGGGATCATGACCTGAGCTGAAGACAGATGCTCAGCTGCTGAGCCACCCAGGTGTCCCACCAAAGTTGAGTTTAACATGCACCATACCATAGGGCCAGAGGACAGAAACACCGAAGTACTGTCAAAGAACTGAAGGGTCAGCACCTCATGGGGAAGGAGTATGGTTTACTAGAACCCTCCAAAAGAAAATCTTATGCACCACAGGTTGTACTAGCTTCAAGTCCCACAGACATTTGGAATGTACCAGTGGTTATGGGTGACAGAAACTGTTGTGACTATAGTTAGTGATAGTCTCAGGAATCCGAAGTAATTAGTTAGATATGAAAGTCCCCTTTTCTTCTTCAATGAGCTATAAACTGAAAGGAAAGAAAGAGTGTGGAATAAATATGTTATGTACCCTGTGACCTGAATGAGACAGTAATTATAGAGACATTTCTCCAAATAGGCAACCTTAGGAATGGTCTATAAGTAAATTGAAGGTAGTTATCTTATTGGGAAATTCAATTTTGGAGAATTTCTCAATATTGTCTTGAGGAATATAATACCTATTTATAATTATCCTTAAAAAATTTGACTGATTTGTTATTTTTACTAAATTCCATGGACAAGATAATTTTTTTTCTTGTGATTTCTGAAAGTGAAGAACATCTGAAAGGTCTATGACATATGCCAGGGGGTTTCTAGGTTTAAATTTCTATGTAGCCTTGGGATGCCTGGGTGGCTCAGTGGTTAAGTGTCTGCCTTTGGCTCAGGGTGTGATCCTGGAGTCCCAGGATTGAGTCCTACATCGGGCTTCCTGCATGGAGCCTGCTTCTCCCTCTGGCTATGTCTCTGCCTCTCTCTCTCTGTGTCTATTATGAGTAAATAAATAAAAAATTAAAAAAAATCTCTATGTAGTTTTGTCCAGCAAATAAATATTAGAAAGAGTAGAAAAGTAGGAAATTGAGGGAAAATCAATATTCGCAACTCAACCTCAAAGGTATTGTAATTTGCATTGTGATAGAAGGCCTGTAGCCTTCTAAGGCTGTCTCTGTGACTAAATACTATTTTTCTTCTCTTGAGTTCCTATGGGTAATTTTGGACACCTGGAATTGTAGCCTAGAGGATATAGGGCTATAGGTAATTTGGTAAATTTCAGCTTTAGTACGAGCTCCTGCTTTTCATTTGCCTTTTGCTGCTATCCAATCATTGCAGGAATTGCAAAGCATAATTTTTTTCAAAGGCTAGAATTTGACAAGGATTGGAGAAGCAATATAAAAGAAGAGCTATCCAGAAGAATAACAGAGACATCTTTGTGGAAATAACGGTACAACGGTACAAGGTAGAAGAGTGAGGTACACACCTACCCTCAGAGCTGACCCTAGGTAGGAATCAGTCTGTTATTGATAAAAAGCTCTGCCCAGTGGAGGAATCAGGTGTGTGTATGTGTACTCACCTGGGCAATATACTGGGTGATGATGATCAAGCTGACCAGCATGCTGATGTTGGCCAACATGGAGAAGATGGTCAAGACCCTGAGGTTCCGGATAAGGACCAGCAGCACCAGGAAGGGCAGGAAGGAGAGCATGTAGAGTCGCGAGTCCATGGTGGGCGTCAGAATCACGGTCTCATTATAATGGCAGTTGGTCGTTGTGCCATTAACTGCTTCCACTACCTGAGGAAGGAATAGGAAAAGCAAGGGGGAAGATTCAATAAATCTACTAGCCACACGATTAACTTAGTGCCTGACCCATAATCAAACTTCCTCACAAAAGGCATGTCTCACATGGTAGGGCCTCATAATGAGGTAGGGTGTTTCTTTTGCTTATAACCAAAAAACCCATCACTTACTATTTCTTAATTGGACTAATTCTGGTATTTGAGTGAGAGAGTTATTCCTTATGAAGACTGGACCATTCACTGCAAGACATATTGGCATTCCTGGATCCCACCCAATAATAGTTATTTGCATCCCCCAATCATTGTGACAGACAAGAAACACCCCCCACCCCTGCACACAGTACAAACACCCCTGGCAAAGTCAGGGAGGGTGGGAGAGAAGAAGGATGGTATTACTCTGACTAAGCCTGACTTAATGGATACAGTCTTATTGCATAAGCAATACAATCCACTGCAGAACAATTAGAAACTAGAATTAGGCAAGATGTGAAAGCAATGATAATCTCAGTACCCATTAGTAGCCAGGGTCATGTCCTAGAATATATTCATCTATGCATTTTATTTTTTTTCTTCTATTTTTCATCTATACATTTTCTATACCATATCACAAGTTACATGTATTATGCTCATCCTTTTTATTTTACAGCATATGTAAATTGCTCTTATTTTGAAATCTCCTTTTCCCTTAAGAACACACCACAGTTACTTAAATGAACAATTAAATCTTATTTTTTTTCTGACTCCTTGACTTCTAATTCCTTTCAACAGGAAAAATACTTGAAACATTAGCAGGCATTCATGGCCCTCAACCTGGGCCCATTCAATCCTGAAGGCTTATCCTCTCCCAAAGTCCACACCTTCTCCTCCAACCAATTTTATTGCCTCTCCTGAGCCAGTCCCCTACATTCCTGCCTCCAGGTGTTCACTCCTCCCTTGTTGGCTGCCCACCCCTCTTCTCCTCAAACCTGTCCTCCAACATCTAGCTCAGATGCACCTCCGCAAGGGAGCCTTCCCTTACTCCAGTGATCCTTTCTGCCCCCGCACATTTTTGTTCCTTAAGTTCATTATGAGGCAGCCCCGCCTTCAGAGTGTTGTTAGTGGTGTCCTGACCCAGCACCAAAATATACTGATAGCTAACTTTTTTGTTTTAGGACACATCCTACTCAGCCTGCAAACTCTTCGAGAGAATGTTTGCCTTGTCTCTAGACAGATTATAATATTCCGCTGATAGCAGATTGATTTCCAATCTGGTGACACGTTTTAAGAGCCTTCAAGCAATCAAACTCTTTGACCCAATAATTTTACTTTAAGGAATAGATGCCAAAGAAATAAGGGGTTTACAAAGACTTCCACAGATTACAGTAGAAAAACAAAGGGAAACAAATAAAATATCCAATGATAGAAGACTACATCCTAGCCAATCTGTGTGATGGAATATTATGAAACTAGTAAAAATTATATTAAAAAATGTAAGGACAGGGCAGCCCCGGTGGCACAGCGGTTTAGAGCCGCCTGCAGCCCAGGGCGTGATCCTGGAGACCCTGGATGGAGTCTCACGTTGGGTTCCCTGCATGGAGCCTGCTTCTCCCTCTGCCTGTGCCTTTGCCTCTCATTCTCTCTCTGTGTTTCTATGAATAAATAAATAAAATCTTTTTTAAAAAATGTAAGGACAAAAAAATGGTAAGGACATTACAAAATGCTAATCAGGTAATGCTAACTTAAAACAATAACTATGAATGGTTGGATTAATAATAAT
Source organism: Canis aureus (assembly GCF_053574225.1). Classification (NCBI taxonomy): domain Eukaryota; kingdom Metazoa; phylum Chordata; class Mammalia; order Carnivora; family Canidae; genus Canis; species Canis aureus. The sequence continues at coordinate 59,775,659 of NC_135614.1, read as the reverse complement.
TTTCTTCCTTTCTTTCTTCCTTATTTTTTTAAGTAGGTTTCATGGAGCCCAACATGGGGCTTGAACTCACAACCCTGAGCTCAAGACATGAGCTGAGATGGAGTCCAATGTTTACCCAACTGAGCTACCCAGGCACCCCAAATTTGTTTCATTTTTAAAAGCAATATAGCATAGTGCTCAAGAATTTGAGCTCTGGGGACACCTGGGTGGTTCAGCAGTTAAGCATCTGCCTTTGGCTCAGGGTGTGATCCTGGAGACCCGGGATTGAGTCCCACATTGGGCTCCCTGCATGGAGCCTGCTTCATCCTCTGCCTATGTCTCTGCCTCTCTCTCCCTGTGTCTCTCATGAATAAATAAATAAAATCTTTTAAAAATAATTGAGCTCTGATGTCAAAAGCCTGGGATTTTTAATGTTGGCTCTGCAATCGTCTATCTATACATAATAGAGTTTATAGCTTCAGTTTTTTCATCTGCAAAATGGGAATAACCACAGTACCTACTTTGATAAGGCCATGGAGGGAATTAAATGGGGGAAAGCATACATAATACTCCCTGTTCCTGACCCAGAATAGATGCTAACTCTGAATGCTTGCTATTTATTCCTTCTTTCTAATTTCTTTATATCTCTAAATTTCTGTGGTATTATAAGCAAAAAAAGAGCCTAAAGAATAATTTCTTTTTTAAGACTAAGGATGTCCTTTGTTATTACCCATAATATTTTACTTAAATTGCTACAAGATAACTTCTGGGCTAGATCAAAACAACTTCTTGGAGACACCAACTGTTAAACCAGAGGTTAAGCAGCTAACGGTAGATAAGGATGGTCTAAGGAAGATTAGGTATCATCCAAAAAGAGCTATATCAGTCTTAGGAGAGTTAATAATGATTAAGGTCCAAGGCAGGACAACTAACAAAAATCCAAGGTTTCTTCCAGCTAGGTTTTAGAGAATGGCTTTGAGAACAGGTCCAAGATACTGGAAAAGTAACCACTGTAGAACAGTAAGTGGATTGGGGAATTCTGGATTCTTTCGTAACATCTAGTTTAACTTCCTTTGTTGTATTGATGAGGACAGTAGGAGCCCAAAAGAAGAAGCCACATTTGCTGAACAACTAAGAGAAGACCCTCCTTTTCCATGTCCTTTCCCCTTCCACCTTCTCTAGAAGACTCTACCTGTTTTAAATTATCAGCCAGAAACACAATGTACACACAGCAGAAGCCCAGCTGGGTGACTATAAGGAAGAAGCTCACGATACGCCTGGAACAGAGAAAAAAATGAGTTATAAAAGAAGAATTGGTTTGTCATTTCTATTTCTGTCCCTAGGGGCTCATGACCTAGTTCCAGCACCTTTCCTTCTGCTATCGCAACCAGCTATAGGGCAATAAATCAAGTGACAATAGTTCTTTTAAAAAAAAATGTTTCTCAACTCCCAGCTCAGCAAGTGGCAAAATTCTTCATGGTTAGGAACTCCCCACACCTGGCTCTGCAGCATTCCTCATAATTGATAATAATTGATGTAAGGAAGTAGGCACACCATTTTTATTAGCTATCATTAACATGACAATTTTTTTTCTACCACGTGCCAGACACCGTATTAGGTTCTGAGGAAACAAAAAGAATACATGGTCCCTTCTTGAGTGGTTTATAGTTTAGTGATCAAAAAAGAATATGGCACTAAGGGCCATGGTGAAAAGAATATTTTACTCTAATTATAGAGTAGATAGCCTTCATAGAAAAACTAATATCTGAGGGGGAGTCCCTTGGGAAGGGGAAGAGAGAGAGAAATTTTTAAAAAGACAAGGAGGAGGAGATGGAGAGGGAGGAGTGAGGAAAGCATCTCAGCAGAGGGATTGGGCAGATTTCTCTGGCTGCGGGGAATCCACTGGAGGGGGCCAGCCTCAGCATGGGGTAGACTGCATAGGAGCTTCTTTATTCACAGAGGTGTCCAGCAGCCTGGCCATTAGGAGGAGAGCATTAAAGCATTTTACGAAGTACTAGGGAGCTAGAAGTTACAGAATCTGGTGATCACTTACATCTAGGGGAAAGGGAAAGGAAATGATCGAAGGTTACTGATAGGCTTTGGTCAGACAATGAAGTGCACTGGAAGGAACAGATTTTAGAGGAAGGGGAAGAAGTGACATATTCAGTATGTGAATCGTTGAGCCAGGGGCTCCTACAGGAGACATTCAGGTGGCAACTATATGAGGGTCTGGAACTGTTGATTTGTCAGTAATGGATAAAGCCTTGAGAAGACAGGTCAGTGTTAGGGAGCCTGTAGAGGGAGAAGAAGAGAAGGTGGTGTGCCAAACCCTGGAGAACACCAATATTTAAAGGGAAGATAGGAACAAAGGAGCCTGAAGTGAAAACAAACGACTGGCCAGAGAGGTAGGTGGGAAACTGGGGGTGGGGAGGCGTTTAATAGAAGCCAAGGAGAGAAAGTGTCTGAAAAAGAGAATAGTCAATTGTACCCACACTGTTGAGAGATTCTCTAGGGCAAAGAGGGTGTAATAAGGAGGTCTTTTAGGACATTGGTGGAAAGAACTTCAACAGAAGTATAAGGACAGAAAAGGCAGGTGACCCATGGAAGAGGTGTATGGAATCAGATGTATGGAAGTCAAGGCAGAGGATGTGCTGTTCTCTCACAGAGCTAAGGGTGAGCACCAGTCTTGATGATGCCCATTCTGTCCATCGTTGTAGATCCATTGCCTCAACATGTCCTGACACTGCAGGAATTCAGTAAATATCTGCTGAATAAGCAGCTGCTGAATAGGAGCTAAGACGGTGGCTAGAGGATGGTGTAAGGTCCAGGAAGCTTTATGAGTTTATTTTACTATTCTTAAGATGGAGATACATGAATGCATTTAAATGTTGAGAGGAAGAGCCCACAGATCCAAAAAAAAAAAAAAAAAAAAAAAAAAGTTGAAGTTATAGAAGAGGAAATGATTAGAGGAGCAAGGTCTCTAAAAAGAGCAGGAAAAGCTGCTTTACATGTTCAACGATGACTACAACGATTTGAGGGGTAAGTGACAGGCAAAATCTCCTCTTGGGTCACACATTAGGAACATTCTGGTTATCATCCCAAAGCCTTCCTTGTCTACTCAGAGGCTGAATCTATTGATTCAGTATGTGAATGAGCTTTGGGCCAAAGGGAGATGCCAGAGCCAATGGTTTTCTGCAGACTATATTATGTAAGAGGGCACACAGCAGGGCTGTAATGGTTGAGTATCACAGTTCAAGAGAGACTTTGATCTAGATGGTACTCAGAAAAGAGTATGGAGAGGGGGTGGGCACAGGCCTGAAAACAAAGATAAAAGAGCAGATACAATCTCAAGTACCAGAGGATGGAAGGGATTGACTTGTTCTGTGTCTTTCCTGAAAGCAAAAGGCAGGAGCTGCAGCTCAGCAAAAGGTCCTTAATATCTCCGTCTTTTTTACTCTTTTCTTCTCACTATAAACTCTCTCCCTGGGGAACCTGGGTGGCTCAGTGGTTGAGTATATGCCTTTGGCTCAGATTATGATCCTGGGGTCCTGGGATTGAGGCATGGAGCCTGCTTCTCCCTCTGCCTATGTCTCTGCCTCTCTGTCTCTCATGAATAAATAAATAAAATCTTAAAAAACAAAACAAAAAAAAACAAAAACAAAAAAAAACAACAACCCACAACAACTCTCTTCCTAAGGGACCTCTTCTGTCCCCTGGCTTTGTGGTTGATGACTTCAGTTCTGTATCTCCTGTATGATGACAATAAGTTCAAACCTATACATATCATTGGCCACTTGGCATCTCCACTTGAACCTCAAACCCAACTTGTCCAAAACAGTAGCCGTCAGAAATCTCAGTCAACCTTGACTTTCCTTTTTCCCCACAGTCCCAGGATCTGGGATTTGGGATAACGAAATTCATTTTTCTCCATCCCCACTGTTACCCAGCTTGGTCCCAGCTGTCACTGCCACCTGCCTGGCAGTTGTCACTGGCCTCTTCATGGGTCTGACTTAACTGATGATTGCTCACTTACAATGTATTCTCCTCACAGAAACCAGAGAGATCTTTAAATGATGCAAATAGGATCACTTGCCTGATTAAAACCCTCCAGTAGCTTTCTAGTTGTTGTAAAGAAAAGAAAAAAAACCCTTAGGAGGGTCTAAAATGTAGTTTTCCAGGCTCCTGCCCACTTTCCCCTGGGTAATTCCTCATCCTTAAGAATTCCATTCCTTCAGGGATGCCTGGGTGGCTCAGCGGTTGAGCGCCTGCCTTCAGCCCAGGGCATGATCCTGGAGTCCGGGGATCGGGCTCCCTGCATGGAGTCTGCTTCTCTCTCTGTCTATGTCTCTGCCTCTCTCTGTGTGTCTCTCATGAATAAATAAATAAAATCTTAAAAAAAAAAAAAAAAAAAAAAGAAGGGCAGCCCAAGTGGCTCAGCGGTTTAGCTTCACCTTCAGCTCAAGGTGTGATCCTAGAGACCGGGGATCGAGTCCCACGTTGGGCTCCCTACGTGGAGCCTGCTTCTCCCTCTGCCTGTGTCTCTGACTCTCTCTCTCTCTGTGTCTCTCATGTATGGGTAAATAAAATCTTAAAAATTGTTAAAAAAAAAAAAAGAATTCCTCTCTTCAGGGCTCATCTCAACTGTTCCATCCTAGGAAGCCCCCATGAGCCCACACACATCTCCTTACCTGCTCAGTAGCAGCTAGTATTTCTTCATCATATTTATCCTAGTGGTTATTAAGTAACTGTTTCTTAAACTGTGTAATGCTTGTCTTTCCTACTGGATTATGGGTTCTGTGAAAGGAAAGTCATTCACATTGCTCTCCACAGTATCTCCAGGGCCTGGTATATAGGATAACTGGATAAATATAGTTTAATAAATAAGTGAAGATTATTAAAGCTGCCAAACAAAGGAATGAACACACTGTCACTGGAGGTATACAAGGAGGGGGGCTGGATCAGGAACGTTGCCAATGAACCCCTTTCCATGCATAAAGTCCAACATTTTGTGCCACATGAGCCAGCTTTCCAGGGAAGAAGGCATCCCTGACAGCCTCATCTCCTCCTCCTGTACCTTAGTCTACTTCAGGGAAAGCAAGAACAAGTTACCTTCCCCAGTGGGCATGGTTCCGGAGCCAGGCGCTGGGGCTGGCTTCCAGTCCGTGCTTCACCGTATCGCCATAGTCCATGAAGGGCTTGTTAAGCCTGTAGGAGAAGGTGCATATATAGTTACCAAGACAGGGTTTAACCTAAGATCATATACTAAAAAGTCAGGAGACACATAGCAGGCAGGACCCAGCTGGAGTAGAAAGACCACTAGGGCAGAGACCCAAGTTCTAGACACCTGGCAGTATTTCCTGGGTTGCTTGTTTTCCTTACCTGTCAAGTAGGGGTGATTACTATATAACAAGGTTAATAAAGCACACCTCACATGGGTTCAGTAGTTTTCATATCCATGATCCCAATGGAGTCTCATCACAATTCTCCAAGGCAGGGTTAGGCATGGATTATTTATGCCCAATTTACAAATGAACCAAGCAGATAATCACAGTGGCCTGATTCAGATTACCTAATATCCCAGAGCCTCACCTTAGGTCTCTGTCCCAAATGCTTTTTGGATACTTGTTGGAAGAAAGAGGGAAACTCTTGTGATATGTAGGATGTTTCTGGGATATCCTTGAGAACTGAGTACCAAAGGAACCGACATGAGAACAGTTTTCCTCACCTGTGGCAGAAGTGCTGGGCACACCTGACCAGGATGTGCATACAGTGGCAGGCGGTGAAGCCCATTGCTAGCAAACTGAGTGGGCCCATCTGAGGTAAGGAGGAGCCAGGGGAAATGGGAAGAGAAAAGAGAATGGATTTATGAAGAACAATGCAAGGAGAGATTTGCTAGTACAGATACCATTTGGCACTCAAGGAACTTTCTAACAAACTGCTTTGTGAGTCCTTTTTTAGCAGCAACAACTATTCTTTCAAATACAGTCTCAAGTAGTACTTCAATAAAGTACATAAAGCAATTACAATAGGAGTTGTGACCCTTAGTGGCCTCTGAGGTGTCCCTGAGAACTAGTGCTTCATAGGGCACAACTGGAAAACTCATTATAGTCCAACCCCTGCATTCTACAGGGGAGAAAACGGAGCGCCAACGAAGGGACAAATGATTCACCAGGGCCACTCAAAGTCTGCAGCAGAGCCAGAACTCAGATCCTAGATGTCTAGACTCCAAGTCTGGACCAAGCTGCTTCCCACAAAGAGTGCTTATTGCAAGCCATTATAAACTCTTAGAGACTGTCCTCCCACTCTCTGCTACAACTCAGTCATGCAGGCCCCACCTGCAGCAGCCCCTCTTACCAGGATGCCTGCATTCTTCACTGCCAGGGGTAGTCCCAGGATCCCTGTGCCCATGTTGCCTTTCACCAGGTGAACCAAGGTCTGGAACGCTCTGAAGGAGAGAAAAGAGACATGAGGGTAGGTGTGTGAAGGTGAGGAGGTCCAACAGGCATTTGCTCACAGCATGCCGACACCTGAACACAGCTGGATAGCTGGGCCCCTGGCCATCACTCAGTCCCTGTGGCCTTGATTGGCACCTCTGGATCTCCTGTAGGGTGGTCAACCATCCCATTTGCCAAAACTGTCCTGGTTTTAGCAGCTAACATTCAACATAGCCATTCTAATATTTAGTATATAATAGATACCATACTAAGTATTTTACCCGTATTGTCTTATTTAATTCTCTTGGCAAGACTAGAAAGTAGGTTATTGCCTTTATTTTGCTGATGAGCAAACTGAGGCATAGAGATTTTTTTATGACTTGTCCAAAGATATACTGTGGAATCAGGATGCGAACCCAGAACCACTTCAGAGTCCCTGTTCTTCATCCCACTTCTACTGGACCACCTCCTGGAAATAGGCCCAGAGAGATGCATAGAGGGAAAAGTTCCATTTTCTAACCAAGGAAACAGAAGCGGAGAAAGGGGACAGCCCAAGGTCATTGAACCAGTAGCTGAGACAGGACTGAACTCAGAGAAGAGGGATGGAGACCATCAGCGAAGAGAAATCATAGTACCTTCTCAATTAAGTATGTCAGATGATTCAGATCCTCAAATGAGATCTGTGGAGACAGGGTCATTTGGGGATTGGGCTTCAGAGGAATTTTTTTGCCTATCAGGCCAGGACCTCAAACTGGGGAAAGGCATGTCTCCTCCCTGCCCCAAGAAAAGCAAAAACAAAAACTCAGACCCCTTAAGACAGATGGGTACCTTCAGGGATAAATAGTTTCAGGGAGGTACTCTCCATGCTGATGAGTTACAGAACCACCTATTACTATACCTCTTGGTACCTGGATCAGATTCAACCAATGTGAGTGTTGGATTTATAATCACAACTTGAGAAACATCGGAAATTACTTGGGAGAGACTTTTAGTGAGGACACTGACTGTGAAGGGCACCAGAGGTATTCTGGAAGGAACCTGGTCTCTGAGGTTGGATGAACTAGGGATTAAATCCCAAGGCCACTACTTAGCTAGCTGTGTCATCTTGGGCAACACATCTACTTTGCTGAGTCTCTGTAAATGTTGGGAGGAATGATATTTTGAAAGGATTGCCCCAACCACCCTTATCTTTATGTTAATCCCTAGCTCCTCTAGCTTTCTGAGGATCTGCCCATTGATTTGTTATGGGTTAAAGAGAACAATTGAGGGAGAAAGTGGGCGGAGAATCGCGTGCCCTTCTCTCTCCCAGTGGGTGTCAACATCGCTGACTGAGCACTTGTGCCCTACGGCCCTCCAATAATAGGCTTGTTTTGCAACAAGGGAAGGGTCAACAGGTCACTTTAGAAATTTCTAACCAAGGGACTTAAGAAATCAGAATTTAACTTTGGGCCATGTAGCCAACTGAAAAACTTAGTGTGGTGAGCTGGGAGGCAGGAGACTCATGTTTGAGCCCTAACTCCTTTGTTGACCTTGGACCTTCATGGTATTCACAGTGGCCAGCTTTTAAGGGTGCTGGGTTTGCAAGGGGCTTTATGTGCAAATCACCTTTACAGCCATCCTGGGTGGAATGAAATGTTATATCACAGAGGAGAAAGTGGGGCACAGAAAAGTTCTGTCACTTGTTCAAGCTGGCTAGCAGCTAAGTGGGCATTTGAACCTAGGTGAGCTGATCTGAGTTCCATGCTTGCCTGACTTGATTCTCTTTCCCTCCAAACCCCTCTGGGTTCTCTCACACTTTGTTTCTTTGATTCTTGAAATTGCCACCAAGCCATGTGTCAGTTTAGGACACCAGAGCTAGTTGGTTTCCTCAAAGCCTCAGATTGAGAAACAGCCCAATGCAGCAGTGGATGGCCCAAGGCCTGGAAAGTTCACTCGCAGTGTCAGGAATTCACAGCCCCCAGGACTAGCACCTGAGGGCAACCAAACCCTGTCGAGTGCCAATCACTGTGCTGACGATGGAAAGGGGCTTTGCTGGCCCATAACTTCTCCCTGCTTGCTGTCCACCCCCTCCCCTCAGATGTCATTCCCACAGGCAGCCTCTTTAAATTCACACTGCCATCCATTTACCTCTATTCTGCATATGGGGGACGCTGGGGCTAGGGGAGGAAAGTGCAGAATGACTATTTGAACGCAGGTGCTCTCTACTTTATCAGTGTTGTCAACATTCTCTTAAAGCAGCAGCACTCTCCAGCAGGCCACCCCACCCACATTTCCTAAGTGAACTGGCCACTCTGCTTGAGTGGTGGAGGCGGAGGTTGCTGAGCCCTGTAGCTTGGCTCCCCCATCTAAATCCCTTTTTTGTCATGGTTTGCAAGTCTTCCCTACCCCTAATTACACCCCAGGGAGGTGGAAGAAAGTCTTCCACATTCTTTGCTTTGGATATCCTCAAAATTGAAGTATGGGTCAAAGTAGAGGCCAGGGTCACTGTAAGAAGGAGGCAGAGAGGAGTCCATGTCTGGTTGTCAAGGAAGCCACTGTGGTCTTAAGTTCAGATCCCACCTCCTTGGAGAAGTTGAGACTCTGCCAATGATCAGGATTGACCAGAACAAAACTGGCTTAGGGCCAGCACTGGATTCTAGTGCCCATCCTGCCAATGACCCAGTGTGTGGCCTGAGTGACTGTGCCTTAGTGTCCCCATCTGCACGTGTTGAGTGTGGGGCCATGAAATCCTGGGGCTTTCTGAGCCTCTGCTCCTGCCCCTATAAGCTCTCACCTTGACTCAGTCTCTGACTACACTTTTTTTTTACCTTGTTTTTCCCATCAGCATAATGGGTTGGGGGTCAGACACAGCCACCCCAGGGTTTTTGTCAGGGCAAGCTTGTAAGCCCAGAGGCAGAAATAGGGGTGGCAGAAAAAAGCACTCACGTTATGCCCTTGGTCTTCTCTAAGCCTGGTGACTCGGAAGGGTGTCCATCCCAGAAACTGGAGTCCTTGCTCTGCAGCTTCTTGGCACTTTTGGGCGAGGATGTGAGGTCCAGTTTGAGGTCAACAGCCCCCTGGCGACCCCTGCCACTCTTTGTCACAGGCATGACTGCTTCTGAGAGAGGACTGTGGATGCTGAGGAGGTCTGTTCTGGAAGGAGGCACGCAGGAAGGTGTCCGACAGGTACAAACCCCAGCTCAGCGGCTTGTGCCTCAGCAAGCTCTGGTGGAGCTGGAATGAGGCCCCGCCTACCTCCCCCGGAGTACACTCCTCCTGCCCGAAGAAGCCCAGTGCAAGAGAAGCTGGAGCAGAAGAGGCGGGAAGGAATTTGGGAGAGAAGTCATCCATCTCACCTAATAGCAGTGACTCCAATACCCATCATGTTCATAACTAACATGTATGAAGCACTTCACTAAGAGATAGATATTCTCCTGAGTGCTTTACCTGTATTTTTCATTTAATTCTGTAAATTAAATAATGAAGAAATCAGACTCTGAACTAAAAGGACCTGCCCAAGCAAGATCACATAGCCAGAAAGTGATAGAGTAGGGACCAGGGCCCACCTTGGCAGGTTTTTTAACTAATATCCTATTTCTTTTTTTTTTTTTTTTAAGATTTTATTTATTTATTTGAGAGAGAGGGAGAAAAAGCAGCGGGAAGGGGCAAAGGGAGAGGGAGAAGCAGGCTCCCCACTAAGCGGGGAGCCAGATGCAGGGCTTGATCCCAAGACCCTGGGATCATGACCTGAGCTGAAGGCAGATGCTTAACCAATTGAACCCCCAGGCACCCTACTAATACCCTGTTTCTGTCTCCAAGAGAATACCTACATACCCCATCTCCTTGTTCATCCCAAGTCAGGGGTTCCACTTCTCATTGGCTAACACCTACTGTAAGGCATCCTTCTGGGAGATCCCCTTCCCTGGGAAAAGTTGAGGGTAAAAAAAAAAAAAAAAAAAAAAAAAAAAAAAAAAAAAAAAGAAAAGTTGAGGGTAAAAAGGAGCAAGCACTCACGCACCTGTAGCTGCTTCGTAGCTTTTGTGAAGCTCCAGGAGAAAGCAGTGAGGGTTCTTTTGGAAAAAGGGCAGAGATCGTACAACCCCCCAGCCACATTTCAGTGGGTAGGACACTGACACCAGGAAAGCACGTGATTTGCCTAAGGTTGTACATGACATTCAGGACAAACTGCAGCTAAAGAAGGCCTTGCGGGGGTTTCTCTGGTGTTCTATCCTCTGTCATTATCTCTGCTTCAGTGACAGATGAATGGGCCAAGACTTCCTCCTTCCTCAAAATTATAGCATTTTACTCAAGTCATACCGCTCCCCATACCATCATCTCATGTGCCAAGAGCTTTACTCCAGTCATCTCTCAGCTAACTGGTAGCACCCGAGACAGATTTGTCCGGCCCCTCCCTTACATGGGACCCCTTCCAAGATCCCATATGCAATTTTGAACGTGTAATTTTGTATTCCTGTTCTTAAAGAGGCCCTCTCCACCCCTTACCGACACCCACCCCTCCAAGCCCACCCAAGTGGTATAAGTTTCAGGTTCCAAAAAGCCTGGTCACTTCTCTGGGTAGCATATTGTCCTTCTGTTTTTACAGATGTGGAAACTGAGGCTTAGGGAGGTAGAGAATAGCTTGCCCGAGGTCACAGCTAATCGTCGCCAGAGCCCCAAATCTACCCTAGCCAGAACTGTCTCTGAAACCTGTGGCTTTTTGGCCACCACACTGACCTCTTGGTTTGAATCCCGGCCCCACCCTTCAAGTTTCTTGCCCTGAATTAACTGAGACACTTGCTGTGGTTTGAGAAACGGCCTCCGCTCACTCGCCTGGCAGCCTTACGTGGCAGCATTCCTGGTCTGCGGGGCGGCAGGCTTCATCCTTGGGGCTGCTCCTTCGCCGCCCTGAGCCTCAGTAATTCGATTCTAATCTCAGCTTTCATCCCACCAGCAGATCTTTGTTCCCGCTTAGGCAACAAGATGGATGAAGGAGATTGTCAAGGAGCTCGAGATGTTGAGATATGGGGCTAGTTCCTCTTTTCCTTTTCTGCTTGTGAGAAGCCTGAGTTAATCTTCGGACTTTCGGGGAAGGAGCCGCTGGAATACGGGAATTTGCTGGGGCCCTCGCCGGACATCCTCAGCTACAAGGAAACTGGCCGAGCGCTGCCTGCAGACACCCCACTTGTTGCACCCCGAGTGCGCAGGCAAGAGGCCTTCTCCCAGGTGGGGCCTCCAAAGCAAGCCCTGTGACACTGGCCGGCACCGTAGCTCTTAATTCCACTGCCACTCTTCCCCTGAAGCTGCTGTGACCCTGGGAAAGGTGCTGCTCCTCTCTCCTCCAACTCTGGAAACGGATACTAGTTTCTGGGGGCTTCTGAGGCACGGAGGACCCTGGGGTGCGCGCTTCTCATCCCCGCGGGCTGCCCAGCCGCAGGCCCGACTTCCCTTGGGTCGGGGCACGTGCCGCTTGTGTGAGGACACCCTACTCAGCTGGCATCGCCCTAATGGGTGGAACAAATGGGCTTTAAATAATGATAATAATCTTTTATGACCCTTTAGAGCAAACAGAGGGCCTTGTTTCTTTCATTCTTTGACGGCCGTTTTGAAAGCTGGCGTGTATCTGAATCATCTGCGGAGGTAATAAGGCACAGAGAGACTCCGACTCATTGAAGTAGGGAGGATCTGGGCCTCTGCATTTTGACCAAGTTCCCCAGGCGGTTCTGATGCTGACCAGAGTTCGAGTTCCACCGTGCTGTGGGGTAAAAGTCGTTGCTCGGGCACCCCGCCCCCCCTAACAGATTAGAGGCTGGGAAGTGCTTTGCCTAAAGTTGTAGGACTTGGCAGGACCCAACACAAAGCTCTCCTTCAGGCAGGAAGTTGGAGACTCCAGAAACAACACCGAAACCCCTACCCAGACAGGAATTCATCGCCTGTGCTCGCCAACACCCCCCGTCCGCCCTGCAGCTCTTCACAGCCTATAGCCAATGACTAGGATCTCTCCCTCAGTGCACAACAGTGGCGATAATCCTAACTCACTGCAGTGACTCTCTTCTATGTGCTTGAGAGTGCGTTATGCCCCCACTTTACAGAGGAGGGAATTGAGGCTCAAGGGGGTTACTTGACTTGTCTAAGGCACTAGAGGCTGAGCTCTGATGTGAATCCGGGCCTCTTGGAATGTGCCTCTGAAGCTGCAGTTTATCCCTGTGTGCCCTGACAATGCTTAATGTATACTAAAAACTCCATAGTAATAATAATAATAATAATAATAATAATAATAATAATAATAAACTCATCCATGTCATAATTTATGAGGTTCAAGACTTTGGGATTTCCTGCAGCTATCAAATTTCCAAATGAATTTTAGGGACTGGTATAGATGGCCAAATTCTCATGTTTTTCCTGTAAGTATCTTAAAAGGATCATTTCTTAAAAGAAAGAATATCTCAGTCCCCAAAAGCTGGGAGGACACAATCTTAGGATAAAGGACTATGTTATCATTTTTTATTTTTTAATTTAAAAAAGATTTTATTTATTTATTTGAGAGGGAGAGAGAGAGAGCATAAGCAGGGGGAGAGGGAGAAGGAGAAGCAGGCTTCCCAACTGAACAGGGAGCCCAACACAGGACTTCATTCCAGAACTCTGGGATCATGACATGAGCCGAAGGCAGACACTTAACCAACTGAACCACCCAGGTGCCCCAAAAGGACGATGTTTTTAATGCTAAAAGCACTTGTCCCTTTCTGGTGGCTCACAGCTCCAGGCCTTGGTGTTCCTCATCTATGAGATGCTGACAAGGGTGTCTCTACCATCTCTCCTGGTAAGAGAAATGAGGACACGATGGGGCCTCTTTCACCTGCCGCAGGTGTTGCACTGCTTGCATGACCCAAACCAGTGTGAGTGGTGTTCAGCCCAGTTTGGTTTTGGTAAAAGCTTATAATGATAATGATGATGATGGTGGTGGTGGTGGTGGTAATAATGATACCATAACGAGACTTCCACTTATGGGCCATTTCCTACGTGCCAGGTATGTGACACTCATCATGTTACTTAATGGTTACACCTTCAGGGCCTTCACCCTTGTCCAGGCCAGCACCACCTCTCACTTGGAGGACAGCAAGAGCTCCCCAAGGAGTTTCCTTGCCTCTCTCTTCCCTGCCTAAAAACCTACGTCCTCACAGCAGCAGGTGATGACACCACTCCCTTGCCTGAATCCTCCTCCTGCTCCGGATTGCCTTGAGAATAACAATCTAGACTCCTTACCAGAGGTCCCAAGACCCTGCTGCTCTGGCCCCTGCTGCCCCCTCAACCTCCCCTTATTCAGCCCTCTCCCTAGAACAGGACACCAGGCCATACCAGGTGTCTGTTGGTTCTCCAAAATTCTGGCCTTTCCTCCATTTGCTCCTCCCTGTGCCTGCATTGTTACTCTGCATTTTGCCTTGCTGGTCTTAGCCGGAGTTTCTTCTCCTCTGAGGGCCTCCCCTGATCACCCTGTTTAAAGCACCTAGTTACAGTGGGTCCACACCCGCTGTTTACCTTCACGCTGCTTCGCACAGTTTGTAATTGTCTTACTTACATAGTGGCTTCTCTCACTAGAATTTAAGCTCCATAGAGGTGAAAAGGGCTTGGTCCCCTGATGTCCCCAGTGCTTAGGGCTGGCCCATGGTAGCTCTCAAAAAACATCTGAGGAATGAATATGTAACATATGGGAATAAGGCTTGAAGAGTTAAGGTCCTTACCCCTGCCTAGATTAGTTTCCTTTGGCTGCCTTAAGACATTGCCACAAACTTAGTGGCCTTAAACATCACAAACTTACACTCTCAGAGTTCTGGATGCCAGCCTAAAATCAATTTCAAGGTGTCAGCAGGGCCCTAGAGGCTCTAGAGGAATCTGTTTCCGTGTGTTTCCTGGCTTCTAGAGCTGCATTCCTTGCCTTCCTTGACTCCAGGCCCTTCCTGCATCACCGTGTGGTGGCTTCTCCTTCTGACTCAGCTTCTATCACATGGTTTTCTTCTCTTTTGTCTGTCATCAACTCTCCCTCTGCCTCCTTCCTAGAAGGATACTTGTGATTCATTCAGAGTCACCTAGATAATCAGGATAATCTACTCATCTTGAGTATCTTAATTTAACCATGTCTGCAAAGTGCCAAAAACAGTAGCACTCACAGATTCTGGGACTTGGATGTGGATTTTTTGGGGGCAATTATTCACCTGATTGCTTTACACAGCCAATCATCAAACCCGGATCTGTCTTTTAGAGTCAAACTGTCAATTGGTAAGTGGTAGTGTTTCCATGGCTGGGCCAGTGTACCTAGCACATGGTTGTGCACACAATTACCTCTCACACAGAGCTCATCAAATAAATGTAACTGTTTCCCTTGGGGCATTACAGCTTTTCTCATTCAGGTATGACTAAGGACCCAGATGTGGCTTCTGGGCCAACCCATTTTCCTTGTCTATCTACCTGAAGCAGATACTACTGATGGCTCTGGCTCAATTTGCCTTCTTCCTTAGCTCCTTATCTACCACTTGATGACTTTGTGGTTTCTTTGTCCCATTTTTCTTCCCTTTTCCCTCCTCTTGCCACCTGCCTCCTCCTTCATTTTCTGCCTGTTTCTCTCTCTCTTGTTTTTCCTCCCTTTGTATCGTTAGGTGTCACAGACCTGTAGAACTCAAACCACAGACTAGTTTCTTCATTATATAGATCATGAAACTGAAGCTCAGAGAGAGAAAATGATCATACACAGAAACTGTGTTTGAGACAGAGCCAGGAAAAGAACCTCAAATAGGGTTCTCAGTTTAAGGACTGTCTACCAAAACCTGATGTTGTCTTACAATTTTTTTTTATTATTAATAGACTTTATTTTTTAGAGCCATTTTAGGTTCATAGTAAAATTAGGCAGAAGGTAGAGTTTTCATTATACCTGCTGACTCCAAACACCCACAGCCTCCAGCCTTCCCCACTATCATCAGCCCTACCAGGGAGGTACATTTGTTGCAACCAATGAGCTTACAGGGACATATCATTATCACCACAAATCTGTAGTTCACATTAGAGTTTACTCTTGGTGTTGTACATTCTGTGGGTTTGGACAAATGTATAATGACATGTATCCACCATTATATTATCATACAGGAGAGTTTCTCTGTCCTAAAAATCCTCTGCATATTCATCCTTCCCTCCCCCAATCCCTGACAGCTATTGATCTTTTTACTGTCTCCATAGTTTTGCCTTTCCCAGAATACATGTAATTGAACTCATTCAGTATGTCACCTTTTCAGATTGGCTTCTTTCCCCAATTACTATTCATTTAAGGTTCCTTCATGTCTTTTCATGGCTTGATAGCCCATTTCTTTTTAGTACTGAATAATATTGCACCATCTGGATATACTATAGTTTATCCATTCACCTACTAAAGGGCATTTTGATTGCTTCCAACCTCTTGAAATTGTGAATATACCTGCTATAAACATTTGTGTGGACATAAGCTTTCCACTCATTTGGGTAAACACTGATGTCCTCATTTTATTAGGTTTGGTTTGCAGAACAGCTATTCTGGAGGAAATGATCTCATACCTAAATAAATATCTGCACTTCAGACAAGTCCCTGTGCTTCTCTGTGCATAATCACATGAGCTAAAATGACCTTGGAGAACACACAGTCCAGCCTCCTTATTTTATATATGGGGAAACAGGCTCAGGGAGAATGACTCTGCCTTGGACCTAGAGCCCCACCTCTCAGCTGGGGTTGGGGGTCATTGGATTGAGGTCTACTTTGATAGGACAGGAAAGAGGGATATTCTAGGGCTACTCCCCCTCTTTCTCAGTAGCTCTAGAAATAGTCCTGGCACTAGTTGCTATTGACCAGATTGGGACACACATGTGCCCATGCCTGAACCAGCTACTGTATGTCTGATGGCCCAGGACTGGGTTATCTGTTTACCCCTGCAGTGGGGGGACAGAGTCACCTTCAGAACTATGTACATGGTGGGGGGCAGAAGTGGTTTTCCAAAGGAAAATCAGGGAACAATTATCAGCAGAAGGGAGAATGGATGCTGCATGGCAGAAAGATGCTCATCATGTAGGAGAAATAAAACTGCAACATTAGGAGCTATAATGCAAGGCACAGCATTGTAAGACCTCTATTGATCAAAGACAGGCCCACTAAAATATGTGACATAGCACTGGAAGTTAACTTGGTGATATTTATCAAAATTTTATTTTATTTTATTTTATTGATATTTATCAAAATTTTAAAAAGCACATTCCCTTTAACTCAGCAATTCAGTTCCTAGGAATCCATCCTACAGAGATGGTTGCACAGGTGTATACCACCATATTTACCATAACATTATCTGTACTAGCAAAAGATTGGAGACAACCTGCATATACCTCAAGGGGATCATGATTAAATGAACTATCAGAATTCTATTGAGTAAAATGTGGCTGCAGCTGTGAAAAAGATCCAAGTATATCTGTACATCCTGATGTGGAGGGATGTTCAGGGTATATTATCGTGAAAAATGAAATCCTCACCTAAGTATAATATAACCATTTTTTCTAAAAAATAAAAAGCCACATACACATACAACCACAAATACCCACCCACACATAGAAAACACACATGCATACACTTACACTGCTGTGGTCTGACTCTTTGTGTCTCCCTAAAATTCATAATGTTGAAATCCTAATGTCCAATGTGATGGTGTTAGGAGGTGGGGCCTTTGCGAGGTGATTAGGTCACCTTATAAAAGAGACTCCAGAGAGCTCCCTTGTCCCTTCCACCATGAGGATACAATGAGAAGTCTACAGCCTGGAAGTAGGCCTTTGCCTGACCATGCTGTTACCCTGATTTTGGACTTCCAGACTCCAAAAGTGTGAGAAACAAAGTTCTGTCATTTATAAGTCACCTAGTCTGTGGTATTTTTGCTACAGCAGCGAGCATGGACTAAGACGCACATATATCACATCCATGTTTATATGTGCTTGCAAAGTCTGGAAGGATGAGCACAGGGTGTTATTCTATATGTTGGCAAATTGAACACCAATAAAAAATAAATTTATTAAAAAAAAAGAATTTATAATAGTTTCTCCTGCATTGTAGCAGCATAAGAGAAGACACAGGGGTAGAAGCAGGGGTGGGAACTTGACATTTTAATTTCAGGGCTTTAATTTTTAAAGACATATATATTATTTTTGCAACAAAAGTCAAATTTTTAAAAAGGGTATGTTAAGAGTACAGGGGGACTCTGATAATGTGCTAGAGGGAAAACACTGAGAAGTCTATTGAGTACTCATGTCCGTTTGAGCATGAGACCATCAGCTCTAGGAGGAGAGGGGCTGTGTGCTGGTGATCACTGCATTCCTTTTTGTTTTAAGTGTAGAGTCCCACAAGTAGTACGTGCCTCAGTTACACTGTCTCTTTGCTGCAATTCCCTTCTCAGGATTGGCTCACCTCCTAAACTTTTGCAAGGAGAAATGCACACACTGAAGTCTAGCTTCAAGCCACTCTCTCACCCACTCATACTAAGACAAAGAAGGAAGCAGTTCAACAAAATCCTTCCATACTGAGGCTAACTGCTGGGTTTTAGGTTGTGGTTAATCCATCTTCTTGGCCATAGTTCTCTGCTATAAATTTAGTAAAAAAAAAAGAAAAAAGAAAAAAAATGTGCTACAGAACTGGCGACGATTTTCTTCCTCAAATTTAACTTCAGAGGTATCTTTTCCCTTCTACCTGCTAGTGATTCCTTATTCAAAGGTGAGGATCATTAAGGAAGAAAAAAGAGGCAGGTAATTGGGGCAAAGGAGAGAGATCCAGCAGCTAATATTTACCCAGGCAGAGTGTTCCCATGGGGACAGGACTATGCAGTTCCCAAGGACATAACCCAACCAGGATCCCATTGACATTAACAACCTGAGAGAAAGAAGAAGAGGGGTTATTGTCCTCTTGTTACAGATGAGTCACTTGAGGCCAGAGAGGGTTAATGCCACAAACAGGTGTTGGTGGAAAACCAGAAAATCCTCATTTGTTTTCCGTTCATAATGCCACAGAAGATCAGCCTCAACCACTCTCTCAGCTTTAGCCACAGGCTCACATAGCTAAGGAGTTTATTGCTGTGTGATAGTCAGCAGCAAGAGAAATATTGCTGGTAGCCAGTATTAGTGACAAATCCTCACTTCTCTTTACACTAGAAGGAGCCATTCTAGCACCACCAGGGTGGGGGGGGGGGGTATGTATCTTGACATAGGAAAGATTGAACTTCCATTGCTGATTTTGTAGCGTAGGAGATTTCATTGACTTATACTTTCTTACAAGATGAGTGGATGCCAAGAATTGCTACTGATCTTGTTTGATTTCTCTCTTTTGTGTCAATCTAAGGCAAGGATTGGTAAATTGTGACTTTTTGGCCAAATCTATCCTGATGCCTATCTTTATAAATAAAGTTTTATTGGGACACAGCCATGTCCTACCATTTACATATTATCCACAGTTGCTTTCACACTACAACAGCAGACTTGCTTAGTCATGGCAGAGATTATATGGCCAACGAAGATTAAAATATTTACTATCTGGCCCTTCACAGAAAATTTCTGTCAACCTCTGACCTAAGTCTATCTTTTTTGAACGTGAAAAAGTTCTTGTGTGTTCTCTGTGTCTTCTTACTCTTCCACTTCCAGAAATCCACTGCTATTTTACAGGATTAGAACTTGAATTTTGTGACATGTGAAATGAATACATGTTCCCTGAGAAATTTCTCCCTCCCACCCAATTAGTAGCCATTACTGACTGGAGTAATGGTCCTCAAACTTCAGTGGGCAGGCAACCACCTGAGAAGCTGGTTAAGGTTGTGATTCCTGGGCCCCACCCCTTAATGTTGATTTAGGAATCTACATTTTTTCAAGTGCCTTAGTGATTTGAATGTGGTCATGTGAGAGACCGTGTAAGAGATAATATTCAGTCCTAGAGCTATAAAACACATATCAAACTGACGATTTCTTTTCGCCAGGGCAACAACACTGTTTAAACCACCATGTCTTCAGCTTCAAACATTTTCACACTTTCCTGAGTTGACTAACTTGGATACAACATCCATGAATGTTTTAGATCTCTCCTGGCCATCCCACTCAAACTACATCTCTAATGCATTTTTTCCTGATGCAAAAAGAGTTGAAAGGAAAGAGTAAACTTAAAAGAAAATTTTTAAGAGATAATTGCTGGAGGAGGCATCTTTTTCTTCTGTTCTAATGTTTCTAAAAGACTCTCTGCTAATAAATGAGATGCTAACCAAAGAGATTCCATTTTCAAATAGCTTTATTGTTATAATTTACATATCATAAAGTTCATCCATTACAAGTGTACCATTAAATGATTTTAGTAAATCTATAATTGTACAATCACCACCACAAGCCAGTCTGGAACATTTCCATCACACCAAAAAATCTCCTCCTGCCCATTTACAGTTAACCCCCAATTCTACCCCCGCAGCCCTAACCAACAATTTATCTGCTCTTTGTCTCTATAAATTAGATTTTTCTAGACATCTCACATAAGTGGATTCACACAATATGTAGTCTTTTGCATTTGGCTTCTTTCACTTAGCATATTTTCAAGGTTTATCCAGGGTGTAGCTTGCATCAATAGTCTGTTCCTTTTAATTGTTGAATGTTATCCCATTCTATGGATATGCCACATTTATTTATCCATTTACCAGTTGATGGACATTTGGACTGCATCCAGCTTGAGTCTATTATGAGTAATGTTGCTATAAATATTTGCATATACATCATTGTGTGGACACGTGTGTTTTTATTTTTCCTGGATAAATACTCAGATGTAGAATTTCTAGGTTGTATGATAAGTATACACTTTTTTAAAACTGCCAAACTGTTTTCCAAAGTGATTCCAACTATTTTACATTCCTATCAGAAGTTTGCAAGAGTTCCAGTTTCTCCACATCCTTGTCAACACTTGGTATTGTTCATCTTTTTAAAGTATAGTCACTCTGATGGATGTATAGTGAGATTCCATTTTAAGTATAATATAGAATTAGACTGTTGATGCTAAGGATCTTAGAGTTTCATTTCTTTTATTTTGGATAACGCAACCCTGAAAGAAGTGAACACATTTGCTCAAGGTCACTGAGAGACTTAGGGTTCTCTAGTTGTAAATGTCAGAAACCTAGCCTAATGTGACTTAAACAAAAGAAAACTAGCCCAGGGAACTGGGAAGTACAAGGTGGCTTCTGCATCACGTGCCCATGGAAGAAGGAACTCCAGTGATATTAGCAGGCTTCTCCTCCATCTCTTGACTTAATTTTCTCATACTAAAGACATGCTTCTGCTGAGCATCTGGGTTTACTAATTACAGCACAAAGATTCCCCTATCCTGGTATCACTGATCAAAGCCCTTGGATCACATGACCACCTCAGAACAAAAAATTATGGGCAGAGGGGGTGACTGTACTGACTATGAATGAAGTCTGGGTCATGTGCCCACTCCTGGAGTCAAGGTGGAGTCTCCTTTTCTGAAATCACATTGGCTGGGAGTGGCGAGAAAGGGTGGTTCCTTAAGGCAAAATCATGGCATTGTTTCTAGAATGAGGGAAAGAATGATGGGAAGGTAGACCTTCCACATGTCCACTCCCCTAGCTAGCTGAAAGTAATCTTGGAACTAAAATCCAGTTCTATATGAATCTCTGCTCAGTGCAGTACCCCTTGAATCAAGATGCTGCTCATGTTATACAGATGCTATGCTAGTGCTCAGCTGCATCTTCATCTGGTTGAGGTAACCAGTGTTTGCAAACCCATTATCATTCTCCTGTTTCTACTTGATCGGCTCAGGGAAAGCAACCAGTTCAGGGAGCTACAGAAGGCTGAAGGCAAGGCAACAGCTGGCTCCAACAAGTGGGGGCGGGGAGGGGGAGGCCTGCCTCTTGTTAAGAAGACTTTGAAGTGTACAGAGCAAAGATGGCTTAGAATGGGTCCTCAGAGATCTAGCCAACCCTTCCATTTTATAAATGGGGAATCCCAGAGAAAAGTCACTTAAGTCATGCAGCTGGGCAGAAATGGGGTCAGAAGATTTGAGTTTTAATCCTGAGCTCTGTCATTTACTCCTACCTGATCTGGGCCAGCCCACATACCCTCAGATGCCTCACTTTTACAAATATGGTTAAAGAGTCCAGCATCATCCACCTCTGAGTGTTGTGGAAAACGAGTGAAGGTACGTGGACAAGCTACTTTGAAAAGATAAAGTGCTCTACAAATGTCAGTGATTCTTATTATTTTGCTGTTTCCTACTCTGAGGGCCAGAGAGGCAGGAAAGGAACCTACTTTTCTTCAAGCAAGGCTAACGTATCTCAGCTTGGAAGCTGAGAGGACACATCTGTGATACAGGAGATCTGGTGTAGCAATACCCCAGGAGCAGGCACCATTGATCCAGGCTTGCTGTGGGTCAGGCAATGTACAAAATGCCCAGCACTATGGAGGTCTCATAAAAATATAGACATTAGCAATGAAAGGGGGATCTTTGTTCAAACAAGGCTAGTATATTTAAGGAGTGAAGGGAGAAGTGTCAAATAGAAAACATTCTTCCACAGTGCCAGTGTTGCTGGGAAAGGAAGTGCATCTCCCAGCTGGATGGGATTGTCAGGGGCTTGGCAGGTCCTTACCATGAAGCTCACAAAGCCCAGAATGCTGATCAGGGTGTCCCAGGTGATGATGAGAGTGCTCACCCTCTCTGAGGGGTAGGTGGTGATCTCTAGGAGGGATAGAATGAAGACGACCAGGGTACTGAGGCTTACAGACCTGATTAGGTCCAGCTTGGGGATCAGGATGACCATGGAACCTGCAGGTGAAGAAAACACCTGATTTCCAAATTCTCTAGAGGGAACACATCTATAGTAACAGAATCCTAGCATAGGGATCCCTGGGTGGTGCAGCGGTTTGGCGCCTGCCTTTGGCCCAGGGCGCGATTCTGGAGACCCGGGATCGAGTCCCACGTCGGGCTCCCGGTGCATGGAGCCTGCTTCTCCCTCTGCCTGTGTCTCTGCCTCTCTCTCTCTCTGTGTGACTATCATAAATAAATAAAAATTAAAAAAAAAGAATCCTAACATAGCAGAGCTTTGGAAAGCTGTCTTTAGACCACAGAGGGGGATCTCTTCATCCTGCTAATAATGCTTTATGGGGACAGGTTATTGTGGTGGGGCAACTTCAATGTGACTGTATTGGGGCTGTGATTTGATAAAGCCTGAAACACAAATCAATAGACTTTTAGTCTTTTGTAAAATTACCAAGTAATAAAAAAAAAAAAAATTACCAAGTAATGTGGAAAATACTTCTTATCCTGTTCTTTGGCTTTAACTCCTCTTCTCCATTGTTTTCTCCTATACTCCCTGTGGTATACCTGGGATTAAGACATACTCAGGAATAAGGGAAGAAACAAGTCTCTAAAACCATCACATGGAAAGAAAAACTGGTGTTTGTGGATTTTGATGTGTTAATAACAAAATGTCCTCTGAATCAAAATGACTACAAGAATATGTGTGGTTTTTGTTTTATTGAAATATGATTGACATGAATCACTATATAAGTTTAAGGTAAAGAGCATAATGATTTGACTTACATATATTATAAAATGATTACCATAATAAGTTAACATTCATTATCTCATATAAATACAAAAAAAAGAAAAAAGTATTTTTTCCCCTTGTAATGGGAACCTTAGGATTTATTCTCTTAACAGCTCTCACATCTACCACACAGTGGTGTTAACTATGGTCATCATGCTGTATATCACTTCCCCAGTACTCACATATCTAAAACTGGAAATCTGTACCATTTGACTACCTTCATTCATTTTCCCACCCCCTGCTTCAAGTAACCACAAATCTGACCTCTTATTCAATAAGTTTATTTTTTGTCGTTTGGATTCCATATAGGTGGGATTCTGTCTGACTTATTTCACTTAGCATAAGATCCTCAAAGTCCATCTGCATTTTCACAAACGGCAGTTGGACTTCCTCCATTTTTATGGCTGAATATATTCTATTCTCTCTCTATATATATATCCCACATATACCAAATATACATGCACACACAACCTACATATACGTGTATATGTTATTTTTGTTGCAAAAGGGAGCAGGGATTACCTCTGGTTGAAAATCACTAGTGTCAGTAAAGAGGGAAAATAAATAAATTCAATTCAGGGAGGGACTTTGCATAGACCAATGACAATCATTCTTTATATTTGCATCGTACTTTTGAGTTTTTATATAACCTGGTTTCCTAAAAAATATATTCAACATAGAATAACTGGAAAATATACATAGAAAGTATATACACAATTCTACCACCTAGAGATCAATTGTTATCCACCCCCTCTGGACACATACAAAACACACACACTCACCAATCCCCCCACACACACTCACATTCATTGTTTACAAAGCACTGCATAATATACCTTGTCTTACTATATGTCTTTCTCAGTTAATATATCATTAGCATTTTAAAATGTTACATTATGGGATTTTAAAGCCTAAAAAGGAAACGGAACAGAAATGGATTCCACTTGAGATGAGATCATTGAGGCTTAGTGAGGTTAAAATAACCTCTAGTTGATAACAATAATCTGTCTTATTATTGGCTCCAACTACCAACAAAAATTTGGAAAAGCAAATTTAAGAAAAAAGATATTCGAGAAGGTTAGGGCATTGTTTTTTATCCCTTCCTTTGAGAAGGAACTAAAACTCTATATCCAATAACATTCTGTTACACTTTAGAGAAGACAAGTGTGTACTGATCTTCCTTAGTTTTTTTTTTCTTCCAATCAGTGGCTATGGCATTCCTGGTATATGGTGGAGGTGAAGGTCACCAATCAGTGGCTATATCATTCCTGGTATATGGTGGAGGTGAAGGTCAGCGAGAGGGGAGATCCTACTTTTGTTGTGACTGTGACACTGAGGAGGGAGTGGCCTCCCTCTAGTGGTGCATTAACATCATCATCCCGCCTGAGGGAGGACAGCATCCCTTTGAACACCACTGCCTTGGGAGCTGGTGAACTCCCTTCCCTGGAGGTATTCAAGCTCTGAAGTTCAATTCTAAAATCCTATGAATTTTTTTTGAACCCTAGCTTCCAAGATTCCAAGATGACAAGCTTTTAGAATTCTGAGATTCTGTGACTCTAGTAGAGATTCTCTAGGTTGTTATCCTGGTTGTCTTCTACAAAAAGCTACTCTCATAAACTGATTCAGCTCCAAGACTGCTCTCCACCATCCCAGAAGGCAAAAAGAATTCAGAACGTGACTATTTGTACTTCATGGCATTTCTGAAATTGATTTGGACAGTGTGTGAACAAATAGAGAATTCGGTGGAGAGATGGAGACTATAAAAATAGTAAAAAAAAAATACTATGAAGAATGTTTGATAGGATATGAAGAACTCTTTTGATAGGAATAGCAGTAGACTCAAGAGATCCAAGGAAAGAATCTGTGAACTTGAAGATAGCTCAATGAAAATTACCCACATTGAAATATAAAAATTTTAAAAAGAGTGAAAAAAGTTGGAACATCAGAAGAGCTATAAGACAATATAAAACAGTCTAACATAACAGTAATTGGAATCCCAGAGGGAGAAGAAAATGTGGCACAAGAAATATTTGAAGAAATAATGGCCAAGACTTTTCTTTTCTTTTTTTTTTTAATTTATTTATTTATTCAGAGAGAGCGGGAGAGAGGCAGAGACACAGGCAGAGAGAGAAGCAGGCTCCCTGCAGGGAGCCCGATGTGGGACTCCACCCCAGGGTCCCCAGGATCACACCCCGGGCTGCAGGCAGCGCTAAACCACTGCGCCACCAGGGCTGCCCTGGCCCAGACTTTTCATAAAATAATTAAATACATAAAACTACAGATCAAGAAGTTCAGAGAAAATCATCAAAACAGAATAGGATAAGCACCACTCCCCCCTCCCACACACACACATATAAACACTCTCACTCACCTAGACACATCATATTCAAACTAATAAAAACCAAAAATAAAGAGAAAATCTGTAAGCAGCCAGGGGAAAAAGGACATGTATATACCAAGGAAGAAATATAAGAAATGTAGCATTCTCCATCAGAAATCATATAAACCGGGGGATCCCTGGGTGGCGCAGGGGTTTGGCGCCTGCCTTTGGCCCAGGGCGCGATCCTGGAGACCCGGGATCGAATCCCACATCGGGCTCCCGGTGCATGGAGCCTGCTTCTCCCTCTGCCTGTGTCTCTGCCTCTCTCTCTCTCTCTCTCTGTGTGACTATCATAAATAAAAAAATTAAAAAAAAAAAAAAAGCAAAAACAGTAAAAGAAAAAAATCTCTTAAAAAAAAAAAAAAAGAAATCATATAAACCAGAAGACAATGAATGACATCTTGAAAGTGCTAATACGTAAACACTCTCAACCCAGAGAAAATATTTTTCAAAAATGAAGGAGAAGTAAAGACTTATTTTAGACAAGCAAAAACTGAGATAATTCATTACCAGCAGATCGGTGCTATAAGTGTTAATGGAAATTCTTCAGGAAGAAGGAATATGGTGACAGGCAATTATGGATCTACAAAAAGAAATAAGGATATTTGGAAATAGTTAATGAAAGGTAAATATAAAAGATATTTTTTCCTTTTTAAAAAAAGTTTTCTTTATTCATGAGAGACACAGAAACAGGCAGAGGGAGAAGCAGGCTCCTGACTGGGAGCCCGATGTGGGACTCAATCCTGGATCCCGAGATCACGCCCTGAGCTAAAGGCAGAAGCTTAACTGCTGAGCCACCCAGGCATCCCATTTTTCCCCTTATTTTTAAAGGGACTGGATTATCTAAAGCAGGAATCAGCAAACTGGTCTGTGGGCTATTTTCATGAGAAAAGTTTCATTGGAACACAGTTGTGCCCATTAGTTTATGTAGTGTCTGTGGTGGCTCTGAGCTACAATGGCAGAGTTAAATAGTTGTAGTACAGGCTATGTGGGCTGAAACCTAAAATATTTACCACCAGGCCTTTTAAGAAAAAGTCTGGCTATGGCTATCCCAGGTTTAATGAAAAAATAGTAGCAATATATTATGGGTTTATAATATATATATAAAAACAAATATACGACAAAAACAGGACAAAAATGGGAGGAAAGACTTGATGGTACACTGTTATAACATTCTTTCACTACACACAAATGGTATAATATTATTTGAAAATACCCTGTGATTAGTTAAAGATGTGTACTATAAAACCTAGGGCAACTCCTAAAAAAGTTGAAAGAGGTAAACATAAGATGGAATTCTTAAAAAATATACAATCCAAAAGCAAGCTGAATGAAAGCAAACAAAGAGTAGATGGAATAGAAAATGATTAGCAAGATGGCAGGATGGATTTTAACCCAACCATATCAATAGTTAAATATAAATAGTCTATACACACCAATTGCAAGAGATAGCCAAATTGAATGTACAAGAAAGAACCAACTAATTGCTGTCTATAAGAAACCTACTTAAACTATAAAGACATAAATTTGTTATAATTAAGGGGAAAAATGTGTTCTATGCAAACACTAATTTAAAGAAACCTGGAGTGGCTGTGTTAATATTAGACAAAATAGATTTTGGACAAGGAATATTGTCAGAGATAGAAAGAGACATTATATAGTGATGAAAGGGTCAATGCATCAAGACAAATCTAAATGATGTAAATGTGCACATATCTAACAATGTAGCTTCTACAATATGAAGCCAAAACTGATGGATTTGAAAGAACAGACAAATCCATAAAAGTACTTGGAGTCTTCAATACTCCTCTCCCAGTCATTAACAGAATAAGCAGGTGGAAAATCAGTAAGGATATCTAAGACCTGAACAACACCATCAATCAAGTTGACCTACTTAATATTTATAGAATGTTCCACTTAACACCAGCAGAATACACATTCTTTTCAAGTGCACATGGAGCACAGACCAAGATGAACTATATTCTCGGCCATAAAACAAATCCACATGTTGGAATCACACAGAATGTTCTCTGACAAAAATGGAATTAAATTAGAAATCAATAATGGAAAGTTATCAAAAATATCCCAGATATTTGGAAATTGAACAACACACTGCTAAAAAACCCACGCATCAAAGAAAAAGTTGTAAAGATAACTAGAACCTTATTTTTGCATTGACCTGCCATCCTTCTCTCACTACATAGGGGTCTGGGTGGCACTTCAGTCTGAATGCCCCCAACCTCTTTTGTCCAATGCATGGCATGTGTGATTGAACTCTGTCTTGCATCTTGATGCAAGACATAGAATTTGCATCTTGAGCAGAGAGCATGAGGATGGAAATGAATTGGAGGAAATTCATCCCAGAGGCATTCTCTTGATTCCTCTGACTTTAATCTCAGGCTTTCCCTGGTTTCTCGTTTTCAAGGTTTGTGGCTTTTGCTTTTCCTTTGTCTCTGTGAGCTACCTCCAAATCTCTTTGTGTTAGCTTCAGTAGTCTTGCGTTGTATTCTGTTTCTTACCACAACAGCTTCCCTTAGGTTTGGCTTACTTCCACAAACATGAACTCTGCCTGAAATTTTGTTCTGCCCTGAGGTGGCTCTGGTAGCCTGACTTCTGGACACTGCTGGGGTATCATGGAGGGACAGGAGAAGCAAGGCTCCCTGCTTTTTTACTCACATGTTCTGTAGACAGACCACAGCAGGAAGGGTGCCCAGGTCTACATGAAGGCCCGGTGCTTCAGTGGAGGGCATGATGATTTCCACAGGGACACAGAGCTGCAGGGGTCTGAGTCAGATACTACCCAAGGACAGGAGCTTGACAGACACATACAATGTGTGGAAGGCAAAGGGGATCATCAAAGATCTATCTGTAGATACCAGCAGCATACCTCTGGAGAACCTGCTGAGGCAGGGAAACCAGTTAGCCAGAGTAAGGGGGCAGAAATGGGGAATTGTCAAAACTGCCCTGAATAATCCCTTAAACACCCTAAAATATAGCAATGTGTTAAGAGGTCATATAGTACAAAAAGTCATACACGTATATCTAGGCACAAAAGTCCTACTCAAGAAAGAGTGTGAAGAACTTTAGTCTCTGAAGAGCATGAAGGGATCAAGACCTACAGAGAAGGTGGTGGATTCACATTTCTCACCTCCTTCAGGAACATCTATCTGATGAGTGGGGATGATGAGTGAAACTGCCAGCACTTTAAAAATAGCACACTCTCCCTCTTTCATAATCAAATTTGCATGAGGTCACAGTGTATGATATGTATGTTCCAAAAAGTAGGTTGAGTTGTAGGAGCTCTAAATCCTAACTCATCTTCTATCATTAACTATCTAGGTCACTTTAATTCCCTGAACTTCACTGGCCCTATCTATAAAATGGGGATATACTTTGTATTTGCTAAAAGGCAGGAGGTGGATCTGATGGTCCCTGATCATAAAATGTTAAACACACGGGACTCAAGAATAGAAAAGAAAACACAGTACTTTTAGTGGACATAAGACAGAAAAGAGATGAGTGATTATGTTACTATAATGCTCAAAAAGACCTTAATGGTATCTCATCGCTGATAAGAAAGAGTGTCGGTGTCCATCGAAAGATGAATGGATAAAGAAGATGTGGTTTATGTATACAATGGAATATTACTCAGCTATTAGAAATGACAAATACCCACCATTTGCTTCAATGTGGATGGAACTGGAGGGTATTATGCTGAGTGAAGTAAGTCAGTCGGAGAAGGACAAACATTATATGTTCTCATTCATTTGGGGAATATAAATAATAGTGAAAGGGAAAATAAGGGAAGGGAGAAGAAATGTGTGGGAAATATCAGAAAGGGAGACAGAACGTAAAGACTGCTAACTCTGGGAAATGAACTAGGGGTGGTAGAAGGGGAGGAGGGCGGTGGGTGGGAGTGAATGGGTGACAGGCACTGGGTGTTATTCTGTATGTTAGTAAATTGAACACCAATAAAAAAATAAATTAAAAAAAAAAAAGAAAGAGTGTCAAACCCGAGCTTGAGATTAAATGCCCATCATATTTCAAGTGCAATTTCCCACCGACTCATCTCAAACAGTCCCTGCCTCTGCCCCACCCCACATGCTCAACACTGCAACTATACCAGACAATGAGAGCAATCCCCTGAGAGTGAGACATACCCTCAGCATCACTGCTTCTGCACACACGCTGTTCCTTCCACCAAGAATGCCCTTTCCTCCAATCATCACCTGTCACATTCCTGTTCATCATTCAAGTCTCAGAGACTGCTGTGAAGCCTCTCTGTTCACTGGTCAAGATTAACTGTCCTTCTCAGTGCTTATAACACTTGGTTCTCATTCAGGTTCCAGAGCCTCTCACACGGAATATACATTGGTTATGCACATATCAGCCTTTCCATAAGGCTAGAGAATGTGGCCAAATTGTGTCAGGACTCCTTGACTTGGTACTGTTATCTCCCTTGGCGGATGGGGCTATGTTAAGGACAAATGAGATCATGCCTGTAAACCACTTGGGAAATGCTCAGTAAGTACTTGTATTCTTTCTTTTCCATTATATTAACGATGAGTGTGAATTACTCATTCAAAATGAAATCCAACTGATCACAGTACATGTTTCTAAATTTTTATTATTTATACATGAGATTAAGCATGTGAATTTCTTGTTTTGTTTTGTTTTGTTTTGTTTTGAGAGAGAGTATGAGCAGGGTAGGGGGCAGAGGGAGAGAGAGAGAATTTTAAGCAGACTCCCTGCTCAGCAAGGAGCCCAACAGAATAGGAGGGAAGGGGGGAGCTCTATCTCATGACCCTGAGATCATGACCTGAGCTGAAATCAATAGTCCGACCCTTAAGCTACTGAGCCACCCAGGCACCCCTTAATTTCAGTTCTTTTTCTGCCAAACTTACAGTAGTCAAAAATCAGTTAGAGGCCATGCACAAGGAAAACAATATATCTTGGTTTAGATTTTTTTTTAAAGGGAATCACATGTATGGAACTATATTTTCAGGGGAAGATAATGATAATGAAAATTTATTGAGTCACTTCTTTGTGATCTTTGTGATTATCACCATGCTAAGCTCTTTATCTAATTCACATAGAATATTCCTGAGGATGTTAATGTAAGGGTGTAAAGCAGGGAGCAGAATCCAAAAGGGGTCTACATACCTGAGAATCCGAGCACTTCCGGGAAGTCAAGGTGGTGAGCAAAAGAGAAAAGAAGCTGTTAACCACCTTCTAGTGATATCCCATTTACCACCTTTGCAATGATTACCTTCTCTGGCTTACTAAGAAGTTGGAAGGATGTCTATCACATAATCTGTGGTCCTCAGATTTGACTGCAATTATGGTCCGTGTTCATGGGCCTCGAATGGATTAACTGAGCAGCCAGCTGCTGATGGGGATCAGTTAGCACTTGGTCCCCACTCTGAGTCGGCTAGGTTCAGGGAGCAGATCTGCTCCAGCAAGGCTCAGAATCCAGGCCAACCAATAGGCACATTTCATCTACTGGCCATAGGATTGGCTCAGAATGGACATGTGGCCCCTGCTTCAGGGATCAGAATTCATTCTAAGGATTTTATGGACCTTTCAGAAAAGAGAAGTTCTTTTTATGAGAGACTGATGGGAGAATGGCCTGTCACTGAGAGGCTGCCAGCAGTGATCTGCTACTGTATACTGTATTTGTGAAGAGTCTACTTGATAAAGTCCATGCAGAGGAAAACAAGCAGAGATAAAGACAGAGTCCTGCTGATACCACTTAAACAGCTGGATCCAGCTGTGCCTGAAGTTATACATATGAGTGGACTTCTCTTTTCTTTTTTAAAAATTTAGGCCAGACTGGATTGGCTTTCACTTGCTTGTAAATGAAAGAGATCTGGTAATACCTCAGTCAAAGCTGGGAGGACACTTAAAAAGCATTTGTCTAATCCCCGTGTTGGGTAGATAGGGAAACTTAAGTCATAGAAGAAAAAAATATCCTGCCCAGAACATAGGCAAATTAATGGCCATGCTAGACAAGAGTCCAGATCTCTTGATTCACCCAGTCCACCTCTCTCTATGGTGCAGTTTCCTGGCATCTCTTCTCCACACTGAAGACCTGATCCACGTTCATGCTCTTGCTACTCCCCACTGATAAGGGGAAGCTAGGCCAGCCCCACCCTGCACATCATCCTTTTGTCTCTGAAGCCTGAACTCACTCACCAGCAGTTAGAGAGGTTGAAGGTGATGCTTGCCTGAGTGATGGCCCTAAACCTGAGATAGCCCAAGGTCCCTAGGCTAGGATGGTGATCTCGAACATCCCTCCACATAGGGTGAGTGGAAACTGAGAATGGTTCTGCATCTTGTTTTTCAGAGGCAAAACCTGTGGACAGGAGGCCATAATCACACAGTGGTCCCCATCTATGTAGAGACCTCATTTAACCACTATTTATTATTCTAAATTCCTTCATCTCTACCATCATAAAGCTTGAGAGAGAAAAAGAAACTCCAAGACATGGCACCACTAAGTATAAGGAACTACTGAATTATGACAGTATTAGTTATTGAAAAAAACCTTAAACGTCTTCTAGTTCATCTATCCCGATGTGAATGTCCTCTTCCATGCCCAGGAAAGGCTCTACCTCTGAGCAGCTTTGTGGACCAAGGATGATGATGATTGCTGTTACAGAAAATCTTAGAGTGTACCAGCTGGTTGTCTGCACAGCTGCACAACTTTGCAGGAGTTGTGCTTTGGCATGCATCCCACCAGGGGGAGCACCATCCCTAATTTCAGATCTGGAAGGTGACCTTCCAGCAACAACCCGTGTATGGCCTGCAGGATAATTTTGGATTCCTTTTGCTTGGAGACTACAGGGGAGACTACCTTACACACCATAATATGCAACAGCTCCTTACCGAAGGATGGAAAAAGAATATAGATTGTACTGAAGAAATGTGTCCTAATTTATAGTGTTAGTCTCTAGAAAAATCTGTAGAATGCTTTATTCCAGCTCCAACGTCTATGATCTGTGATTCTGTGTCTCAGAGTAGTAACATGGGGGCATCAGCTCTGGATAACAGTTCAGGAAGCCTTACTCATGTATGCACGTGTGTGTACGTGTGTGTGTGTGTGTGTGTGTGTGTGTATAGGGAGGGAGGGAACTGTGGAGGAGTTGGCGGCAGGGAGACCCAGTAACACTTCAGTCAAAACAGAACTAACAGATAAACTGCTTAAAAAGAAGAGGAAGATTAGAAGAAGAATCTAAGCAGAGAAAAGCATTGATCTAGAAGCTGGAAGGTGAGGGCTTAAGCCTTGGCTTTGGAATTTCAGAGCCTTATGTGCTTAGGCAAGGCTCGTTGCTTCTAGTCCCTGGTTTTATTATCTTTGTATGGATGTGAGCACCACTTCAGGTTGGGGATAAAATTCTGATCTATTTATTTGGAAGTATTTCAGACTTACAGAAAAGTTGCAAGAATATACCCTTATGCCTTACCCATATATCCTTCACCGGGTTCCCCAAAATTAAGCACATTTACTTTATTGCCATCTTCTCTGTACATGTGAGTGTGTGATATATATATATATATATTCCCACACATAGATATATGTATACATACGTGTGTGTGTATAATTTTTTTCTGAGGTATGTGAGGTACTGATTTGTATTAAATATTGTGTTCCTCTTGTGATTTCATTGAAAGGGCTCTCAGGATAAAAAATTTATTTGAAAACCATTGCTAAATTCGCTTGTAGTGCTGGCTTTTTTAGTAATTTTTCTCATGCTGCATTAAAATCTCTCTAGCAAAAAAAAAAAAATAAAATAAAATAAAATCTCTCTAGCATCCAAAAGTGCAGATGAAGAACATAGCAAAGTAAATAGTAAATTTTTAATATGAAGACCATGTGTTTAAGTAGGTTAACTTGCTGTCGGGGTTGTCATAAAGAGGTTTACAGTTCTATTTTACAGCTAGGTAAAACAAGACTCATGAAAAGAGAAGATTTGCCCAACATCCCAAGGCTTTCTGTCAGATATTTTTCTCTAGCGTGTTAGTCTTCTCTCACCCACACTTGGTGAAGGACCGTCAAAACAAAATAATAATGATGGTGACTTATTTTGTGCCAACAACGTGCTATTTTACCTACATTATCTAACTAAGGCCTTACAACATCCTTGTTTTGTTAGTATTATAAAACCACTTTACAAATGAGGAAACTGAGGCTCCTAGAGGTATTAGATAGCTTGTCCAGGATCATACAGCTTGAAAAGACGAAGCCAGTCTCAAACCCGTATCTTTCGGCTCCATAGCCAGTGCCCTTCACCTAGACTACTCTGCTTCCTCACCCTCATCTGGGGAGGGAATGGGATCCTCACTCCATCGCCAACTTAACCACCCCAATACCTTTGAAAGCAGGGGTGGCTGTCCTGAAGAACAAAGGGCAGGTCTTCAGGTTTGCCACTAGGGGTCTAGGATTTCCTAACAGAGAAACCTGGGAGGGCAGAGGAAAATGATCATGGTTATGATCAAATTGGCCTTGAGAAAACACATTGGAAATCCAGCATATGGAGAGCCAGCCAGCCAGCAGAGTTTTACAATGTTCAACCTTCTGCTGACCACCGCCCGTGGTGGACGGGCTTTGTTTATTTAAGGAGAGAAAAGCCATAGGAAAGTCAGGACAGAACTGAGAGCAAGAGGGGCTGAGTTCTAGGGCAGAAATCACCAGGCAAGTGTTTGGACCTCGATTTCTCCACATGTAGGTGTGCTGGAGACTTGGATGGAGTAGGGATAGAAGTTGGCCTTTTGGTCTCAGCCACTCTCTAGAACTGAAGACCTGAACTCAGTGAGAAAATAAGGGAGTTTGAAGGCCACAGATGCCAAGCCCTCTGATCTGATGCCTTAATTTTACAGACGGTAAGCCTGAGGCTCCAAGAAGTGATCCTATTAAGAAGATTCCTCTCTAATACAGATGTGAGCAGCTAATATTTCTTAGGTCTTTATGAGGGGTCAGGCATGTACTGAATTCTTTAAATGGACTGTTTAATTATCACCATGGCCCTACAGAGTAAGATTATCTTCATTTTAAGGATTAGAAAATCCAGGCTCAGGGCTTTTTTAGCTTTGGTTTCTCCTTCCCCAAAATAGGGAAGTTGAACTAAAACAGCATATCTGAACTTCAGTCATTTATTATACATGTGCTCTACTTATATATTTTTTTCAACAAGTCAATATTTCAAAACAATATTTGTTTTTAAAAGATTATAATGTGGGGATCCCTAGGTGGCGCAGCGGTTTAGCGCCTGCCTTTGGCCCAGGGCGTGATCCTGGAGGCCCGGGATCGAATCCCACATTGGGCTCCCAGTGCATGGAGCCTGCTTCTCCCTCTGCCTGTGTCTCTGCTTCTCTCTCTCTCTCTCTCTCTGTGTGACTATCATAAATAAATAAAAAAAAATTTTAAAAAATAAATAAAATTTAAAAAAAATAAAAAAATAAAAGATTATAATGTAAGTCTAAATTGCCATAGGTAGAAGAGAATGAATTAATACAAATACGTAATTAAGAAAATGAACAAGTATTACCTAACTATCTCCCCCCTAAACTCATTACATACACCACCAGAGGTATGGAAACATACTTTGATAAACCAATGAATTAAATGATTTCCAGGTCCAGTCCAAATCTCTGACTGTAAAAACACAGAATCCTGGAGTCTGGTGAGGCCTGACAGCTTAAGAACAATGCTCTTCAAGAGACACCAGCCATGAAAAGGAACACCTTAAAAATCCACTTGTAAACAAGATGATCGCCAGGTTGTTTGCAGCAAACTTGTCTCCAGAAGCCTCTGAGGGTATTTTATTCTTTCTGGGAACAGAGAGATCTTCCAGCCAGGGTGACCTGAAAGGGTGAGTAGGGGCTTCCACTGTTGCTCAGGCTTGGGGAGGGGGAGATGGTCCACTGGAGGTAGAGACCATCTGGAGTTCATGTGCAGTATCCTTTCCTTATCCTGCTTTGGCTGCTGAAAAGCAGAACCAGTGGCAGCTATCTGAGCTCAGTCCTGATTGGAATTAGACAGGCTTTGAGTCCATAACTGAGTCCAGTCTTGGACACC
Source organism: Canis aureus (assembly GCF_053574225.1). Taxonomy (NCBI): domain Eukaryota; kingdom Metazoa; phylum Chordata; class Mammalia; order Carnivora; family Canidae; genus Canis; species Canis aureus. Next base: position 59,740,181 of record NC_135614.1, on the reverse strand, counting down.
ATAACGTATATGTATATAAAGTGCTTTAGAGCTTTGTGATGCAGAATGTGGCCAGAGGACTGGCAGCATTGGCCTCGCCCGGGAGCTTGTTAGGAATGCAGACTCTCAGGCCCTACTCAGATCTCCTGAATCAGAACCTGCAGTGTGACAAGGTCCCCAGGTGGTTTGTATGCACCCTGGAGTTTGCGCTGCCCTGCTCTGAGATGCTGCTGATGCTTCCGGTCCCAAGACAATGCTTGGGCATAGTAATGCTTTAGAACAGTCACTCCAATGCTTGGCCCATCATCAAAACCAGCTGGGGAAGTAAAAAAACCAACACCCCCCCCCCCCAAACAGAAAAAGATTCTAATCCCAAAGATTCAGATCCAGTACAACTAAAGCAGGGCTTGGGGATCTGTTATTAAATAAGATCTCAAGGTGATTCTGCTGCCTAGCCAGGTTTGGGGGAGGTAATGGCTTATGTTTAGTGGTACTTACTAACTTACTAAGTTCCAGATAGGGGCCCAAGCTCTTCATGTCTATTAATCTGTTTGAACCTCAGAACAGCCTTAGGAGATGGGTACTGGTATCAGTCCCATTTCCCAGATGAGAAAACTGAGGCCTAAAAAAGTGAGATAACTTGTCAAAGTTGAAATGGGAGAGCTATAAATAGAATTCAGGTCACCTGGCTCTAGAGCAGAGATGTTCAACCTCAGTGCTACTGACTGAGGCTGTCCTGAGAACTGCTGGATGTTACATAGCATCTCTGGCTTCTACCTACTAACTGCCAGTGGAGAGAACCCTCTTAGTTGTGACATCCAAAAATGTCTCCATGAATTGCCAAATGTCCCCTGGGGGGCAAATTACCCCTGCTTAAGAACCACTGCTCTAGAGTGGATACCTGAACCCGCTAAACTTGCTCTGCTGCCTGAGAATCACTGAGTTTTCACAAAGTAGTTTAAACCACAACAGCCTAACAAGATAAAAATTGTTAGCTTGATTTTAAAGCATGACTTATTCAAGATCACATGGTTTGTGAGTTGCAAAGCTAGGACTCAAATCCACATTTCAGGCCTTTTTTGATTGACCTTACACCTGTTGGATGTCTAGGGGGGAAGGTTTTGTGCCTTGTGGATGAGCAAAGTTGAAGGCTAGGGATGGACTATGCCCAATCTTTATTCATTTATTTTTTCTTTCGTCAAGGCTTATTAAGGATATCTATGGGATTATCTACTCAGCAACTCTCCTTCAACATTCCTTTTTTTTTTTTTTTTAAGATTTTATTTATTAATTAATGAGAGACACAGAGAGAGGCAGAGACACAGGCAGAGGCAGAAGCGCTCCACGCAGGGAGCCTGACACAGGACTCAACCCTGGGTCCCCAGGATCACGTCCCGGGCTGAAGGTGGCGCTAAACCACTGAGCCACTGGGCCTGCCCTCCTTCAACATTCTAAAGTGGCCTGACCCCTTTCTATCAGTTATAGTTTCTATGAGTGCTTCCCCCACTACAGTTAATTGGTTCAGGGATGGCACCTGACCCAAGCTGAACCAGTGAATTCCTTCCCTGGATTTTTGGGACCAGCTAGAACTCAGATTTGTGTTCTTCTAGTGCCAAAAAATGGTAAAATCTAAAACTTAAGATCTAGGGGCAGGGTTGGTTCACATCAAGAGAAAGAAAGCCAATACACAGAGCCAACCTGAGCAGAAACATCAGAAGCCCTAATGTGGCCTGACTCCTGGGTTTTTGCTACCCCTGAAGCCTGACTGACTTAGGATCCTTCTTGGGGCTTGGCTGTTCCAGGAAAGTTCCCTGAAGGATCTTTGTCCTACATTCTCCTTTCCCCAGTTACATTTAATTGAGTTGAGTAAGAGACCTTATTACAGTTTGTCTCTGATAACAAAAGGTATACAGTAGGTATACTTGTTGAGTGGCCCGGGGAAACTCTTCTTGATATCAGTAATCTCCTAAAATTTCACAACCTGTACAAAGATGCGATAACAAGTTCCTATTATTTTGAATGGAAAAAATTATGTCACATGACACATCAATGCCAAACACATAACCAATTTTGGAAACATAAGTAAAATTCAGTTAAATGTCTATAGGTAAGCAATAAACTATGTTTGGCTATAAATGCTTACAATGTGATATTCAGGACAAATTGATGTGGCAAAAAGTTGCTTTATCTACAGTAACATCTTCCACATCCTTTTTGTGGACCTTTGTTCTGCCTTTCAAGCTATGTGGGATTCCCACGCTTGATTGCATCTGTAATATAAAACAATTTAAGAAATGCCTTGAGGCTTTTGTCACTGATTGTTTGGTTAAATCTGTTATATTGACTTTGGGGACATATATGTAAATGTTATCTATGTAAACAAAGTACAGAAAAGTTGGAGTGGCAGAGATGCATTCATTCTATGCAGTCTGGGCATTAAAAAAAAAAGACGTTCCCTTAAGAAAACAGTGGAAAAAATATTGAGATGATCCTGTACACGTCAAATAGTGCAAACAAAAAAGCACATCTCAACCTTAAATTTCTTCTGCAGAGAACATCATTAACAGTCTGGAAGGTGTGTTTCCAGATTTTGGTTCCACACACACCTATGTGTGTAAATGCATGTGCTCGTGCCCACACACCCACGCGCACATCTACCAAGGGGATGGCCTGGGGTGGGGAACCTGCCTGGAAGAGGTGCTGGAAGATGAGGACAAGGATTCCAAGCATGAGAATGTTGGCCAGCGTGGAGAAGGTCTGTAGGCCAGGGAGGCTCCGGATGAACACCAGCAGCGCCAGAAGAAGGGAGTGCCCACACTGCGCTTATGTGGATGTCCCCAGTGGGCCTGGGCCGTGGACGTGGGAGACACGAGCGAGCGCTGGGCCCAGCAGTCGCTTGTGGTCCCGTTGGCTGTTTAATAACCTACAGATAAGAAAGGATGATGAGAATTTCAGCTAGACCTACCAGTCCCTTTCCCCATGCCCCTCCTCCACCCCGGCCTTTCTGGCCAATCTTTGGCCCTAGGAAGCTCCAAGCCACTGGAAGTATCCTTTGTGGAACATTTCCCTTCTCTCTCAACCTTCTCTTCGTAGTGACTGCCCAGCCTTCAGACAAAATGCTCCCCAAACTAAATCAGGCCTCTCAACTAGATCAGAGCACCTCGCCCATTTCCTCAATAGGGTTTATCAGAGGCTGTGATTTTAACTGGCTTATTATGGCTAAATGTTGATCTTCTCCACCGGAATATAGGTATCCAGTTTGCTCATGGTCGATAGTCAATACCCATTTGTTGAATGGATGAATGAATTGAGAGCATTTAATGAAATTCTGAACAGAGAGGTGGCCTGGATACTCCATTTTTTCAAAATAAAGGTACTGTTTTAGGATGATAGAAAATATTTGTGGTTAAAAATTTAGAAAACAAAGAAACAAAGCAAAATTATCTCTAGAGATTTTGTCTTATTTATAATAGCAATAGCATAAGCTAAAATAGATGTAACCCAAATGTCTGTCAATAAGGACTTGGTAAATAAATCACCTATGATGAATTTAGGATATATCATTAAGCAAGAAAAAAAAAGGGAATAGCAGATCAATATCATAGTTTGAAAAGAATGATTACTACATAGGATATTTGAATATTCATGAAAAAACTTGAAAAATGATTCACATAACTTTAAGTGGCATGTTTTTGCAAAAGAGAGATTTGTAGAGAGCTTTAATTCTATAATGTTTATATTGTTTGATTTTGTTTAAGAAAGAGCTGTGTTGGCTTTGTGTTGTGAAGGGATAAAATCAACCATAATGATTTAAAAATGAAGATAAAAGATACATCTGTAGGTTCATCTCAAAGAGATAAATGCTATTATTATTTTAGAGTAGATCCTATATATCTATATATAATTAGATATTTGTATATATACACATGCAGACATAGGTATTTACAAAAAGTGAGACCTAAATGCACACAGTACCTTGTAGCCTGCCTTTTTATGGCAGGCTACACCACTTGAGTTTGTTTCAGCGTTAGGGCTTAAAGAACTGTGTGCTGAAAATACATACCCAACAAGTATTTATGAGCAGATACTTTGTTTTAATAGTTCCAGAGGAACTATTCTTATCTCAGTGAGCTCGCAAGCTAGTTGTAAAGAAGAGATGTGGACCCATAACTATATTTAAGAGAAGCTATATATGTATATAGAGACATATACATGTATATATAGACATATACACATATCTAATGCATATATACATATATAGCATTTGTATATATATGCATACACTAATTTCAACTATACATATATATATATGTATAGAGAAAAAATAAGGTAGCAATTCTGCTGTGTGGATGAGGAGGATAGGTGTGAGTTAGATACTTGGAGATGAGTGGAGGAGGAAGGACCTTGCATGTAGGAAGAATAGCATAAGTAAAGGCTCAGGGGTGGAAAAAGACAGGATATATTTGGGAACAGTAGATAGCACAGTTGTGTTGGAGCATAAGACACATACAGAAGAGAAGTGGAAGATCAGGCTGGAGGGTAGTTGAGTGCCAGGTCACGCAGAGTCTCATGAGCCAGATTAAGGTGTTCAGAGTAATATCCTCTCCAACAGGAAGACCTTGAATATTTTCAAGGTGTGCTTGGTTTTATCTGTCGCTGCTCTGAGGTAGGGACCTGGAAGTTCCAAAGCAAAGGCTGAATTGTTTAAGCTTTCACTAACTCGGTTGATTTAGAGAAAGCTGCTCAAAGCTTAAGCTGGGATATCTCTTGCCATCTGTGTTTCTGCTCCAGGGCTCTGCTTGCTTACAGTTATCTGCCAGAAACATAAGGAACGCATAGAAGCCCAGGTGATCTACAACCAGGAAGAAGAACACGATGTACCCTGGTGTTGGGAGGAGATTATTTGTTATAAAAAGAAGGAAGGCAGAGAGAATATGGGGCCACCTAATGTGCTGTCTTAACCCCTGCCTCACCTCCCCTACGTGGGTGCCCTTGCTACCTACAGCCACGGCGAGGAAGCCTTGCAGCAGCCTCAAACCTCCTCCAGCTCCAGAAGGGACAGGAATGACCCTGGCAGGCTCATTACACCTGTGTTCAGGTACGTTTTCAGGCAGAACCTTTGTGTCTATGGAACTATGGAGCCAAGAGGACCTGCCTTGGTCTCCTTATCCCATTACCTGCTGTCCAGTCTCATGGGCTTGGAGAAGGAAGGTTTTGTCCTCCTGCAAATTCCTGCTGACTTGACTTGGATCCTGAACACTTACTCAGTATGGGCCATCCCATCCCCCATAGAATGAATCTGCTTCCACTCTTGTCCCTCCAATCTATGCCCCACACAGCAGCTCAAGGTCTTTTTTTAAAATTTATGTATTTATTTTTTTAATAATAAATTTATTTTTTATTGGTGTTCAATTTGCCAACATACTGAATAACACCCAGTGCTCATCCTGTCAAGTGCCCCCCTCAGTGCCTGTCACCCATTCACCCCCACCCCCCACCCTCTTCCCCTTCCACCACCCCTAGTTCGTTTCCCAGAGTTAGGAGTCTTTATGTTCTGTCTCCCTTTCTGATATTTCCTACCCATTTCTTCTCTACTTAAAGAAAGAGCTTCTCTCTGCTCTTGAAATAACATTCTAACACATGATTGGCTCCTGCCTGCCTTTCCATTCTTTCCTTCTATATCTCTTCCTCCTCAGAATGCTTTGCCAGCCTCTGGAGGACTCTGAGCTTCCCACTTCACAACCATGTGTGATACCATTCCCTAAGGAAGTTCTTCCCACGCCTCTTCAAGAGGTTGCTTTTACTTCAGATCTTGGCTTAAACTTTACCTCTGGACAAGTTTTCCACAACCCCCTATTGCTCTTTTCCTAATTCATAATGATACTTTTTTTTCTTCTTTATTTTCCATATCTACTGCTAGGTCATAAAACTCTATCAAGGTAGGGATCATGCTTGTGTTATTCAACTTGTCTCCTTAGCACCTAGCATTGGTGCCTGGTCCAGAGTAGGTACTGAGCTGACACTTGTTCAGTAAGTGAGTGAACAAATGAATGAGTGATTGAGACCCTGGTTTCTCGGTAAATGGACTCATCTTCTAGAAAGCAGACTTTGAGTCACTGCATGCTGCCTAGCATCCCCTGGTGTTCAGGGTCATGAACCATCTCAGACTCGCCTAGGGCTTCCTTAGTCTGACCACTTTCTGCTTACATGTACCTTCTAGTTTCTGGGTCCTGGATACCATAGCCACTGAAGCTGGAGGGTCTCCACCACCCATGTCCTACACCCTGGTCCCAGCTTGCCTTGCAACTATGCTTTTTCTGTTTATCCAAGTCCATGATTAACAGAACCAATAGCGTTGAATAAAGATGTTCACAGAGTACCCCAAATCACAATCACATCAAAGTGTGATATCAAAATGTGTTTCTTATAAATGATTGCCAGGGGCAGCCCTGGTGGCTCAGCGGTTTAGCACCACCTTCAGCCCAGAGCCTGATCCTGGAGACCCGGGATCGAGTCCCATGTCGGGCTCCCTGCATGGAGCCTGCTTCTCCCTCTGCTTGTGACTCTGCCTCTCTCTCTCTCTCTCTCTCTCTCTATATATATATATATGTATATATATATATACATATATATATATTTAATAAATTTTTTAAAATCTTTAAAAAATAAATAAATGATTGCCAGTAAAGATTTTACCACAGCATGACATCCATGAATTGAGAGTGATTTATTTCTGTGAAATAAATTTATACTGTGAAAGCAGTATTCAGTAGCTTCATCATTTAATCTTTTGAATTCCAATGACTACAGAATAGTGGGCGGTGGGGTGAGGGGAGGAAGAAGAGCTGGCAAAAACAATATAGCTCTGCTATCCCCTGACTGCCAGGAGAAATGACTCCAAACTCTAACCACCAAGAATCAGTTAATCTACACTCAGAGTAACTAGCAGTTATTCTTTTTCCTGGGGGAACTAGAAACTGACTGCATTTATATAACATGTTTGCCCAGAGTCTTCAGCCTGTTATGAATCACTGTGTACCTTTGGGCAAGTTGTTCCCTGTATTGAAAGTTCATTTTCTCGATTTGTACTTTTAGAGGGCTGGGTTCTAGAAGCTCCTGGCTCTGACCCTGTAAAAATCCATCTGGACTCATGTGCAAGTCTTGAGTTTTGGTTATTTTTCCATTGCTGTCTTCCTTTTAGGATTAAAGAAAATTCTCCAGTTAAGCATAGGAAATGTCCATTTTTTATATATTAATTTGCTCCTAGAAGCTTCTTTGATAGTCAACATTGCACAGTCATTTCTTTAGGGCAGTGTTTCTCAAACTTTCATGTGCATCAGAACTATCTGGAGGTCTTGTTAAAAATAGATTGCTGGGTCCTATCCCCAGAGTTTCTGATTCAGTAGGTCTGGGGTGGGACCAAAAAATGTGCATTTCTAACAAGTTCCCAAGTGACACTGATGCAGCAGCTGGATTGGGGACCAACATTGAGAACTGCTTTAGGACATCCAAAATTGTTGATATTAATTAGATGTGTTTCCAGAGAGACAGATATCAACATTGGGCCAGAAGCTCTCTGAAACCTTACTGGAATTCACCATCCTACCCCATTCCAGGCAAGAAAAGAACAAGGTACCTCCCCTAGAGGGCATGGTCCCAGAGCCAGGTACAGGGGCTGGCTGCTAGTGCTGCATCAACATATCCAGATAGTTCATAAAGGGCTCATTAAGTCTAAGGGAGAGAGTGCAGGAAATGGGTCTCTCCTGGGTTCAGAAGTATATAATAGGAAGAAAGCAAGGCAGGCCTTTCTTTAGCACAAGGCTGAATGGAAAGATAAATGGTAGATGTATGGCAGAAATGATGGGCACCAACACCCACTCATGCTCACTCTGCCCTCTCATTTTCCCTGAAGGGTTCCAAAAATCATTTACAACTCACTAAACATTTAATGAGTGGCTACCTGAGTGTTTGCAGCTGTGCAAGGCAGTAGGGTACATGTTACTGAATAAGAGACACAAGGCCCATCCTCCTGGAGCTGTTGGCCAAGTGAATTAATGGTCACATGTACTCACTGAACGCATGGGGACATTCAGGCCCAGAGGGGGCAGGGCACTTGTCCAAAGTCACACAGCGAGCTGGGACAACATCAAGACCTGACTTCAGGTGTCCTGGCTCTCACCACAGTGATTTTCCTTTTATACCTGCTTCCTTGAGAGCACACAAATTGCTGGTCTTTGTGCTAGTGGTGAATATCATCATGCATGCTACCTCTAGGTACAACGATTTTTGCCAGGAGTACAGAGGCTCATACTCCTGTGGGCTCATCAGAATTTCAAGGAAATATAACAAGGAATGTGACTTCTTTTCCATTTAATTAAAAAATACAGCAGTGATGAGTGCCAATTATAAAAAGGTTAAATGGCACTGAAGTATATAAAGAAAAAAGGAACATACCTATTCATAGCCTTCCCTGCCTCATCCCAATTTAATTTTCCTCCTTACTCCTTTCCTCAAAAATAGCTACTTTTAAAAGCGTGTGGTGTTCTCAAATCCATACCTTTTCTATGTATTTGTAAATATTATATATAATAATTTATAAATATATGTATAAATAGGTATTTTAAAGTGAGTTTTAAAAAGCATACTTAATATTATTTTTTAAATTGTGAGTGGAAAGTGAAAAATGGAACTACTTTTGTGATGGAAACTGCAGAGAGGAAAAACTGAGTAAGTTCTTGGCTAGTGGGGCATGATTGAGTGGCCTTGTTCTGGGATGCATATAAAGAAAGGTGGCAGGACACTGAGCAAAACATGGCAGTGGAACTAAAGCAAAAGAAGTCTTGTTCATGAGGAGGTTTGAAGGCTCTCACCTGTGACAGAAGTGGTGGGCCCAGTTACCAGGACACCCATGCAGTGCATGGCCACAAGGCCTATCACTAGCTGACTGAGAGGACCTAGCTGGAAATGAGGATGTGGACAGAAGGAAGAAAGTTGAGTAGGTATGATAGGATGAAAACACAGGACAAAAATGGATATTTATTTATTTATTTATTTATTTATTTATTTAGTATGAGTGAGTGGGGAGAAGCAGAGGGAGAAGGAAAGAAACAATCCCTAAGCAGGGCTTGGAGCCTGATGTGGGGCTTGATCTCATGATCCTGAGATCATAACCTGAGTCAAAGTCAAGAGTTGAACCCTTGACTGAGCCAAAAATGGCTTTGTCAACAGAATGGGAATACAAGCCATTTGGAGAAAATATTTGCAAAAGACATAACAGGAAAAGGACTGTTGCCTTCATTAAAACTCAACAATAGGGATGCCTGGGTGGCTCAGCAGTTGAGCATCTACCTTCAGCTCAGGGAGTGATCCTGCAGTTCCGGCATTGGGTCCTGCATCAGGCTCCCTGCATGAGGCCTGCTTCTCCCTCTGCCTATGTCTCTGCCTCTCTCTGTGTCTCTCATGAATAAATAAATAAAATCTTTTTAAAAACCCACCTCAACAATGAAAAAAAGAACAACCCAACTAAAAAGTGGGCAAAAGACCAGAATAGACATCTCAACAAGGAAGATATACAGCGGCCAAATAAGCATATGAAAGATGCTCCACATCCTATATCATTAGGGAACTGCAAATTAAAACAACATGGAGATACCACTACACACCTGTTAGAATGGTCAAAAGCCAGAACACTGACATCAAGTGTCAGCAAGGATGTGGAGCAATAGGAACTCTCACTCATTGGTGGTGGGAGTGCAGCTACCTTGGAATACAATTTGGCAGTTCCTCACAAAACTAACCATATTCTTAATATATGATTCAGAAAAAAAAATATGATTCAACAATTGTTTCTTGGTATTTATTCAAATGAGTTGCATGTAAACTTATGTCGACACAAAGATCTAAACATGCATCCTTATAGCAGCTTTATTCATAATTGCCAAAATTTGGAAGCAATGATGATGTCCTCTAGTAGGTGAATAGATAAACTGTGGTACAGCCAGACAGTGGAACATTATTCTGCACTGTTAAGAAATAAGCTATCCGGGCACCTGGATGGCTTAGTTGGTTGAACATCTTGCTAGTTTCGGCTTAGGTCATGATCTCAGGATCCTGGAATCAATTGAGACTGAGTCGGGCTCCCCACTTTGTGGGGAGTCTGCTTGGAATTCTCTCCCTCTGCCCCTCCCCCTGCTCATGCACTCTTCCTCTAAAAAATTAAAAAATAAATATTTAAAAGCAATGAGCTATTAAACCATAAAAGACATGTGAGAAACTTAAATGCATATTACTAATTGAAATAAGCCAACATGAGAAGGTTACTTAATGTATGAGTCCAACTATATGACATTCTGGAAAAGGCAAAACTATGGAAACAATAAAAATATCAGTGTTTGCCAGAGGTGAGGGGAGGGAGGGTCAAGTAGAGCACTGAGGATTTCTAAGACAGTGATATTATTCTGTAGGATAACACAATAGTGGACGCCTGTCATACATCTGTTCAAACCCATAGAATATACAACACCAAGAGTGAACCCTAATGTAAACTATGGATTTGGGGTGGAAATGATGTATCAGTGTGGATTCGTCAATTGTAACACATGGTAACTCTGGTGGGGGACGCTGATAGTGGAGAAACTGAGAATGTGGTATGGCAGGGGGTATATGGGAACTCTGTACTTTCTGCTCAACACTACTATGAACTTAAAACCACTCTAAAAAAATAAAGCCAATAAAACAAAGCAAAAATCCTGAATATTTAAGAAATGTATACAGAGGGATTATGAATTCTGAAGTTTGATTATTATTGATACAAGTATATAAGTAGTCAGTCTCATGTGGACAGACAGTAAGACACTACAGAGAGTAGACCAGAGCTGGAGCAGTTAAATGGTCATGAGGAAAGGACGAATAGGATAAAAAAAGGGACCCTAACTCCTTCTGTCATGGGCTCCATCAGAACACTGGAGACTCATAGGATACTAAATAGCTATATATATATTTGTGCTTCTGATAACTTCAAATAGAATTATGCTAACCATTATTTTTTTAAAAAAAAGCAGGGAGGTGTGACTGGGATTTGTAACCCATCCCATCCTGTGTAGCTTGTGGGCCAATGGAATAGGCCCCCTGTTGGGAACTCAGTGCCTGGTCTCCAACTTTGCACTGCTTCTGGTTTCCTAAGGCAGATGAGGAGACGCTGGTGGGAGCATGAGGTGACCTAGCTCCTACATCACTCTTCAGGTATAAGCAGAAGTGAATTTGATGTGCAGTGAGTCTCCTGGATCCATTGTTCATTCTTGTTTCCTTGGCACAGATGCTAACTCTGGATCTAATTGTATTCAGGGTTCCAGGACAGGAGACCTGACCTTAACTTGGGGTGTTCTGGGGACAAGTGATAAAGAACATTTCCTCTGCCTTCCTCATGATCTCATAAAATGGGTCAAGTTGTGACAGAAAACCCATGGGATGACAGCATCAGACTCAGACCTGCCCTACACAGGATCTGAGGGAGAAATCCCAGTGTAAGGGCTACTTACATGATGCTTAATATCCAGTACCTCATGTAACCTGTTCAACACCTCTAAAAGAAATAGGATTTATTCTCACCATTGCACCTATGAGTCAGAGATGGGAGAGCTTGCCCAAGGTCACACAGCTATCATGGGAATGGCAGAGCCAGGATGGGAATGAGTGAGTGCATTTTTCTGTGGTCTTACCACAGGTAACCTCGGAGGTCATCTAGCTCAGCGATCTCCTTCCTCACATAAAATTATTGAATTGTTCCTACTATGGACAGTGCTCAATATACTTCTAGAAACAAATCTCAGGCAGACCAGTGCCTTAAAGGACAGATGATGTTTATCTTCTTAAAAAACCTTTGGCAGGGATCCCTGGGTGGCACAGCGGTTTGGCGCCTGCCTTTGGCCCAGGGCACGATCCTGGAGACCCGGGATCGAATCCCACATCAGGCTCCCGGTGCATGGAGCCTGCTTCTCCCTCTGCCTGTGTCTCTGCCTCTCTCTCTCTCTCTCTGTGACTATCATAAATAAATAAAAAAAAAAAAAAAAAAAAAAAACCTTTGGCACTAACACAACCTTCTTTAAAGCTCTTTTTAAGATTCAACCACATTTATTCCCCTAAAAATCTTCCCTCACTTCCAATTTAAGAGATTGATAAAGAGGATGGCTCTGTGTGCCCAGTAATAGGCTTGGGAGGATTCAGAGGTAAATGAGGCCTGGTCATGGTCCTCAGGGTGTTTACGGTCTGGGCAGCTAGTCAGACTCATGCTAGAATCAGCTAACATTTTCAGCAATTACTACCTGTCAGGCATTGTGTTAAGTGCTTTGCATGGCTCAACTTAATTGGTTCTTTACAATAATCATCTGAAGTAGAAACTATTATTACCCCCATTTAACAGATCAGAAAATTGAGGCTAAGATAGGTTTAGAAACTTGTACCAGGTTACACAGCTAGTAAGTGGCAGAGCTGGGATTTGGAGTCTGTTCCCACTAACTCCAAAACCAGTGCTTATTTCCACAATGCTCTAATGACCCAGGTCGATGTCAAACCTAGGATTCTTTGATTCTGTTGCCAAAGTCTGGTCTGTCTTCTTCAGTGTCCTCACTGGCAATACCATTTCTCCAAGAAATAGTTTATTTTTTTTAATATTTTTTTTCAATTTTTATTTATTTATGATAGTCACAGAGAGATTGAGAGAGAGAGAGAGGCAGAGACATAGGCCGAGGGAGAAGCAGGCTCCATGCACCGGGAGCCCGATGTGGGATTCGATCCCGGGTCTCCAGGATCGCACCCTGGGCCAAAGGCAGGCGCCAAACCGCTGCGCCACCCAGGGATCCCATAGATGCTACCTCTAATACAAGCCTTCTCTGCTTTCACTATCTGGAAAGAATACACTTCTCTTCTGAACCCTTATAGAACACTGACTTCATTCATGTCATTCTCTCTAGGATTTCAGCTATGTGTGTGCATATCTTCCTCCATGAACTCTGAGAGCCTTGGAGGCAGGGACATAATGGTGTCTTGTGTTCATTGTTGTAACCCCATGATGCCTGGGTCCTCAATAATGTTGAATGAAAGGATCCCTAGAAAGTTATGCTTATAATTAGAGTATTATCTTCAAGGCACATTATCTTTGCTCCAATATAACTTCCCTACATCTCTCTTTGCCTGTCAGAAATGGAGAAGAGCCCAGATTTTGCTCTTTGAGATACTGAAAAGAAGGAAAGAATTCCCACAAAAGTCTTAAGGTACAATATCCTAGACCCAGGAGCTCCCATTGGGGAGGAAAGGACACTTACAAGATCCCATTGGCTTCCTCCAGATAACAAGAGCCCTGATGGGAGAGTTGCTGAGCCTTGCCTGGGAGCCCCTGGAGTATTCCTTGGACTGCACCACTCAGGGACTGGCTGCTAGTGGAAGTGCTTTAGGGAGATGAATACTTCACTCTTCAGCTCCAAACACTGAGTGGGTGTGGGGTTAGGAGCCTCCATGACTTTGGCAGAAGCAAAATAGCTTTTCCTTGTAGGAGCCACAATGCCCTGCTCTTGGTTGCTTGAGCCTTAGCACTTCAGGAACTTAAATACAACTCCATCTCCCTGGCCTGGAATGATACAGGTTTTGCTCCTTAGGAAGAACAAAAGATCAAAAGCATGAACGGGTGGATAAATGCACTTCTCCTCCACTCATGCAGAGACTCCTCATAATTGCTCTGTGAGTCTGTTCTTTTTCTTCTTCCTTCCTGCCACCAATACTGGTTGATTACTCATGTGCCAGGCACTTTGCTGGATGCTGAGAACCCCTGGTTCCAGGCAGTGTGGTGCCTGCTTTCCATGAGCTTAATTGGACATCATGAATATTTATCAGTGTTTCTCATAAATAAGCAAAAAATTTCAACTGTAGTCAGTGCTCTGAAGACTTAAGTGTAATAAAAGCAGATATTCTTGAAAGGGGTCAACAAAGGTTTTCCTAAGCAAGAGGGAAGTCCCTGCGCGGCAATGTTCTTTTCACCTCTTTGTTCTAACCAAAATACGGCTCTACTGAGTTACCACTTCCTCTGCAGGGCACTGCTTCCAAATAGTTTGCCTTCCATCCTGTCGTAGACACCCACGCCCCTATCGTTCCCTAGACTTTGTCATCACCAAAGATTGCACCACCTTCAAAATCTCTACTGCAAGTGTCCTGTTCTCTGGATGGCTTACAAACTCCTCTCGGTCCATCTTATATCCACTAGTTTGCAGACTGTACCAGATCTTTAACATCGGTCTCCAGTCTACCGGTGCTACTCTGCTACCTATCTGCACTCGTCCCCTCATATCCTCACTCCCATTTTTACCCAGTGATTGGACAGTCATTGCTGTTACTCCTGCTACACACTCACATCCATCTTGTCCCCTCTCCTTGTATTGCATCTAACTTTCAAAAACACAATACATCTAACACCGGTTAGAAGCACCTTTGCCTCTACTTTGAGACTACACTCAAGCAGTTGAATGTGGTGAGAGAAAAATACACAGATTTGCCAGCTGGTCACATCTTAACTTTATGAACACAAACCTCAGGTGGGTCGTAGCACTGCTGGGCAGATCTCTAACTTGTCTTATTCATGTTGCTGTCCCATTCTTCAGGGGGACTCTTTCCTATCTTTTCTCTTGATTCAAACCACCGTCACTCTCAGCTGTTGACATTGTTCTTTGTTCAATCAAAAGAGAACTTCTTTATCCTCTGGCCATTAAATCTATCCATTGATCTGTGCCTGAATCCATATACCAGGGTTTTCTTCCATGAAACCAGGAGAGCCGTCCTCATCTGTCTTAAGTTACTTTACCTCAAACACTGATCTCATCCCTTGTCCTTTACTTACTCAAGAGGTTTTCTCTTGCCATGATCCTTCCTTCTCTCTTGGAACATTAAAATCCCCCTTCCTATTGCATTATTTCAATGAACATATACATATAATAAAGTATCTTTTCTCTCATCTCTCTGTTCTCTTTCATAGCAAAACTCCTTGAAAAAGTTATCTCTGCTCTCTTCAATTCTCCTTTTCCATTCTCCTGAATCTACTGTGGCAGACTTTGATCCTTATTACTTCACTGAAACCATTCTTGTCAAGGGTAACAATGCCTCCTGTGCCAAAATCCAATGACTTGACCTTATTTCTCTTCTTGTCTTTATAAGAGTAGAAATTTCAACCCTCTTTACCATTGATTTAAGTAGAAATTTCACTCAAGTTGGAATTTCAGTCCTCTTTACACTTATCTGTCTGGTGGATAAATGTTAAGGTATCACCCCTCTTGATATGCTATTTTGGGCTCTTGTATATCCCCTCCTCTTGATTGTGGGTGAGACCTGTGCTTACTTCTGACAACAGAATGTGGCCAAGGTGATTGGAATGTCACTTTCATGATTACATTATGTCATATCCAATTTTCTCTTAGAGGACTCTCTCTAGAGGCCTAAAGTCTAGCTGCATTTGGGGAAGTGGCAATTCTAGAAGGCCCACATGGCTGGTTGCCGAGGGCCAATAAGAAGCTGATGGCCAGTGAGAGGCTGGGGCATTCAGTCTTATAATAGCAAGTAAATTAAATGTGCCAACAACCTGAGTGAGCTTGGAGGAAGACTCTTTTCCACTTCTGCCTCCAGATGAGAATGCAGCCCAGCTAACACCTGCCTGCAGCCTTATGATCCTTGTAACCGGAGGACCCAGTTAAGCCTCCTGCATGAACACCTGACTCACAGAAACCCTGAGATACAATAAATGTGTGTTATTTTAAGCCACTAAGCTTGTGGTAATTTATTACACAGCAATAGAAAACTACTATAACCACTCATTTTTTATATATGGTTGTTGCAATATTGTTTTCCATAATGGCATATTATATTGGATTTTTCAAAAACTCATACAATTTGTTTGCATATTAAACAGGTACCACTCTGTGCCTTCATATGGCAAATGATAACCATGGAACCCCAGGGTCTAAGTGAGGGATCATTGGAGAACCTAGAAGTTCTCACACTTGCTACCAAGTGTAACCTTGAAGAAATACCTTTGTCTCTCTGGGGCTGTTTTCCCATGT
Organism: Canis aureus; assembly: GCF_053574225.1. Classification (NCBI taxonomy): domain Eukaryota; kingdom Metazoa; phylum Chordata; class Mammalia; order Carnivora; family Canidae; genus Canis; species Canis aureus. The sequence continues at coordinate 59,724,108 of NC_135614.1, read as the reverse complement.
ATAAAATGAATGCGTTGCAGCAGACTATCTCAAAGAAACTCTGAGATGTGATATATGATGATTCTGTGCCTGACCTAGCACCTACCCAGTTATCTTTGGAAGGAGGAAGACAGCTGAAACAGGGTAAAGGATTCACAGAGCTGGAAGAGTTAGGAGATGAACTTCCTTCCCCTATTCACTTCAGAACGAATTCAGAAGCTGAAGCCCAGACTGAGAGAGACTTGCTAGTCAATGGCAGAGCTGGCCTCAGCTTTTTCCTTTGGGTTCCTACGTCAGTGCTTTTTCAATGGCAACAGGAGGCCCTTCTCTCTTCTAAGCTCTCCCAGGCCCTTTGTTAGCATTGTGAGGTAAACCCAAGGTCTGCCAGCCCTACACATGGGGCTTTAGGGTTTGCTCCAGATCTGTTAAAGCTCCTGGGTCCAATCCTGGGAATATTCCTCATCCAACAGTGCTTTCTCCTGCCTTGTTTCAGGAAGGCCTACCAGTTGGCTCTGTCTTGTGCCAAGGAAGCTGTTGGCTGAATAAAAGGTTAGGGGAGGGCCTGTGGGTGAGGTGGGACCTAAGCAGGTTTCAGGTAAGGGTGGGGGTTACAGCTTTGGAGAACCTGAGCCCAATAATCTCTTGAAGGCTTCCTCCAATATAATCCTACTTTAAAAATTAATACTAAAAGTAAACTATACATGCCCAGGGTTAAACTATTAATTTTTTAACCAAAGGATATATAATAAAAGAAACCTAGAGTCTCTTTATCTAACCCTCTCCATGCAGAGTCCCTCTTTCTGGGGCTAAACTTTTTAAAATCAGGTTTATTCCAGTTCTTTAGTTTTCCATCTCTCTATATAGTATACTTCAAAGATATTTTTCAACTTATCAGTATGATATTAGATAAAAATTTATACTCGTTTCAGTTTTTCTTACCTGTGTAACTTAAAGTTATATAAGCACAAAGGTAAATTTGTTATAAATTATAGATATTTGTATTGGTTTCCTTTTGCTGTTGGAACAAATTACCACAAACACGGTGGATTAAAACAACACAAATTTGTTCTCATACAGTTCTGGAGGTCAGAAGTCCTAAAATCAAGATCTCAGCAAGGCTGTGTTCTTTCTGGAGGCTCTAGGAAGAATCTGCTTCCACGTTTTCCCAGTTTCTGGAGGCCTTCCACATTCCTTTGACATGTAGCTCCTTCCTCCATCTCCAAAGCCAATGAAATAGCTCTCTCTTCTCTGACCTTCCTGTAAGAATCATTGTGATTACATTAGATCCACCCTGACAACCCAAGACAATCTCCTTACCTCAAGATCCTTAATTTAATCACATCTGCAAAATCCTTCTTGCTATCTAAGGTAATGTATTCTCAGGTTGTGGAGATTAGGAGCATGGACCTGTCTGGGGGCCATTACTCTGCCTACTATACCATACATCCCAATTTTCTGGAATAGTCCCACTATATGCCTATTGTCCTGATGCAAAAGTTAATACAGCCCCTTTCATTCTCAAAAATGTCTCCATTTCAAATGACATCAATACCCTACTTATCCAGTGTTTCCCAATCTTTCATTTTATATCATAACATATGTATAAAATGATAGCATTTTATAGATCTTCAGGATAAAGGAACAAGCCTGCTATGGCACGAGGTAATGTCTCAGGAGCACCTTGGGACTTGCCTGGCTGCTTCAGAAGGCAGGAGTATCAATACCTCACCACCCCTTTAACTCATTTATGGTACCCCATTGGCCATAACACACTATTGGAAAAGTCTTCCTTACGTTAAAACAACATGTTTAAAGTCTGTTCTTGTGATGCCTTCCTGTGTGAGCAGCATTTGGTTCCAATGAGTATAGCTGTGTCTCACACACGTGATTGATGCTCCTGTCAGTGTAATCCTGCTGGTTAATTCAGGTTGTCAGACTGATGTACCCCTTGCCGTCTTTTCACATATGCCTCCCAGTTCTGTGTCAGCAGAATTTGCTGTCTATCACACGCTCTCCTAGACATCAGAGTGTTGGCATTGGTCGTGGCACAGCAGTTCTACTGGATTCACAAGAGGGGCTCTAAAGAGCTTGTGCAATTTTTCTCTGGGACTCCAGAGTGCAAAATCTTTCAGCCTTATGATATTTTTCTTCTTTAAACATAATTTGCTTACCACAGAAATATTAGTGGTAAACATCTTATTATCATTACTGCCTTTCAGATCATTAAAAAAAAAAAAAAAAACCAGTAACTGGGCCAAGAGGCACATTACAGTGTGTTGATCTGGCACCAGCACTTTTCCTATGTACTTGAGCTGGTATTTGTTCCTTAGCAGGGTCTTGCTTTAATTGCTGCTTTTCATTTCCACTCTGTTCCTAATTTACTTTACAGGATGCACTCTCCTTAGTCATCAGCATGTCACGCCATGATGGTGTCTGGCCTTTGTTATAGGAATTTTATCTCTTCTAATATCCATACCCAAATTAAGGATGTTAAAATAGATTTTCAGCATTTGTGCCACTTAACGAATCCTTGAATTATAGTTTTATAGCTTATAGAAGATTTTAAATTACACTGATGATGAATGCTTGTACTACAGCTAATAGTTACTCATACCACCCACAGAAATTCTATGTCACCAGTGGTGTTTCTCACTGGATTCTCACAGAAGTGGCTGGATACTTTGTGAAAGGTCAAACTTGGGTGGGATTCTAATGTCTTAAATTCTGCATATGAAGTGGAACTTTACTAATATTTTTATATCACACTATCTTAAATTCATGTAATTCAGATATGTATACAGACTGTGTTGCATGTATATGCACCCTGTTTTTTTTTCTTAACAAAATGTGATCATCCTCTATAATTTTTTACCCTTGTGTGAGGTAGGGGCCAAGGGCTTGGAAGCTGAAGCCAAGAGACACATGATGTGTGTGTGTGTGTGTGTGTGTGTGTGTGTGTGTGTGTGACTCTAGGTACATCTCTCCTTTCTGGACCTTATTTTCTCCACCAAAGGAAGAGAGATTGGACTCACTGATCCTTAGAGGCCTGCTCTTGTCATTGTCTTCCTGGTCTAGTAAAAGGCAGCTCTACCCTCCTGGGGCTCAAGCCAAAGTATTTGTCTCCCCTCTCTCATACTCCATTTCCTATCCATCGAAATTTGACATTTCCAATCTACCATAAAGATATTTTCAGAAATTGACCACTTCTCACCACCTTCACTGTGGTCATTCTTATTCTTGTCAAATGATCATAATCTTATTCTGGATTATAGCAACTGTCTCCTGACTTGTCTCCCCTTCCTGCCTTTGCCTATATCAACCCAACAGACATGGCGTGCTTTTATTATTTTATTTTATTATTTTATCTTTTTAAAATTGGAGTTCAATTTGCCAACATATAGCATATCACCCAGTGCTCATCTCAGATAAAGGGCTAGTATCCAAGATCTATAAAGAACTTATTAAACTCAACAGCAAAGAAACAAACAATCCAATCATGAAATGGGCAAAAGACACGAACAGAAATTTCACAGAGGAAGACACAGAAATGGCCAACAAGCACATGAGAAAATGCTCTGCATCACTTGCCATCAGGGAAATACAAATCAAAACCACAATGAGATACCACCTCACACCAGTGAGAATGGTGGAAACTAACAAGACAGGAAACAACAAATGTTGGAGAGGATATGGAGAAATGGGAACCCTCCTGCACTGTTGGTGGGAATGTGAACTGGTGCAGCCACTCTGGAAAACTGTGTGGAGGTTCCTCAAAGACTTAAAAATAGATCTGCCCTATGACCCAGCAATTGCACTGCTGGGGTTTACTCCCAAAGATATAGCATCCTTTTAAACCCAAGTCAGATCACAGCATTCCTCTGCTCAAACTCCTCCAGTTTCTTCCTAGCCCCCTCAGAGTAAAAGCCAAAGTCCTTAATATAGCTCACAGAGATCTACATAGTTTTCACCCATTTTTTCTTGCTCTGACCTAATTTACTTCTTTTCCTATAGCTCACTCTGCTACACCCACACTGACCTCCCTATATTTAATTCCAGTATTGTTAATGTACATTGGTATATTAGTCTCAGGTGTACAGTATAGTGATTCAACACTTTCATACATGACTCAGTGCTCATCATGATAAGTGTACTCTTAATCCCCTTCACCTATTTCACACATCCCCTCACCTACCTCCCTCTGGTAACTATCAGTTTTCTATAATTAAGAGTCTGTTTCTTGTTTGTCTCTTTTTCTCTTTGTTCACTTGTTTTATTTCTTAAATTGCACATATGAGGGGAATCATACGGTATCTGTCTTTTTCTGACTTATTTCACTTAGCATTATATCCTCTAGATCCATCCATATTGCTGCAGTTGGAAGTATTTCATTATTTCTCATGGCTGAGTAATATCCATCATATATGTGTGTGCACGCATGTGTGTGTGTGTGTGTGTATATATATATATCACATCTTTTTAATCCATTCATCTATCAATGGACATTTAGCCTACTTCTACAGTTTCACTATTGGATTATGTTGCATATATCTTTTCAAATTAGTGTTTTTGTATTCTTTGGGTAAATACCCAGTAGTGGAATTAGGGGGGCATATGGTAATTATTTTATTTTATTTTATTTTATTTTATTTTATTTTATTTTATTTTATTTTATTTATTTTATTTTTATTTTATTATTTTTATTGGAGTTTGATTTGCCAACATACAGCAAAATACCCAGTGCACATCCCATCAAGTGCCCCCCTCAGTGCCCATCACCATCACCCCCACCCCCCGCCCACCTCCCTTTCTACCACTCCTTGTTTGTTTCCCAGAGATAGGAGTCTCTCATGTTCTATCTCCTTTTCTGATATTTCCCACTCATTTTTTCTCCTTTCCTCTTTCTTCCCTTTCACTATTTTTTATATTCCCCAAATTAATGAGACCATGTAATGTTTGTCCTTCTCCGATTGACTTGGCATATGGTAACTCTATTTTTAATTTTTGAGGAGCCTTTCCACAGTGGATGCACCAGTTTGCATGCCCACCAACAGCGCATGAAGGTTCCCCTTTCTCCACATCTTTGCCAACAGTTGTTGTTTCTTGTTTTTTATTTTAGCCATTCTGACAGGTGGTAGGTGGTAGGTGATATCTCCTTGTGGTTTTGATCTGCATTTCCCTGATGATGAGTGATGCTGAGCATCTTTTCATGTGTCTGTTAGCCATCTGTATGTCTTGTTTGGAGATATGTCTGTTCATGTTTTCTGCCCATTTTTTAAAATTTATTTTTTATTATTGGTGTTCAATTTACTAACATACAGAATAACCCTCAGTGCCCGTCACCCATTCACTCCCACCCCCCGCCCTCCTCCCCTTCTACCACCCCTAGTTCGTTTCCCAGAGTTAGCAGTTTTTACGTTCTGTCTCTCTTTCTGATATTTCTGCCCATTTTTTAATTGGATTTTTTAAATGGTGTTGAGTTGGTAAGTTGTTTATGTATTTCAGATACTAACCCCTTATCGAACATATCATTTGCAAATATCTTCTCCCATTTAGTAGGTCTTTTAGTTTTGTTGATTGTTTCCTTTGCTTTTTTAAAAAATTTTTTTGGTTTCTTTTTTTGTTGTTGTTTCCTTTGTTTTAAAGAAGATATTTTATTTTGATGTAGTCCCAACAGGAGATTATTGCTTCTATCTCTCTTGCCTCAGGAGACATAACTAGAAAAATATTGCTACAGTTGATCTCAGAGAAATTACTGCCTGTGCTCTCTTCTAGGATTTTTATGCTTTCAAGTCTCACATTTAGGTCTTTAATCCAGTTTGTGTATGGTGTAAGAAAGTGGGTCCATTTTCATTCTTTTGCTTGTAGCTATCCAGTTTTCCCAACACCATTTGTTGAAGAGACTCTTTTTCGCACTGGATATTCTTGCCTCCTTTGTCATAGATTAGTTGACCATAAAATTGTGGGTTTATTTCTGGGCTCTTTATTCTGTTCCATTGACCATAAAATTGTGGGATTATTTCTGGGCTCTTTATTCTGTGTCTATTTTTGTGCCAGTACCAACAATCTTGATTAATACAGATTTGTAGTTTATCTTGAAAACTGGGATTGTCATACCTCCAGTTTTGCTCTTCCTTTTTAAGATTATTTTAGCTATTTGGGGTCTTTTGTTATTCCATACAAATTTTAGGATTATTTGCTCTCGTTCTGTGAAAAATGCTGTTGGTATTTTGATAGGAACAAATAACGATATTTGTTTTCCCAATCCATGAGCATGGAATGCTTTTCCATTTCTTTGTGTCATCTTCAATTTCTTTCACCAATGTTTTATAGTAGAGGCCTTTCATCTCCTTGGTTAAGTTTATTCCTAGGTATTTTATTCATTTTGGTGCAATCGTAAATGGGATTATTTTCTTAATTTCTCTTTTTGCTTCTTCATTATTACTGTATAAAAATGCAACAGATTTCTGTATATTGATTTTGTGTCCTGTGACTTTACTGAATTCATTTATTAGCTCTAGTAGTTTTTTGGTGGAGTCTTTAAGGTTGGCTATATATAGTATTATACACACTGGCCTCCTTTTAATTTTTCAAATAGGCTAGGCACATTCCCTCCTGGGCCCTAGCACATGCTATTCCCTTGGCCCAGAATGCTCTTCTCAAAGAAATCCAAGGACTTGTTTCCTCACCTACATTAAGACTTTGTTTAGATACCACCTCTCAGTGGTATCTTCCCTATTTAAAGAGACTGCAATCCCTCCTCTCAGTCCCTAGACTCTGTTTCTTACTCTCCTGATTTTTCTCCCTAACAGTACACCTGCTGACATGATATGTATATTACTTATTTATTTGTGTTGTCTATCTCCCCGCACTAAAATGCAAGCTTCATAAGGGCAGGGATTTCTGTTTATTTTGTTCACTGTTCTATTCACAGTGCCTGGCACATAGGTAATAAATATTTAATAACGAAAAAGAACAAATTTCCTTATCCTTATCTTCTTACTCTTCCATTTGATTCTTAATTTCCGTCATTATATTTTTAACTTCCAAGAGTTGTTTTTTCCCTCAGAATTTTTTTTAAAAGCAATATTTTTTGCTGTGGTTCTTATGTCATGATTGTAACATCTCTCTGAGGGTATTTGTTTGTGTGCTTGTTTTTTGCATAGTCTCCTCCAAAGTACTTCATGGGTTTGTGCATTTGATATTTCTTTTATCTTAGAGACTTTCTCCAGATGTCTGGTAGTCTCATTAACATTTTGAAATTAATCTTTAGGGATACAATTTATTTATAATCAAGTTAATATATTTTCATTGTCCAGGTAATGGCTTTTGACAAATGTTTAAATCCACATAACGAGCATCCCAATCAATATATAGAATATTAGCATCATTCCAAAAAGCTCTCTGTGTCCCTTTACAGCCAATCCTCACCCCACACATCCCAAACAGCCATTGTTCAGCTTTCTGTCACAAGAATCAATTTTGCTCATTCTATAAATTTATACAAATCAAATCATATAGTATGCAGTTTTCTGTGTCTGGCTTCTTCCATTTAGCGTAATGAGATTCATCCACATTTTTGCATATATCAATAATTCCTTCCTGCTCTATATGCCACAGTTTATCAATTCACCTATTGATAAATGTGTGGGTTGTTAATTATTTACCTTTATTGAGCTCTCTGCTGTGAAAATCTGAATACAAGTTGGTGTGGACAACAGCCTGGAGGAAGGTGAGGAAAGCCAAGAAGCCTAGGTCACAAAGTTTAAGGAGGCACTCACCCTTGTGTTCATGTAAGTGCCAACTCTGCACCTGTACACCCCTGAAAGTGAGTGCCTCTTTAAATTTCCTAGTTGCTGCACTTTTCTTGCCTTATCCTAGTCCAGGCCCTGGTGTGGATAAACATTTTGATTTTTCCTGGGTAAATATCTAGGAGTGGAGTTGCTGGATCACAGGAGAGCTATGTGTTTAGCTTCATAAAAAAAACTGTCATACAGTTTTCCAAAGTGGTTGCATCATTGTACACTTTCCCAGCAGTTGATGAGACTTCAGTTTCTCTGCATTCTCACCAACAAGTATATGTTCAGTCTTTTCTGTTCTATTGCCACAGACCAATTGCTTCTTCTAAATATGGTTCATCTCTGTGATTCTTGTTGTTATCCTCATCTTCTTGGCTTCCCTAATCCAAACCAGATTCAGGAGGGCTTTTGTTGAGTCTTGCTGAACTGTTTCCAAGTCCATTGTTGCAAATAAAAGAAATATAGCCATGCAGCTCTAAGGGAGCTCTTCATCTTCAAGAAGAGTGTTTTCACCGATGCATTTCCGAGATTCTGAGATCTGTCCCCACTTGGGTCCCTTTACTTCTCTTGGAGTTTCTTTTCCATTCTCCTTTATAGCTTCTGTCTGATTGCAGCTGCTTTTTGTTAGCCTTCACACGTATTTTGGTACCTGTGGATTCTATCTTCTACCGTTGTTGAAAATAGAGTTTTCAAAGTTTTTCCTTTTTGCTTTTGCATAGTTTTCTAGGAGTAAAGAATCAAAATGTTTATTTATACATCCATATTAAACAGGAAATCTTTTTTATTTATAAATTTATTTTTTATTGGTGTTTAATTTGCCAACATATAGAATAACACCCAGTGCTCATCCCATCAAGTGCCCCCCTCAGTGCCCGTCACCCAGTCACCCCCACCCCCCACCCACCTCCCCTTCCACCACCCCTAGTTCGTTTCCCAGAGTTAGGAGTCTCTCATGTTCTGTCTCCCTTTCTGATATTTCCCACTCATTTTTCTCCTTTCCTCTTTATTCCCTTTCACTATTTTTTATATTCCCCAAATGAATGAGACCATATAATGTTTGTCCTTCTCCTGGGATCCCTGGATGGCAGAGTGGTTTGGCACCTGCCTTTGGCCCAGGGCGCGATCCTGGAGACCCAGGATCGAATCCCACATCGGGCTCCCAGTGCATGGAGCCTGCTTCTCCCTCTGCCTATGTCTCTGCCTCTCTCTCTCTCTCTCTCTCTGTGACTATCATAAAAAAAAAAGTTTGTCCTTCTCCTATTGACTTATTTCACTCAGCATAACACCCTCCAGTTGCATCCACATCGAAGCAAATGGTGGGTATTTGTCATTTCTAATGGCTGAGTAATATTCCATTGTATACATAGACCACATCTTTTTTATCCATTCATCTTTCGATGGACACCGAGGCTCCTTCCACAGTTTGGCTATTGTGGACATTGCTGCTAGAAACATCGGGGTGCAGATGTCCTGGCATTTCATTGCATCTGTATCTTTGGGGTAAAGCCCCAGCAGTGCAATAGCTGGGTCGTAGGGCAGATCTATTTCTAACTCTTTGAGGAACCTCCACACAGTTTTCCAGAGTGGCTGCACCAGTTCACATTCCCACCAACAGTGCAAGAGGGTTCCCCTTTCTCCACATCCTCTCCAACATTTGTGGTTTCCTGCCTTGTTAATTTTCCCCATTCTCCCTGGTGTGAGGTGGTATCTCATTGTGGTTTTGATTTGTATTTCCCTGATGGCAAGTGATGCGGAGCATTTTCTCATGTGCTTGTTGGCCATGTCTATGTCTTCCTCTGTGAGATTTCTGTTCATGTCTTTTGCCCATTTCATGATTGGGTTGTTTATTTCTTTGGTGTTGAGTTTCAAAAATTCTTTATAGATCTTGGAAAATAACCCTTTATCTGATACATCATTTGCAAATATCTTCTCCCATTCTGTAGGTTGTCTTTTAGTTTTGTTGACTGTATCCTTTGCTGTGCAAAAGCTTCTTATCTTGATAAAGTCCCAATAGTTCATTTTTGCTTTTGTTTCTTTTGCCTTCATGGATGTATCTTGCAAGAAGTTACTGTGGCCAAGTTCAAAAAGGGTGTTGCCTGTGTTCTCCTCTAGGATTTTGATGGAATCTTGTCTCACAGTTAGATCTTTCATCCATTTTGAGTTTATCTTTGTGTATGGTGAAAGAGAGTGGTCTAGTTTCATTCTTCTGCATGTGGATGTCCAATTTTCCCAGCACCATTTATTGAAGAGACTGTCTTTTTTTCCAGTGGATAGTCTTTCCTCCTTTGTTGAATATTAGTTGACCATAAAGTTGAGGGTCCACTTGTGGATTCTCTATTCTGTTCCACTGATCTTTGTGTCTGTTTTTGTGCCAGTACCACACTGTCTTGATGACCACAGCTTTGTGGTACAACCTGAAATCTGGCATTGTGATGCCCCCAGCTATGCTTTTCTTTTTTAAAATTCCCCTGGCTATTCGGGGTCTTTTCTGATTCCACACAAATCTTAAAATAATTTGTTCTAACTCTCTGAAGAAAGTCCATGGTATTTTGATAGGGATTGCATTAAACGTGTAAATTGCCCTGGGTAACATTGACATTTTCACTATATTGATTCTTGCAATCCATGAGCATGGAATTTTTTCCATCTCTTTGTGTCTTCCTCAATTTCTTTCAGAAGTGTTCTATAGTTTTTAGGGTATAGATGCTTTACCTCTTTGGTTAGGTTTATTCCTAGGTATCTTATGCTTTTGGGTGCAATTGTAAATGGGATTGACTCCTTAATTTCTCTTTCTTCAGTCTCATTGTTAGTGTATAGAAATGCCACTGACTTCTGGGCATTGATTTTGTATCCTGTCACACTGCCAAATTGCTGTATGAAGAACAGGAAATCTTAATTTGTATTTCTGAGTAAACTGTGGAAGCAGAGGTGGAGATTTGTATAGTTGGAAGGATATGTAATTGTGTTAATTCTAATTAGGACTTCATAATGATAAGGTTGATGGAATCCTAACAATATCTGAAAATGATGCGACCTTTTTTCAAGGTTGTCTCTAGTAAGAGTATGGTGGCCAGGTATAAAAAAGAATTCTATTATAATCAATGTATCTCAGCAGCAGACTGGTGAAGGCAAATTCTCACTTCATCAGTAATTCCAACAGGGAGCTCTGTGATTCTCATAAGATCTGGCTTTCTTGAGTAAGACTTTAGAAATTGCCATAGAATCAATGAAATTCAAGGCCTGGGGGTGACATGGGCTCAGAAGCATTCCAAGCATAGTTCTGGCACTGAGCATTCAATGAACTGGTGCGTTCTTCCAGGGATGAGATGAACCTACTGCCCTTCCTATTCTAAACTAGCATGAACCTGCATTCTTTTCTCTTTCCCTGGTGAAATGAACCAACTGGGGTATATTTTTAAAGAGAACATGCATATGTTTTATCTTTACAGAACATATAAAGATTTTATTTTTTTTTAAAGACTGCATTTTCTTATTTATTTATTTATTTATTTATTTATTTATTTATTTATTTATTTATGATAGTCACACAGAGAGAGAGAGAGAGAAGCAGAGACATAGGCAGAGGGAGAAGCAGGCTCCATGCAGGACTCGATCCGGTGACCCCAGGATCACACCCTGGGCCAAAGGCAGGTGCTAAACCGCTGCACCACCCAGGGATCCCATATAAAGATTTCAAATATAAAGTAGTGTGTGTTTAGGAAATAATTTAGACAGTATAGACAGTGAAGAGTAAAAAGTCTTAAGCAAAACACTAAGTACTGTTATTCATAATTCTAGATTTTATTTTTTTAAAAATTTTAAAAGATTTATTTACTTATTTATGAGAGAGAGAGAGAGAGGCAGAGACACAGGAGGAGGGAGAAGCGGGCTCCATGCCGGGATCCTGAGGTGAGACTCGATCCCGGGACTCCAGGATCACGCCCTGGGCCGAAGGCAGTCGCTAAGCCCGTGAGCCACCCAGGGATCCTCATAATTCTAGATTTTAACACCACAAATCTATGTATGTCTCTCTGTATAAATATTTCTATAAATACATAATATAGGGTATGGAGAACGATACTCAGATGCTAGTAGCTATAATTCTTTGAAGAAAAGAGTGAATTTGGGAGAAGGGAAATTTTCACTGCTTATATACTTATATATTGTCTAACATTTCTAGTAATAAAAATACATTCATGTATCATATAATTTTTACCATTTTAACAGGTTTATGGAAGTATACTTGATATACAGTAAGCTATGCATATTTTTTAAAATTTATTTTTAAACTGCACGTATTGAACGTGTATAATTTGATAATGTAAAACCTATGTTTACTCGTGAAACTATTTGTCACCTGGAAAGTTTCCTTAGGCCCCTCTATAATCTCTCCCCTTCTGACCTCCCCACCCACTCCCAGGCAACCGCTGATATGCTTCCCGTCACTGAAGATGACCTAGCACCTTCTAGAATATGAAATAAATGGACAATTTTTTCTGATGTCTTTTACTCAGCACAATTATCTTAAGATTTATCCGTTTTGTAGCTATATCAATAGTTTATTCTTTTTTCATGTGTGAGTAGTTACGTAATTTTTATTTATTTTTTAGTTACATAATTTTTAAAGGAAAAATTCAAGGAGAAGGAAGCAAGAGAAGATAACACACCTCAAACATACTGAAATGTCGCCACCCATTTTAAAATGTCACTTAAATTTTTAAATATATATATATTTAAATATTTTATGTATTTATTCATGAGAGACCCAGAGAGAAAGAGAGAGAGAGAGAGAGAGGCAGAGACACAGGCAGAGGGAGCAGCAGGCTCCATGCAGGACTCGATCCGGTGACCCCAGGATCACACCCTGGGCCAAAGGCAGGTGCTAAACTGCTGAGCCACCCAGGGATCCCCCAATTTTTAAATATATTGAAAAGATAATGTTGCCCGCCTTACATCACACTCTCCCATTTCCAGGAGCAACCACAAATGAATTTGTGTAAGTCTCGAAAAAAATCTGACTAGGTGATTTTTTTTTTTTAAAGATGTATTTTTTAAAATGATACAAGCAGCATGTGCTCCTGGACTCGTGTTAGGGAAAACACCGCGTGTGCCGCGGCAGCCCACGACCCAGGGGGCGGAGCTCCAGGGACCGGCGGCCGGGCTCCGGGACCCACGCCCCGCCCAGTGGTCCCCGCGCCCCCGCGCCCCCCTCGGCCCTGCCTGCAGTGGCGGCAACCGGTCGCCGGGTGGTGCTGCGGCGCCGGGCTCCGGAGCGTCGTGCCGCCCCGGGAGCTGCCCCGCGCGGGGACACGTGACTCGGGTCTCCGGCTGGGGCGCCCGCGTCACGTGACGCGGCCCGGAAGCGGCGGGCCCCGGCGGCCGAGGGGGATGGCTGGGGCTCCGCGCTGAGGCGAGGACGGGGGCTGCGCCGAGGCGGGAGCCGGAGCCCGAGCCGCCGCGGAGCCCGCGCCGCAGCGCAGCCCGAGCGGTGAGTCCGCGCGGCGGCGGGCGGGGGCTGCGGCGGGGCTGCTCCTGCGGGACCCGGCTCGCCTTCCTTTGGGGGCGCCGCGGGCGCTCGGGGCTCAGGCACCTGCCGGCCCGGGTGCGGGTGCGGGTGCGGGTGCGGGTGCGGGTGCGGGTGCGGGTCCCGGTGGGCTCGGCGTCCCGCGGCAGCCGCCGCAAGGTGCCGGCGCCCCTCCCCGAGGAGGCGCTGGAGGCGCGGTGCCCCGTGAGCGCCCGTCGCCGCCTGACAGGGGGGGACCCCGAGGCACCCGCCGGGAGAGGGGCGCAGTCGCCTCGGGCAGGTCGCCGGCCCGCGCGGGAGCCCTGCGGGGACTTGCTGTGGTGGGTCTGGGGGCCACAGACCCCCGGGCCGGGGCCCTGGGACGTCGCCTGGTGCATCCCCCGCTGGGGACCTCGAGGCGCGGCGGGCGGCGGGCGGCGGGCGGCGGGGGCTGCCCAGGGCGCCCTGCCACCCCAGCGCACGCCTCCCCAAGCTCCAGCAGCCGCTTGCTTTTCAGCACCCTCCTGCCTCCTGCCTCCTGCCGAGAACGGGACACGTGAAAAGACACCCCTTTCCGTCCCCGTCTCTTCGGGCGCTCCCGTTCTTAGCCCTGCATTCTCCATCTCCCGGTTGGCTTGGCCCTGGGTGTGGTTCCCCGTTTCAGTGTGCACGATTTTTTTTTTTTTTTTCTGCAGCCTCATCGTTTTGCTTCTGACTGTCCTGCAATTTTGTGTAAATCACACCGAAATAGGAAATAAGAATTGGAGTCTGCTCCTGGGAGGCTAGGTGGCTCCCAGCTGGGTTTTGTGGAGAGCCCTGGCATTAACTTGAAGAATGCAAAGCCCTGGGCTGGCGGGCTGGCTTGCTTCATTCATTCATTCATTCATTCATTCATTCATTCATTCATTCATTCATTCTGTAGCTGGTCTCCTTTGGGAGAATGCTGGTTATTTGGATGCAGTCGTCTGAAGCTTGTTGAAATGAGATAGCGGCATGGCGTAATGGAAAGAACCGAGATTGGGGAATGAGGAGATTTTTTGTTCTGGCTCTGACACTTGGCTTTGCAACCTTAGGTGATTCCCATCCTGCAGTGGGTTCAGGTTTCCCAGCCTGCAGAACCACGGACTTGAATCCCCAAGGACCTCGTCCACGCTGACCTTCTGTGCACCTCGCTCTGTTTGTCTTCTAATCTGAGTGGGTTTTCCCCTGTGTGCATTGCTGTCGCCTTGCAACAAGGGTTAGTCCAGTTGTCCAGAAGCAGTCTCCCTGCTTCACTTATTGCTAGGTTGCTACGAAATCCTCCTCTGTCTTCTTATCTCTGTGGAAGCCCAAGCTAAACAAGGACGGCTGAAAATGATTTTGACGGTCTCTAATTTCTTTAAGCATGCTCAAGGCCCTCTGTGACTCCAGTCCAGAGCGTAGTCCACAGGAATTAACTTGCGCATGTAGAGTATGTTTTCTTTAGAGACGCTTTTGTAGTCAAGAAGTAAAGGGGACACAAAAGACTTGGTCTTTTGCTCTGGTCTGAGACCTCGAGGTGGAGGCTTTATGAAGAAGAGGCTGTTATGATGACAGTATTAAGTCTCTCATCCTTTGTTTTCTGAATGTGCCATTTATAGCGTCCTGCTGTTAGATCCTTATTTTCCCTTTAGACCATGTAGTTATTCGTTCAGCCTCATCTCTTTGGCAGCTTGAGGTGCTCAGAGCTATCTTTGTCTCTTTTAGAGGCAGATTCCATTTCTTCTGCAGTATTGCAGAGACTACAACTAGGACCAATGGATGCAAGTGCCCAGAGGGAAGTGGTTTTTGGGTGACCATGAGAACTCTCAAAGAACAAGAGCTCTTTCATGTTGCAGCACAGAGCGTGGATGTCCCTGTCACTGGAGATCATGGTCACTGGGCAGTTACTTTTGGGAATGTTATAGATGATTATATTATTTGTTGGGTAGAGCTTTGGACTACATAAGCTTGACTACATAAGTTTGAAATTTTCTTCCAACTCAAGGAGTTCTGTGGAATCCTAGGACTGGACTTGTTAGCATGTAGACTGTAAAGTACGGTGGGTGGAATAGATGAGATGTCCACTTTTTGTGAATGCTTTATTCTCCCCCTTGTCCCATACTACCTTCTCTTGTGTGAAGTACTCATTTGTTTGCTTGTTTTTTAATTCCTCCTCGCCTCCCCAGGGAGTGTCTTAATTCTTCAAATGCTTGCTGTCTCTTCCAAGGTCAGATGCTAAAGAGTCATTGCACTGTTAATGATACATTTCTTCTTTACACTCTGACCTGAAAGCAAGATCCTAGAAATGGGCTGAGTAAATGGACTTTGGTTTATACTTGGCTGGCAGCTCTGATGGTCCCTTCTAGATGTGTGTGGCTGACCGACCACTAACACCTGGGCTAGCTTTTCTCTTTGTCCCGTAGAGGAAACTCAAACTGAGTCTTTTTACCTCAACCCAGGCCTTGGAGGAGTCCTGAGCCTCCCTCCTTAAGCCAAACCTTACTGGGTCTAGGTACACAAAGCTAGCTCTGTTTTGTAGGTATGGGGTCTCGTGGATGGGACATTGTAAATGTGACAAAATAGAAACCACATGATGTTGCATTTGGTGCTGTCCCTTTTATCCCCCAGACATTTCTCTTGGAAGCCTTGACACCCAGGGCCAGGTCTCAATGACCCTCTCTAGTAGGAAATACTCCTCTGTGCTTCCCTATTCCGTGAAGCTGGGAATCTGTGTGTCCGAGGTACTGCGATGCTTAAGGCACATAGCCACCATTTCCAAGGTAGGGACCTGGTGCAACTCTCCAGAGTGATAGAGAACTGCAGAACTGCAAGTTTGCATTGTCAACTTTCTGACTTCCTGCTCTGAATTTCTCTGTGGTGAACTCATGTACTCTCTGTTATGCACAGTTCCCCCTGCACATCTAATCCTGCTCCAGTTTTGTTCCAAGCAGACTGCAGGGAGGATAATTTATGGTATGATAGAAACATGGACTGAGAATCTGGTATGTTGTATTCTAATCCCATGTCTTAACCAGCTGGGGCCTTGGTTTTCTCACCTTTGAATAAGAGGCTGCGGCTTTATCTTCTGGAAGTCTTGCCTGGTCCTAACATTTAGTGGTTTTTATGATTATGGATAAAAAGTAAGTGTATTTGTCTCATCAGCTCCTGCTATGCAGAGCCTGCTGAGGTCAGCAACTGCTTTGCGGCTGCCCTCTCACCAGATTCTTTTAGGCAGGAGTCAAATTATGGAATGTACTTATGTGGTAGTTTAAATGGAGTTTTATCTGATGCCCTTTACAAACAAATCATGTAGGGTACGCCTGAGTGGCTCAGTGGTTGAGCGTCTGCCTTCGGCTCAGGGTGTGATCCTGGAGTCCTGGGATCGAGTGCCTCATTGGGCTCCCTGCATGGAGCCTGCTTCTCCCTCTGCCTGTGTCTCTGCCTCTCTCTCTCTCTCTCTGTGTCTCTCATGAATAAATAAATAAAATCTTAACAGAAAAAAATCATGTGGAAGTTAGAAATGCTCATTTCCCTCCTTGTAGACCACATATAGCTACACAGTCTGTGTCCTTGTTCATGACTTTGGAATTTCAGCAACAGAAAAGAGAAAATGCATTTAGAGAATTCACTGTTTCTCTGGGTTCCAAAGTCTAACCCAATATAATTGTTTCAGAATAATGGGCGGCACTTATAGTCTGCAAATATCACCAATCCACGAACTCTAGTAGGAGATGAGGCCTGGGGTGTACCTATCATAAGGTCATGTATTTTTTTTTCTAGTGCTTTATATAAATCCACCTGTAATCAAGATCATTTAGGAAGCTGGTTAAAAATAAAGTGCTCAGGTTGAATCAGACTGGGCTGAGAAATCTGTTTGGTTTTTTAAAGCGGTTTTATTGAGATATAATTCACATGGCATGACACACAGTTCAGCTCTTTAAAGTATACAGTTCATTGGCTTTTAGTATATTCACAGACCTGTGCAACTATCACCACAATCAATTTTAGAACATTTTCATCACCCTAAAAGAAACTGTTCCTTCGGTGTCACTTGCTGATTCCTCTTAACTCCCTACCCCAGACCCTCGGCAATTTCTAATCTGTTTTTTGTTCTACTCTTTCATTTGAACAAAATGGTATACTATATGGTGCTCTGGGACTGACTTTTTTTCAATTAGAATAATGTCTTCAGTGTTCACCCCGCATTGTCACATGTATCAGTATTTAATTGCTTTTTATTGCTAAATAATATTGTATCGATATACCACATATCATTTATGTATTCATCAGGTTTATTTCCACATTTTGACTATTAATGATGTTGTTGTGAACATCTGTGTACAAGTTTTCCTGTGGATATACATTTTCATTTCAGGATATACCTCAGAATAGAATTGCTGGGTTATTTGGTAACTGTATTTTGAGAAACTGCAAGACTGTTGTCCAAAGTGACTGCACCATTTTACATTCTTACCAACTGTGTTAGAGGGTTCTAATTTCTCCATAGCTTCATCAGTATTTATTAATTATCTGTCTTAGATTTTAGCCATCTTGGTGAGTATGAAGTGGTTTTTGATTTGCGTTTACCTAATGGCTAATGATATTGAGTATCTTTCCATGTGATTATTGGCCATTTTTACATCTTTGGCAAAATAGCTGTTCAAATGCTTTCCCTATTTCTTTTTTTTTTAAATAATAAATTTATTTTTTATTGGTGTTCAATTTGCCAACATACAGAATAACACCCAGTGCTCATCCCATCAAGTGCCCCCCTCAGTGCCCGTCACCCATTCACCCCCACCCCCCCGCCCTCCTCCCCTTCTACCACCCCTAGTTCGTTTCCCAGAGTTACGAGTCTTCACTTTCTGTCTCCCTTTCCCTATTTCTTAACTGGATTTTCTTTTTATTATTGAGTTGTAATAGTTCCTTTTTTTTTTTTTTGTAATAGTTCTTTATATTTTCTGGATATAAATCATCAGATAAATGATTTGAAGAAATGTTCTCTCATTGTGTGGGCTGCTTTTCACTTTCTTGATGGTGTCCTTTGGACCTCAAATGTCCTTTGAGGACATTTTTTATTTTATTTATTTTATTTTTTATTTTATTTTTTTTAAGATTTTATTTATTTATTCATGAGAGAGAGAGAGAGAGAGAGAGGCAGAGACATAGGCAGAGGGAGAAGCAGGCTCCGTGCAAGGAGCCCAATGTGGGACTCAGTCCTGGGACTCCGGGATCACACCCTGGGCCAAAGGCAGACGCTCAGCCACTGAGCCACCTGGGCGTCCCGACATTTTTAATTTCAATAATGTCTAATTTACCTGTTTTCTCTTTTTTTGCTTGTGCTTTTTCTGTCATATGTAATAAACCATTACCTAGTATGAGGTCATGAAAATTTATGCTTATGTTTTCTTCTAAGGATTTTATAGTTTAATTCCTGTGTTTAGGTCTTTGATCCATATTGAGTTAATTTTTGCCTATGGTGTGAGGTAGAGTTCAGCTTCGTTCTTTGTGAGTATCCGGTAGTCCCAGCATAATTTATTGAAAAGATGATTCTTTCCCCATTGAATTATCTTGGCACCCTTTTGAAAATTCAGTTGACCATAGATGTGAGGATTTATTTCTGGACTCTCAGTTCTGTTTCATTAATCTATATGTCTTTCCTTAAGCCAGTACCATATTGTCTTGATTACTGTACCTTTGTACTAAATTTTGAAATTGGGAAGTCCTCCAACTTTGTTCTTTTCCAAAATTGTTTTGGCCAATCTGAGCCTCTGAATTTCCACAGGAATTTTACAATCAGCTTGTCAATTTTTGCAAAAAGGCAACTGGGGTTTTGATAGACATTCCACTGAATGTGTAGATTAGTTTGGGGGAATTTTGCCATCTTAAAAACACTGAATCTTCTAATCCATGAACATTGGAATGTTTTTTCAATTTTTTAGGCCTTTAATTTCTTTCAACAATATTTTGTGTTTTCATGTACATTACACATGCTTGGTTTAAATTTATTCCTAAGAAATATTCTTTTTGATGCTATTGCAAATGGAACTGTTTTCTCAATTTTCAGATTATTCAACTGTTTTTTTTTTTTTTTTTTTGTATACTGATGTTGTATCTTACAACTCTGCTGAATTTACTAATTCTTCTAGTTTTTAGGGCATAATATTTTTTATGTGTTTACAAGTCACACTTAAAAGTATTGTTTAGTTTTTGGTGAGAAAGCAAAATAAGACTTTAGTACTGCCTCTCTCTCCCTTCATTCCTTTTTCCTCCCCTAACCTTCTCATATACCCCAAAAGATATATATATCGATGGATATATAAATAAATGGATTCTCCTTCTCTTGTTGGAATTGGCCTTGATAATTGTACTGAATTTGGAATAGAAACCGATCAGTAAACTCTTAGATGGTTATTTTGAGAACATATGTATTTTCAAAAGTAAATATGAAGCTGATAGATTAAAGATGCTGTTTTTATTTTGCTGGAAATTAAAGAAACGTAAAATAAAACAAGTACAAAGAGCCACCTCTGTTTAAAAGAACAAAAATTAAAATGATAAAAGCCAACATTGGCACAGTTATGAAGAGACAGTTACATCCATATATTGCTAGTAACACTGTAGGTTAGTTCAACCATTTGTATATCAGGAACCATAAAAATGAGCTTATTCACCAAAAATATGTCTCAAAAATTAAAAACTATTTGTATAAATTCTTTTTAGCTGGGATATAAGAGATTTTTTAAAAGGCATAATCCTCATATCCAACTATTGGGAGCTAGAGAAGCAGATTATTATGTCATTATAATATAATGGCATATATATAATATAATTATTATATATATAATATAATAATTGATATAATGGTCCATCCAAACAATGGACCATTATATTGCAACTAATCATTATTATGTGTACTCTACAGATCAAAAGAAGAGTAGATATGAAATAAGTGGGAAAAACCTTAAAATAACGAGAATATTGGTAACTAAAAAATAACTTATGTAAGAAAAAAAGTTGTTAAGGTTATATAAATAGCTGATATTTTAGTGCAATTGTGGTTGAATCCATACTTGAAGAAAAAAGTATTTTCCCACCAAACATGTAGACATTTCTTACTGTGTAGTAGTTAACCCTTTTGGGTCTAAATATTTAACGAAAATTTTGAGTTTGTGTTGATGGGCCACACATAATGTATAAACTCTCTTCTTTGTCTCCAAGAACCTGAAGGACAAGCTTGTCCTGAATTTTCACATATCATACCCCTCATGTTAACAGTTAGCAGGTGCTATTAAAATCTCCCACGGGGGAGGAACCACAATTGCACAAGAGATTTGGAAACCAGGTTTTATCAAAGGGAGCCCAGGGGCAGGGTGGCCTTGGAGGCCAGTACTCAATGGGGACAGCTAGGGAACAAGAGGAGAGAGACTTAGTGGTCACAGAGCCATAGCAGGAGCTCCAGGAGGGACTGCACCCACTATAGTACTTAGATTCCTACTTCACAGCTCTGAGAAGGACCTCTGCTCGGACTTTCCCAGGGACTGAACACGTTCCCTCCCAGAGCAGTCTGTTCCATTGGACAACTCCTTTTGTTAAAGGTCCTTCCTTATGTCTAGCCAAACACCTGCCTCCCTCTACTTCCCCCCCGCACCCCCCCACACTGATCCTTTTTCTGACTCATCTTCGCCATTCCCCAGGACAAGGGGAATATCCATAGGATATTTATTTATTTTAAGATTTTATTTATTTATGAGAGACACAGAGAGGCAGAGACATAGGCAGAGGAAGAAGGCTCCCTGCAGGGAGCCTGATGTGGGACTCAATCCCAGGACCCCAGAATCCTGACCTGAGCCGAAGGCAGACATCCAGCCTGAACCCAGGCACCCCTAGGACAGCTTTTAAAAGTTTTAAAAGCAGTTTGTACACCTGCCAAGTTGCCAGTTTTCTCCAGGTTGAGCCTTCTCAGTGCTTCTAGTCATCCCTTCTCAGGCTGGTGCTGAGCCCTGGCTCTACCACTGTTTATTGTTCCCTTAACAGTATACCGCCTGGAACAGAATACAGGGCATGGCAAAAACAAATGGTGCTGTCATCTACCTGTGGTTCTCTCATCCTCATGCAACCTAGAATTAGCTTATTTGGCATCTATTATTAAATCATTGACTTCTGTTCAGCTTATCATCAGCTAAAGCCTATAAGTAGTGTTTTTTTTTTTCTTTTCAACATGCATGCAGTTGCCAAGCCACATCTGCCACATCCTGCAGTTGTTTCTCAGACATTAGAGCTATAGATTTTAGCTTCTATTTGAGCAGTTTCTTAGTAATATTCTGCTGGAGGGGTAGCTTCAGTTTTCATATACAACATAAAGAAGTCTCTCTACAGTATTTGAAATAAATTGAGCATCTGGGCCAGGTAAGCGATTGAGTGATTTCTTGGTTGTTGAGGAGGGATAGAGGAGTTTGCTGGTCCCTGTATCCTGTCCCTTCTCCCTCAGAAATATGCACGATTCACCTGGAAGACTCTATTCCTCAGACACTTTGGTATGTTGGAAAAGACTAGAAATTAGTTGTTTGCATAGATAATTACATTAGTTGATCCTGGAATATTTGAGCTAGAGAGATGTTGAGAGGTCTTTCAGTCATTGTCCCTTACCCCTTTCTGCACTTTTTCGATAAAGAGAATTGTTCCAAGTTACTAAGGAAACTGGTGGTAGAAGCAGTCTCAGAACCCAGGCCTTCTGACATACGTAGACACTGACCTTTTAGCTCAGTGTGGATAGCAGCTTTCAACTGCTCATAGTAAGATAATTTATAGATTTTTCCCGTGGCCCTCTTATGAGTTTAATTACCGCAGAGCTAGATGACTGCTTTGAATCCCTCTAGCATGTGAGTAAATGATGTCCTCTTTGATATTTAACAAAATCCCTATGGTGGTGAATCTGGGCAGGATCCTCTCTGGGACTTTACTAGCTTTCTGGAAGCACTTTCCCTGTGGGATTATGTAGGTCCTCTCTTCATTACAGTCAGTGAGGGAAAATGAGATCCCTTGGATCACATTTAGGGGCAGAGTAGGGCCAGTTTCCAAAGAGTCCTCTGGGACTTGACCTGTGGGAAAAGTCCCACAGAGCGATCCTCTGGCAGCTAGTGGGGGGTTGGGCAGGATGATGTGTTGTGATGAGCGATGGAGATCTTGTCTCTCACCAGGTATCTGAGACAGTGCATCGGACTCACTGCAGGCTTCAGCTGCATGCTGGGGGAGAGCCTGCTTATAGCAGGCAGGTATGCCAGTCTGTCAAGTGCCAGGAGGATTTTTATTTGTAATTTTTAAGGTACATGTACTTTTCTTCCCTCACGTGGTTGCCAGTTCTTGGAGGGCAGGACGTTGACTCTCTTCCATTATAATATTCCCTCATTGCAAGTGGCGGTACCTTCAGGTAGAGGTTTCCAGGTCTGGCAGGGCAGCAGGATATATATTTACTGCTTTGCTGCTACCTGCCTGTAGCAGAGCAGGTTCCTTCATCGTTTTGGGGGTTGATTCTTCATCTGTAAAATGATCAGTTTGGAGTGACCTCTGAGGACTCTTTTAGCAATAGTGTCTAGGGTTCTGGGGGCTTACAGAATTCCCAAAATGTATGCTTATTGTGTGGCTGAGAAGTTGTTGTTCTTCTCTTTTCTGTAGTAACATTATTGAAAAAGTCCACCCTAGAGAAAATACCCTCACCATCCTTCCCCAGCACGCGACAGAAAAGGTTTCCTCTTTCATTATCTTTACGGAATTGGCAAATCCGTAAAAATAAAAAAGAAGGGTTGTAGAGGGGAGGTATTGAAATGAGGGCCAGTGGTGAGCCCTCTCATGCTCCTGCTCTTCCTCTGAGCTGCTTACAATTCTGACTTATTGCAAGGTAAGAGTCCTGGGGTCAGGGGCTGAGAGTCCCTGGTGACCTCCAAACAGTACAGGATGGAGGCAGAGGTCATGGTGGAGAGAGAGAGGAATTCATCTGTGGCTCTGGAACCTGGTGGGGGAATCTGCACAGAATTGGATGATTTGGAGGGGATTTTTTGAATGCAACAAGGTCTTTTTTCTCTTGCATGCAGAAGAAATATAAGATTCTGTGAGGACTATTCAGGTTCCCATCCTCTGAGACCTTACTCCTGGGGAAGATGATATAGATACAATATAACTGTTGTTCAAGGTTCAAAGAAATTAGCTCAGAGACAGAGTGGTTACTCCCAACTTAAGGAGCAGGAAAGGCTTCCGGGAAGCACCTGTCTGCATCTTCCCCCAATCGTCCCACGCAGTGCCTCACCTTTGCTCTGTCCAGGTGTGCCGTGACAAATTTAGAAATTTATGAGTGGGGCACTGAGAAGGTTGGGAGACAGAAGCCAAGTGAGCCCAGCCCGCCCATGTGTACTTTGCACTTTTCCCATTTCCCTTGGTATCAGGCACTGTCACTGTACTTAATTCATAGTGCAGCTGTCCCTGAGCTGCTGTAACAATGGCTGCTTCTGCCCCAGAGCCCACTACAGGCTTGGAGCTAAAGGCCCCAGCCACTGGGGGTCTTAGCACTGACCCTGTCCCCCCAGCTACCATGTCTACGCAGAGACTTCGGAATGAGGACTACCATGACTACAGCTCCACAGACGTGAGCCCTGAGGAGAGCCCATCTGAAGGCCTAAACAACTTCTCTTCCCCCGGCTCCTACCAGCGGTTTGGGGAAAGCAACAGCACAACGTAAGTAGCTATTTCTTCTTCTCTCCTGGGTGGGATTCATGTACTTAAGCTCTGTATTAGTAACATAGTCTCCCTTAGAGGTATTTTTGCTCCCCTGTTTTATCAATTCCCCATTTTACAGATGGAAGGAAGACTGGGTGAATAACAGCTCTGAGATTTGAGCTCCTTGCTGTCTGCTCTCCCTCCCATTTGTTTTATATTCTTTGCTCCTTTCAGCTGTGTTGGTCCCAGGAAGGCTGGTGCTGAACATAAGAGAAACTCCTAGAGAGAACATTCTCTTAACTCAGAACCATGGGTCATCTGTGCTAGAACCTCAAATACCTCTAGGCTCAATTGGAAGCTTCATTTGCTGAGTCTCGCTTAGACTTCTGTCCCCATCAGTTAATAGCCAGTTCATTTGGCAGAAGAAGTGGTAAGATGGAGGAAGGAATAATTTCTCTTGCACTTAAAAAATTCAAGAGGTTAAGGGGCACCTGGGGGCTCAATCTGTAAAGCATCTGGCTCTTGATTTCAGCTTCAGGTCATGATCTCTGGCTGTGAGATCAAGCCTCATGTTGGGCTCCTTACTGGGTGTGCTTAAGATTCTCTCTTTACCTCTCCCTCCCCACTCTCTCTCCCCCCTTCTTCTCAAAAAAATAAAAATAAAATAAAATTCAAGAGGCTGAGTGGAGGGATTCTGCCTTACAACTCCTAGGCAAGGTTAAGTCTTCTCTCTGGAAACTGAATCCCAGGACTCATCTGGGTGGTTTGGCCCTCTCTGGGCCTTAGTTTCCCCAAATGTAAGAGAAAATTGAGGAGTCCTCTGTGAAAACTGTGTTCACTCACTTGAATTAGAAGATTCAGAGGAGAGTTTTCTACCCTACTGAGTTTTCTGACTCAGTCCTGAATATCAGCAGACTTCTATATTTTCTCTAGATCCCAGCATTCCATCTATTTTTTTTTTTTTTGGCCCTTCTGTTTATTCCCCAAGCTTAGCTATTATCCTTTCTATGTTTCCTTGTGGGTTGGGTGTGACTTAACGAGGGATCCTTCCTGTGCTAGATTTACGCTGTCCTGTGTGACTGCCCAAGCTAACTACTGAAGATTCTCTTGGAGGTCATTCCTGGTAAAGCTCCCCCTGGCTGCATCTCTCCTGGGGCAGGGCATAGAACTAGGATAGAACCAGAGGATATGGTCTGTCCACATTACCACTAGCTGACTTCTGCTCCTCAAGATTCGGTCTCTTTAGCTTATTTCTCATGTGGCATGCTTTTGTAGATTTCTCCATTTGCTTGGCTGAGGGGAAAGATTGCACAGAGAACAACTGGCAGCAGTGAGGACCATTTCTCCCCTGTTTTCCTTAACCTGTCTACCCAGTTGACTTCCCCCCAGGCAGAAGGAACTCCAGATGCAGCCAATGGCACCTGATAGCTTTCCTTTCAGAAGTCATACTCATTGTGAAATACTTCTTCCGAGCCTCTCTCTGTATAGTTTCCCTTCCAGTTTTTGCTCCTACTTGTTCTCAGGCATCAGCTTGTCTGTGCAATCCTTGCAACATGGGGTCTAGATTTTCATTTTTAAAGGGACTTTTCTGAAGTTCAAAACCAACCACTAGCAACTTCACACAAGTTTTGTGTATATTAAAAGTAATGTGTGCCTGCTAGCTATTCTAATTATCTCTTTTTTCCACATTGGGTTATAACTAGTAGTCAACCCAAAATGATTTCTCCTTGCTTGTTAGAAATTGAGAAAATTGGGAGATACCTTCATTGGGCTTGTATTGGGATATTTTCCAGGGTGTACTTTGTTGTGAGGGCCCATCCTGCTCTGATATTGTGATATATGGGACCAGGAAAGCCCATCTGTAAATGATGTCAATTACCACAAGTGACCTAGAGAAAAATACTTCGTTGGACCTGGAGAATTGGTTTAGTACTTTACTGGAGCCTGGATCCACATAAGCATTTATGTATAGAAAATATGCAGATGTGATTAAGGTGTAAACTGATTCAGGTGACTTTGTTAGCTCACATGAATCTCTATCTAATATATCAGAGTGTTAGAGACAAGTTTTTGAGCTGGATTCCTTGTCTACTGTGCCTTGCCCTACCCTGTTATCTAGTTTACCAAGGACCAAAGAACTCTGAACAAAGTATAAGGAACAAAATGCAAGGAATAAAGTACATACATGCATGTAACTGGCTCTTCTAATGGTTAAGGGTCAGTAAAAATCCCTAGTTGGGTGTGCAAATTGAAACCCTAGACATTTCCATAATGCTGTTTTAGTGAAGTTATTTCCTAACATTTGATATTGTCAAGCTATTGACTGCTTTGACAACAGCCTTGTTTTATTCTATTGAGCAAGTTTGTCTTCTTGTTGCCCTGTTGAGTCACATTGTACCAGCTGTTGATTGAGCTTTGGTACTTTTTCCCAGGCTGTCAGGCTAAGAAACCAGTTCACTGAAAGTGGCTTTCTCTACGTTATCTAGGGCAGCCGTTTGCAAAATGTGGTTTTCAGACCCTTAGGGGTTCCCAGGACCATTTCAGGAAGTCTGTGAAATTGAAACTATTTTCATAATAATACTAAGATGTTATTTGTCTTTTCATGGTGTTGACGTTTACACTGATGGTTCAGCAGCATGGTGGGTAAAATTGCTGGTACATTAGCATAAATAAAGGCAGTGCCACCAACGTATGCTAATCATCGTATTTTTTGCTGCTGCACATGTACAAAGAATAAGTCAGTTTCACTTAAGTAGGCCCTTGATGAAGCAAATTATTCATTTTATTACTTAACCTTTCAGTACAGGTTTTAAAATAACCTGCATGACAAAATGGGACGTACACATGAAATAGTTCTACTGCATACCTAAGTATATGATGCTTGTCTTAAGGACAAGACCTTGAGTGATTATTGAAATTGTGAGCCCAACTGCTTTTATTTTTCGTAGAATACTCTTTTTGCTAGGAAGAACTAACAAATTGTAGGTAATTCAGACCTGAGTATTTGGCGGTACCAAGTACTTAATTTCTTGAAAATGAGAGGAATGAGACCATCACCTCAAGAAAAACAATTAATAGTATTTGTTGCCCATAATAAAATTTGAGCTTTCAAGCAAAACTAGAAAAAAACTAGTATCTAACACTGTGAGCTTGACAGCTTCCCTCTACTTAAAGACTTCTGATAAGGTCAGTGATATTAATAAATATGATTTTTTTCAGACATTGTATAATGAAATGTGCCAGCATTTCAAAGATCTGCATAACTCAGGGAATAAGTATCTTCCAAATGGCCAGTGTGATATTAGAAAAGTGTGCATGAGTAAAAGATCCATTTGAAGAGCAAGATTACCAGTAGATTTTAATGTTATAGGATATTGAAAAGTTCAGATTCCACATTACAACTTCTAAGAAACAACCACATGTCAAATTCGGTATAGTATCGAAGGAAAATTACCACAATTATCTAGAGAGACTATTTAAACACATTCCAACTGCATGTCTGTATGAGGACAGATTTCCTTTATGTACTTCAACCAAAACAACATATCACAACAGATTGAATGCGAAGTAGATAATCCATCTATCAAGACATTAAAGAGGTTTGCATAAAAAGTAAATTAATGCCAGTTTTTATTTTGGAATATAGAATTACTTTTCATTAAAAATCTATTATTTTAAAAAATAATAACAATTTAAGGGGCACCTGGATGGCTCAGTTGGCTTGGGTTGTGATCCTAGGGTCCTGGGATCAAGCCCGCTATCTGGCTCCCTGCTCAGCGGGGTGCCTACTTCTCCCTCTCCTTCTGATTACCCCCCACCCCCATTTGTGCTTTATTGAGTGTTCTTTCTCGCTCTCTCTCTCAAAGAAATGGATAAAACCTTCAAAAAATAACAATTTTTTTAAAAATATTTATTTATTTATTTATTTATTTATTTATTTATTTATTTATGATAGAGAGAGAGAGAGAGAGAGAGGGGCAGAGACACAGGAGGAGGGAAAAGCAGGCTCCATGCCAGGAGCCCGACGTGGGACTCGATCCCAGGACTCCAGGATCATGCCCTGGGCCAAAGGCAGGCGCCAAACCGCTGCGCCACCCAGGGATCTGTTATTTTAGGGATCCCTGGGTGGCGCAGCGGTTTGGTGCCTGCCTTTGGCCTTGGGCGCGATCCTGGAGACCCGGGATCGAATCCCACGTCGGGCTCCCGGTGCATGGAGCCTGCTTCTCCCTCTGCCTGTGTCTCTGCCTCTCTCTCTCTCTCTCTCTGTGTGTGTGTGACTATCATAAAAAAAAAAAAATATGTTATTTTACATGTAATTTTACTGTTTTAGTTAATAAAATGTTTTTAATTTCTCAATTTGAATTTGTAATATATATCACCAGACATAATCCATATAAACAAAAACTATTTAGTATCCTCAATAATTTTTAAGTGTATAAAGGACTCTCAAGACCAGAAAGTGTAAGAACTACTGATTGAGAACATAATCAGAGCTACAGAGATTTGCAAGATTCCCTTCCTATACCCCTCCTAAGACTCTGCAGTCCATGGAGTTGAGTCTGTGATACTCTATGGTTCTGGGTGATCCAAGCTTGGAGCCATTGATTAGAAAGAATAATGTTGGCCAGTTGCCTAGAATCCTGAAGTCACGTTGGAAGGTATGCTGTCCTGTCCAGTCCCCTCCCTCTACAGCTGAGACAAAGGTCCAGACAAGGGAAGGGAATTGTCCTATGGAGTTACTAGTAAAGCAAGGGCTAAAAGGGACCTGATCTACAAAACCCAGCCCAGAGGCATTTGGCGGAAGCCTTTGGTGGGCAGGTGGGTTTGCTACAATGCTTACCTTTGCCTTGAGTGGATTAAACATTTGCTAAGATAGACATTTGATTGGCCTGTCATCCTGCCCGTTAATCTCTTGGTCACTGGCCATTGATAATGAAGGAGTCACCTCTGTACCCTTGTGGTCCTTAGGCTGTTTCCTCCTTAGGGTAGTGCAGGAGAGCACTCAGCCTCTTCTCATCTAGATTCAAAGATATTTTCTGGATCTTTACTGAAAAGCTTTGGGACAGGGACTACTGGGTGGTTCAGCAGTTGAGCATCTGCCTTCGGCAGCTCAGGGCATGATCCTGGAGTGTGGGGATCAAGTCCCATGTTGGGCTCCCTGTGAGGAGCCTGCTTTCCCTCTGAACTATGTATCTGCTTCTCTCTCTCTGTCTCTCATGAATAAATAAATCTTAAAAAAAAAAAAAAAAAGGAAAGAAAAGAAAAGCTTCAGGACAGCAGAAGGGTCAAGAGGTTTTCTTCCTGGAGGTAGAAGGAGAAAGGTCACCAGAGGTAAAATTTCATTACAGAGAGTATAGATAGGTCCCAGTTATTGTGGTCCTTACAAGTTAACACGTAGTATTTGCTTTCAGTTTCTACTGAATTGCAGATTCGGAGAAATACATGGAAGCATCATTTAGGAGGGATTTAGGGTATTTGTGCAGGAGAATTTCCAGACAGTGCCAGGGGCCAAATCTTGAGTGAGTCTGTGGCTGGAGGCAGAATGATGCTATATTTGACCTGTTTTGTATCCTGGAGGTAAGAGGATAGAAAATGCAGCAGATGAGGGCACTTCTCTGTGGTCTGTCCTTTGAGGAGTTCTCATTGTCTACAGGATGCTCACCTTCATCCCCACCCACATGGCCACCAAACTGACATACTCCTCTCTGTTGGCGCCCCAGGTCTCTCTCTCTGGGCTTGTGTACACAGGACTTTCTTCCCCCTGGGCACACCTGCAAGCTCTGCCTGTCCTGGTGGGTTTGGCTCAGGTCTCCCCTCTGCAAACCCCCACTTTGCCTTCCCCTGCCTGAGCACTCTTCCCAGGCACTTAATAAGGCATCTTTCTACCTGGGTGGCATTAATGTATCTGCTTTATTTTCAGTGAGTCATTAATTTCTAGAAACCAAAGTCCATATCTGATTCATACTTATTTCTACCACTGTATTAACACAGTGTTTTACACATAACATAGTATTTGCTGAGTGAAAAAATGAATGAGGATGCCCAAGAGGCTTTATAATTACAGCTTGAAGTGGGTAGTCTGTATAACAGGTGAGGGGAAAATCTATCCTCAAGGCAACAGATTAAACTAGGTGACAGACATTTGAAGAGGGCTTCTCTAATCCTAGGACTCTGGCATTTGACCTTTTTTCTAGCCCAAAGTATCCCAGTGACTGACCAATTGTGAGACCATATTCCTTTCACTCTTTTACTTTGCATAAAATTTTCTGTTAGAGTTCTGGGCTTTTTTATTTCGCTCATCTTTCTCTCCTATCAGTGTCTGTCCTTCCTGCTTGTCATCCTCTGTTGCAATTTTGGATCTGGGTCTTTACAGTGGACAGCTCTGGTGAAACCCAGGCCAGAGCTACTAGGAGAGGACAGAGTGCCACAGGGAGTGGAGCTTATAGCACAGAGGCCAGGAGAGGACTCAAGGGTCAGTCTGCCTGGATTTGAATCCTGGCTGAACTCTTTCTTAGGTGTGTGACCTTGAGCAAGTATCTTCCTCCTCCATGAAATAAAGTTAATACATATCTCCTGGGGGCTATTGTGGAAGTTGAGTGAGGTAACATATGAAAGCACCTAGCACAGTGCTACATGATTAATAAATGTTAGCTACCATTATTGTTAACATGCTCTTGTCTACTTTCTTCCCACTTCAGATGGTTCCAGACTTTGATTCACCTGTTAAAAGGCAACCTTGGCACAGGACTCCTGGGGCTGCCTCTGGCAGTCAAAAATGCAGGCATCTTGGTAAGGGTCTGCATTGGTGAAGAGAAGTATCATGACAAATTTTAGGAGATGGTGTGTGTGTGTGTGTGTGTGTGTGTGTGTGTGTTTTAATTTACTTCATTTACAACATTTAAAAATGGAAAGCTTTTTAATTCAGCCGAGAAAGAGTAAAATTCAAGTGTTCATGCACTTAAACATATTTATTGAGGGCCTTCTGTGTGCTGGATGTTATTCTAGGCTCTGAATATTAACAGTGAATAAAAAAGAGAAAGATTCTTGCCTTCGTGGAGCTTACTCTGTGGTGAGGAGGATATATTTAAAATGTTTCAGGGATTTTCTATCAATATTAACTAATGAATTCATAACAGAAGCCTGTTCGTTTTCTACATAGTCCTTCCATGCCTCACCCATAGGAGGCCAACTCTGAGAATTTTACTTTCTCTTTTTATGATTCATCCCCTATAGACTATAATCTAAAGCCATTTGGTTTCTCTTTGAGTTGGAGATAGCTCATAGATATGGATTGCTCTTACCTGAGGGCTATTTATCCTGAACTGGTATTACCCTGATGAGAACTTTCCCCTTCCCTCTACCTCTTGACCTCTCTCTTCTTCCCAGACCACAGGAGCCTTCTGTTCTGCTGATTTATAACTGTCTTGGAATAGCCTTGTGTCATTCTTCTTCATGAGGTTAACTCTTTTGAAGGCATGCTAAGGTTCAGATGGTGCCTTCTCACCGAAATAATCTCTACTGGGATCACATTTTTCTCTGTAATGCTGTGCCAGAAGTTCTGTCACTGGAAGGTGCCTTAGTAGAGTTTTGATCATTTGCAAATCCAATCTCTGTTGGGCTCACTCCTAATTCAATCTACTTCTCTCTCTCTCTTATCTGCAACACCTGTCTCCAGATGGGTCCCCTCAGCCTGCTGGTGATAGGCATCGTAGCTGTGCACTGTATGAGTATCCTGGTGAGATGTG
This sequence comes from Canis aureus, assembly GCF_053574225.1. Taxonomy (NCBI): domain Eukaryota; kingdom Metazoa; phylum Chordata; class Mammalia; order Carnivora; family Canidae; genus Canis; species Canis aureus. Next base: position 59,692,375 of record NC_135614.1, on the reverse strand, counting down.
CGCACCACTTCTGCCGCAGGTGAGAGCCCTCTGAGCTGCCAAATTGTCCTTTTGGGTTCTTTTACCAGCAGTGAAAGAGAAGACTTAAGCAGACCACTCTAAATTCTTTGTGCTAACTGAAGATGACTGCTAATTATTGCAGTACTCCTTTTCCCTTGTTAGTTTTGTTCTTTTTTAGTTTGTTGCCATCTGTCGTATTTCCTTATGTGCAGTGGCCAAAGACCACATTCTACTTTTGTGTGCTTTGTAGTATTTACCCCCACTGAAATGATTCTACTAAATGGTTGTTGCTTATAAGAAAGTAACTGGCAAAAAAAAAAAAAAAAGAAAGAAAGTAACTGGCCTGTCGACTTAACATTTCTGATCCTTGAAAGCATTAGATACAGGACTCAGTGGTTTCACCAGGGTGACAAGTAGAGAATTGGCCCAGGTATCGGTGAACTATGTTTGTTCTGTCACTTTTTGTTGAATTCATACACTCTTCCCTTCCTCTTTCTCTCCCGTCTTAGACTGAACAAGCCCTTTGTGGACTATGGGGACACAGTGATGTATGGACTGGAATCCAGCCCCAGCTCCTGGCTCCGGAACCACGCACATTGGGGAAGGTAACCAGTTTCTTTCTTTCTTTCTTTCTTTCTTTCTTTCTTTCTTTCCTTTCTTTCCTTTCTTTCCTTTCTTTTCTTTCTTTTCTTTCTTTTCTTTCTTTCTTTCCTTTTTTTGTAACCAGTTTCTTCTGTTGTTGCTGCTGTGAACTCCCAGAGTGGAGGCCTTCAGACAGAGTGGGGAAATGTGACATGTAGTGTGAGCAGTGGAAAGAGCACTGAGTCTGTGGATTTGGCTTCTACCTCAGCTCTGCCAGCAGTCATTTTGGCTGTGTGACCCCTTTCTTTCTGGTCCTTGGTTTCCTCATTGCTTTGGCAGTCCATGACCAGTGATTATTTTTTATTTCACTCATTTGTTTAGTAAAGATATTTAAGCACTTTCTTATACGTGGTACAGAACAATTCTAGGTATTGGGAAGGGGGATCCCCCTGGGGTAAATTATGTGGTCCTGACCCTCTAGGGACTTATAGTCTCTGTAAGGAAAAAGGTGTGTGGGAAGCTCGAGATCAAGAGGACAAGAGATCAGGAATAGTCTATCCCAGTAGAGAGCATCGAAGTGCATCTTAGGAGCTCAGACAGGGAGGAGATTTAAGGACTGTTGCCTGTGCCAGATGAGAAGTCCACATGATAGGTGCTTTAAGGGCAGGGCACTGGGTAGGAGAAGGAAGGCCTCAAGGAAGGGGTGAGCTGAGCTAGAACAAATGGTTTAATGGGGAAAGAAAGAGGTGAGGGTGTTTGGAAATTTGTCCTTATGGTAACTTTTCAAATGCCTACAGGGAAATACTCTAATTTTTGTTTCCTGTTTGAGGACATGATATGTTTAAAGATAAAGAATTGATATCAGAGACTGAATCCTTTTCTATTCTTTTTTTTTTTTTTTAAAGATTTATTTATTTGAGAGAAAGAGAGTGAGCTGGTGCACATGGGGTGGGGGTGGGGCAGAGGGAGAAAGAGAGAGAGAGAAAGGATCCCAGGCAGGCTCCCCATTGATCACAGAGTCCGACCAGGGGGCTCTATCTGTCTCATGACCCTGAGATCATGGCCCAAGCTGAAATCAAGAGTTGGATACTAACCAACTGAGCCACCCAGGCTCCTCTCTATTCTTTTTAAATTGAACTACATTAAAACTCTGTTCTCCAGGAAAACCCCTTCTCGTAGTCATCGGAGTTTTTTATAATTCCACACAAAGTCAGCTTCCTCCTGTGATGCAGGTTTATTTTGTGATTTTTTTCAGCAGGATCATTTTCTGTGACTGGGAGAAGCCATAGTGCCAAGTGGCCAACATTGATTAGCAGGTTGATTGGTTGGCTGGTTGGTTGTTGATTGATCCTTTCTTCCCTTCTTCCCTCCTTTCCATCTTTTCTCCTCTCCTGTCTTTCCCTGTTTTTCTCTTTCTCTTTCTCCCCAATCCCTCTTCTCTCTCTCTATCCCTCCTCCCTTATTCCCTTACTTTCTATCTTTAATGAGGTTATTGTGTGTTTATGGTAAAAAAGAATTTTTTTTTTAGCAAGATAGGCATTTATAAAGTGAAAATTAAAAGTACATACTGGTCATAGTTGCATGGGTATACTTCTGGAATATTCTGTGTGTATACAAATGTACACATGTTCTTAACCTTTTTTAATATAAATTGACCATACTGTGCATACTGTTTGGAAATTTGTTTTTTTGTATTAGAGATCCTAGACATATCTCTATCAGTACATGTAGGTTTAACATATTCTTCCCTGCTGTATACTACTCCATTTAAGAATGGTCTGTCATTTCATTTTCCTTTTGATGACCTTTTAGGTTGTCACCAGTGGTTGTTGTAACTGCTTCCACCAGCAGTCTGTTCTGGTACATCTATTCCTGTGTATTTATGTGAGAGTAGGTTGATTCTCAGATCCAGGTTGATTCTCATATCCAGAGACTATGAAGAAGTCCACTTCCTTGGCTTTATGCTGAGGGCTCCCTGTAGCTTTAGAACATACAGTATGAGATGGCATAGGCAGGCCATGGGGAGAGGGAGGCCAAGGGGCTGGTCTGTGGTCCTGGTGTGTGTGCTTCGTTCTGGCCATTCTGATCTCAGGATTGCCTGACCCCATGCAGCATTCTTGACATAGGAAGGGAACCTCAGTCACCACACAGATATGACCTTCTTCACCTTCCTCCAAAGCTCCAGACTGGTGGCACCTAGTACAGTTTCTCCTTTCATCAAGGCACACTAATTCTTGTCACCTGCTAGGAAGGGTCTGTGATGACCTGGGAAAAAGAAGTACCGTTCAAACACCTATCTGTCTGGGAATCTTGCTTTTTATCCTTCTGATCATTGTACTCTCTCTTCCCTTCCCCATCTGCAGGCACATTGTGGACTTCTTCCTGATTGTCACTCAGCTGGGATTCTGCTGTGTCTATTTTGTCTTTTTGGCTGACAACTTTAAACAGGTAGGGCCCCAGTTAAGAGAGAGAGAGAGAATGGCAAGAAATGAGTGGACTTTGAGTTTAGGATTCCTTCTAAGCCTGTTTTGGTCAACAAAAGAATTAAGATTTTAACATTTTACATAGAAAAGTGTGTTTTATTTAATTTCATCTAAAGACCTAGGGCATTACGAAACTTCAAGATATCTTGTCCATTCTCCTGTCTTAAGGTAAGATATGATCAAACCCAGCTGAGACAGTTGGGTTGCTGATAATTATGAAGATCTTGGAAAGTGGTTCCTACTACAGCTTCTATATGGCCTTGTTCACATACTGAGTCTTCAGTTAGGAAACCCTTTTGGTGGGAGGTCCACTGGCCTTTGTTATTTGAGAGGCCTTTCCTGTTGCATTTCTTCTCTTCCTTTTAGGTGATAGAAGCGGCCAATGGGACCACCAACAACTGCCATAACAATGAGACGGTGATTCTGACGCCCACCATGGACTCGAGACTCTACATGCTCTCCTTCCTGCCCTTCCTGGTGCTGCTTGTTTTTGTCCGGAACCTCCGAGCCCTGTCCATCTTCTCTCTGCTGGCCAACATCACCATGCTAGTTAGCCTGGTTATGCTCTACCAGTTCATTGTCCAGGTAAGAAGAGCCAAGGCTCTCCCTCTGCCTATTATATAATCAAAGCAGCAAACAAGTAAGTGGAACATAAATAGGGATATGTTATTTACGTGTGGTATATTTAGATTAGGGGTTCTCAGCTTTGGCACTAGTGACATTTTGGGTCAGGTCACTTTTTGTCATGGGGGGCTGTCCTGTGCATCATGGGACGTTTAGCAGCATCCCTGATCTTTACACACCAAGTGCCAGTAGCAGCCATTCCCCAAGTTATGACAACCGAAAATGTCCCCAGACATTGAAGAATATGCTGGGAGTGGGGTTGGTATGCATGTGTGTGCAAAATCACCCCCATTGAGATCACTAAATCTAAAACATCTAAACTGGTTTAGATTTCATGTTAATACATGAATCATTGTATAATGGGAAAATAGAAAAATATTAAGATAAAAATAAAAATCAAGTTCTCTAACTTAATATTTAGATAAAATAATTATTTACCAGTCCAGTTATATATTTATTTGTCAAAATTATAAACTCAGTTATTGTACCTCCCCTTGCATAGCCCATGTGGCCAGGCGTGTAGAATAGTACAAGAGAGGACATCTATTTGTCGTTGGGTAGAAGACCAGGCTGAGAAAAGTGTGCCCTCAAACACTGTAGCTCTTTATGGACAAGACAGTGCATTTTGCCAAGACTTGAGAAAAGGAAAAGTGAAAGCCAGTGAATAGAAGCATAACTTTAAAAAAAAAGGTATTTAAATTTAATTCCCCCAAGAACTCATCAGTACATACTCATTAAAATGCAGGCAACACAAGTGTTGAAAACCACATGTCTACCTTGAGTCTTTTTTTCTCAGGGATTCACTCTATGTGATTGATTTTGTCTAGGTCCTATGAATATATCTACACACTATATTAGTATGTAGAGAAATACATAAAACAAAAGTATGTTTTGTCTTGTGTTTAACATAATTTTTAAAATTATTAAATGTAGTATTCATCTACCTTGCTTTTTTTCCCTCAACAGAGCCTCAGGGAGCTTTCCCTATTTATACACACGGTTTTACCTCCTTTTTCATTGCTACATAGCATTTCAGAGAATAGATGTGCCATAGTTCATTGGACCAGTCCCCAGTTAGTGGACCATCACGTTGCTTATAGTTTTTAGTGTTATTTTAGTATTATGACAGTGAATATTCTCAGGCCTTCCTTTCTGTAGACATGTATAAATACTCCTCCAAGGTATTTATTTATTAGACATGTAGTTGCTAAAGAGTTTGCACTTTTGAATTTTTATATTACCATGTTGCTTTTTCCTGAAGCCATTTACCAATTTCATATAGACTCCCATAGTGCATATGTAGCCAACACTAGATGTATCAATCTTTTTAATTTTGGTCAGCCTGACAGATGAACATTGACTCATTTTCACACAGTCTGCTGAACAGTGACCCGGTCAATCACTGATATGGTTTCTAGGAAAACAGTGCGTTGTAAAATAACATTTCCTGAACTGAGGATATGACATAATGAATTTAGATTAACACTGTACTCAGTGAGCATTTACTGATTTTTCCCTGTCTTAAGAAGTCAAATGAGTGGCAGATATTGACTCTTCTTCTACAGAACTAGTATTTACAAACAGAATAAATTGCTATCCCTGTCCTGTTCTTTTTTATGGGAATGGAAGGCAGGCCTTTGAACGCATGATTGACCATTTCTAGAGAGTTTCCTTCTCTACCTCTGGCAAATTAAGTTAAACTAAGGAGGGCAAATAAATGCATGATTTAACTTTGTAATTAGAGATCTCAATCAGTGCTTAGGACACACTGCAGTGGACATTAAAATGAGCTAGGTCACCTCACACAGATGTGTACACATGCTACATTTAGTTTTAAAGCACTGTGGATCATTGGACAATAGTGGCTGCCATGAACTGAAGCCTGGGATGGGAATGTGGGTTCCAACAGTGTCTCAGACCCAGGTGAAGGCAGTGCTCATTCAGAGCATTGTCTGTGGATCATGCAACCTGCACTTGCAGATGAGGCACCCTGCTGATTTCTTGAGAGTGAGTATGAGCCTGCCTCTGGACTCAGTCAGGAGCTGCCTGTGTGATCACACAGTGCTCTCTGCTCTGGGGGCAGCTTGGGAGAACAGTGGTTTGGCTGTGCGTTGAGCAGCTTCATTTTGAAGTGATACATAGGTGAAGATGCTCCCTTCGGGTCACTTTTGTTGCTGATGCTATTTTAACTACTATCTCATTTTGGCATCTTCTCCCACTGTCCGGTGTTTCTGAATTTTTTTTCCCAGTCCTGAGCATGTGTGTAACTGGTGCTCTTGCTCGTCATGCGTGTGCCATCCCGGGAAGCTGACTCAGGTCTTCCACCTGTTCAGGTTTCCCCATATCTTCATCACCTGGACTGACAGATGGCATAGTTCTGAGCAGAGTGCTTCACCCAGAGGGGGCTCCCAATAATTGTATTTATCACTGCATTTCCTTAATTCTGAGATGCAATTTTTTCACAGTTACAGTGTTTCCAAAATTGGAGTATATCTTGCAATTTTTATGTACATTTAACAGCATTTTCTCAAAAAGTTGTTATCACTAAAATTAATAGTATCATAGAATTGAGGAGACAGTATTGTTGATAATGAGCTGATGGGATCCCTGGGTGGCTTAGCAGTTTAGTGCCTGCCTTTGGCCCAGAGCATGATCCTGGAGTCCCGGAATAAAGTCCCGCATCAGGCTCCCTGCATGGAGCCTGCTTCTCCCTCTGCCTATGTCTCTGCTTCTCTCTATGTCTCTCGTGAATAAATAAATAAAATCTTTTAAAAAAAGATAATAAGCTGATTTTAATATGTATGTTTCTTTGCACATTAAACTTTTTTCATTTAATGGATTGGGCTCTAAGTTAGTAGGAATCATTAAGTATGTAGAATTACAGATTCCTTTTGTTTTTCTCATTCACCTTAGTATTCCCAGACATGTATTCTGAAATTCTCTCTCTGATAACTCAGCCAGATCTGATGTATGAACCTGAGCAATAGTCATCCACTAACCAACAGATCGCTCCTGTTTCCAGAACTTAGGTTGCACTGTGACTCAAGAATAATTACAGGCCAATTTCACTCTTTGTCTCATTGCAGAGCAAAAATATTTATTAGTCTGTCTTCATTCCAAATACTGAAATACTTCTTATAAAGAGATCTTTATTAGCAGGGGTTCAGGGGAAAAAAGTATTTTAAAAATTATTTCTATTTTAGGGAGACTATGGTATAACAAAGCAATTGCTTTGAAAACTTTCAAAGAGAAGCCTGTTACAGAGGTTAATATTAGATCTCTTTTCGTTCACTGATATGATTCTGTTATACTGTTAGAGCATGCCCCATATTTATCTAAATGCCTCTACAGTTAAATTAGTTTTAAAACATTGTAAAGGCAGTTTTAAAATCAATTCTTATTTTAATGTAAGCAATGCATGAGCGTGGTTGAAAAAACCACTTCTGAATGGACAGAAGCTTCAGTCCCACACTGAGTCCTGTCCCTTCCATGCTATCCATTATGGGGGCTATTGTTCAGTGGTGAGCCATGGAGGATTCTGTGTCTGCACCTCCTTGCTTGTTTGTACATCTTTACATTGTATCCGCAGTTAACAATTGCCATGATTTTTGTTTGCCTCTATTTTTAAATGCTTTTTTTTGCTGTTCTGTTCCTAAATGTTCCAGGACTTCTGTTAATGTGTTTATAAATAAAACGTTTCAAGTGTCCAAACTCATTCACAAGAAAAGAAAGAAAGAAAGAAGAAAGAAAGAAAGAAAGAAAGAAAGAAAGAAAGAAAGAAAGAAAAAAAAGAACTCTCTTAAAAATCTTCCAACTTTTCTTCCAGCTTTATCTGTGTGGAGTATTTATGTAGTTGTGTTATAGTGAATATGTAAATTTAAAAAGTTGATGTTTTCACTATTATTTCATAAGTAATTTTTCATGTGCTGCTTAGCTATCTCAATTTTTACTTTTAAAATAGTGCATAATATTCTGTGGTATGGCTGATGTGCAGTAAGCTAAACCTGTTTCACTTGTTTGGGAATATTTAGGTTGTTTTTAGTTACTATTAAATAACTTTGTTCTATTTCTTTTTATATCTTGATTTTTTTTCCTACTTAGGTTAAATTTCTGGGGATGAGCTTACCTAATGAAAGAATGTGACTTTTTTATGCAAAATGCAGTATTTGAGTTTTTTGTAGTACAAAAAGGGCTATATAGTCTTTCCCTGAAGCAGGTAGGGTTTTCTCAGCCTGAAGGGGAAAAAAATAGAAAAGCTAAATGTCCTCAAATCATCTGTCAGGTATCAGACTCTCTTCCTTCAGAAGATCTTGGATTTAGGAAAAGATACGACCTCTCCAATGTTGGAGTTTAAATCTCGAATCTCTGTATAACATTTACTTTGTTTTCTCTTTCAGAATATCCCAGACCCCAGCCGCCTTCCCTTGGTGGCATCCTGGAAGACCTATCCTCTGTTCTTTGGCACAGCCATTTTTGCATTTGAAGGCATTGGGATGGTAAGAGTTTCACTGTGATCATCTGTTGTCCTTGGTGTCCTTGAGGTCTGCTTTATGGAAGGCTGAGGAAATGCTATTAGAAAATATCTTCTGAAACTTATTGGCCAGCTAATGGACAGCATTTCAGGGATCTCACTGGAGTTTCCCAGCTCTAGCTTGTGAAAATAAATTGAATGTGATTTGGGAATGTTTACATTCAACCCCCTCTGTTACACATTCATTGTTTACTTCTGAGAGGTAAACTTAATGATTAGTAGTTGCTAGGATTAAATATGTGTGAATTGCTTCACGTAGTCCCTGACACATAGTGTGCATTAAATAATTTTTTATTTTTAGTAATAATAGTATTGACTTATTATTAAATCAATAAACACACAAATCATCTCTCTGCCTTGGAACACTGGAGTGTTGTATTTTTGTATGTGTAGATAACCTTCACCTTCACTCCTGGCTTAGCTTCCCCCATCATTACTGTGATTTCACCCAATTCTTCCCTTTAAGGAGAGGAATCTGCCACTCAGTTGTACCTAATTTGATTTTTACTTATATTTTTCATAATAAAAGTCTGGAGTTATTCTTTGAAAAAAATTATTAGTACTGCTGGCCAAGAGCGTAGGGAAAGGGAAGACACTTCCTTTCATGGATTATCTTTTTATCCCCTTTTGCTTTGTCTATCACTTTATACACTTCTGAGAAAACCTAGAAGCTGGACAGATTTTTTTTGTGACAATACTTAGAAATTGGCCCAGTGGTATTGAGGAATGGGTTAGGGCTCTAACCTCACAGGGGAGGCTCTCTAAGGGATCAGTGTGTAAGCTGTTGACCTGAGGTTCTGCACCTTTCCCTTTGCTCTTTCTTGGGGCTGCTCAGTGCGCGGGAAGAGTGTCTCTCCTTGACTCACAAACAAAAATGTTTCCCTGCTGTTGGGGCCGCAGCATGAAATGGCCCATATTGCAGCAGTGAGAAAGAGGCTGCAAGTATGTGGGACTGGAAAGAAAAGATTGAGTTAAATGTGGGAAGCTGCCTGGAGACCCTGGGTTCTTGAGTAACATTGTACTGAATTTATCACTTTTCCTCAACAGTGCAATGCAGGAGATGCTCTTTGCTTCATTTCAATAGCCCAGGTTTGGCTGTGGACTCATTCTCTAATCATTATCTGTTACTTCAAGATTTCTCTGTGCTTTCTATTTTTACAAGGGAGGGAACACTGCTGTTCTAACACTTAGTGTGGACTTGAGGGCTGTTGAGTGCATCCAGGCGAAGGGCCCCTGCTCATTGTCATTGTACTTCCTCTGTGTTTGTGCCACTGGCCCAGGCCTGGCAGACATGGAGGAGATGGGCTGCTTGCCCCCTGGCTCTCTAGACTCTCCATAAAAGGTAATGGAAGGAAAGCATAGAAGCTGTTTCTAGTTGGATGCGGATCAACAAGCTTGAGCCCCCTGAGCTGGTGGGGGAGGGGGTGCGGTGCTTAGGCCCTGGCAGGAAATAGGGAGCCATGGCATCCCTCACAGCTCTGGACCTGTAGCAGGCCCGTGGCATCTGCCAGGGTATGTCTGGCACAGACCCACTCTGCCTCATGGCTGCAGGTATTCAAGGAAAAGGAGTGTCATGACAAGATCAGAGATGCTTTGCTCATTATGGGATGGCTAGACATTGCTCTGCATTGCTTTTCCTTGTCAGCCGTGCCAAATGTAGTTGATAACAGATTGTGCAGCTTATCAACAATACCTTCCATTTTCCCTGTTCCTTAAATGAACCAGTCTTCAAAAGGGCCTTTGCTTTGCTTTGGAATGTCCCCTCCTGTGAGGGAGAGGGTGGCAAGATCAGTGGTTTGGAATAGGAATCTGGAAAGTGGGTTTTATTGTACTTTTGCCAACTTGAATCTCCCTATGGTCTACCTCGTGACGCCCCTAGCACTTCTATTTCTCTAACTCAGAGATTTAACATGTCATTGCTGGCACCTGCTCTTTTGGAGGTAATGAAACAATTTCTGGAAACTAGAGTGGCAGTTTTCCCTGACCTACATTTTGTATTCTTTGAGCCGGTTAGCAGAGCTGTGATCTCAGACAAGGTCTGTTCCCCTTTGATGCAGCTGCCATGTGGCTGTGCCTGGAGCAGAGAGCACCCCCAGCCCATGGGGATCCTGGAGCAGGAGGCAGAGCTCTGGCCTGCCTTCTCCTTTCAGGATTTCTCTGCTTCCACGGCAGGCTCTTGTGTCTTCTTCAGCTCTAAGGAAATAACCTGCCTTTGTTTATTTGTCTAGTAAAAGATAGATGTGCTTTTGGGGAAATCCTGGGGATAAAGCAGTTACTTTTTCTGAAAATATTACAATTTATTTTGGCCTTAATGTTGCTTTTTCCTGTGTTTTCTCTTTTCTCTTGCTATTCTCCTAGGTTCTGCCCCTTGAAAACAAAATGAAGGATCCCCAGAAATTTCCGCTCATCCTATACATGGGAATGACCATCATCACTGCCCTCTACATCAGTCTGGGGTGTCTGGGGTACCTGCAATTTGGAGCTAATATCCAAGGGAGCATAACCCTCAACCTGCCCAATTGCTGGTATGTGGGGGAGGATGGAAGCCAGGGAGCACTGGATGTTTGGGGGTTTTTTTTACATTAATGGGTGAGAATGTGGATTTTCCTCCTTCTTATCCCTTAAATCAGCTCACTTCACTTTAGCCTACTGCTGCAAGCCTGACCCCTGCCCTAGGCCAGCACCATCCTTCCTTGGCCACCTACTGAGCCTTTTGACTCATACACCTACCTCAGTCTTACTTCTCCAGACCTGTTCTCCCATGACTTGTACGAGCCATCTCAGACTCAAGTCAGTCGTCCATTCCCTTGTTGAGAGTCCTGAGGGGCTTCCCTTTGCTCCTCTGATAAAGGCAAAACCTCTAAGGTGCCTGTTAGTCCCACTTCGGCTCTAGCCCTTCCTGTACCTCATTCCTACTTGGCTAGGAAAACTTAGTCTAGGAGTCACTCTTTTTGAGAAACTTTCTCTGCTGTCTCACCCACAACTTCCCTTCTAGGTTAGATGCCCCTTCCCTCTGCTCTTGTGGGACCCCATTCGGACCCTAGCCTAATTCTTATTTCATAGTGCTGTAATTGTCCATTTACCCAAAGTGTGATCTCTCTATATGGTGTGCTCTGGGAGGGCAGGGCTCCATTGCACCCCAGCACCCGGCACCATGTCTGGCACATGTTCATCACCCAGGGGATGACTTTTGAATGAAAAGGAGGACTAAATGCAGGAACTGTGAGCATCTTAGGAATGAGGTGTTCTCAGGGAGCACCTGATACATAGAGGATAGAGGCGGTCTGCCATCTCCAGCCCTGGCCTTGGGCATGTCACAGTTGCTCACTGCCTCAGCTCCCACTTCTGGGAACCAGGAGTAGTCATTTCTTCCTGCCAGGATTGTCAGGAAAACCAAATGCTATGCATGAGAAAGCACTTTGTAATACTATCCTGGTGTGATCAGAAGGAGGACCCTGCCCTGAGCTTTCTTCTTTGTTTGGAGGAGGAAGTCCTGTGGAGGTGTATACCAAATGGATTGATTGATCAGGTGGCTGAAATGCCATTCTACCCTGGAAATCTGAGCCTTGAAGGGCCAAGTATCCCATCGGTTCCCCTTAAACATTCCAAAAACACAGGGAGAGAGGAGGGCGAATCAGCGAAGTTCCCAGCTTCTTCTGTGCCTCTCCCGTAGCAGTCATTGGCCTGATGTGCAAGCCCCTGGCTGAAGGCTTGTGGAGAGCCCTTCCGTATCTCACCTTGCTTAGATCGTGGTTACTGTATTGCAGGGCAACACTGAGATACACTGAAATGCTAACTAAAAAGGTACCTGTCAGGGGCGCCTGGGTAGCTCAGTTGGTTAAATATTTGCCTTTGTCTCATGTCATGATCTCAGCATCCTGGGATTAAGCCCTGCATCAGGCTCCCTGCTCAACGGGAACTCTGCTTCTCCCTCTTCCTCTGCCCCTCCCCTCCACTTGTGTGTGTCCTCTCTCTCTGTCTCTGTCTCTCTCTGTGTCCTCTCTCTCTGTCTCTGTCTCTGTGTGTGTGTCTCTCTCTCACACACACACACAAACACCCACACATTCTCTTTCTAAATAAATAAATAAATAAATAAGACATTTAAAAAAAAAATAAAAGGTAGCTGTCACAGGGTGTGTCTGAAAGCAACTGTTCTGTTTTGAAGATTAGAATTTCATTGTGGAGGGCAGCTGAGCAGACACTGAGAAGCCTGTTGAGTGCCCTGGGGATCAGTAGGACCTTTTGGGCTGGCCTAGTTGACCTGTCTGTGCATGTTTTCAGAGCTCCAATCAGTGAGGCATTGTGCAAGGACAGGTGGAGAAAATGGAGAAAAGCATTGATTCAGCAGTGCCATCAAGTGTTTAGCACAAGACCCCCTAACCAGCACAAGGTCTGGGGGGGTCTGGGCACAAGGTCTGTGGGGTGGCCAGCCAAGTGGTAGCCTTGCAATGGGCTATTGTTTTCAGAAAGTCTTTCTCTTTCTCCCTGATGCCTGCTTTTAAATTTCTGAATGTTCTTATCCTTTCAAGAGCCAGGTGGTACCTTGGCATAACTAAAGATAAATATATCAGCAGGAACAGAAGCAGCCCGTGTAATCCAAAGCCATAGATAAGCACCTGTCTTCTTTCCTCTGACACTCCAATCCCAGCTACTCTAATCTTTCCATCTCCATTTGGGTGCAATTTATTTAGCCATCCCTGCAGGTGACTATACTGCTTCCAGACTGCCCAGCACTCCAGAAGGCTTTGGTGTTTTACTGAGTTTAATTATAGAGCCACCAGCTGATTTTTCCAAAGCGGTTTTATTATCTGTTCTTGGAGCAAGTAAGACCTTTTGTCAAACTCAGTCTCTCCCAGGGTGTTCTCCTGTTTATAGCATAAGAGCATCTTCTAGGTATTAAGTTCAACCACAAAGAAATTCAGTGCACATCATATACAATATAATTACCACTTTTAAATAGATTTCCAACAAGATGGGAGAGGTCCATGTATCTTGCCGTAATGCATGAGGGTCTTGTTTGAATTAGAACATCGGTAAGAGACAGGGTAGCCTTCCCTTTAATGATTGTGTCAGTTCCGTGAGTACTTAGGGATGAGACTTGTTTTATACTCTGCACAGTCCCAGGCATGAGATAAGATAGAGTTAGTGGATGGTGACTTAATGGTCTCCCTGAGAAGCCACATATGAAACACTGGTAGAGAGATGGCCACAGTGGGGTGGAAAGATGGGTTTTGCTCCTGCTTCTTGCCTGTGTGGTCACTATCTGATTCTAAGGAACACTGAATTGGAGGGGAAGAATATAAGAAGGCCTGTTATATCTTAGTTGTTTTAATTTTCAAAAGAATATATGTCCTGGGCAAAGATTCCAGATGTTCAAGGTGTATATAGAATATGTTTGTTTCCATTTCCCTCTCCCAAGTCTCCAACGTTACAGTTTCCCATTTCAGAGGCAATCACATTTCTTGTATTTCCCTTTTGGAAATGTTTAGATGTAAGAATGCCATCTTGTACGTGTGTGTGAGGGGGAGTGTTTTTTTTTTCTTTTTTGGGACAATTTGTAGCACACTGTAGGCACTATTCCACTTCATGGGCTTCTCACTTAATAGTGTATCCCAGAGCTAGTTCCCTATCAGCACCTGTAGTTCTCCCTCATACTTTTGAACAGCTGTGTGGGACACCATTGATTTATTTAACTAGTTCCTCACTGATTAACATTTAAACTGTTTTCAGTCTTTCATACTTAAAATATGCTGCAGTGACATTTTGAATGTAAATTTTTTGTGCACACCTGCAAGTATATCTGCAGGATAAATCCCTAGACATGAAGCTGCTCGGTCCAAGGGACACATGTGTTTGTGACTTGGAGAGATATGGCCACATCACAGTGAGACCCTTAGCCCTCTCACTGCTCATGCACGTGGAAGCAGAGCAGGCTTTTGACCCTGTCTTGTCTCTCTCTTCAGGCTGTACCAGTCAGTCAAGCTGCTGTACTCCATCGGCATCTTCTTCACGTACGCCCTCCAGTTCTATGTCCCAGCTGAGATTATCATCCCCTTCTTCGTGTCCCGTGTGCCCGAGCACTGGGAGCTGGTGGTAGACCTGTTCGTGCGCACCGTGCTGGTCTGCCTGACGTGTGAGTAGAAGACAAGATGATTGCTTTGTTTGTTTCTTTTCCCAAAGGGCACCCAGTCCCCAGGGCTTTCTTGAGAGCCTGTTGGAGTGAAACAGTTGTCATGTGTGAGCAGAAAACTTGGCCTGCAGTCTCAGATGCAGAGTTGAAGCCTGGCCAGGTGGTGAAGTGAATTGATTATATATGTGCTCTCAGGAACATGGAAATGAGAAAAGTAGTTTATTTGTAGAGATGGCATAAAATGTTACGGTGATGGGCATAATTCATAGTAAAGATGTAAAATTTCTATCCCATGTCCTTGGGATAATATAAGGTAAGAGTCTAAAGAGAGCCATTTAACTCCTATGCATATGAGTGCGAGTTACTTTGATAGCGGGTGCATGCTTATTTGTGTTTTCACAGTGTGAAATTTTCCAGTGTGACAATCTATTCCTTAGATTTCATTTTGAGCCTACATGATACTATACTAGACCTTTACTAAATGCATTTCTTAGAAAATCTGTATGGATTAATCTAGATGTTTGATTTTTTACTTTGTCTTTTATTCCTCCTCCCTGACCACATCCCCAGGAGTGTGAGTTAGGAGACAAGATGTAGTAATATTTGCTGTTGGTTGAAACAAGTATAAATTTTAAAATAAAAATAAATTTTTCTTTTCATCTTTTCTTTGGTAGCTTCTGTGAGTTGATAGAGAACCCCTAAATAAATTGGTCTATAATATCTAATTTAAATTTCTAGAAGATTTGCAACTTCTTTCCAGATCGAACTCCTTGAATCTAGCTTCACTTTCTAGCTATGTTTGAATTTTTATTTAATTTTTTTAATTGTACTGTTTTGGGAAAAGAAATGTCCTGGTTTTATTATATTGAGACTTCCCTGGTAGCTTCTTAAATTATCCAGTCCAAGCCTCTGTCTTTGGAGTAAAGATAGGTCTATATAATTTTTAAATTGAACCAGAATGGAGTCTTTTAGAGATGAATGATGTGAAAGTTGTCTAGCATTTGGTCATAGTCTGGAAAATCAGAAATGACTTGTGAGTTGACTGATAGGAAGAGAAGGGAAGTAGAGGTTAGACATGGGGAATCAACTAGTGCCTATTCCAGGATGGACCTCCTCAGGGAGTAACCTAGTGCCTATCCCAGAGTAAACCTCTTCAACGGGACAGACTAGTACCTATCTCAAAATAGTCTTCTCAGTAGAAGTGAAATCACTTACCTCAGAATGGACTTCCTCAAGGGAACAGACTAATGGTCCTTTTCCAAAAATAGCCTAGTGCTTTTCCCAGAATAGACCTCCTCAGGGAACTGCCTAGTGCCTATCTCAGAATGGACCTCTTCAAGGGGATAGACTGGTGGCTATACTAGATAGGACCCTCTTAAGGGAACTGAATAGTGCCTACCCCAGAATACATCTCTTCAAAGAACAAACTGGTGCCCATCCCAGAATGAACTTCCTTGAGAGAATACCTGTCCTAGAAGAGATTTCTTCAAGCTACCTGCAGTTCTCTTTCTCATTGTTCTTCAAAGTTGTGGGTTAAAGCTCAGTGTCATGGATCTTTGTGTAGAAGGGACATCCTAGAGCTAAGGAACCGAATGCCGTCTCAGGACCTTTGGATTTAATGTTGGGCAGCATTCTATCTGTTTATTATAGGATAGGCTTGGATAGGACCCAGGCAGAGGGTGGACTGCTTGAATTTGCTGACTCCAACAAATTGATGGCAACCAAGAATCTCACTTCTTACATGTAGCCTTTAGACCTTCTGGCCCTATCTAGTCCAGCCTATAGAAGAAGCCCACTTAGCTGCTAATCCAGTGCCTGGAGCTATCTATAGGCCACTGCTACCCCAGAGCAACTGAGAAGGAAAGAATATAATGTATCTTACTTTTCCAGTAATTTGCCTTAATATGTGCTGAGGTACTCTGGATTTTGCTCCTATCTTCTGCCTCCAACTCTCGATGCTTTGACTCAGATGTATATGTTTCTTTGTGGATGGATCATCTCTAAGTGTGGAAGAAACAGCTTTCATGTGTATAGTGTTTATGATAGCTTTCATTGCTCTCATTCTGGAATCCAAAGGGCACTGAAAGAAAGGGTGGGGATAGTTCAGATAATTGGCTTTTTTCACAGTGGTTCCTCTAGAAAAGGTAGGTCTGTCTAGGTAACATATGCTCTAACTGCTTAGATACCAATTTCTTCCTGCCTGAAGAGCTGGGACAGCGATGCTGGGCCTGATTTCTCTCCTGGCCCCATTTTCTTCTCAAGCCTGGCTTAGCCTCCGGTAGCATATGTCTTGCTTCCTGCCAAGTTTCTTTCCACTGTGCCCCACAGGAGCCAGCAGTCTCTGATTCACAGACCTCATGCTATCCTTAGATGTCTCTTGATTTTTGTTTTGCTTCTCCTGACTCTGTCTGAGGGTTTCATCTCTCTTATAGAGCGTGATGCTCAAAGGATATAAGCTGTTTTTGATCTTTAAACACACTCAGTTATTTTCCCCTTCTGTGATCTATTGTGACTTAGCATTGCATGGTCAGCCTGTTAAATGATGCAGCCTCTTCATCTCTGAGCACTCGGGCTTCTCTTACCTTCCCCGGAGACTTTGAAGTGATTGTGGGATTGAGTAGAGGCATTTCACTGTAGCACCAACTTAAATGTATTTATGTGAGTTCATTTTGTTTTTATTTTTTTCTGTACTTTCAGATCTTTTTTACCTAAAGTTAATTGGCATATGATTTTAGAACTTTGCTAGAACTGATTGTTTTCAATTATACCCATAAATTTTAACAGCAGTTTGTTTTATTGCTATTTATGGTGTATTCTTGTCCTTTTCCCCAACTTTTCCTCCCCTTCCTCACTCTCCACTCCCAACGGGGAGCAGAGGAATTTGGTCCAGACTCATTTTTTCTTTCCATTTGTAATTCACCTTTCTCACCACTCTCCCCCATTCCCCAAAGACTGCTGTCTACTTTTTGGTGCTTAATTTTAGACTGTTGGAGAAGAGAGGTAGGGGGAATACATGTGTTAGGGAATGGTGCTCATTTTGTTGTGATTGCATATGGAATGGTATTTATTTCCAGGCCATATGTTTGCATTGCAGACTTAGCAGGTCACCTGTGTGCACAGTCTGTGTAGGAGGAGAGGCTAGAAGAGGCTGGCTCCAGAGGGAGCACAGAGGTATAGAAAAAGTAGTTTTTTGGAGGTTCACGAGGCATTCCACCTGTCCTTCAGTGGTTTGTACTAACTCTCTGTGGCATTTGCCACATGAAGCATCTTACTTTGCTGAAGTAAACATTTCTAAAATGTATTGTTGAAGATGGAAAACCATAAAACCGTATTAAAAAGGTCTGTTTGGACTGGAATACACAGCTGTAGAACATTCCAAGCAGCCAGACCCTATCGAACATAAAGCTTCCAGGTCCAAACAGAGTGGCTCCTCAGAACCTTTGGGCCTTTCACACTTCTCTATCCTGCAGCTACAGAGACATGCTGGGTATCTGATTGTTAAGGTTTCTCTCAAGTCTGTGATTCTGTGATTCTGCACATCTGCTTTGAGCCTGATTTTAAATTTCTACCAAAATATTGCTCAAAAAAAAAGTTAATGTAAAAACATTTTAAGAGTGTCTAGATCTGGGGTTACTTGAAGAAATTCTGAATATCCCACGGACTTAACAAAGTGACTTTTTTTTGCATTTTATCTTTGGTGTTAATCATCATGGGTGCATTTTTAAAATAGTTGTCATCATAGTATGCATAGAACTTTGTCTTTTGCTTTATATTTTATATCATGAATATGCATATCCTTCATAAATATTTTCATGATAACATGATATTCCAGTATATTGGTATGTCATATCTACTAAACTCTCTTTTAGTGTTGGACATGTAGGTGGTTTTCCTTGTTTTTGTGCTTTTAATTTATACTCCCATTACATATATTGTGTTCAAGACTGTTATTAATTTTAAAGGTAGATTTCTAGGCGTTTTAGAGTAACATAGGTAGGCTTCACCAGCATCAATCATGATGAAATAGCAAAAAGAGCTTCCGGACACAGGGCTATTGGTGTCCAACATATTTCTGGAAGTGTGTGTTTGTTCTCTTAAGTGCTTTTTCTTCTGGCGCATCAATCAGCTTTTCTGTTGCTGGTTTAAAGCCACAGGCTCTAGAATCCCAGTCAGTTCCTTCTCTGAACGTTGCCTTGTGTTGCTTCAGCAGTTTAAAGATCCTATTTTTAGTATCCCTTAACCCAAAGGGAAGATGTTTTGTAATACCATTGGAGCCCTCTTGACTAATCACGTGGGCTAGTAGGGTTGTCCTCAGCCCCCATTGCTGTGCATGCCACAGCCAGGCTGCTGCAGAAGGCAGTGGACTTGCCAGTGAGGAGCGTGCTGTCCTCCTCTTTCTATGGGCTGTTCTTGTTGGGAAGCAGGGAGAGAGTAAGGGCAGGATATTCCTGGTTGGCTGCTTCCTGAGGTCTCTTTCTTCTTGAGTTTCTTTTTCTAGAGGGCTCTAACTCAGAGTAAAGACACCATGCTAGAAGAGGGTTTATTTGCTCCCACATTTTTCCTAAATATCTGATTCCCATCTTTGGAATTAGCTAAAACTAGTTTGCTACATTTTGTGTAGGGGCAAAACAGGTACCCCTGCTATTGAGCCCTTGGGCTATTTGGGCTAATTTGGTTGGGTCTTTTTGTCTTCCTCTTCCGGCAGCATATTAGTGGGAGGCTTACAATTCTTGCCTTCTCCCCTCACCCCTCATTATCTTTCTCCAGTGTCAAGCTTCATTTGAGGTTCAGTTGTGGTGTCTGGTCCTGCCAGAACAGGAAGAGGGCCTTCCCTTTGCAGCCCCATGATCCTGACTTTAAGAGAAATGTTTTGCCACTTTTAAAAATCTCTATTAAAGATATTTTTGTTAAGCAAGCTTATCTTGTATATTCTTTGTAGTAAAAATAAGAACAAATTTTTAGATTGCTTTTAAAATGTCATGATGAAGTGGAACATCTCTGTCCAATCTGAGAAAAGATTGCAATCACACAAGCTTCTGTTGCTGTTTCCTCTTAATTCTTATCAGAGAGTTGAGCACATCTGATCTCACTTAAGTCGTATCATTAAGTACCATATGTCCTTCAGGTTAATGTGAGGGAGGGAGGGGGGGATGGCAGACTCAATGCTGGGAGGGCCAGACAGGTCATCCGATGTCTCTCTCCTCGGGCTCATTGTCTCTGAGAAATGCCTCCCTTCTCTTGAGTGGGCTGGAGCATCCATGGAGACCAGGGGCTGGCACTGGAAGAAAAACTCATACTCCCTGTAATGGCACAAAACCAGGCAGGCTGGAGGCTGTGTTTTTGGCACGACCATGTGTTCTAGGAGAGGAACCCCATTGCTTTGCTGTGCCACCATTAAGCTGTACATGGTACTTCCCAGTTGACAGTGAGCTGAGGGACATCTCCCAGAACACATTGCTAAGTGACTTAACCTGCATTGTATAGTTCCTTAGTGTTTCAGAGCTGAGTGAGACTTCAGTGACCATGCAGTGTTAATACAGTTGCCTGACCTCATGGGTGACTGAGCTGAGGCTCTGCATGGTGAGCTTATTTGTGCTAGGACTGGTGATTGTATTAGCTTACATTTATGAAGCATTTATTGTGCACTCAGTGCTCTAAGTTCTTTATGTGAATGGTTTCATGTGACCGTCACTATTCAGTGGCAGGTTAAGTAGCTGGTTGGCTAGTGATGGAGCTGGTATTAGAGCTCAGGTTCTGAGTCCATAACCTATACTCTTTACCATGTTCCTGTACCAGCTTCTCTCAGGGCTCAGTTCTGATTGCTGCCCCAGTGCTGTTGCCAGCTACTCACTTGTATTGGAACTAAGGGAGCCATCACTGAGGTTGACATTAGGCAGATGTAGACCCAGACCTCAGAGAGGGCAGGTGTCCTTTTCTGGGTCACACAGCAGATCAACTCTTATTGAGCATTTGGTTGTCCACGATGAGAATGCCATTGTGTCATCAGCCTACAATTTATTTTCAACTTTCCTCCAGATTCAACCCCGAAGATCTGAGGGGCATCACCAACTGTATTTAGAAACAGCTAAGGGCTGAAACAGACTATTTTTAACTTGGAGGGCAAATTAAAAGCCTACATTTTTTGTGGACTCTCTGAAGGCCTCAGAACAGTGAAGGTGTTAGTGGATAATTGTCATTATGGCCGGACACTAGAATGGGGAAAGAGGAAGGGATTGCCTGCCGCAGGGCTGTAAAACCATGGCAGAGGCAGATCTGAGACCCAATATCCTTGTATTCCCTTTTGTCATCAGGCTTCAAAACCCTTGTCTTACTTCTTTACAAAGCTGAGAGAGGTCAGGGCTGATTGTATACCAATTCTCTGCTAAACTATTGCAACGTTTTCCTACAAAAATTAACCCAGGGGGGCACCTGGGTGGCTCAGTGCTTGAGTGTCTGCCTTTGGCTCGGGGTGTGATCCTGGGATCTGGGATCGAGTCCCACGTTGGGCTCCCTGCATGGAGCCTGCTTCTCTCTCTGCCTGTCTCTGCTTCTCTCTGTGTGTGTCTCTCATGAATAAAAAATAAAATCTTAAAAAAAAAAAAGTTAACCCAGCATCTGACTCTGCAGTTCTTGACAGACAGGATCTTTCTGCTGATGAGCCAGCTCCTCTGTTCTCCCTCCTGCAGGTATCATTCTGCATTTTTAATTGTCCGCTCTGTGATGTGACTGTACCAGGGACTTGAGGTCCTGGAGTCTAGTCTCAACTCTGTCACTTTCTATAATTTAACCTCTTTGGGGACAATAGTAATAATGTTGCCAAGTTATATTCCCATAGACCCAAGGCAGATTCAGCCCATGATTGGCTGCCTCACAGTGCTGTCTACCAGACACTAAAGGTTCTGCCTTCATGGGAGTGTTCTGGATCTGTGCTGTGCAGGACGGTAGCCTTTAGGCACCGGTGACTGTTAAATCCTTGAAATGTGGCCAGTGTGAATGAGGAACTGAATTCATTTAAGTTGATACATTTTCAGGGTAAATGTGAGACAAGGAGGCATGACCCTTCTCTGCCCTGGTGAGTCTTGGTCCCATGTGCCTCTCCTCTTATTGCAACGGAGTGCTATTCCAGCTCAAAAGCAAGCGCTTCTCATAAAACCTGGCTTCTAAATGCAACCCAGCCCTTGTGCTCAGAGAAGCAGTGATCAATGCGGACAGTCCATCAGAGGAGGAGAATTGACCTGAGGATAAAACTGGCTGCCTTAGACTGAGATGTTCTGGCAATCTCACCACTGTGGTGCCTTCCTCAGAACGAGTTGGCTAAATTGCTCTATGAAATGAGGTTGGAGCAAAGGAACTGAAGCCCCCATATAAGATGTAACTGGTGGGAATCAGCAAGGTCAGGATGTGCTAAGGATCTCCAGTTGGAGCCTGCGGGGGGGAAGACAATTCATCAAAATACATTTGATTACTACTGAGTTATTAGTGCACTTTTCTTGGGCAACAGTATATATACTAGCAATGATTATATGAGCTATATTATGAGCCTGTTGTATGTCAGGCCTTTTGTTAAGTGCCTGGGTCAGCTCATTTCATCATCATGATATCTCTGTGACACAGGAGCCATTTGTATCCTCATCTTGCCAACGAGAAAACCGGTGAACAGAAAGCAGCTATATAACTTCCCCCAGTGTCACTCAGAGAGAGCCAGGATTTAAACACAAGAGCCTAATTCCAGAGCCCATAATCCTCCATAAACTTGTGAAACATTGGCCTTCACTCCTCACCCCCAGTGGAAGGCTGAGTCAGATGGGAACAGCGGAATCAGTGGCCACCAAAGTAAGGGCAGTTAGTGAAGCCTCCTTCTCTTAGTTGGACAGCGAGGCAGTCATGGCTATATTGTGGAAGCTAGGCTTCCTAATGCAGTCTGCCATTCTTCTCCATCATTTCCACTTCCCTCATGTACACCTGCAGCTAAGTTTCAGGTGTGGGAGCCACTAGCTTGTCCTGGCGTAGGCATGCAGTCATTGTGTGGGGCCTGGCTTCTCAGGTCAGCCTATACACTGAATTGCTTCTCCCTGCCCTGTGGGGAAATGCTCTGTGAAATGGGGTTATAGTGATACCATTCAGAAGGACAGCTTCCCCCCCCCCATTTTGGTATTTGTCCATTAAGTAGAAATGTTAGTGTTGGAGGTACCCTCAGTGGTACAAAAATGACCACTCAAGTCCACCTCCCTTTCTGCTCTAGCCTATCTCCTCTGGTGGGGACCAGACTATCCTGGAATGTAATTTAGTTCCTTTGCTCCAGAAAGATAGAAGTCATGTTCTGTGGCAGGAAAAGCCAAAAGCCAGGTGATTTGGGTTCTAGTCTAGTTCTGCCAACCTTGCAGTGAGACCCAGGTTGTTCCATACCTATAGGCATTTGTTTTTTCATCTGTGGAATGAGAGATTGGACTGGATAATGTCTGGGTTTCTACAGAGCTCTCCATTCTAGAGGAAGAACATTTGCTAAATTTGCTCAGCAGTGAGGAGGTCTCTTCCAGCTCTGGGTAGTCTTGAACAGGTGTGTCCTCTTCTCCTACAGGCGTCTTGGCCATCCTCATCCCCCGCCTGGACCTGGTCATCTCTCTGGTGGGGTCTGTGAGCAGCAGCGCCCTGGCCCTCATCATCCCGCCCCTCCTGGAGATCACCACGTACTACTCGGAGGGCATGAGCCCCCTCACCATCGCCAAGGACGCCCTGATCAGCATCCTGGGCTTCGTGGGCTTTGTGGTGGGGACATATGAAGCCCTCTACGAGCTGATCCAGCCAAGCAATGCTCCCATCTTCATCAACTCCACCAGTGCCTTTGTATAGCAATCTGGGTGCATTCCCTGCAGCTACCCACCCCACCTCTGTGTGTTCCCCAGAACCTGGCCCCAGAGCCTCGGGTAGGGTTCAGGCTCTGGGGGAAGGCAGGGTTGCTGTCGGGGAACCCCTCTAGCTGACACCTAGGTACCCTGGGCCAGGTGGGGCTGAGGGCAGAGGAGAGGATGGGTAGCAGATATGCAGAAGTCCCTCTTAGTGGCAATGCCATCCCTGTGCATTTGTACTTATTTAACCCAGAACTTTTCAACTGTTTTCCTTTATGATGTCTCTTCCCTTACTCACCCCGCCCTTCTGACCCACCTCATTTGATTTATTCCTGTTGCACAGCTCACTTTATTTAAAAATCTTAGCATCCCACCTCATGTTTTCTCTTTTCCAGGCCCAGGCCTGGATTAAATGAGTGGGAACCACCCTCTCTTTATAAGGCTAGGCCTCTCTCTTTGTCATACCTCTCCCAAATATTTTACCTCAGTATCCTCCTAGCTATCCAAGTATCCAGGAGGTGCCTGGACCTACCTAGTAGTTTAAAACCAGCCCCCAAAGCTGGAGCTTTTAATCTTTTACTCTCTCTGGCTTGTGACCCTCAGCAACACCTTCTCTGAATTCCTTGTGTGGGTCACGATGTTATATTCTTAGTTGCTTTAGCTTCTGAAAGATATCAAGTGCTGCCTAAATTGAAAATATTTATATTTTATTTAAAATTAGCTTCTGTTTTTAGACTCTGTCTCTAGATCTGGGGTTATTATGAATTGTTCCTTCCTTAGTAAACTTTTACTAGGCTTCTCCTGCGGAAAAGAAACTTGCTCCAGGAAATGTGTGCTTTGGTACTCAGCACTCTTGGCTGAGTACCCCAAAGGTTTTAATCAGGATCATCTAAATGTGTACCTCTGTGGGGAGGCATGGACTTTGCCTCCCATCGACCAGCCTGATTTCATATTGAGAAGATATGAAGGACTCAGGATATGTTTGCCGGCGCACTAGGCCAAGGAAAAAATGGCCACGTGGGATGTGCTTCTGTCCACAGGAGGCTTACAAGATGGGTGCTTTGTGCACTTGGGCCTGTTTTTCAGCCTCAGCCCCTGACAGGCACATGGCACAGTAGCGTTCAGTCTCCAGTATGTTGGGGAGACACCCACACTTTGCCGTGCATGAGAAGATGAGGCCAGTGTGCACAGAGAGTGCGAAATTAAGTTCATAGAATTAAGAAGCAGCTGGTCTGATACTATGTGTGGTGCTTGGTCGTTTACAATCAACGAGGGACAGGGAGAAGCAGTGCCCTGCCCCAAGCTGCCTCCATGACCTAGACTTCTAAAGGGAACCACTCAGTAGGGACTTTGGTCCCTTGTGTTCTAAACACTAATTATGACCCCGTCCCTCCCCTGCATGCCTCCCTGAGTGTCAGAAATAGTCTCAGTGATGGCTCACCTCAAGGTCAGCCTTGAGATTTGGGAACAGACTGCAGAGAAAGCAGAGAAAGGTGCATTGCCTTGTTTGAGCTGTCTCTTCTTGCCTCTTAGTGTGAGAACTATTCAGAAGGGCATTCATGAACTCTCCATCCCCTGAGCTGTGTGCGTGTGTGTGTGGTGAGGTGTGTGTGTGTGTGTTCATGCATGTGGACAAGGTCATCCTCCATTGCTGTTACCAGCCTCTTGCTTACTTGGAGATGCAGTTCACCTCGAAAGTTGGAGAGCAGCATGCGTCATCAGGGCTCATGTTTTTTGTGTGTTTCACCAAAGCTCGTAAGGGCTGTGATCCCCTGACCCAGCCCTACCTTTCTCTTCTGCTCCAAAGCCAAATTGTCATTACAGTGACTCCCAACCTACTAATAATTTATTAACTAAGGGACATGTGATCAGTTGTGACTTGGACTCCCTGAGGAGAACGATACTTTTCACCACCCTTTCTGTAGTTGCCAATAGGGGCTTATAGGACCAAGACTCCAGCTGGAGGTGGCAACGGCGTGCCCTATGAAGTCTCAGGCCTAGAAGTTACCAGATTGGGTTCAAGGGTTGTTCTCTTCTGTTTGGAAGCCCCAGGATCTAGCCGTCTTTCCACGGCAGTCCTTAGAGTTGTTTTCAGTGAGAAGGCGTGTGCCAGAGGAAAGGGATCAGATGTGTGTCCTCCCCACATTTTCTGTGGTGGAAGTGTCTGTGACTCAGGAAGCTGCGAGAGGCCGTCCTGTCCAGGTGAATAGTAAGACTGGACCTGAGGACTGGGTGGTGCATAACTATGGTCCTCTGGCCCCAGGTCTTTAGCAAAATGTAGCCTCATTGCTTCAGGGTCCCTAGCCTGGGAAATGAGGTGAGAGGAGAGATGGCGCTAGCTTCGGGGTTTTTGGAAGCTAATTTGACACAGCCTTCTCCCTGTTTGGTCTTTTCCCTGTGCTCTTGCTGCTTCAGAAGACCCAGGCCGAGGGGGTGAGGGCATCCTGTGAGTGGGCCTTTCTCAGTGTGCAGTTGCTAGCACTTAGGTGTCAAGTAAAGGGTCAGCCAGAAGACGGAAGTGAGAGGAAGCCCTTTCTCTTCTCCTGGAAGCAGCCCTCTGGGCCAGCTCAGGGAAGCTTACTCTTCTGCCCACGAGGCTTCTTCAGTTGGAGAGCCTTCCCTGGTTTCTTCCCATTGCCCCTCAGGAACCAGCTGCCCAGCTTCTCCCTGTGTCCTGCTCTGGTCCCTGGCAAAAAAGGCCCAGCATAAGCAGAAGTCTGATCAAGGAGCAACAGAGCAAGGCTCTCTGGAGTGTGAGGCTGCATCTGCAGGGCCAAAGGCAAACTGTGGGATTTTCTGGCCCCATAACTGTTAGGCGCTGTGTCTGTTCCCCAGCCTCCCCAGTGCAGCCTCAGATTTCCATTAGCCTAGAGGTAGCTTCTCAGAGCCCCTCGTTCCTTCCTGCATATGCTGCTGTCAAGAGGTTTCCCACTCTGTTGGGAAGAGTCGGAATGCAGGTATTCGTTGGGAAGAATGTGATCTGGTGTCTTCTATTTAATTTTTCTAGCCATTGTCAACATTTACAAGTGTCATTATTTATATTGTGCTGCTGTCCACCTGGCTAGGAGCCCTTCACCTGCACAAACGCAGGCCAGCCGTATGTGAATGTGTGTCGTGTCTTAGCTCGGAACCTGCAGCTCATGCCATCCCTCTCTTCCCCTCACCTCTCCAGCCAAATTCATTGGCTGGTGCTCACTACTTACTCTACCCCCATGAAAGGTACAATTTGCAGTTTTTTCAGTTGTCTTAAAGTGATGATCCCAGAAAGGGATCTTAGGGAAATCTGTCCCCCTGCCCTGTTCTCTGGCTTCCTTTTTTCTTCTCAAATGTCTCCCTTCCTGAATTATAGAATATCATCTCTGTTTGACACTACATATTCACCTCATGTTTTCTGGAAGTGCAAAATCTCACTTTATCTCTGTTTACAGCTCTCTCTACTCACTACTCACAGCAGAGGAGTCCACATCAGTGGGTTTTATTTCATAGCCAGTCAGATGTTAAGGCAGACCCCGGCATTGGCCCTGGTCGGAACACAAAGCCACTTCCTTCCAGCAGAGACACAAAGTCCAAGTGGCACAACGTGATTAGGGAGTCGGCTCCAAAGTCTGCCTTAGAATTAAATTTTCCAAAGTACATTACAAATCTCCAAGACCATTAGGGGAAAAGGAGAGGGTGTAGTTTGTGCTTGCAATCATGATCAATACTTTTAGATAATTTAATTAGTCCCGCTGTTCGCAAGGCTGTTTGCTCTGACAGCATCAGCTTGTGATATTTCTTCCCTGTTCTTTGTACCACTGGGCCATTTTCAGGCCAGGGGATGTAAGTGGTGCTGATATGTGGTTACTGGAAGGAGGAGTGGGGGATGAGGGTGGAGGGTGCCTGTTTTAAGCCATGTTCTTTTGTTTCAATCAAGGTGATGCTGGGGAAGTTGTTTTGTTTTAGTGAACAATAAAATTATGTGACTCTCTTGTAAACCACGTCAATGAATGTGTGAATAAAATGAATATGAGAAACTATCATCCCCAGGTCTTGGTAACCAGACAGTGCCGTGTATATTATACTGTGTATGTGCCTACATGGATGTCTATTTCTCGCATGGTATGTGTAGAGATGTAGATCATGCAGGAGCTCATAGAAGAATTTGTTTTGTGTTCTGCACATGTATCATGTGTTAAACTTTTCCTTTATCAATAAACGAGTTTTATTTTTTATTTTTGAGAGGTTGCAGTCTGCATCTTTGTTTTTGCCTTTTTAAAAAAATATCACTCAGATGTCTTTACTAGATCTGACTAGGTCAAAATGTTTGTAGTTTATGTCACAGAGATGATCCGGGGGAGTAGTCCAAATAAAAGAACCACTTATGGAATTGAGAGTTCCCAAGAAAGGGGCCAGGTAGTTGTTTTTCTGTTAGACAATTCAGCCCTTCCTTAGCTTACTCCTGCTTTTCCTAAAAACTTGATTAGGAACTCTCAACCCTGTCTGTGTATGTCAGATGATTGTACTTGACAGGTATGATGGTTAGTTTCCTGTATTAACATGGCTGGGCTGTAATATTGAATAATCCAGCTATTCAATCAAACACTATTCTAAGTGTTGCTCTGAAGGTATTTTGTGGATGTGGTTGATGTCTATAATCAGTTGCCTTAGTCCTCAAAATGTGGGTGGGCCTCATCCAATCAGTTGAAGGGCCTTAAGAGGAAAACTGACATTTCAATGAGAAAGAAGAAATTCTGCCTCAAGACTGCAGCATCAGCTCCTGTACAAGAGTTGCCAGCCTACCCTGTAAGTCTTGGATTTGCCAACCCTGACTATCATATAGGCCAATTCCTTGAAGTCCTACCCCTTCCACGCATGTATATATGTTTGAAGCAGGGAAATTGACTTTAGAGCAGCAGAAGAGATAACTCTCATCCTTTGTTGTCACATTAAGAGGGAAAACAAGACTATGTTAGCTGCCTCTAAGATGATCTGAAAACCAGTCTTGGGTGGCTACTGAATTATACCCACTCAACAGCAGAGCCCTCGAGGCACACTTCTGAAGTATAGCACTTTACAGAGAGGAAGACAGGGAATGCTTTATGACTGCTTTTGATTATCAATATTTATTTCTGGAATTGTGGGGTCAGAGGGATTCAGTGACTGTTCCAAGTCATCAACCAGTAAGTGGCAGAATTAGGATGCACAGGCAAGCCTTGTTATTCCAGGACACAAGCACTTCCCAAAGGCACTGGCTGCCGCCTCCTCTCTGTTACAGCCTCAGGAGGGAGGTCCTCCTTTAGGAATTATTGTGAGGGTTAGAGAGAATGTTCTAAACCGCCGGGGCATGAGAGCTTATAAAGCACTTTCTGAATTATTAGCCGAATTGAAGAAAACCAAGACTCCAAAGCAGTTTTACTTGCTGTGTGGTTTTGCATTTATTCACTATAATCATGTTTTGCTCACTTCCTTTGTGGAGAGCATTCGAAACTTTTTAGATTGTTTGCCTCTTCACATTTTTGTTCCGCTCATGTTCACACTTAATGGTTATAATCTCCCCTTCCGGGTAACAAGGGCCCTCAATGTAAACCCACTGAACTGCTGGAGGCATAAATTGAGTGACAGTGAACTGAATTGGGACCCTAAACTTGGGGCTCTTTGCTAAGTAGGTTCGCTTCCTTAGACTCTGCCTATAGCAGACATATGCAAGAAACTGCGTATCTTTAACTGGTGCACTCTACTAGATCCTTGGTCATTGGTCTCCCCCACCCCATTTGGGGGGTAAAAATTTGAGTATAATCTACAGGTAATAAAATTCACCTGTTTCAAAGTATACAGTTTGATGAATTTTGACAAATGCATTTGACTACCATTTCAATCAAGATATGGAATGTTTGTTTTACCCTAAAAAGTTCCTCTGTGCTCCTTTGCAGTCAATCCCATCCCCATTACACTTGGCCCTTGACAACAACTGATCTGATTTTTCTGTCTCTAGTTTTGCCTTTTCTAGAATGTCACATAAATGCAGCCATTAATTATATAGGCCTTTATATCTGGCTTCTTTCCGTTTAGCATAATCCTTTCTATATTCATCTGTATCGTGCCTTGTTATCAGTAGTTTCTTTCCTTTTATTGCTGAATAATATTCCATTGTATGGATGAACCATGATTTGTTTATTCATTTGTAAATTGTGGATATTTGGGTTGCTTCTGGGTTTTGGCTAGGATGAATAAAGCTGCTATAAATATTCATGTACAGACCTTTATGTAGACATATGTTTTCATTTCTCTTGGTAAATACCTAGAAGTGAAATTGTGGGTTTGTATGGTAAGTGTATATTAACTTGATAAGAAATTGGAAAATTGTTTTTCCAGAGTGACTCCGCTATTTTCTGTTCTGACCAACAATTTATAAAAGCTCCAGTTGCTCCATCCATATCCTCACCAATACTTGATATTATGGTCTTTTAAATTTTAGCCAGCTTAATGGGTATAGGGTAATACCTCTTTGTGGTTTTAATTTGCATTTGCCTAATGCTTAGTGTTGTCCTGCACCTTTTCCTGGCTTACTTGCCATTGGACAGTCTTCTTTAGTGCTATATTTTAAAAGTTAGTCTTAGAAATTTTAAAACTTTCTGCTTTGAAGTAATTATGGATTCAGGTGCAAGGAAATGTATGGGGAGGTCCAGTGCACCCTTCTTCCAGGCTCCCCCAATGTTAACATCTTATATAACTATAGTACATGACCAAAACCAGGAAACTGATGTTGGCACAATATATATAGAACTCTTTTGGATTTCTTCAGTCACATATGCACTCATTTGTATGTGCACATGTGTATGTGTGTGTATGTGTGTGTGTGGCTGTAAACAATTTTATCATATTTATAGCTTCCACTAACACAGTCAAGATGCTTATCTGTGCCATCACCACAAGACTCCTTCATGCTGTCTGTATAGGGACATACCTCCTGCGCTCTTACTACATCCTCAACCCTGGGCAACCACTAATCTGTTCTTCATCTCTATCATTATGTTACTTCACAAACGTCATATAAATTGAATTACACAATATGTACCCTTTTGAAGTTGGCTGCTTTCCACTCAGTATAATTTCGTTGGTGATCATTCAAATTGTTGCCTGTTTTAATAGTTTGTCTTTTTTTATTGCAAAGTCATATTCCATGGTGTGGATGTACCACAGTTGATTTAACCATTGTTAAACTGCATCGTTTCCAGGTCTGGCTATTACAGATAAAGCTGCTATGAATATTCATTTACATACAAGTTCCCGCATGAAAATAAGTTTTTATTTCTGTGGAATATATATCCAAGAGTGAAATCGCTGACTTGTATGTAAGCCCATTTTTAGTTTTAAAAGGAATTTGCAAAGCATTTTCCAGAGTGGCTGTACCATTTTACATTTTACCAGCAATGTGTGAGTGACCCAGTTTCTATCAGCATTTGGTGTTTTCATTATTTTTTATTTTAGCTATTTATCTGATCTTGTAAATGTTTTTTTGGATGTACACCTAAAATATTTAATTTTCTTTGGAGCAATTTTAAATGGTAATGTGTTTTTAATTTCAATTTCCATGTGTTCATTGGTAGTCTGTAGAAATGCAATTGATTTTTGCATGTTAATCTTGTGTCCTGCAACCTATCTATACTCAGTAGTTCTGTGAGTTTTTGTCAAGGTTACTTGGAATGTTCTGTGTATATAGTCATGTTGTTTGCATATATAAATAGTTGTATTTCCTTTTTTTCCCAGTCTATGTACTTTTTTTTTTCTTATTGCAATGGCTAGAACTTCTAGCACTGTGTTAAAAAAAAAAAGAGTTGGTGAGAGTGAACATTCTAGCCTTGTCTCTCATCTTATAGAGAGAACATTCAGTCTTTCACTACTAAGTATGATATAAGCTTTAAGATTTTTATGGAAGTTCCCCTCTATTTCCGTGCTGAGAGATTTTTTTAAAAAATATTTTATTTATTCATGAGAGAGAGAGGCAGAGACATAGGCAGAGGGAGAAGCAGGCTCCCCATGGGGAGCCTGATGCAAGACTCAATCCCAGGGCCCCAGGATCATGCCCTGAACCGAAGGCAGACACTCTACCACTGAGCCATCCATCCTTGAGAGATTTTTTTTTTAAATCACAAATAAGTGAATTTTGTCAAATTTTTTCTCCATCAATTGATATGATCTATGGCTTTTCTTTTTTCACTTATTGATATGGCGGATTAAGTTGACTTTTCAATATTGAACTGGTCTTGCTTATCTGGATTAAATCCTACTTAGTCATGGCATATTATTATTTTTATACATTGTTGGATTATCTACTGTTTTGTATTCACCCTGGTATTTAATCTGATAAATGTAGACTCCAGAATGGTGCCTCTTTGTAAATAAGCAAAACCACATGCCATAACTGCTATTATTGGCATAAGTATACTTCTCCCTGGGAATGTGACCTGGTGCAGCCACTCTGGAAAACTGTGTGGAGGTTCCTCAAAGAGTTAGAAATAGATCTGCCCTACGACCCAGCAATTGCACTGCTGGGGATTTACCCCAAAGATACAGATGCAATGAAATGCCGGGACACCTGCACCCCGACGTTTCTAGCAGCAATGTCCACAATAGCCAAACTGTGGAAGGAGCCTCGGTGTCCATCGAAAGATGAATGGATAAAGAAGATGTGGTCTAGGTATACAATGGAATATTCCTCAGCCATTAGAAATGACAAATACCCACCATTTGCTTCAACGTGGATGGAACTGGAGGGTATTATGGTGAGTGAAATAAGTCAATCGGAGAAGGACAAACATTATATGGTCTCATGCATTTGTGGAATATAAAAAATAGTGAAAGGGAATAAAGGGGAAAGGAGAAAAAATCAGTGGGAAATATCAGAAAGGGAGACAGAACATGAGAGACTCCTAACTCTGGGAAACGAACTAGGGGTGGTGGAAGAGGAGGTGGGTGGGGAGTGGGGGTGACTGGGTGACGGGCACTGAGGGGGACACTTGATGGGATGAGTGCTGGGTGTTATTCTATATGTTGGCAAATTGAACACCAATAAAATTTAAAAAATTAAAAAAGAATCTGGGTTAGAGTCCAGACTTCTCTGTTCAGAAGACAAAAAAAAAAAAAAAAAAAAAAAGTATACTTCTCCCTTAGCGCAAGTTCCCAGCTGCTATAGTACTGCATAAAGCCCACATATGTTTCCTTAGAACAGTTTCTCAACTTCGGTATTATGTACTTTTGGGGGTGAATAATTCTTTGCTGTGGAGAATGCCCTGTGCACTGTAGGATGTTTAGCAACATCCCTGGCCTCTAGCCACTAAATGCCAGTTGTAGCAATCAAAAGTGTCTCCAGACATTGCCAGAGGTACCCTTGTGTGGGGGGCTAGGTGGGGGGAATCACCCTCTCTCCTATTGAGAACTACAGCCATAATACATTTAGCTCCTCCTTATCCCTAGCTGGAGTGATGGTTTTTTTTTTTTATCTTGGCCATTGAACAAGGAAGGGTAAGTGTATGGTTATGGATACTACAAAACGATCTGCCTTTTTAATAGTAGTGATAAAATATATAACAACTTTTGAGCCTTTACTATGCCACTATGCTAAACATGTTACCTATATTATCTCTTCTAGTACTCAATGTTCAGTGAGGGAAGATGCTGGTAATATCCCCACTTTGCAGACTGAGGCATAAACGGCTCAATAACTTAACCAAGATCATACATTTCCTAAGTGGTGGAGCAGGTCTGTCTGACTCCAAACTTCATACTGCCCCTGAGATCTGCCTCTCTGCCACTAACTCCATCACTCACACCCCTCAGTGGACATAGAACATTTCCAGGCCCTAGTCTGAATGCCTAAGGCCCCCCCGCCCCATTCCAACCCCAACATATTGGGACTACCCACCACTGCCCAAATACTTTAAACCTCTAGGCCTTGACTCTGAGCTTTTCCCTTAGCCTGCCTGGCCCTTCCCTCTGTGCTAAACCGAAAGCTCAATTTTAACATCCAGCTCAGATGGCTGCTCGTTAGAACCTTCCCTGGCTATGTCAGTCATAATTTATGGCTCCTTTCTCAAGAGCAATAACATCTCTTCTCCAGTTAGCCTCATCTCTGCTTATGCTAGAGATCTGTGACTACTTGGCCACTCCCTAGATCATGAGCTATTGGAGGCATTGTTCGGATCAGACTTGATCTCCCAGTACCTGGCTGTGGGACTAATATTGTATCTGGAATTAACTGATTACTAAATTCAGCGTGATTTCCTTTAGTAGAGTATGATGTCTATCCTCTAAGGAGTTGACTCACTGCATTTACTTTTTGTTTTCTATCAGTCTAACCAAGCACTTTCCTTGGTTTCACCCTATAGATTTGTTGAGGGATCTTGAGAAAATTCTAAAGGCTTGTCCTTTCCCAGCGGGGTCCTTGAGAAAGTTCTTGCTCTTTACTTGGTGAGACCTTCTGTGCCTCTCCTCAAGACAGAGCTATCAGAAGACCTTTAGAGGTCTTCTAAAGTATGTCTTTAGACACTGAAGTATGGGTTGTTGTCCAGCATCTGGGCCCAGATGCCCTCATAGGCTGGCATTTACCCATTCACCATGGGATTTCAGGATGGACCACCTGTTCTATACAAAACTAGCCACTGGCCTTGGGCAAATCACTCCATATCTCAAAACTTTATATACTTCATTTTTCTCAACTCTTATCTTTCAGAATCTCCATAATCTTCAGTCCAAAAGGAATGTTCTTCCTCCCCAAGGCCTTGGGCTCTGCTTTTCTTCACCTGGGATGCTCATTTTGAGGTTCTAGCCATGGCCTAAGTCTTCCCCCCAAGACCTCACATGTCCCCTCCAGAGCATTGCTCCAGTTTTTGGAAGATACATTGGCCTTCTCTGTTAGGCCCTGATAAACCCCATGTGATGGTGCAGCTGTGCCGGCCCGGCCTCCCTCCATGGCCCTCCAAGTGAGCAGGCTTACAGCTCCTTTACCATTGTCTGGTGAATTCCAGTTGCCCTTCCATGCTGGAAATAGTTGTGAGCCCTCAATCCCACCCCTCCCGGTGCCCTCTAGCAATGCTCAAGGTTGCCGTGGTGCTCTTCAGGTCCAGCCTCAGAACTAGGCACAGGATCACAGGACTGGTTTGGGATTGAGAGCCCCAGGATTGCGCTGACTCCACCTCCCAGGATCCAGACCCTCTGGCTGTTAATACAACTTAGAATTATGGTGACACTCTTGGCCCATGAACTCATTAGACTAAGCCCTGTCAGTCCTCCTTGCTGCTGACCCTCCATCCCCTGATGTCTTGTGTCTGCAGTTTGTCTCATGAACCCAAATGTAAGGCAAAATTGGGAGTCAGACTGCCTTGGGATTAAATCCCGGCCCTGCCACCTGTGAACTGGGTGACCTCACTTTAAATCACTAATTTAAGTTACAAGCCACTTAATTTATGTATGTCTCTGTCCCTCTGTCCCTCTGTCCCGGTACTTACCTTGCTGGGTTTTGTGAGGATTAAATGAGGCAAAATCTGTCCAGTGCTTGCCCCGCACCTGTCATACGGCAAGTGCCCCAGTGAGTGGTGGTAGCAAAGATGATTTTGGTCAGCTGTAAAGACACCCAGCCGGGAAGTCAAGAAACATGCGTCTCTGCCTTTCTTGGCCACTGTTACGCTGTGTAAGACTCAGGACGTTTGGAACCAGAGCCCCAGGGACTTGAGACTGAAGAATTTCCCTGAAAACCTTGGGATCGCCTACCGCTCAGTAGGCTGAGTCTTGATCCCAGAGCGCCCTCTGGTGGTTGGTACATGAAGGTGCAGGCTCGGGAAGACAAAGGGAAGGAGGGGCCTGTTGTGGGGGGTGGGGGAAGGTGGGCTGGGTGGAGACAGGCAACCCCATCCAGGAAAAGGAGAGCAAGTTGTGTTGTAGGGAGATAACCAAGCTGGGTGCAGGCCTGAATGTGGGTCTCATCTTCTCCCCTGTGGGCCTTGGGATGAGGAACAGCAGGAATGAAGATGCACTACATCAGCATCTTCCACAGTTGATGTAGCAGACCCTGGACAGTCATTTTAAAAATCTGAATGTTGGGATGCCCGGTGGCTCAGCGGTTGATTGTCTGCCTTTGGCTCAGGGTGTGATACTGGAGTCCCGGGATTGAGTCCCGCATTGGGCTCCCTGCAGGGAGCCTGCTTCTCTCTCTGTGTCTCTCATGAATAAATTTTTTTTTTTTAAAATCTGAATGTTTATATGTTTTCATGTGTTCTAGGAAAAAACAGTAACTTTCAAATCCTTTAGTTTGTGGATATGTCATTTTAAGGTGAATAAAAATATTTTTTTAAAAAATTGGAATGCACTAAAAATTGTAAAGCGAATAATGATACAGGTGGTATTAGGCAAAAATCATAAAAGTGGCAAGCAAAAAAACAGAAATCTGGGCAACACTGGACTATCCTGCACAGTTCTGATAAGCTAACCTTATCTACATACTATCTGGTATTTTTTTTTAATTTTTTTTTCTTAATTTATGATAGTCACAGAGAGAGAGAGAGAGAGAGGCAGAGACATAGGCAGAGGGAGAAGCAGGCTCCATGCACCGGGAGCCCGATGTGGGATTCGATCTGTGGTCTCCAGGATTGCGCCCTGGGCCAAAGGCAGGCGCTAAACCGCTGCGCCACCAGGGGATCCCCTATCTGGTATTATTCTCTAGTACAATGGTCACCATTTGTTGTTTATTGTTCTAAAAAAAAAAAAACAGAAAGCCAATTCATACCTGCCTGAGGCCACATTGGTGTGTGGCAGAGGGGGTTTGGAACCCAGCCTGTCAGGCTCCGGTGCCACGATGTACTCTGGTGCCCCCCATGGATGTGCCTTCTCTGCCCACCTCTACTGGGAACTCAGCAGCAGGGCCTGGGCTTGCCAGTCTTGGTGTCACCTGCAAGCTCGTGTCACAGTTGCCCAGTGACATGCATATCCAGCTGGGCTGTGAAGTGAGCCCGTGGAGCCTCAGGCGTAGGCTGGCTCCGGACCCCAGGAGGGCTGGCTTCCCAAGACCTGTGCTATAAAGCTCACTCTCCCCTACCAGTGTCATGTGGTGCAGGGGGTGCTGGTGCAAGTCCTGAAGTCTTGCCCCAGGCCATTTATTTACTCACTTGCTGATTAGTGGACTTGCCCCTGATTGTGGGCAGTTGTGTTGGAATTAGAGATGTTTTTCCCTGAAAGTCCTGGGCCTCGCCCCCAGAGATTCTGATTTTGTATATCTGACGTTGGGGCTATATTTTAGCCATTTTGCTAGGTTTGGGAATCACAGTGCTTGATGACCTCAAGGGGGGATCCCTTCTAGTCCTCATATTCCATGAACCTCAGCTTGGAGGGGCCCAGAGACCCTCAGGCCCTTCCCCTGACCCAAACTTAAACAGGATCAAGGACACTCCTGCGCCCGGGCGTGCCGCCCCCCCCCCCCCCCCCCCCCCCCCCCCCCGCCACTAGCTGAGCAGATCAGCAGCCCCACCCCCGGAGCATCCAGGCCCCTGCAGACTGAGAGCTCTGTAGTTACTGCGGGAGCTGAATCCAGGGCTCCAGAGCTGGCTGCTGCCACTGTGGTTGTTCCTCCTGGGGCCTCACGGGGTAAACAACCCCCACTGAGCCTCATGGTGGCCTC
Organism: Canis aureus; assembly: GCF_053574225.1. NCBI lineage: Eukaryota > Metazoa > Chordata > Mammalia > Carnivora > Canidae > Canis > Canis aureus. The sequence goes on along the minus strand of NC_135614.1, from coordinate 59,655,534 downwards.
ACCGGATAAACAGGATAAACATCACTCACTGAGCCCTGAATGGCGGTGGGGGGGGGGGGGTGTTGAGCAGCTCCCCCAAGTGCTAACACCTGAAAATCAGTACAGCAGGCCCCTCCCCCAGAAGACTAGACTAGCTAGACTGACAGGGGAAAAAACAAATTATTGACCAACGTCAAACAGGTAAGTGACAGATAAAATAACCGTAAAAAAGACACTTTATTATTAAAAAAACAACAACCAGTGATCAATGAAACCATGCATCCTGCCACTCACACACAGTCACACACACAGCTGTGAGCCACTCGCACGAATACGCCCTCACCCACACAGCTCCCTCTCGCCATAAGCAGCAACCCTGTGGGTGAGAGTCTCTATTGCTCTTCCTTTTGACTTTTGTCTCCAGAAGCAACACGAATGAAAAGTCAATGGACCAGAGAAAGGGATTGGTAGAGGAAGGGAGTGGCAAGGCCCACCAGAATCCTCTGGTCCCTGCCACTGTTGGCTACATATACTCTACACGTGTACACACATACTATACATGAGGTGCCCACATGTGCAGACACGTGCCCACATTGACCCTCCATGCATAGGGTTGAGTCACTGCAGGTAACACTTAGATTGGCAGGCATCTGAGATGGAGGGGCAGGAAAAGGCAGAGTGTCCAGCCTGGACACTTATGTCCAGCTCCACGCCTCTACCCTGCCCTGATGCCCTGAATGGGGAGTTCTTAGTTCCTTATGTCTAGGGAAGAAAAATCCCTTTGGGGCAACTCATCCAGGCAGCAAGATTGAAAAGTGCCTAAGAATTTTAAAAACAAAGAATTACGTCCTGCCTGCCTTTGGACCAAAGTGCTTGAGAAACTTGGGGTGAAGAACCCAGAGTTCCATGAGGTCTGCATTCTTTAACAAAGAAGGTTCAGGGCTGCATGAATCTTGGCAGGCCCTGGCTCGTGGAAAGTCATATGACTTAAAGAGGTGGAGCAAGTTCCTTGGACTCTGGATTCGAGGAGTGAGGCCTCAGGAGACTGAGGTCAAGTGGTGCTCCTCAGAAGCCCTTGTCGCCTTCATTCACATCGTGCCCCATGCCTAGCACAGTGCCTCACACAGAGCAGATGCTGCATTTACGTATGAATGAGGCAGGATGCACAGGTGCATTGCTCACCTCTCAGCCCCAAGAGGATACCTGTGGCCCTCCAGGGTCAGGTGACCCTGGACCTTGTCCCTGTAGCTGATGTAGTGATTGCCTGTCAGGGGTAGACCTGCCTCTGCCTCTGCCTCTGCCTCTGGAATGGATCTGTGGGCGGGTGTAAGAACGCTCCCTGACAGCTGCCTCCCTGGGGACAGAGAGAGGACAATCAGTGAGACAGACTGCCTCTTGCTGGTCCCAGGAATCAGTTTGTCCTGGTTTTCCATGGTTAACTGCTCTGTACATCCCCATTCTGCTGGAGGCCCTAGTGCTGTTTTTGGAGCTCTACCCTCAACTTCCCTCCATCCTCAGGGACTACCTGGGGGTCTGTAAGAGCACGTTTCAAGATATGGCAGCCTGGACTGGGTATGAGGGCTTCCTTCCCACTTTTCCAGCCATGCTCAACTCACTCCTGGAAGACAGGAGGAAGGTGCCAAGTCCTTGCCCTCCTACCTGCCTTCCTCTGAGGACAGCTAGAACATAACCTCCTCACAGCTCCCATAATCACTCTCCACCATGTCAGAGCCCTCATAGTTGGGGGGAGCCTGGGGCTGGCCCCGCCCTGTGGGATGCCCAGCCCCAACCTCACAGTCAGCATAAGAGGGTCCAGCTCGGCTGAGGCGCATACTCACCCCTTTGTAGCCCCCCTCTGCCAGGCAGGGCCCTCCCCCTCCCTGCTGGAACTGTGAGTGGTAGTAGCTGATGGCTGTGTACTCATTGAGACAGGGGGCCAGCAGGTGTTCCCGGGGACTGGGGGGCCGTGGGGGCATCAGATCTTCCAGGTTCTGGTTGCTATAACGGGGTGGGAGGGGTGCCCGCTTGTTTTCCAGCTCCAGTGGAAAGGGAAAGCCCCCATAGAGGCCACTTGGGTCCGGCATCTGGTGCTGGTGAGGTTGGATCTGGTGCTGGTGAGGCGATGGCGGCAGAGGGCCAGGGGTCATTTCAGTGTGGGGGTATTCCCAGCATTCCTTCCTGGAGTAAGTTGGGGGCCAGATCGTAGCTCCACCGGGGCACACTGAAAATGACAAGATAGAGACAAATGAGCTCCGAATTTCCCTGGTGAAGGTTTCAGCAGGCCTTATCACTGCTATACATAATTCTGCATGTGGTAGAAATGGGCAAAAGACTGGGTGGGTATGTGGCCATCTGTATGAGTTGTCTGTGGCAGCTTAGGTTGATATCTAGAATTCAACAGGGCCAACGTCAAGGCCAGGGGTTTAACCCAAAGCCAGCTCAAATAGCACATCTGTACCAATGATCCAAGAGTCAGTGAATAAGGAAGAGTATGGATGACTCCATGCAACCCACTCGCCACTGCTAGAGACAGCAACTCCATCCCAACTCCTACCAATGACTTATGTCTCCTCAATTGAAGGAAACAGACACACATTTTGGACTGGGGGGTGAGGGGTGATGGCATCTGTCACAGAGGGTGACTGCATGAGATGTGGCTTGGAAGATCGGAGACCAGGCATCCTTGGTCTTCGCCCTGTCCCTGCTACTGAATAGTTGCGTGAGTTAGAACAAGTTACTGTGTCTTTATGGGCCCTGATTACCCTATCAGCAAAAAGTTTATGAAAATACCTTTAAACTATTGGTGGATAAGCCAGAAAATATAAAGTGCTTTACAAATTCACCTCCTTTTTAGCCAAAGATGAGAGTGAGGTGAAGATCCCCCCTCTAGGTCAGTCAGGTCTAGCCCAGGGGGTGCCACACCTCCAGATTGGGTGATCAGAAGCTTAGACTACTACTCTTGCCTTTCCCAGAAAACCACAAAGGAACAGAAGCCCCACTTTCACCCCAGGTATCCCATTTACACCTAGCCAGGGTCTACAGGTTTCTGCCATAGATGTCAATCCTATGGAGTGAGTTGGAATTTAGAGGAGGAGTTCATGGTGCAGTGGTGCAATGAGCCACAGATTCTGAGTCCAGAGATGTGGCATCTGGTCCAGCCTACTAGTGCCCTGTGACCTTGAGCACATCCCTTCATATTCCATCCCAAGGGACTGGGCTGGATGGCGGCCTCACATAATGGAGTGTTTAGGTCTATCACCCTATTCTGTCAATTCCAGAGGCTGAGGGCCTCTGGCTATACTGACCCATCTCTTCACCCGACCATGTCCTCTTAATGATGGACTCATTGTCGGAGTGAGAAGGGGCCGCAGCTGGCGGGAGTCTGGGAGGCACACTGCAGACCACTGGCCGTTGCTTAGAGCTGGGTCCGAAAGTGACAAGTTCATTTGGAACCGAGGTCTTGCTGGGCTCCAGTTGGTTCAGGTTGGTGCAGGAGCTGGTGGTCAGCGGGTTGAGCTCGATGGCAGGCATAGTTTGGGTGTCCACACCAACACTCCTGGCCAGGAGGTCTGGGTCCTCCATGGCCACGGGCTTGTGGGACTTGCAACGGCGGCAGTAGAAGAGAAGCCCAGTGGTGCTTAAAATGATAAACAGTAGGGCCACTATGATGATCAGAATCTCCTGCTGCCCCCAGTCCCCCCTTGTGATCTCAGGGGTGACTAGACAGTGTCCTTCTGAGCAGCCCCTTGCTTCCATTTCACACCTGCAGAGACAGAGAAGGAGTCAGGGGGTTGAGTCGCTGTACTTCCCTTTCCATGTCCCCTCTCACAAAAATTTATGGACCCCTGCACTCAAGCCTACCTTCTCAGTTTTCAACCAAAAAAAAAGAACAAAAAGGCAGCAGATGATAACAATCACACATATCAACATCAGAGCCTTCCATCTTCCACCAGTAAGGTGTGGGAGTCAGTTACAACTTCATTCATGACCATTTGGAATCTAGGCTCTGGGCACATCTGTTATTTTTGATTCATAAGATTCAGGCATTGGCTATCCACTCCACCAGTGAGGTGAGGTTTCCAACCCCATGTATCAGCCCATTTGGGCCAGCTGTCCTCAGCAGTAATGCCAGAGTCCCTGCTGCAAGTCAGCAGCACCCAGCCATGGCAGCTGGACACCACCAGTGTTACCCACTGTTCTTCAGGAGGTCACAGAACCCAATGTGGTCCTGCACAGACCTTCCATTGGACAACCGTTCAGAGAGAGCACTTGGAATTGTCACCGTCAGCTTGGCATTCCATGGTGTAAGGCTCCTAGGAGGCTTCCGTGGCCAGTTTCATCTACTTTTGAGGGCTATTGGGAAAGGCTCCCCGCAGCCTGTTTGAGTCTCAGTGTCTACAATTTCACCACCAACACTTTGTCCTTTTGGGTTAGACATTGTCATTCCCAAGTTCCTCTTTTAAAATGCAAACACTACCACTTTCAGCCAGGACGTGTCCTGCCAGCACACCTACTGCAGAGTGAGGTGTGCGGTGGGGCCAGAATGCCAGGTGCTGAGGGAACGGACTTGGGTCATAAACACATGAGGGGATTTGGACAAGCCATTTCCTTCTCTAAGGGCTTCGTTTCCCCATCTGTAAGGTGAGCGAGTGGACTGTATCATTGGCTGTCTTATGCACAAGCTGACAGGAAGGGGAATCCCTTGGGAGCTTGTTATAGATAGAATCCCAGGTCTCATTCTTTGGAGATTCTGATATCGCTGGTCCAGAAATCTATTTTTCACAAGTATCCCTGATGATTTTTTAAAAGCTCCCAAACTGGAGGGTTATGAAAGCAGATAATCACCAAGCCTCTAGACCTCTGGGATTCTAGGGATCTAAGGATGCTTGCAGTCCCCCAGGCCAGCACACTATGGAGCACAGGTAGCTTGCAGCGGGGTTTGAGACCTACAGCAGTGTTTGTACCTGAAGGAGTCATTGTTCCCTGGCCACTTTCTGGGAAGTCACAGTCCAGAACCAGAGAATAAGAACTTCAGCCATTTTCAGACTTCAGCAAAAATCAGAAGTGCCTGAGGAGCTGATGAGAAGTGCAGATTCCCGGGCCCCAGCCTAATGAGTCTGACTCAGTAGGTTTAGAACAAGGCTTGGGAAATGTTCATAAGAACCCTCCTTCCCTGAGTGTTCTGGCGTAGGTGGCTGGAGGGAGAAGCCTCGGCACATGGGAAAAGCCAGATAGCCAGGTCGCTGGAGCACTCAGCTCCGGGTCTCCCATTGGCTTCTCTGGAGAGCAGAGTGCAGAGGTCATTTCCGAACAGTGCCCACCCAGGGTGAGGAGCCAATGGCAGGTGGCCCCTCTGCACTTACCTGTCTCCCATATAAGGGTGAGGGCAGTTACAGGAGGCACCTTCAGGAGATGAGATGCAAGTGCCACCTTCCAGGCAGGGCATGGACGTGCAGTTCTCTCTTCTTTGTTCACAGTGCCTTCCCGAAAACTGGGGGGGACACTTGCAGACATAGCCTGGGAGGGAGGGAAGAGCTTCAGGCAGCTGCAGGCTGAGAGGCCCTCTGGGACAGAGGGGAGGCCTCAGCATGTCTGCAGATCCAAGCGTCCATGTCTAGTTATTGAGAACCTCCTTCTGTCACAAGCACCCTGCAGAGCACTGCTGCCGGGCTGGATGGGAAGACGTGATCCCTGCCCTCAAATATATAGTCTACAGAGAACAGGCATCTACAGAATAGTAATGGAGCTCTACTTCATCATCCTACACGACACTTGTTTAGTGCTAGTCACCGTGCCAAGAATCTGCATGTATCGGCCCATTTGAGCCTCATGACCACTCTGCAATTGATTAATGTCATCCTCATTAGGGGACACATAGAAGTTGATGGCAGGTGAGGAGATGAGGCACAGAGAATGCATGACATTTGCTCAAGATTACCCAGCAAGGAAATGGCAAATATAGGATTCAAACCTATTGAACCACTTGTATATAGTATCAGTATATTACTAATTATCATAAAACAACAGAGCTTAGCAAGCCAAGGGAGAGTGGGGGTTGCAGGGCCAGGGAGGTGGGAGGGGCCGAAGCATCACTCTGAGCCAAATGCAGGAATTAGGAAACAGGACTCTATCTTAACAGCAAGGGGAAGCCACTTCAAGGTTTCCAAGCAGGAAAGTGACACTCTGAGATCTGCTTTGTATAAAGGTCACTCTGGTGCCCTGCTGGCAGGCGCAGGTGAAGGGAGAGAAAAGAGAACAGGGAGGCGGCTGGCCCGAGGGTGAGAGACGATAGCCACTTGGTAGTGCAGACAGACAGACGTGACGGGCCCCTTAGATATTTTGGAAATGACAATACTATTATCCAAGCCAAAATGAGAAAATGGGATCATGCCAAGTGTTGACAGAGATCTAGGATCCTCCCTCACTGCTGGTGGAAGTGCAGGCTGCTGTGGCCATGCTGAAGAGCAACATGGCCCTGAATGTAAATTTAAAATAATTATTTACATTCTCTGGGTATGTGAATTCCATCCCCGGCATGGTGTGTATGTGTGTGTGTGTGCGTGTGTGTGTATGTGTATGTGTGTGTGTGTAGGAAGTTCTCTTACAGTTCACAAGATACATATGAGGATATTCACACAGCATTGTTGATGGAGGTGGGATGTTAAAAAGATTGGGAGGTGGGATCGTTGAAAGATTTCCAGGGTGTTTGGTGCCAACTGAGTAGAGAGGGAAGACGGGACTGCACACCCATTGGTGTACCGAGCCACAATAAAAGCAACGACTATGAATCGTGGCTATGTGGACGGAAAAGTGTAAAAACTTATATGGCACCTATGTAATTAGAAATTCAAGCCTGTGTAAAGTCAGTAGTATACATTTTGCAAGAACTCATTTAAAAACTTTAAGTGTTTGCCTATGGGTTTGGGGAAGGGGGACAGCAGCTGAGTATAGATTAAAGGGGAATAAAAGAGAAGAACTTGGCACAGCCCAGGGATAACACTGAGGTGTGACCTCAGCCTGCAGCACCAGAGGTCCCTGATCATGCCTGTCCTCCATCCAAACAAGTAGAAAGTCAGTCCTGGTTGAGCGAGAGCAAAGCCTGCTGGCTTCCCTTAGTGTAAACCTAGTCCATCCCAATCCGTTACTCACGAGACAGTAGGGGGAAGAGAGAGACACTTGGATTTGGGGGGGGGCTTTCCCTTGAGATCTGCACCCCAAATGCACCTTAACACTTAACAGCCATGTGCCCTTGGGCAAGTTCCTTCCCCGATCTGGGTTTCCTTACACAGCCCAGCAGTTGCCTGTGCTGTAAAATGGAGCCATCCATGGCTTTCTTCAACCCCTCTCTCCCTCATGGGGCTGTGCTGGAGGAATATACTTTGTAAACTCTTCAGTGATATGTGATCGCTAGTTCAACAGGCTGGGGTCATCTGAGGCGCCTCCTGGGATAAGCCGTGGAGCCATTTCCAGCACCTTACCTGCCCCTCGGGTCTGCGAGCACTTGCCGCCGTTGAGGCACGGGTTTTGGCTGCAGTCCTCACTGTGCCAGCAGCACTGGGTCAGGGCCTGCCTCTCTAGCAAGCCTGATGCCCTCTTGCCGTGGACCAGCAGCTGCAGCGCCTCTCCGTTGATCATGACCGCATCCAGGCAGCCTTCAAAACCCTGGGACACAACCGGGGAAGAATGCAGGAGAACAAGGCCACCCAGAAAGAGGTCTCCTTCAGGCCTGAGACCCTGGCAGTTCTCTGGGAGCGCAAGGGAGGTATTGCCTGAGCCGTCAACCAACAGGCGAATGGAAGTGCCTGTCTCCGCCACCACAATGGAGTGCCACTCTTGGTCATTCACGTGGAGCCAGGAGGATAGATTTCCATGGAAACCACCTGGGCAATGGTATTCCAGCTGTAGGACTCCGTTGACCAGCTGCAAAGAAAACCCAGATGGCCATGAGCAAAGCCAAGAAGTCCTTGTAAAAAGCACTGCTAACAGGCTGAGGGTGCAAAGAATGTTGGTTATATTTTTATGGATGAGAGAGGCAGTATTTGGTGATTTTCAAGGCTGTTTTAAACATTGTCTTTGTAGAGTATGAAAGCCCTCAATGCCTATCTATGGTCTCATTTGGTCCTTACCACACTCCATGGAATGGTCTGGAGGGATGCCATCTGCGTTTCACAGATGAGGAAACCGAGACCCGGAGAAGCCTTGCTGACCGAGACTATGTCTTTTGGATTCTTCTACAAAGCCTCTCCTATGTTCTGCACTCCTCAAAGTTGGCCCTCAAGAACCAAACAGAAAACCTCCCTCACTCCTGTTCTCTTATTCAACAGTTCTGCGGTTCTCAAAGTGGGTCTTCAAGACTTTTCCAGAGGACCCACAAGGGGACACCATTTTTACACAATAATCCTAAAAAATTATTTGCCTTTTCTACTCTCATTCTGTCACAAATATACAGTGATTTCCAGACATGTGCTATCAAAACAGATGAATGCAGATGTAAAAATGAAAATCCAGCTATCTACTATAAAGCTATACATAAGAGGGATTTGCAAAAATGTAAAACGGTGCCACTCTTCTTTTTTCCTAATTTTGGACAATGTAATTATTGTTCACAATCATATGATATTTATGTTAACATATAATAGGTTTCTTGCTATTTTTAAATAAATTAATAAAGATTTTAACATTTCTCAGTTTTAATTTCTTTTTTTTTTAAGATTTTATGTATTTATTCATGAGAGACAGAGAGAGAGAGGGGGGCAGAGACATAGGCAGAGGGAGAAGCAGGCTCCTTGCAGGGAGCCTGATGTGGGACTCCATCCCCAGACCCCGGATCACGCCCTGAGCCAAAGGTAGATGCTCATCCGCTGAACCACCCAGGCATCCCATCTCAGTTTTAATTTCTAATACTGGAAAAATTCATAGCTCTAACCCACAAAAACAAAACTTCCCTAGATCTTCAATTATTTTTAAGAGTCCTGAAATCTTAAAAAGTCCTGAAAACCAAGAAGTCTGAGAACCGCTGGCTTATATCTTTTTAGTTTCCCTCACCCTAAGTGGTGCCTGATTATGGCGCCATCTTCCTTGGTTTACTCTCCCAGATGACTATTTTCACAACTTTTCTCTCTTCAGACCCTTGATGCTCCCCTCCCCATCCTTGCTCTCAGCAATCAAATGGGAACTTGCAGGCACTCTGACCATCACATCTATCGACCTTGGTGGAAGCCAGTCTCTCCATTCAGGTACTAGGTCCCACCCTGGTGCCTCAAGGATGAATTTCCATTGACTCTCCTTTTTCTTCCCTATATCTTTGTTCATTCTCTACTGTACATTCCAGTCATCACACAAATATGCTTTTATTGCTCTAATCTTTAAAAAAATTGTCTTGAACCCACTTCTCCCCCTAGATAAGACCTTCTTCCTTTGCTGTCTCTTTGCAGCAAAATTATACACACACACACACACACACACACACACACACACACACACACCATGATACTGAAACCACTGGTGTCAGAGTATTCAGTAACCTCTGTGTTGCCAAATCCATGAGTAATATCACTACCCATCTCACTTGACCTCTCAGCAGTATGTTATCAGCTGGTCACTCCTTCCTTCATGATGCATGTTCTTCATTCAGTTTCCTGGATATAATACTCTCGGTTTTCCTCCAACATCACTGGTTGCACATTTTCAGTCTCCTTTGTTGGATCCTTCTCTTTCCCCAGACATCTCAATTTGGAGTGTCATAAGGATGAATCCTTGGTCTACTCTTTTTTCAATCTACATCCTTTGGTGATCTCATCCAGTTTCACAGCTTTCAATACTAAGTATTTGCTGAAGGCTCCCAGATCTTCATCTCTATCCCAGACCTTTCCTACAGACACTAGACTTGTTTATCCAGCTCCACTTGGAAGTCTAATAGGCATCTCATACTTACATCTCCAAAACTGAAATTCTGATCATCCCTCAAATTCAGATCATCCCTCTGCTCTACCCATATCCTTCCCCGGCTCTGTTGGCAACAACTCCATTCCAATTATTCAGGCCCACATATTACTCCTTGCTTTCTCTCCCAGCCCTCATTCATTAGGAAATCCTGTTGGTTTTACTTTCAAAAGTCTCTCCAAAATCTGAACTCTTCTTCCCAGTTCACTGTCATTACCCTGATCTAGACCACTACTCTCACTTGAATTATTGCAATAGCCTCTTGGCTGGATCTCTCTGCTTTTATCCTTGTTTCTCTAAAGTTGTTTATCAACACAGGAGCCATATGACCTTTTTGAATATGTCACATCATGTCAATTCTCTGCTCAGACCTTCTCATGCCTTCCATTTTGCTCAGAATAAAAGCCAAAGTCCTTCAATGGCCTATGAGAACTTGAGGCCTATGATCTCAACTCCTACTACTATTCTCTCCCTTACTTTTTTTACTCAAGCCATATACACATCTGAACTGTTCCTTGAACATGCTAAGCATTCTTCTACCAAAAGGTTTTTGCATTGTTATTCCCTCTCCCTAGAATGCTGTTCCTCCAGATGTCTACCTAGCTAATTCCCTTATCCCCTTCATATTATGGTGCAATTACCAACTCAGTGAAGACTTCCCTGGTTACCTTACTTAAAATTGCAAGTCCCTACAGTGCTGATACCCCTAAACTTTTTAAAGTTAAGATTCATTCATTCATTCATTCATTCATTCATTCATTCATGAGAGACACGGAGAGAGAGAGGCAAAGACATAGGCAGAGGGAGAACCAGGCTCTCCTTGGGAAGCCTGCGGTGGGACTCGATCCCAGGACCCCAGGATTACACCCTGAACCAAAGGCAGATGCTCAACCACTGAGCCACCCAGGTGCCCTGCCCCTTAACCTTTTTTTAAGCCAAAGCATACCACATTTGGACAAACTATAATTTTCTGAGTTATTATGTTTATGTTTATTGTCAGTCTTCCCCTTGTAGGGGTGAAAGCTCTAAGAGACCATTAGAAAGGAAATTCATTTTTATTCCATGTGATCCCATATAACTTAATGCTGGGGTTTGTATTCTTGAGCACCCCAGTGGTAGCCAGCCTCCCACTCATCTTGGAAAATGCTGGTCTGTTACTCAGCAAAAGTGATAAAACAACAACAGCACACCATGGCTAAGTGGCCTCCCATTTCTCCATCTTCAGAAGCTCTCTCTCCTCCCACAGAGCAGTCCAACCTCTGGTTGTTTTTTGGATATATATTTCCATTTGAGGGGGGCTTTGGACATCACAACTGGAAAGTCTTGTGTCTTAACCCAATAGTCACACCAGCATCCCTGAAAACTATGCAGGGTTTTCTTTGCCAGAAACTGGACTTCTTGGCTGTTCCTGAGGTTGTCCCTACCTCCCTAGCCTGGCACACCCACATGAAATCTCTCAGGCTGGCAGTGCCTTACCTTCAGGGAGACATACACTGTCTCATTGCTGAACAGGAGAATAGCCTGTGATTGGAGTGTTTTCAGGCGGAAATGGATGTGCCAGTTCTGTGCCTCTGGAAGATTGTACCGCCCAAAGCTTTGTCCACTGAATCTTGTGGCAGTACCTGTAGAAGCAACCGGAGATGTCAGCTCCACATGAAGAGGTCTCCACAGAATCTTCAAACCAACTTTGTCTCATTCGACCCTTGGGTCATATTGCTCACATTTTATAGATGAAGAAGTGAGGCTTCTTGGGGGTCAGGGGGAGGTACCTGGCCAGGGTCACTGCAGCTAGACAGAGGCCATGACCCTGCACACCTTCTTTTGGCCCCAGAGCCCCTTGCCTTGGGTCCTAGCTTGAGTCTGGAACTACAAGCTCAAACCATTAAGAAAGCAAGAATCAAGCCAGAAATGTACCCAATTAAACATGTAAAAATCAAAATTTCTATCCTCCATAGTTTCTGTGTTATTTCTGATATCACTGGGGGAAGAAGGAGGAAGAATGGAGAGGATTCTGTATATATGTGTGATTTCAAGACTACCATAAAGGTCATTTGCCTCAAGATCTCCCTTTCATTATTAGGAGTGTAACTGTTTGAGAAGATGTAACCAGATAAAATACTGCTGAGAGGTTGAGAGTCACTGTAACCAAAGAAGGGGGGTAAACTTCTATGAAGCCCTGTATGTGCACCACCCTGTAGCAATTGCTAGCGCATAGTTGCAGAGACAGGAGTCTCCTCTTAAACTTGACTTTCTCCAGTTTATTTGACCATGGGACCCTCTTATGTGGACCACCTCTTCAAAGTTCTCAGAAATGGCATTCTGTAGACCCACTTTGAGAAATGCTGTGTTATATATATCAAACAGTACCCTCCCCAGAAGTGAGTCCAGTTGTTAAATCCCTAAAACTTCAGTGTGAATAAGCTCATCAGTGGACAGGCAAGGGGAAGAGTTGTATAGGCCTCAGATGTCCCAGATTGTTGAAGAGAGGGAGCAAAAGCCATGAGGAAAAGGAAGAACCATGAAGCCTGAGGCACATGGGATTTCAAGATCCTGAGTCTGTCATCCCTTAGGTCTAAAACTCTCTGCTGCTAGCAATTCTATTGTAGAGGTCATTAATAGATGGGATATTGAAGATGATCTAGATTATCTAGGAATTCCCAGACTTGGCTAAATATCAGGATCAGCTAGAGAGTTTTATTTATTTTTTTAATAATAAATTTATTTTTTTATTGGTGTTCAATTTGCCAACATACAGAATAACACCCAGTGCTCATCTAATACAGAATGCCAGACTCTACCCTCAGAGATTATGACTCAGTAGTTCTGGAAGCACACATGGATCTGTATTTTTAAAATCTCCCCACAATGGGTGTGGTGACTGGAAGAGAGACCAAAGGGGGCTTCTGAGAAGCTAGTCATGTTGTGATCCTTGTATCAGTGCCAGTTACATGGGTGTATTGGGCTTGTGAAAAATAGTTGAGCTGTACACTATGGGACATGGACCCTTCTGTATGCTGTATTTCACCAAAATGTTAATTGCCTGAGACGCTGGTTAAAAATGACAATTCCAAGGAGAGAGAGAGAGAGAGAGAGAGAGAGAGAGAGAAACCAAGAAACAGACTCTTAACTATAGGGAATAAACTAATGGTTTACCAGAGGGGAGTGGATGGGGTTGGGTGAACCAGGTGAAGAGATTAAGAGTACACTTATGACAAACACTGAATAATGTACAGAATTGTTAATCACCATATTGTACACCTAAAACTAATACAACACTGTATGTTAACTATACTGGAATTAAAATAAAAACTTAATAAAAAATGCCAATTCTAGGCCTCACACAAGACTTTCTAAATAATACACTCTGGAAATGACACCCAGGAGCACATCTCTTTAAAACCACATTCCCCAGTGGAATATCATTCAGCCATCAGAAGAGAAAAATACCAACATGGATGGAACTGGGGGGTATTATGTTGAGTAAAATAAGTCAAACAGAGAAGGACAATCATCATATGGTTTCACTCATACATGGAATATAAGAAATAATGAGAGGGATATTAAGGGAAAGGAGGGGAACTGAGTGGGAAAATTAGAGAGGGAGACAAACCATGAGAGACTCCTAGCTCTGGGAAACAAAGGGTTGTGGAAGGAGAAGTGGGTAGAGGGATGGGGTGACTGGGTGGTGGGCACTGAGGGGGGCACTTGATGAGATGAGCACTGAGTGTTACACTATATGTTGGAAAATTGAATTTAAATTTAGAAAATGTAAAAAAAAAAACAAAACAAAAAACAAACCACACTCCCCAGATGATTATACATAAGCATGAATTTTAGAACCTCTGGTGTCTGGTGCCAGGTGACCAAGAGAGAACCTTTGGCTATCACAGTTCCCCTTGCAGGTAACTCTGGAGCAAGAGACACAGAAGGGAAGCACACTTGACCTCCCAGTCCCCCACCTCCCCACCTCCACCCCCCCCCCCACACACACACACACCCCAAGAGTAGCATACCCAGCTTCAATACAGTGGGACCTGGAGAAAGTCCACAAATCTTTAGCGTAAGAATTTCCCCAATGCAAACAGGGGAACCCATAAAGGGCAGGCCAGACCAGGCAGGGGGTGATGGTGACCTGGAAGCAACATCATTTTCCTTTTGCCAATACTCCTGAGCTGGTCCAGAGCATGGATTCTTGATGCCAGGGGTGCTGGGGTGAGTCTTATCTGAAAACTGATTTTCTGTAGAGCGCGGTGAAGAGCTCAGGCTTTGAGTGGGACACGTGGGTATTTAAATAACCAGCCCTTCAGTGGAGGCTGTGTGGTTTCAAGTAAACCAATACAGTCCCCATCCCTCAGTTTCAACTGTAGTTTGAACTAATGACCCTGCTATGTAGGGTGTTGGTGACAGTCAGTTTAGGTAACATCTACACAGTGCCTGGCACATAGCAGAGTCCTTCTAGCAACAACTGCTACCACGTGTATAACAACCATCATCGACAGGGTGCTTATGGGCCAGAAAAAGGCTAAGTGCTTTTATATCCATTAAGTAATTTACTTTCCAAACCCACTCCAGAAGGCAGGTGATAATATTTTCATTATTTTCTAGATGAGAAACAACAGCTCAGAAAACTTATTAGCCCACCCAAGATTACACAGCTAGTAAGAGATGGAGCTGGAGTTAAAACCTGAGCTGCCTAATTTAAGTCTTGAGGTTAATAGCCACCAGGCTGTAGTAATAATGGTAATATTATTAGTGACTCATCTTAGTGACCACTTTCTCTGTATCAGGCACTTTTCTAAGCAAGCCCTTGATGTTTAATACTCATTTAATCTCTATAATAGCACAAAGGCAGGGAGAAGCTAAATAATTTTCCTAAGGTCAGTCGGCTAGCGAGTGGCAGAGCTGGGATTTAAACCCAGGCAGTCTATGGGACGCCTGGGTGGCTCAGCAGTTGAGAGTCTGCCTTTGGCTCAGGGCATGATCCTGGAGTCCCGGGATTGAGTCTCACATTGGGCTCCCTGCATGGAGCCTGCTTCCTCCCCTGCCTGTGTCTCTGCCTCTTTCTCTCTGTGTGTCTCTCATTCATGAGTAAATAAATAAAATCTTTAAAAATAAAAAAATTTAAAAACCCAGGCAGTCTGATGCCTGTGCTTTCAGCCATCATGGTAACTGCCTCTTGTATCCTCTTTTTTTTTTTTTTTTTTTTTTTTGAGAGAGAGAGAGAGAGAGAATGAGAACACAAGCAAGGGGGGAGGGGTTGAAGGAGAAGCAGACTCCCTGCTGAGCAGGGAGCCCAGTGCGGGACTTGATCCCAGGACCCTGAGATCATGACCAGAGCTGAAGGCAGACGTTTAACCAACTGAGCTACCCAGGTGCCCTGTCTCTTGTGGCCTTACTGTTATTTTCAAAACACTGCAAAAGGGTCAAGAATAGGATGTCATCCCATGACTAGATTTTGGGAGGACACTACCTATTCCATGGTGGCCTGTGGCCTTTTGCCTCGCTAAAACCCCCCTCTAACTGCCCCACAGGGCTTCCCTGGGATCTCTATTTCTAGAGTCAGTCTGGCTGAGCCCTACAGTACTGATTGTCCTGGGGAAGCCTGTTCCTCACCATTGCAGGAGCAGCTCCTCTCCAGGCGGTGCCGCGGGGTCAGGATACTGAGCCTGGCTGTGCTGTATGTGGGCCCCACCCTGGGGTCCAGGTGCACCGTCGCTTGGCACATTTGATTCTGGCAGCTGGGGCCCTGGCAGGGCACCACCGGCATGGCTGACCTCATCTGAATTCCCAC
Organism: Canis aureus; assembly: GCF_053574225.1. Classification (NCBI taxonomy): domain Eukaryota; kingdom Metazoa; phylum Chordata; class Mammalia; order Carnivora; family Canidae; genus Canis; species Canis aureus. The sequence goes on along the minus strand of NC_135614.1, from coordinate 59,639,822 downwards.
CGAGTGCTCCATCTCCTTGGCTGAGTGAGAGATGATGGATGCCAATTCCTGGAGCTTGTAGAAGGTTCCAGAATGTCCCTCAAAGACCAGGAGCACATCCACCCCAGCTGTGGCCTCTGCAGGCTGAAGGCTGGCCAGGTGGATATTAGCTCGTTTAATGTCCAGTTTGTTGCTGAGGAACCTCTGCAGGTTCCTCCAGTGGTCACTCACCAGCTCCTCTGGGGTAAGCTGGTGGAAGCCCATCCACATGGCCTGTTGCAAAGCCTCCTGCCCCACATGCCACACATGGACGTGGACCCCAGCAGTGGCGGCAAAGGTCCCATCACTGACTGTGACGTTGAATGCATAGCGGCCACGAGGCAGGCCCTGGGCTGCAATAATCTTGCCATCAGGTGCACCCACTGAGAAGTGCCTGGTCAGGGTCTCCTCTCCTGCCAGGCTGTAGGTCAGTGTGTCCTGTGGGTCTCGGTCTGTGGCATGGATTTTGCCCACCATGCCACCCTGGAACTCCTCCTCCCCAATAGTGATGAAGATCTCCAGTGGGAGGGTGGAGGGTGGATAATGGCTCTGCTCTGTCACATGGACTCTGACAGACGTTGAAGACGAGAGGGGAGGGATGCCGCTGTCTGACACCTGTGGGCAAAACAAGCACTGCCATTACTATAGGACTGTAGCTCTCTGTCGCTCAGACAAGGCTGGGCCTCCTTGGGCAGCCATGTCTCTGTGTTTGAGGGCAGACTCAACATAATTATCACAATAAAAAAAGAGAACAATAACTGCAAAACACAGAAGGTTTTGTGGAGGGAGTTATATCCCATACCACACAGTAAGACTTAACTCCATTTGCTCATCTGACAGCTCTCTGAGCCTCTTCCTAAATCTCTCCAGCCACTCACACTTATGCCTTCTTCTTCTCCAGTGTCCCTCATTCTATCTCTTTCCTTAGGTGAGTCATCAAATGTCTCTTCAAAATTCCTGTACACATCCTTCATGACTCCTGCCAGCCTAAGGAGGTTCTCTTTGGAATCTCCCCTTACTATGTGATTGGGGTCAGGGTGGGCATTTCTTCCTCAGACCAGTCAACAAATACTGAGTACTTTCAATAGGCCAAGCCCTCTGCTGTGATCAGGAGAAAAGAGACCATAAATATGTTATTAACTAAACAAGAGAATGTCAGACATAGATAAAGTTCTGTGAAGGAGATAAATGGAGCATGGGACAGAAGTCTGAAGAGTGAAAGGGACCTAACTCAGATCAGGTGGGAGGGGAGTTGTCTTGAGGAGTTGACATTTGAATTGAGTCCTAAGGGATGAGAAGAGGTAAGGAGAGGAGGTGCTAAAGGGAACAGCAAGTGTCAAGCCTTGGAGTGGAAAGAATGTGGTGAGCTCTATCAAGCAGGAAGGGTCCATGGCTGCTGGAGCCAGTGGGCTGGGCCAAGGGCCAGAGGAGGGTGCGAAGGAGGCCGCCTGGTCACTGATAGGCTGAGGAGCACAAGGTCGGGTTTTATGTCAGAGCCATGAAAAGACATTGAAGGTTTTAACAAGGCTGTGCTATGACCTCAGTGAAGCAAAAAGAATGTAAATAAAAAATGCCTTTTCCTTTGATATTTCGCCAAGCATCCCTGCAACTTTCTGTCCAGATTAGCAAGGACAAAGTTTCCTTTAGTGACGTTATCACTTTCACAGCTGTCACCAGGGGTCTCCACAACTTTCCCGACAGTAGAGTTGTTCATATGCATTCCAGGGCTTTGGGTAGGTGAGCAAGTCATGAAACTACACCTAGTGCTGGGATTTGTGCATAGCACAGATGACATATTACTAATAGCAGCAACAGTAATTAGTACTTCTGCTAAGTTTAATATACAGCTGCCATCAACTGAGCACAGACTATTTGCCAGTCACTTGTACCACTTCTGATGCATGATATCAGATATCGCAGCAACCCTAACCTTAACATTTCTCATGAGATAGATACGACGAAGTCTCCCATCTTAAAAAAGCCATCACTGAGGCTCGAAGAGGTCAAGTAACTAACCAAAGGTCAGAGCAGAATCTCAACTCCTACTTGTGTCCATAGCCTGTTCCTTTGCTGGCCTCTAGTGCCTCCCAGAAAGCAGAAATACAAGTCAAGGGCAAGAGATGGCGTTGCCGGTAGTTACTGAGAGATTGTCTGGGTCAGGATACAGAGTTCATCACTTCCTAGGCAATCATGTCCATGACTTTGGCTTTGAGAAAGAACCCTCTACATTAGCCTACACCTGTCCTCTGAGCTGTCCTCTGAGCTACAGACTCCCATTCCCTGCTACCCACTGGACACCTCCACTTAAACATCTCACCTAAGGCAACTAAAAGGTGACATGTGCAAAACAGAGTGCTCATTTTACCCCGTAAACCTGTCCTTCACCCACCTCACCGTCCTTCCAGCCTCAGCAATGGGCACATCTCCCAGTCTTCACTAGAGTCTGGAACCTGTGAGTCACCCCTGATTCTTCTCTCTCTCCCCATATCCAATCTATCACCAAAACCGGTTTATTTCTAGAAGAGCTTGTCCCTAGTCTGTCCACTTCTCGCATCTTCGTTATCAGCCCAAGGTTTCTGCACTGCTAGCTCCAGCTGGGATTGGAATGAATACTAAA